>NC_091987.1:178245989-178942764 GCF_044704955.1 Pristiophorus japonicus | reverse complement strand
CCCCCACTCTTCTCCCCCCCCCACTCTTCCCCCCCCCCACTCTTCTCCCCCCCCCCACTCTTCTCCCCCCCCCACTCTTCTCCCCCCCCCACTCTTCTCCCCCCCCCCCACTCTTCTCCCCCCCCCCCCACTCTTCTCCCCCCCCCCCCCACTCTTCTCCCCCCCCCCCCACTCTTCTCCCCCCCCCCCACTCTTCTCCCCCCCCACTCTTCTCCCCACCCCCCCCACTCTTCTCCCCCCACCCCCCCCCACTCTTCTCCCCCACCCCCCCCCACTCTTCCCCCCCCCCCCACTCTTCTCCCCCACCCCCCCCCCCACTCTTCACCCCCTCCCCCCCCCCCCCCCCCCCATTTCCTCATGACCTCCCCACTTCCCCATGTCACACAGTCCCATTCTCCTGCTGTTGCCTGTCACCCTTATCCCCATTCCTTTCTCCGCGCCCGCCCCCCCCCCAATCTCCCTCAGTTCCTGATTCTGATCAGGACGCTTGTACTTCCTTCTCGCTCCTCCAGAGTTTTATGATCCCTTTCACACACACACTCCGTCCTCCCTTTGGAGAAGGAGGACTCACTGCACACTCTCCTTCGCTAACTATTTGTTCAGGATATCAAAACTGTGGAACTCCTGCCCTCAGACCTCTGTTGTGTTAACCTTATGAAGCTTTTAATAGCCACATTCTGTGGTGTAATCACTTAACCCAGTCTTCTCTCCTGCTCTCTTCAACCCTGTGCTTGACCCTCTTGACTCGGTTTTTCAATTTAAAAAAACAAACTTTGCAAATCCTGATTGTATCTTCCTACAGGAATCCCAACAAAATCCCAGTTAGTTGGACAATTCCAGATGTAATTTTGTTTTACTGTGAGAATTAGCAGGTCGTTTCGTTTCCTGGGTCTTTCACATTTGATTATTTGATTTTTTTTTAAAATTTGCATGTGAAATAAAAATGTATTTTTCCTTCTCCAACCGTGCTGTGCTTGCTGGTATGCTGGGGTGCAGTTGTGCAGGTAGATGCTACCTAAGATTGTCCAAGTGACCATTCTACTTGTGTGAGCTCAGACAGTGAGTCTTGGCAAGTTATTCAACTGAAGAGGTGTTACAGCCAGAACTGATAGTGTGTAGTACGGTGTAGTAAATTATCCAGTAACATTTTCACACTAAGGAAACATAACTTTCTTGATTCAGTATTAGCACCCGCGACGCTGTGCCAGAAGGTTGTGGGTTCAAGCCCCACTCCAGATATTTGAGCGCATAATCTAGTCTGACACTCCAGTGCAGCATGAGAGAACGCTGCACTGTTGGAGATGCCATCTTTTAGATGAGCTGTTAAACCGAGGCCCTCGGGTAGATGTAAAAAATCCAGTGGCACTATTCAAAGAAGAGCAGGGAAGTTATCCCAGTTCCTGGCTAATATCCCTTAACTGACATTTTTTTTAAATTATCTCGTCATATCTCCTTGCTGCTGCATTTCCTTCATTACAACAGTTGTAACACTTTAAAACTACTTAATTGGCTGTAAAGCACTTTGGGATGTTCTGAGGTTGCTAAAAGTTTTTTCCTAACAATTAGGCTTTGCATACTAAACAGAGATTGAGCTCGGTGGGTAAAGGTGTTCTCCCCCTCTCTCAGGATCTTTGGGCTTGATCTCCATTACAAGTCACAGAAATATTAGTCTCATTCACAGGATGTGAGCGTCGCTGGCAAGGCCAGCATTTATTGCTCATCTCTAATTGCCCTTGAGAAGGTGGTGGTGAGCCGCCGCCTTGAACCGCTGCAGCCCGTGTGTTGAAGGTGCTCCAACAGTGCTGTGAGGGAGGGAGTTCCAGAGGGATTTTGACCCAGTGACGATGAAGGAACGGCGATATATATCCAAGTCAGGATGGTGTGTGACTTGGAGGGGAACTTGGAGGTGGTGGTTTTCCCATGTGCCTGCTGCCCTTGTCCTTCGAGGTGGTAGAGGTTGCATGTCCAAAAAGGAGTTCTGTGGTGCATGTTGTAGAAATGTGAGATATTGGGCCGTAAATTGCAGCCTATCTGGGTGCATATGATGTGCGCACATGCCCAAAGAGGCACCACAAGCAAACGCCTAAACCCAGCACTTGTGATCTGTCAAAATTTCTTTTGGCCGTTCCAACGCATCCCCGGGAGAAAGGTCTTTGCCAGCGGAGATTTAGGCTATTTGCCCAGCGAATGTCCTTAAAACTCTTGCGGCTGGTAAAAGCAGCGTAAGAGTTTTAAAAGATAGAAAAATTAAATGTTATCACTAATTTTTATATTAAATTCTGACTATTAAGGTAAGTTTATTTTTAACCCTATTAAAACATATTCAGAAAAATCTTTTTTTTTCTAAAACATTAAAAATTCAATTTCAATTCATTTTAAATATGTGAGGTTTTAAAAAATTTATGTAGCGTGCTTCTGTGTTTTGGGGGGTATTCTCATTAATAGTAATGAGAACTCGTACAAATGGAACTCATCCTTATTATCAATGAGAATACTACATTGTGATTGGTGGCACAGGCCCACGTGATCCCAGAATGCGTGGGCCTCTGCGCATCTAAGCCTCGGCTGACAAGTGTTCTTTCCTCCGGGACCACTGGGTACTTTCGTAAATAAATAAAAAATTCGGTTGGAGGTATCTGCCAGTGGGACGCCTTGGACTGCAATTTCTGGCTCATTTTCACTTTCTGTTCTGCAATATGATATTTTTAAAAATAGCCACATTTCATGCATTTCTCTCTGTTATGCTATCAGTAGTGTTATGATGAGCAAGTGATCTACCCTATGCAAAACTGGTGGGTTTCCCGTTCTAGTTGCTGACTAATACCAGTCTGGCAGCATTAATTTAAAAAGGCCATTGTTCAGCAATAAATCCAGCGAATGCAGAAATGATCTGCAAAAGTTCAAATTGCCAGCAGCTGGTGAATTTCTTTATGCGTGATTTGTTCATTCTAGCGTACTGCTTAAGAATCTTACTGTAAATATTTTAAGATAAATGCTTGTCTTGCATCAAAACATCTGAGCCCTTGGTACACGGAATTGCTTTTGATGTGTGTTGACTGTTGGGGAAATATAGCAGCCATCCTGCACCTGAAGTCCCCTGAACAGCAACAAGAGGACTAACCAGTTCATTTGCTTGTATGTAGTCACAATTTGGAGGGGACTGTTGGCTTTGAGAGTGGCCTGTTCTTTGAATAGTACCACTGGATCTTTAGTGTCCACCTGAGCAAGCATATAGGACCTTGCTCTGATGTGTCATCTGCAGGAACAGCATCTCCAATAATCCAGCACATCGTCAGTAATGCACTGGAGTGTCAGCCGAGTTTAGTTCATGCCCAGGACTGAGGGTGGTTTGACTGTAGTGTGTGAAAATATTTTGTCTGTACACCTTATGTTTAAATTGTTACCTGTAGCATAGGTATCGTGTGAGGGAAGCAGTTCCTTTCTCTTGGGGCGGTTGTGCTGTGCGACATGGATTAATTTTATATCGACCCTTTCACTGCCTGCACTGTTGGCAATCCTGGTCAGACGCGTGACTGTTGTGGTATTTCTGCACCAAAATAATATTTTTCACACTTTTTTTGCCCCCAGTAATGCTGAGAGTTTGGGACTGTTCCTTAGTTCTGTGCAGTTCTCGAATTGTTTGAAATGGCCACGTGCAATGAAAATAGCATTTCCATTTTGCACGAGTTCCGTGAGTGAATCGAGTTTATTTTAAAATGTGGAACTTGTGAAATGATAGCCTGTGCTGTTCTAGAGTTCATTAACAATGTTGCTGAACATTCTGCAGTGGTACTTCAACATAATCTGAATGTGGTGCTCAGTGCACCAGCTAGTCTGCAATACTAAGTGGAAATGTCACCAGGATGGCTCAGGACTGCTTCTGAGATTGGGGTTAAGGCACATATTTGAACTTGAGTGCCAGCTGTGGCTCAGTGAGTGCCATACTCGCCTCTGAGTCTGAAGGTTGTGGGTTCAAGTCCCACTCTAGAGACTTGAGCACGAAGATCTAGGCTGACACTCCAGTGCAGTGCTGGGGGAGTGCTGCACTGTTGGAGGTGCCGTCTTTCAGATGAGACGTTCAACTTTTACATCCATCCTCTTGGGTGGATGTAAAAAATGCCACTATTTCGGAGAAGAGCAATGGAGTTAAAACAGATTATTTGGTCATTATCTCATTGCTGTTTGTGGGAGCTTGCTGTGTGCAAATTGGCTGCCCCGTTTCCTACATTACAACAGTGACTACACTTCAAAAAGTATTTCATTGTATGTAAAGCACTTTGGGACGTCTGGTGTCGTGAAATGCGCGATATAAATGCAAGTCTGTCTTTATAACTCGTACTGTAGCTGTGACAGTGGAAAGGGAACTTTATTTTGCATCTAGCCTATGCTGCACTTAACCTGCATGTGCTTGACGCTGACCCTGGGTAGAGAAATGTTCCATTCACCACTGTTGACCTCGCATCCTGATAAATACCAATTACACCCCAAGATACAGAAGTAGTAGTATTTACCCAGTGAAACTGGCTTGTCGTACTTTCAGCATATTCCTCGCTGCACCAGTTCCAGTGCTGCAAGAGGACATGGGAACTCATTTACTTACACATTAGTTGCTTCTGTATTTTTCACAGCCTTGTGGAGGAAAGTTTTCTATCACTGAGATATCTTCAAATTTGTTTCACATCTTCCCTTTTACACCCATGAACTATCCCTTTATAATAGTGTGCCTATCTCTTCCCCCTTTGTTGTTACATAGAATGTACAGCACAGAACCTGGCCATTCGGCCCAACTAGTCTATGCGGGCGTTTATGCTCCACACGAGCCTCTTCCCACACCTCTTCATCTAACCCATTTTCTTGAGTTTCGATGTTGAGTTAAGACTGGCCACAGGAAGCGGTATTACATACAAACGCATTGAAGAGACGGTGTAAAGTCTCAATGTGTTCTGTGGGTGGGAGCTACTTCTAGCGCATTGCTACCAGTTAGCAAATAATGAAATGATATATTTTTTGAGGTAGTTTTTTAAAATGGGTATATTTTAAGTTAGCCGTCAGCTACTCTACGTTTTAATTGCACTGTGATTGCAGGACTACATTAATCCTTTCAGTTCTCTTGCCTCAGTTTCTGCACTGGGGTCAGTTGGTGTAAAGAGTTGAAGCAATGTGTTCTTGGTCACTAGAGTTCAGTTGGCTTGGGCAACCAGGGTGGTCACCTTAGCTGGAAATTCCTGGTCTATCTGGTGGATCACTGTTACTGGTTTGTTTTCTGCTCCTGGGAGGAGGGGAAAAGCTCCTGTTTTACAGACTCTGTCTGGCGCTCGGGTTGTGCATGGGTGGGAGGAGAAGGGCGGAGAGTAGTTTGTCCAAACTTTTGTCCAATTCATCTGTATAGGGGCCTGGGGTTGGCACATCCAGTGTAAATCCACGTTGCCATTGACCACGTATATTTTAGGTTGGTGCTACTAACAGTGCTTTAAAAAAAAAAAAAAATTCTGACCTACAAAATTCAACTGGGACAAACTGCCAGTAAGATATATAAGTGCATATGGGACTGAGTTGTTGGGCTTCAAGGGCTGTAGTCTCAAACAGGAGAAAAGCCAGCTGTAAATGTAAATCTTTGTGTGGAGAATAGTGCTTTGAATTAGTTTGGCGATATCGCTGCTAGCTTCGGAAAATAAATCTAACCAGATATCAGTTCTCCAGAGTACTGGCTTTGAGTAATAGCACTTTGCTCAAACAAGTACAAGGTTGAGAGCCAAGTTCTTTTTTTAAGCTTTCGTAAACCGTGGCTGGCTAGCTGATAGTCTCCCTCAGAGAGCCTTCCCTAAGAAAGGGGAAGCAATTAAGTGCTGCAAGGTCTCCTTCTGTGGCCACTGGATTGCAGCCCAGACTGTAATAACAAGTCTCTCGGGTCCAGGACCGGAGCACAGCCAAGGGCTAATGGGGAACAACCTACTGTGTGCGTCGGGTGAGGCAAGGCACAGGCCGGTGTGTCCCACCGGGATCAGCAGCAGCAAAGGGACAATCTCTAGCTAAACAGATTTAGCCCGTCTTTTTTTTAAATGGCTCGTAAAATGTTACACACAAACCACAACTGTAAAGACATTGGCAAATTTAGTTTGCAGAACGGAATCGTGTCAATGCCACGGCCTTAACCGCTATCTTCAAACTGCCTCCACAATTCCCACGTAATCTTGTTCTGGGATGGAGCAGTGAGTGAGAGGCACTGATTACTACTTTTTAAAAAATTCTGAAAGACGTAGTTTTGGATTTTAAATATGTGGCAGAAGCAGGTTGTTTAATAATGAAATTGTAATATAGGAAATATTCTTTGGGTTATCTGCACCCTGTGTCATTCGCGTATTTATTACCTACAAATGTAATGCATTTGGAGCAGTTTTGACCCGGTCCCCATGGACACAGCGAACTGTCTATATTTCACCATTAATAATCAGTTTGTGTCAGTCTGCAACAGAGGTGGGTGTAGGTCCTTTGTAGACAGTTACTTTCTGGAAGCTTTACCCTGCATCTCGTATAACTAAAACTGCTGCTTGCTGTAAGCTTACTGCTTGGACTGTTGTTACCTACCAGACCAGGCCTGCTATATGTTGCAGATCTTTGATGTATGGACTGGTGCAGAAAGCTGAATAATCTCGTCTTTCAGCAGGCCCCTGTGAACAGTTTGCTCAGTGCAGTGCGTAGGACAGCGAGTTGCAGTTGTGGTGTTCTGCCGAGCAGCAGTGAACCAGGCCAGGCACTTGTCGCAAGGTAGGAGGAGAGGCAGTGCACAGCTGGAGGTAGGAGGAGAGGCAGTGCACAGCTGGAGGTAGGAGGAGAGGCAGTGCACAGCTGGAGGTAGGAGGAGAGGCGGTGCACAGCTGGAGGTAGGAGGAGAGGCAGTGCACAGCTGGAGGTAGGAGGAGAGGCGGTGCACAGCTGGAGGTAGGAGGAGAGGCAGTGCACAGCTGGAGGTAGGAGGAGAGGCGGTGCACAGCTGGAGGTAGGAGGAGAGGCAGTGCACAGCTGGAGGTAGGAGGAGAAGCAGTGCACAGTTGGAGGTAGGAGGAGAGGCGGTGCACAGCTGGAGGTAGGAGGAGAGGCAGTGCACAGCTGGAGGTAGGAGGAGAGGCAGTGCACAGCTGGAGGTAGGAGGAGAGGCAGTGCACAGCTGGAGGTAGGAGGAGAGGCAGTGCACAGCTGGAGGTAGGAGGAGAGGCAGTGCACAGCTGGAGGTCTGAGAAGAGGCAGTGCACAGCTGGAGGTCTGAGAAGAAGCAGTGCACAGCTGGAGTTTAACAGCCACCTGCTGGTTTTCACTGCATGGCATTGGCAGAGGGTCACCAGCCTGCGTGTCACCTTGGTTGAATGCCGAACTCTGGAGATGTATTTTTAAGCTTTGCTGGGATAGGTAGTGAAAAATTTAATGAGTTAAGCTGATGCATGCTCCCACCCCTGGTTAACTCTGCAAGCGGCATCTTGTACAGTAATGCATTGATTTCACCCTGAGCTAATGCACTCTCCAAATATGAAGTATAATTCTCTGCCGAGGGGGGGAGGGGAGGGGAGTGTTGATGCAGGGTGCCCAAAGTCGAGATGTGTTCAACTCTCCAGTCCCCTTCACCTTGATCAACTTGAGGAATTAATCAAAACATAAATTCCACAAAGAGAGAGAATATTTTATCCATCTACACCCTAATGTAATTGTAATCGTGATGAGTTTCTTGTTGCCCCAGAATAAACCTGGCGAGTGTGCCTGTATGACAATTTTTGTATTGTGTTTTGCAGGTTAATGATTTGTCAGCTGCTAACACCAGACCAAAGATGACGAAGCTGGGGTTCCTGCGGTTGTCGTATGAGAAGCAGGACACTCTGCTGAAGCTGCTCATTCTGTCCATGGCAGCTGTGCTCTGTAAGTAACGGGTCATCCCTTGTACACCATCCAGCTAAAAACACAGCTCTTGGTTGGAGCCGTCGCCCCTTTAAGGGGCTGCACGGGTGATTCAAAATACCACGCGTGCGCGATTTTTGCATTGCCAAGCCGCGCAACCCAAAGGGAACATTGGGTGGTCCTACTCCTACAGTTTATCAATCCCCATCGTACCATCTACTCCCATTTATTCCTCGCACCTAGAAACTGAAAGTTGTCTCCCTATCTTCCCTTCTTTTAAAACTCAGGCTTGTTTCCATCTAATCGCTACTTTCCTGATTTTCTTCCACCTTCCTCTATGGCGTTAAGTGATCTTTAACCTGGCCTGGTCCTTTGAGTGATCCTCAATTTTTGCATTAGGGTCTTTAAGTGTAATCTATGCCTGACTTTATTGAAAAGATTCCCATAATTTTCCTGAAAGTTTCTACAGGTGCACTTGCACTACAGTTTTGCATTGATGCTAGCTAAGCTTTTTGTCATTGGATGTTTAAGACACTACCTGACTCCAGAAGAGGAGGGAGTGGTTTTTCCTCTGCTATGGACTCTCACTCCACTTCGCTTCACTTTTACGTTGAGCCCTAACTCCAGATTCAGGCTGCACTTTATAGCAACTTAAACTGGTGACTTAAAGTGGTTAACTTCGATCTTGGGTCAGTGTGTTAGATTTGAATACCTATATTGAGATTCGTGGTAAGAGTATTGAAAGACAGCAGTAAAATGGATTTAATTGTTACACAAATTTTGTGATTTGTTCCACAGCATTTTCAACCAGGTTATTCTCCGTATTGAGGTTTGAGAGCGTGATCCATGAGTTTGACCCGTAAGTAAACCTGCAAACTTGTGTAACACAAGTCCTTTCGTGTTTTTAAAAAAAAAAAATGAAATATAACCAAACTTTGACAGTTTTCAGTCCATGTACTTTTGAGGTATTTCAGCTCTTTAACCAGCCAAACTTGTTAAAACACAGCACTGGTGGGTCTCCACTAACTCTGCTTTTGAAGTTCATTACAGAGAGGTGGATCAAAGTGACTCCAGTCTTCAGACAAGTCACCTACTTCTCCTCCTGAGAGTAATTCAGGTCGTTGGGAGGAACTGGGTTGCGGAGGAGGGTGGATTCATTTAGAAAACCCAGGGAGTAAGAATCTTAAGCAGCCAAAACCTTGTGGTGCTGGTGTACTGTATTATTTTCACCGGCAATGGTAGTTGGCTCGTCGCAGTATCTAATCTTTGCAATTACTTCATAGAGGAGAATGCAGTGTCTCATGTGTTGCAAACAGTAATGCACAAAGGGGATGAGATGTCAAACTATAAGAAAACAGTTTATCAGCACCAGCTCAGGTGCAAGATTTTGAACAAACTTGAGTCTTGTAGAATCCTACGGCATAGAAGGAGAATATTCGGTCCATCGACCAAGTGCCGCCTTTTTGAAAGAGCTATCTGATTAGTCTCACTCCCCTGCTCCCGCTCCTTCCCCATAGGCCTGCAATTTTTTCCTCTTTCAAGTATATATCCAGTTCCCTTTTGAAAGTTATTATTGAATCTGCTTCCACCACCCTTTCAGGCAATGCGTTCCCGATCGTAACAACTCGCAGAGTGAAAAGAATGTCTCCTCATCCTCCCTATGGTTCTTTTGCCACTTATCTTAAACCTGTGTCCTTTGGTTACTGACCCTCCAGCCAGTGGAAACAGTTTCTCCTAACTCTTATCAAAACCTTCTTAATTTTGAACACCTCTGTTAAATTTCCCCTCAGCCTATTCTGCTCCGAGAACAATCCCAGCTTCTCTAGTTTTGCCATGTAACTGAAGTCCCTCATCTCGTTATTCTGTATCAATGCAGAGATTTCTTAATCGCTTCTATATTTTGCGGGTGGGGGTAGGTTGATGAACAGCAGGTTCCCAATCAAATTAATTTATCTTGCTGACTAATGCAAAGGAATATCATAGAATCTACCTATTGAAAACTTCTGAACGTACATAAACACTCCTTAAAACCAACCTCTTTGACCAAACTTTTGGTCAGCCTTCCTGTGTCACTGTTTTGGTGCCCATTTTTCTTAGGTTACACCTCTGAGTTTGTTATTGTCTTATTGATTCTCGGGATGTGGTTTGTCACTGGCAAGGCCAGCATTTATTGTCTATCTTGAGTTGCCTTTGAGAAGGTAGTAGTGAGCTGGGCCTGGTCTTGATGGTGCTGATGGGGGTTAAGATCAATTTACATTCCAGAATGTAGATAGAGAATAGCTTCCACCACTGTTGTTTTGGGGCATTTTTCTAAGTTTTTTTCCAAGTTGTAAATAATTAATGTTGATGTAGCAGTAGTTATTGGGGAACTTACTGTATTCTTTCCCACCCGACACCTTGAAACATCCTAAGGTACTTCAATTACCGCACCACTCGCTTCCTCACTGAAGAGGGTTTCTACAAGTTCCATAACTGGTTTGATGACCGAGCCTGGTATCCGCTGGGCAGGATTATTGGAGGGACGATCTACCCAGGTCAGTATAGTTCCAGCACTCCAAGCAGCCACATTACCTGACCTCTTATTTCATATCTCGATGCAGTTGTTTAGTTTTGTTTGATGTATTTATTAACCACTGTAGTGCCATGGCTCAGTTACCCCGTCGGGATCGGAGGCTCACCCGGCAGTGGCCTTTCCTGGCTTAGAGTTTTAAAAACCATAGCTAGCCCACACTGAATCTCTGAAGCAACCCTGTCGATCTTTAAATTTATGGGATTTTATAACCTCCAAAAAATTATCTTTTGGGGTAATCGGGTACTAAATTTTTAATTGTAGATTGTACATTCAAAATAGACAGCAGAACCTGAGGGGCGGAAGCAGAGAAATGCAGGTAAATGGTTGGCTGTAAATTGCAGCCTCTCCGGGTGCGTACAATGTCGCACGCGCCCGAAGAGGCCTCGCAAGTGCCGGTTTTTGGCACGCAATGCACATGTACCGGGAACCGGCTTTTGAGAACTGTCAAAATGTCTTGACAGATTGTACGCATCCCCGGGAGAAGGACATTCGCGGGTGGAGATTTGGGCTATTTGCCCAACTCTTGCCCAGCAAATGTCCTTCAAACTCTTACGCCTGGATAGCCTGCTTTTATCAGCGTAAGAGTTATAAAAGACAGAAAATGTAAATTTTATCACTAATTGTTATATTTAAAAACCCTGCCCATTAAGGTCCGTTAATTTTTACCTATTAAAACATATTTAAAAACAATTCAAAAATAATTTTTTGTCCAAAACATTTAATTAAATTCAATTTCAGTTAATTTAAAATATGTGAGGTTTTTTTATTTACTGTGTTGTGTTTGTGTTTTTGGTGGTATTGTTATTGATAGTAATGGGAACTTGTACAAACGGAGCTCACCACCATTATCAATGAGAATACTCCATGTTCATTAGTGGTCCAGACCCACGTGATCCCAGGTTGTGCTTACATTCCTGGGATGTGTGAGCCCATACGCTGGGCTGCGAATGGAGGCCTCTGACCACAAGTATACGTTCTTCCGGGACCACCAGACTCTTTCGCAAAAACCTTTTGGTCGGAGGCGTCCGCCCGCAGGAAGCCTCTGACCGCAATTTCTGGGCCAGTGTTTTTTAAAAATGAAGTTTAGAATAGGAATTAAAATGAGAGACTGGGGAAGGAGGGTAGGGAATAAGAGGTGATCAGAAATAAGCTTATGAAATTGATTTAGTTTGATACTGTAACAGTGCTACTATCCCTGGATAGCTTTATTACTGCAATATTAGGATTTATTTTGAGGTATGGGCCTGGCATAGATGGTGCCGTTAGGGTTAAGATCAATTTACATTCCATGATGTAGATAGATTACAAGCTTCCATAACCATCTTCACTGAGTGAGTCATGGAGTTTTTCCCCTAACTGCAATACATTTGATATATTTGGTTGTATTGAAGAAACTGTTTCCTTGCCTTATTCATGCATTAACACACAGCTATTACATATTTATTTATACAAGGTATTGACCAACCAGACAGAGTGGAGAGCCCAAATCTTTAAATATTTTACAGCCTTTACATTGCATTCACTTACCGACAGGCTGATACTGCAGTGCAGTGCTGAAGGAGTGCTGCACTGTCGGAGGTGCCATCTTTCGGATGAGACGTTAAACCGAGGTCCCGTCTGCTCTCTTGGGTGGACATAAAAGATCCCATGCAATATTTCAAAGAGCAGTAGGAGAGTTATCCCCGGTATCCTGGCCAATATTAATCCCTCAATCAACATCACTGTACAGATTGTCTGGTCATTATCACATTACTGCTTGTGGGATCTTGCTGTGTGCAAATTATCTGCCGTGCTTCCTAAATTACAACAGTGACTACACTTCAAAAGTACTTCATTGGCTGTGAAGCACTTTGGGAGGTCCTGAGGTTGTGAAAGGCGCTATAAAAATACAAGTCTTTTTACTGGGAATTTTTAGTGTAGTGTAACTCGAGGTATTGGAGTAGTGGAAGGATAAACAGTAGAGTCCATGCATGTTGTGTGACAACCTACAAGTATTTTTTGGGGGGTGACAGCGCAGACATTTTCTTGGTTTGTTTGACAGAACCCAACACTTTATTTCTTCATTTCCAGGTCTTATGATCACCTCCGCTGCGCTCTACCATGTGCTGCACTTCTTCCACATCTCCGTTGACATCAGGAATGTCTGCGTGTTTCTGGCTCCTCTCTTCTCATCTTTCACCACCATTGTCACTTATCACTTAACAAAGGAACTGAAGGTAGGAAGTGGACCGCGAAGCCAGTAAATATGTACCGACGGCGTATAGACACCGATGTTCCCCCTTGGGCGCGGGCCATGCATCAATCGGCAGGTTTCACGATCTGTCGCCATACAGACAATTTAAAGGGACCTCGCACGAAAAATAAAATTGGAGGAATATTGATAGAGACCCACTCAAACTGTCGGGCTAGCTTTTGTAACTAGAATGTTAGTAATGTTACTAGCTTTATCCGCGATTCATGGCGGATCATTATTTTAGGTGAGGAGCTTTCAGCTGCAGTGTCTCTGTCCTTGCATCCTATTGGCTTATTTACATTGCAGAGTGACTTTCATTTTCTGGGCATGGGTCTTCCCCGAGATGATGATGCTGTGTTGTGCCTCCCCGTGGCAAGGAGGTGGTGATGGGCAGCACCGCCAGAGATGATCAGCATGTGTTTGTCCTTGGTGACGTTGGTATCTTTACAGAAACTTTCAAAAACGAACCCCGAGGAGGTTCTTCACCTCACTCCTGGTGGTGACATCGCCTTGTTTATATCACAGAGCTGCAATTGAAATGGGGGGGCTCCTGTCACACACTGGGCACAATGTGAGATGATCAGCGCACTGCACAATATTGGACCTGGCTGGGGGAAGTTTCCATTTCAGCGAGTCCAAGCTGCGCCAGTTTCAGCATTGTTTCATCAAATGTGATTTGTGATCCTGCACTTGGGAATAGAACTCGACCAGGGGAATAAATTGAAACTTGCCTGTGGAGCATTTCACAGTTTGTAGCACAGGTCTGCCCATATATTAGGGTGATGAGTGGGAGCTTGTGCTGTAAATACTCTTGAGTGTTAGCAATGTCTCCCCTGGTTGCATCAAGTATATCCACAATAGTTATTGTGTGGAACCAATGTCAGAGGAAGCTGCCAGCATTGGGAGATGTGGAAGTACAGACTACTGTATTAAGAAAATGTAGCAATTTCGCTCTGAAATCTAAGTATCTGTAATTAAAATCGAATGCTTGAGAAACGTCAAATCCATCAGATAAAAGACAGGTTCATGTTTTGCACGGCGACACTGCCTGAGTTCTGACAAAGTACCTCTACCTGAAGCTTGACTGGCTGACAGGCCTGGTGTGTATAACCAGCATTTCTGGTTTTGTTTGAGTCTGAACATTTGGCAATATTTCTCTGTACTGTGTGCAGGGATGTTAATGTGCTAATTGTGTTTCAGGATGCCGGCGCTGGCTTGTTAGCTGCTGCCATGATTGCTGTGGTTCCTGGTTATATTTCTCGCTCTGTGGCTGGCTCCTATGATAATGAAGGTGAGTAACCAGCCCAAGTGTCCTTTGTGCTGGCTAAATCATTAATTATCTTGTAGCTGCAACACTTTCTGCCATGCAAAATGGCAATCTAAATTTTTTATGATCATGAAATCAATAATTCTAGTACTAGTGCTCAACTCCTGTTCTGAAACCGAGTCTCATTTGTCAACTGATTGCTATCCAGGCCATCACCAAGACCGCCTAATTCCACCTCCGCAATATCCCCCCATCCTCCCACTCTGCCCCTGCCTCAGCTTATCTGCTGAAACCCTCATCCATGCCTCTGTTACCTCTCGACTTGACTCTTCCTCTACTCTCCTGGCTGGCCTCCCATCTTCCATTTGCGCTCATCCAAAACTCTGCTGCTCATATCCGAACACGCATCAAGTCCCGCTCACCCATCACTCCTGCGTTCACAGACTTACATGGGCTCCAGGTCCAGCATCGCCTCAATTTTAAAATTTACATCCTTGTTTTCAAATCCCTCCATGCCCTTACCCCACCTATCTCTGAAACCTCCTTCAGCCCTAGAACCCTCCGAGGTCTCTGCGCTGCTCTAATTCTGGCCTCGAGCACATCCTCTATTTTAATCGCTCCACCATTGGTTGTCGTGCTTTCAGCAGCCTTGATGTCCTAAACTCCGGTATTCCCTTCCTAAACCACTCCACCTCTCTCTCTCCCCCTCTCCTCCATTAAGATGCTCCTTAAATTCGAACTGCATGTTGTTTAAAAATAAATAACTAAATGTATTTGAAAACATTAGTCTATTATCGTCCACTTACACTAAGTTTAGTGCCTGTGAAAGTTGTTCCACTTTTGCACTGGCACTAAACTTGTCACTGGCACTCAACTCATTACTGACACTAAACCGGTCACTGGCACTAAACTCCTCACGTGTTTGAAAGCCCAAACTGACTAAGAGCTGGGTGAGAATTCTCCCCCAGGGTGTTTCACTCTGTTTTTCCCCGATGTTAGATTGGTTCACTGATTCCAGATTCAGGCTGCATTCACTCAGTGTCAGTGGAAAGCAGAGCTGCTTTGCCCTGATCCAACAATTGTTGTATAAAGGCACCCAGTTTCCTTTGGGATGCAGGGAATGCCATTGCAAACATTCCCCAGAAAGTTGCGAGGTGAATTACCATTCATTTTGTGGTTTTTGTTTTTGCCAATTAGCCAGAACACTGGGAGAGCTCTCTGCTTCTCTTTACATAGTAACTTGTGAACTTTAATGTCTGTGAATCGCCGGAACGGGCTGACAGAGCCTTGGTTTAACATCTCGTCCAAGGGGTAGCACTCCTTAACTGTGCTGGCGTATCAGTCTGGGTTATGTGATCTCGTCTGGGTGTAGAAATGTTTTCATAGCACAAGGTCCCAGTCCAGCCCACTGGAGCCTCATGTCTGATTGCAGAGTGTTGTTGGCTGGATCCTCGATGTGGCCTGGAATTGTCGTCCTCATGCTGAAAGAAGAATGACAGCAACAAGAGAGGTGGAAGCGATTTTCTATATTGTCTGATTACTTTGCTACCTTTTCCTTTTAGTAATGTGTGCTGTGTATCTGTGCAGGTATTGCTATCTTCTGCATGTTGCTCACGTACTACTTGTGGATTAAGGCTGTTAAGTCTGGCTCGATCTACTGGTCTGCTATGTGCGCGCTGGCCTACTTCTACATGGTAAGTGCTCATTTAAACTCTGGGGCTGACAGGAACAGGAAGTAACAATAATATATTGTCTGGCTTAACTCTACTCCCAACCTTGTTCAGCCAGCATCCTGCAACTCGAGCGCAGTTGTTGCACTGTTCCAGGTCTTTGCTCATGTTTCTGTTAAGAACATAACAAAAAGGAGCAGGAGTAGGCCATATGGCCCCTCGAGCCTGCCAGTCATTCAGTAAGATCATGGCTGATCATTGACCTCAACTCCACTTTCCCGCCCGACCACCATGTCCCTTGATTCCCCTAGACTCCAAAACTCCATCTATCTCAGCCTTGAATATATTCAGAGACTCGGCATCCACAGCCCTCTGGGGCAGAGAAATCCAAAGATTTGCAACCCTCTGAGTGAAGAAATTTCTCCTCATCTCTGTCTTAAATGTCCTACCCCTTATCCTGAGACTGTGCCCCCTAGTTGTAGGGGGAAACAACCTCTCAGCATCTACCCTGTCAATCCCCCTCAGAATCGTGTATGTTTCAATGAGATCACATCTTATTCTTCTAAACCCCAGAGAGTACAGGTCCATTCTACACCATCTCTCATCATAAGACCACCCTCTCATCCCAGGCTATCCATCTAGTGCCAAGCCACTGCTAGGAAATGGGCGATGCTGATTTGCCGTTGTTTACTGTGTGAGGGGGAGGAAGTGTCTGGGCTTCGTTCCAATGAATTACCCTCCAGACTAGTAAACAAGATTATGCAGGAAGTCCTGGTCACAAACCCACCCCTCTAGTTCTAGTCTTCCCCCATCAGTGGAAACATCCTCTCTGCATCCACCTTGTCAAGCCCCCTCACACACCTCACATGTTGCGGGAGATTGTACCCTGCACAGAAAAAGCTACAAACTACCAGCAATGGCTTTTTCTGACTGGATGGTACAAGGCTCGTGCATAAACACGGCAGTCACAAAGTTTAGTGCAGCAGTGCCCAGTGATCAATGTCCTTGCTGCCTTACTGCTAGTCTCATGGCTGCTGGGCCTAGCACCATCACCTCCTGTACTCAGTCCTGTGCGGAGGACTTTATTTTGAGTTGATCATTGTACTTGCCCAACTGGCACTGCGCTCTGGTTACCAGCAACTGTCAGTTTTGTCAAATCTGGGTACTGGTGACCATGTGATCGAACATCCAGTTGGCAAAGACAATGAAGATGCACAACTTCTTGGAGATAAAATCTAAGTTTGTTATTCAAAGCCTAACAATTTATAATGGTTTGAAAAGCACCAAAGGTGTATCTGATACGGAGAGAGATTACAAGGACCCTAATACAACTAATGACCATTATAGCAGAGGTATTTGATTAGAGCCCACAGCAATCGTAACCAGCAGATTGATATCATCCTTTACTCTTCAGACAATCTGTTTTGTTTTCAGAATCATTATGGAAAAACTGACAATTAAAGTTAGTAAGTGTGGGTGCACTTTGTATATTGAATTTGCACAATGTGGTCTCTCTTTGGAAGCCTGATATATTCCAAAAAAGGAATGAGGCAGCAATTGTGAACTTTGCAGTAAGATTCAAAGACAACAACCAGTCCCTCAAATACCTAGACTGAAAAACAAACAAAATTAAAGCTATTACTGGCAGTAAAATCATCAACTTCCTTGGCAATGCCATTGGTGCTAGAGGCAGATAGCTGGAGAAAAACGAGGAGTTAGTGTCCTTTTTTTAAAAATCGACTATTATAAATTTCCAGATTAACTATTTTGCTAACTTCAGAAATTCTTCATATCTTTTCGTACAATTAGTCCTTGCCATGTTTGTGGCTATTGTGTATTTTGTTGATCGATTTTATTATATTTCTTACAGTAGTTATGTTAATACTTTATTAATGTAGTTAAATTAGTAGTAAACGCATCACCTAATGATCAGAGTAATTGGGTAATTTTAATGCCATATAACTAAGTGACGCTTGGCTCTGTTTTACCACACCACCCAATGGGGTTTCCAACTTTTGGTGAATTTTGACGTCGCCTCAGTTTTTTTTCCCATCTTCCCTCCTTGGCCACCTTCACCCCACCCCGCTGGATTTGACTTTATGAGCGTAAATGCTTAAAATGAACACTGACATAATGGAACTGGGTCCCTGAGTATTTAATTAGTGTGACCATCTGAAAATCGTAATTCACAATGAGCACTAGCATCTCCAGAGATTTTTCCTTTTGAGGTTGAAATCGCTGAATGCAATGGTTGCATTGAAGCATTTGTATGAGATTCTTTTGATGCATGTTTTACAGTGATGTTGCCTTGTTTATTTAAACAGAATAATGTCTCTGTTAAAATAGGGAAAAGTATTTAAGGTTCATGCCTTCATTATTATCATGGCATGCAGCTAATGTTTCGATAAAAATGTTGATGTCTGTCTTTTTTAAAATCTTGGCACATTTTATCTCTCAGGTTTCTTCATGGGGCGGTTACGTGTTCCTGATTAATCTGATCCCACTTCACGTACTTATCCTTATGCTGACTGGACGATTTTCCCACCGGATCTATGTTGCGTACTGCACGGTGTACAGCCTTGGGACCATCCTCTCCATGCAGATCTCCTTTGTGGGATTCCAGGTTTGTGAAGCAACTTCCTTGTCCCAGTGTTCCGCCCTCTTCTGATGTACAGGTGGTAGTAGCCCCTCCACATGTATGAGCCTAGGCGTTGAGGTGAGGAGGACATCAGACCAAGCCAGATCCCAATGGAGGACCTTTCTAAAAGATTGTGCAAGACAGTGTGGACTAGGGCTATACATAAGAACATAAGAAATAGGAGCATGAGTAAGCCATTCGGCCCTTCGAGCCTGCTCCGCCACTTTCCAGCCCTAACCTTTGATTCCTTTAGTATCTATCTCTGTCTTAAATATACTCAAAGACTGAGACTCCACAGCCCTCTGGGGTAGAGAATTCCAAAGGTTCACAACCCTCTGAGTGAAGAAATTTCTCCTCATCTCAGTCCTAAATGGCCAATCCCTTATCCTGGGACTGTGGGCATCCAGCCAGGGCATCTACCCTGTCACACCCCTTAAGAATTTTGTATGTTTCAATGAGATACCTCTCATTCCTCTAAACTCTAGGGAATATAGGCTTAGTCTCCTCTTGGGACAATCCCGTCATCCTATAATGCCCAGTCTGCCGACATATTAACTAAATCTTACGATTACACGGTTTAAACTTATTTGTGCAAGTTCGGCCGCTGATGGGAACAGGTAGAGGCTATTCAGCGCATCGAGCCTGTTCCACCATTTAATTAAATAATGGCTGATCTATGCCTCAACTCCATTTACCTGCCTTTGATCCATATCTCTTGATTCCTTTCCCAACAAAAATCCATCAATCTCCAATTTTAATTGACTCTCAGCATCCAAAGTTTTCTGAGGGAGTGAGTTCCAGATTTCCAACACCCTTTGTGTACGAGAAGAGCTTCCTGATTTCACATCTAAATGGCCTAGCTCTAATTCTAAAATGAGGCCCGCTTGTGTGGATTGTCCCACCAGAGGAAGTTGTTTCTCTGTATCTACCCTATTAAGTCCCTTAAAGAACTCTGGACAAAGTATATACAATTTCTGGCCATACTTCCAACTTAATTTAGATGATGTTCAGGGAAGATATCTCCGATGTCCTGGCCAATATTTATTTCTTAATAAACATCACTAAAACAGATTGTCTGGTCATTATCACATTGCTTTTTGTGGGATCTTGCTGCTGCGTTTCCTGTATTAACACTTCAAAAGTACTTCATTGGCTGTAAAGTGCTTTGAGACATCCTGTGGTCATGAAAGGTGTGATTATAAATGCAAGTCTTAAATAAGATTCAGTGACTCCTTGAATCATTTATACAGCATTTTCAGGACCAAGTAGATTGGAATGGCTGTTCTCTCATCATTTAGCTCAACTGAGCTGGCTTCTGGTACACTGACTTCAAAATTTGTTGCATTTTCTGATTTAATTTCTGTTTTCTCTTGTATTGCACTCATCACAAAATAATTCACAGCAGTTTGCCAAAAGAATCATCTAATAAAATTGTGTTTGCATGTGGGTACAATATGCAGTTCCTCGCTGGGTCGTACGATGAAGAAACGTTTGAATTCTTGTTTTTTTTTCCTCCCCCTCAGCCCGTCCAGTCTTCCGAGCACATGGCTGCGCTGGGTGTTTTTGGTCTGTGCCAGATCCATGCCTTCGTTGACTACCTACGCAGCAAGCTGAACTCTCAGCAGTTTGAGATCCTTTTCAAGAGCGTCATCTCTCTGGTGGGATTGGTGGTTCTGTCTGCAGGAACTGTGCTGATGCTGACGGGTACAGTATCACTGCTCCTATATTACCATCTCCTTCCCGCCTCCCCCTGACCCCCAATCAAACTCCTCCAATTCCAGCCAGAAAAAATGGTCAAATTGCTCTCTAATCAATTGCCAGCGACAGCGGAAACACTGAATATTACCAGAGAAAAGTGTGTGATCCGGGATAATCTATGAGAATGCTTCTCATGTGGTGGTCCTGCATTGTGATGTTTCTTTCGCTGCGTGTTGTGTAGATTTATATCGAAATTAAACACAGCAACTGGCTGGTCAGCCTAACCAATCCGTGTTTGGGATGATGCTCTGCCTTAGCAGTTGCTTCTGGATGCTGATTCCTGTGAGCTTCCTGTATACATTTCGAAAAAAACATTTCACACGTTCCCTATTTTGGTTTGTTGTCTCTGTGCCTACAGGAAAACTGATTGCTGTAAGATTATATAATAGTGTTTATAACTTCAGCATCCCACGATCGTGGTCAGTCACTTCCTGAAGATTATGGAACTATTCCTGTGCTTCCTTAATGAGTTTCCTTTATTTGTGTTCGCCCTATTCCCTATGGATTATTAGCTTTTCTAATTTTCCTTCTGGGATTGGCATGCTGGTCGTTTTCACTATGAGACGCATGAATACTGTTGGTTCACAAGGTGGATACAGATGGAGATAGCCACTCGGGCCATTCTAGCTCATCTCTCCGTAAACAACCTACAGTCCCCTCCCCATCACGAGATATCGCTGTTTGTGATTCCAGGCTTTTTATCTCCACTACCCTACCGAGAAATCTATTCCACGTGATCACTCTTGACACCAGTCCTAAACGTGCATTTTATTTGAACCTGTGCCATGTTGACCTGCTTTCATGAGTTGAATTTAAAGTTGTGTTCTAGGTTTGCCTTTTCCCATGCTGTTTGCTAACTTGCGTATCTCTTGTCAGGTCCCCGCATAGTTGCTGCCTTTCAAGGTTGAATAGCTTTTGCTTCAATAATCTTTCCTCCTGACTCAGAACCTTGAAGAATCAAAGCGGTTTTATATTGTATTCACAAAATGAATTAATAGCTTGTGGCAGCTAATCCACGTGTTTTTTCTGAATATAACTAGGTACATTGCTTTCATTGCAGGCAAGATTTCCCCATGGACTGGCCGTTTCTACTCTCTACTAGATCCTTCTTATGCAAAGAACAACATTCCCATCATCGCCTCGGTCTCCGAGCATCAGCCCACCACCTGGTCGTCGTATTACTTTGACCTGCAACTCCTCGTCTTCATGTTCCCAGGTAGGCCTGTTTACGAGTGCATGGAATAAAGATGCATATGCCACTCTGCCTGCATTAGACATGTGGATTTTTTTTTTCCTTATCTTGTCAGCAAGGGCCCTTTGGTATTGTTGCCAAATTAATTTAAGGGTTAAGTCATGGCAGGAGAGCCCAGACCTGTGCCATGTGGGAAATCAGGGACGCTTCCAGTGTCCCTGACGACTATGTGTACAGGAGGTGTATCCAGCTTGCAGCTCCTGTTAGACCGCATGATGGCACTGGAGTTGCGGATGGGTTCACTCTGGAGCATGCGCGATGCTGAGGATGTCATGGATAGCACGTTCAGTGAGTTGGTCACACCGCAGGTAAAGGTTACAAAGGCAGATAGGGGATAGGTAACCATCAGGCAGAGTAGGAGTAGGAAGGTAGTGCAGGAGTCCCCTGCGGTCATCTCCCTCCAAAACAGATACACCGCTTTGGATATTGTTGGGGGAGATGGCTCACCAGGGGAGGGCAGCAGCAGCCAAGTTCATAGCACCATGGGTGGCTCTGCTGCATAGAAGGGCAGGAAAAAGAGTGGAAGAGCTATAGTGATAAGGGATTCTATTGTAAGGGGGATAGATAGGCATTTCTGCGGTCGCAATCGAGACGCCAGGATGGTATGTTGCCTCCCTGGTGCAAGGGTCAAGGATGTTGTGGAGCAGCTGCAGGGCATTCTGAAGGAGGAGGGTGAACAGCCAGTTGTCGTGGTGCATATAGGTGCCAACGATATAGGTAAAAAGCGGGATGAAGTCCTACAAGCTGAATTTAAGGAGCTAGGAATTAAATTTAAAAAGTAGCACCTCAAAGAAGTAATTTCAGGATTGCCACGTGCTAGTCAGAGTAGGAATCGTAGGATAGCTCAGATGAGGAGTGGTGCAAGAGGGAGGGATTCAAATTCCTGTGACATTGGAACCAGTTCTGGGGGAGGTGGGACCAGTACAAACCGGACAGTCTGCACCTGGGCAGGACCGGAACCAATGTCCTAGGGGGAGTGTTTGCTAGTGCTGTTGGGGAGGGATTAAACTAATATGGCAGAGGGATGGGAACCTATGCAGGGAGACAGAGGGAAATAAAATGGGGGCAGAAGCAAAAGATAGTAAGGAGAATAGTAAAAGTGGAGGGCAGAGAAACCCAAGGCAAAAATCAAAAAGGGCCACATTACAGCAAAATTCTAAAGGGACAAAGAGTGTTGAAAAGAAAAGCCTGAAGGCACTGTGCCTCAATGCAAGGAGTATTCGTAATAAGGTGGATGAATTAACTGCGCAGGCAGCTATTAACGATTATGGTATAATTGGGATTACGGAGACATGGCTCCAGGGTGACCAAGGCTGGGAACTCAACATCCAGGGGTATTCAACATTCAGGAAGGATAGACAGAAAGGAAAAGGAGGTGGGGTAGCGTTGCTGGTTAAAGAGGAAATTAATGCAATAGTAAGAAAGGGCATTAGCTTGGATGATGTGGAATCTGTATGGGTGGAGCTGCGGAATACCAAAGGGCAGAAAACACTAGTGAGAGTTGTGTATAGACCACCAAACAGTAGTAGTGAAGTTGGGGATGGCATCAAACAAGAAATTAGGGATGCGTGCAAGAAAGGTACAGTAGTTATCATGGGCGACTTTAATCTACATATAGATTGGGTTAACCAAGTTGGTAGCAATGCAGTGGAGGAGGATTTCCTGGAGTGTATTAGGGATGGCTTTCTAGACCAATATGTCGAGGAACCAACTGGAGAGCTGGCCATCCTAGATTGGGTCTTGTGTAATGAGAGAGGACAAATTCGCAATCTTGTTGTGCGAGGACCCCTGGGGGAGAGTGACCATAATATGGTAGAATTCTTTATTAAAATGGAGAGTGACAGTGTTAATTCAGAGACTAGGGTCTTGAACTTAAGGAAAGGTAACTTCAATGGTATGAGATGTGAATTGGCTAGGATAGACTGGCAAATGATACTTAAAGGGTTGACAGTGGATAGGCAATGGCAGACATTTATAGATTACATGGATGAACTTCAACAATTGTACATTCCTGTCTGGAGTAAAAATAAAAAGGGGAAGGTGGCTCAACCGTGGCTAACAAGGGAAATTAAGGATAGTGTTAAATCCAATGAAGAGGCATATAAATTGGCGAGAAAAAGCAGCAAACCTGAGGACGGAGAAATTTAGAATTCAGCAGAGGAGGACTAAGGGTCTAATTAGGAGGGGGAAAATAAAGTATGAGAGGAAGCTTGCAGGGAACATAAAAACTGACTGCCAAAGCTTCTATAGATATGTGAAGAGAAAAAGATTAGTGAAGACCAACTTGGATACTTTGCAGACAGAATCAGGTGAATTTATAATGGGGAACAAAGAAATGGCAGACCAATTGAACAAATACTTTGGATCTGCCTTCACTAAGGAAGACACAAATAACCTTCTGGAAGTACTAGATGTTCAAGGATCTAGCAAAAGAAGGAACTGAAGGAAATCCTTATTAGTCAGGAAATTGTGTTAGGGAAATTGATGGGATTGAAGGCCGATAAATCCCCAGGGCCTGATAGGCTTTATTCCAGAGTACTTAAGGAAGTGGCCCTAGAAATAGTGGATGCATTGGTGATCATTTTCCAACATTCTATTGACTCTGGATCAGTTCCTATGGACTGGAGGGTAGCTAATGTAACACCACTTTTTAAAAAAAGGAGGGAGAGAGAAAACAGGTAATTATAGACCAGTTAGCCTGACATTGGTGGTGGGGAAAATGTTGGAATCAGTTATTAAAGATGAAATAGCAGCGCATTTGGAAAGGGGTGACAGGATCGGTCCAAGTCAGCATGATTTATGAAAGTGAAATCATGCTTGACAAATCTTCTAGAATTTTTTGAGGATGTAACTAGTAGAGTGGACAAGGGAGAACCAGTGGATGTGGTGTATTTGGACTTTCAAAAGGCTTTTGACAAGGTCCCACATAAGAGATTAGTGTGCAAA
The DNA here is from genome assembly GCF_044704955.1 of Pristiophorus japonicus. Lineage (NCBI taxonomy): Eukaryota > Metazoa > Chordata > Chondrichthyes > Pristiophoridae > Pristiophorus > Pristiophorus japonicus. The sequence goes on along the minus strand of NC_091987.1, from coordinate 178,918,544 downwards.
ATTAAAGCACATGGTATTGGGGGTAATGTATTGACGTGGATAGAGAACTGGTTGGCACACAGGAAGCAGAGAGTCGGAATAAACGGGTCCTTTTCAGAATACAGGCAGTGACCAGTGGGGTGCTGCAGAGTTCAGTGCTGGGACCCCAGCTATTTACAATATACATTAATGATTTAGATGAAGGAATAGAATGTAATATCTCCAAGTTTGCAGATAACACTAAGCTGGGTGGCGGTGTGAGCTGTGAGGAGGATGCTAAGAGACTACAGGGTGACTTGGACAGGTTAGGTGAGTGGGCAGATGCAGTATAATGTGGCTAAATGTGAGGTTATCCACTTTGGTGGTAAAAACAGAAAGACAGAATATCATCTGAATGGTGACAGATTAGGAAAAGGGGAGGTGCAACGAGCCCTGGGTGTCATGGTACATCAGTCATTGAAGTTTGGCATGCAGGTACAGTAGGCGGTGAAGAAGGCAAATGGCATGTTGGCATTCATAGCTAGAGGATTTGAGTATAGGAGCAGGGAGGTCTTACTGCAGTTATACAGAGCCTTGGTGAGGCCACACCTGAAATATTGTGTTCAGTTTTGGTCCCCTAATCTGAGGAAGGATGTTCTTGCTATTGAGGGAGTACAGCGAAGGTTCACCAGATTGATTCCTGAGATGGCAGGACTGACATATGAGGAGAGACTGGATCAACTGGGCTTGTATCCGCTGGAGTTTAGAAGAATGAGAGAGGATCTCATAGAAACATATAAAATTCTGACGGGATTGGACAGGTTAGAGGCAGGAAGAATGTTCCCATTGCTGGGGAGTTCCAGAACCAGGGGTCACAGTCTAAGAATAAGGGATAAGCCATTTAGGACCGAGATGAGGAGAAACTTCTTCACTCAGAGTGGTGAACCTTTGGAATTCTCTACCGCAGAAAGTTTTGAGGCCAGTTCGTTAGATATATTCAAAAGGGAGTTAGATATGGCCCTTATGGCCAAAGGGGTATGGAGAGAAAGCAGGAAAGGGGTACTGAAGTTGAATGATCAGCCATGATCTTATTGAATGGTGGTGCAGGCTCGAAGGGCCGAATGGCCTGCTCCTGCACCTAATTTCTATGTTTCTAAATCCCACCCAAAACCAGTATCGTTTCCTACTTGACCAAAGACCTTTTAACCTTGAGATTTAAGTGGAATGCTTACGCTTTCTAACCGCATCTGTTGTTTAACGATTCTGTTAAGCATGATTTTCCTTCCCTCGTTTTTCCCTATTTATTCTATTTATTGGGGAACTTGTTGTGTTCTTTCCCACCCAGCATCTAAACATCAATTACCTTCCCGCTCGCTTCCTCACTTCCTTGATAGCAGTTTTAGTACTGAGTGTCTTGCTAGCCCACTTCAGAGTCAACCATGTTGGTGTGGGTCTGGAGTCACATATAGGCCAGACCGGGTAAGGATAGCAGGTTTCTTTCCCTGAAGGATATGAGTGAAACAGTTGGTTTTTCCGACAATCGGACTTCATGCTCAAATTTTACAGATGCCTGCTTTTTATTTCCAGAATGTTATTTTTTAAACTCGCTTCAAACTGCCATGGTGGGATTTGGCCTAGTGTTCTATGCATGATTAGTCCTGGTCTCTGGATTACTTTATTGGCCGTGAAGCGCTTTGAGTCATCTTGAGGCCACGAAAGATGGTGTATAAATGAACCTTTTTTTGTTTTTCAGTGTAAGCGGTGAAACTGAAACTTGGTAAGTTTGCAAATATTGTATCTGACCGCAGTGTTTTTTGTGCTTTCCTCCTGCAGTCGGTTTGTACTATTGCTTCAACAACCTGTCGGATGCTCGGATTTTCATCATCATGTACGGTGTCACCAGCATGTACTTCTCGGCTGTGATGGTAAGAATCCTTCAGACCTGTGAATGCTGCTATCATTGGCCACGTGCAGTGTTGCCAGTGGGATTTGAGTAAGCAGATGGTGAGCAAGAGGAGTGTTTGCACTATGGACTGTGACACTCCAATCCAGCTCGACACACCTGCCCTCTAAGCACACTACAAAAAAAAAACAAAGTCAAAATTATAGATTTTGCTGTGTTGGGGGAGCATTGTGAGGCTGTACAACATAATGGGGGGGAAATTGCGGTCGGAGGCTTCCTTCGGGCGAATGCCTCCCACCTGAAATTTTTCCCAGAGGAACGTAGGATTTCGATTTGGAGCGTACGGGAACATGTCTTCCGGTTACATATGCGTATTCATGTGGGCCTGGACCACCAGTCACCTATGTAGTAGTCTCATTGATAATGGGAGCTCCGTTTGTACGAGCTCCCATTACTATCCATGAGACTAGCCCCCAAAACAAGAAACACAACACAATAAATTTAAAAAAAAAACACCTCACATATATTTAAAATTAATTGAAATTGAATGTAATTAAATGTTTTAAAAAACATTATTTTTTTTAATATGTTTTAATAGGGTTGAAATAAACTTACCTTAATGGACAGGGTTTTTAATATAAAAACGAGTGATTAAATTAAATTTTTCTATGGTTTCAAACTCTTACGCTGGTAAAAGTAGGCTATACACCTGATTTTACCAGGTGCAAGAGGTTGAAGGACGTTCGATGGGCAAGAGTTGGGTAAATAGCCTGAATCTCTGCCCCACGGATGTCCTTACTGCGGGGATGCAAAAGCCGGTTCTCGGCGCGTGTGCATTACAGGCCTCGCAGCGAGGCCTCGCCGGGACCGTGCACACATTGTACGTACCCGGTGAGGCCGCAATTTTCGTCCCGTAAAGTGCTGGTAATTACAGGACTGCCACTCAGACGAGCAGTTTGGGGTGATGGATTAATGCTGTCACACACGTGATCGGTTTGTGATTTAAGAGCATCCCCTCCCCCTGTAGTGTGTTGCTCAATATGTCAAATAAGCCTAGCGATCCTTCACAGCCGTACGCTATTCTCTGAGGTCCTTTTCCCATTTGTTTCTGTTTACTTAACTCTAATCAGGTGGTAAATCCCAGATGTGTTGTGCATATTGTAAACATTTCAATAATTGTTCATAATATTTGGTATGAACTCCTTTTGAAAAAGAAGAGCTGTCGGTAATTTCTCCTGTCATTTTTTTGGTGCTAATCGAAATACTGCGCATGCGCGGTTTTTTTGCAATAAAAAGCCGGATGCATGGGATCCCTGGAGTGCTGCGCAGCTTAAAGAGAACATCGGCCTTAGAGTAAAACCTTGCCCCAAAGTGGCCTCAAGCCTGTGATGTCAAGTTGTGGTGTTTCATGCAGAGTCATTTACTTATCTACGGGGTGGGGGCGTGCGAGGGAGACGAACCAAACCAAACCTGAGCTGCAATTTCCAGGTTAGGAGTTTCTCCGACCTGTTCCAATATTCTTCACCCCTCCTGTTCCTCCCATGTATTTCCAACTCCTCCCACCCCATACATTCCTTGCAGTGATTAACTGAATGGTACATCTGAAAACAGCCAGTCCTACAAGCCTGGGGTTTGAGCTGGCTGCACTGGGACTTGTGCAATGTTCAGTTTTTTTGATGAACAGCTGAAGAGTAAGTAGTGTGTGCCCATAATACCTGCTCATCCTCTGAATCGTATTTCCATTCCAAGTTCCTTCTGTCTGTACGTGCTGTTCGCGATTGCAGAGTGCTTAATTCGAGAGCAGCTATGCAGAGCTGGATTCAGGTGTCACAAATACATTTCACTGTGCAGGAATGTTATGAGGGGCATTGTTTGGTCAAAGTTACCCCCGGCTGTATAGAATTTTGGTTGGCATTCCTTATAAAAACTGAGTTTCTTCTACCTCCGGGCACAGTCGAGCCAGGTCTCTGTCCCTGCTGGATCACTCCGGCAGTGTGTCCCTGTGCATTCTGCGTGGGTCCTTTTGGGAAAAGCAGGGGCATCCCCAGAAAATAGCGTGACATCCTGCATCATCCACAGTGGCAGCCCCCAGTCTATCCAGTGGAGCTCCTTTGAGATATTGTGCCAGTCACATCACTGGAGCAGGGCGATGGTGAGGGAACTCCGACTTAATAATCTCAGTGTGGCTGATACCGAAATGTGTGTCATAATTCTGGTGGGACTGATTTATCGTGTAAAGGAGCGAGTGCATTTAAAACTGCTCTTTTCCTACCGCCAAACATTACATCCTCTTATTCCTCAGTTTGCTCGCTTAGTACCCCAGCTACTATCCACCCTCCAGTACCGACGCTCCGAGATTTCAGCGTGTATGATGTACAGGACATACTGTATTCTCACCACAAGGGTCTAGATTCAGATCCACGGACAGGTTCTGTAGCTATGCATCAAATGACTTTCATTATTAATTTTGTCATTTCCATTTCTTTCTTGTCTCCACAGGTTCGGCTGATGCTGGTCCTAGCCCCGGTGATGTGTATCCTCTCGGGAATCGGGGTGTCTCAGGTGCTGTCGACTTACATAAAGAATTTGGATATCAGCCGTCCGGATAAGAAATTAAAGAAGCAGCAGGATTCCTCTTATCCAATCAAGAACGAGGTATGATCCTCCCTCGGGCTCATCGACCTCACGACCCGCCCGTTTGCTGCATTAACTGTGTTGTGTTAACGTTGCACTGACAAACCGTGCTAATGGTCCAGTGGGTGCTGGCTCTGCCTGGTGGTGTAGTAAGCCATGCTCCTGGTCTGTACGGAGTTAGCTGATCGCCGCTGAGGCAGCAGATGGGGCACTGCGACTGGCATTGTGTTCCTGGGCTAGCATATGGAAAGGTTTTTACTTTTGATCGCCATCCAATGATACCTATTGGAAAGTAGATTTGGGATGGAATTAGATTGAGCTGTGGACGAAGGTGGGATTAGGTTGGGGGCGGGGGTGGGATTAGATTGAACCGCTGGTGGGGGTGGAATTAGTGAGCTGTGATGCTCTAAATTCATCACCGATTAGGCTCACACATAAAGAATGACCACTTGAGCGAGGTACTGAATTTCAGCTGATAAAACTCATCTGTGGTGCCCTGATCATTCAGTTGCTGTGCACTGGACCATACTGATCAGGAGGGTACCAAGTTCCAATCCCCCTTCTCTATTGAGTTAGCTAATGTCGAGTGGGATGACAGTAAGGGTATTTGCAGTTGCCCTCTATGTCCCCAGGATATAGGGCAGAAAATCACGCAGGATTCCTCCTCCTCCTTGATCCCTTTGGCTATCGGACATGGTGGCATTGCCCTCCACAGCAAATGGCCTGCCGGTGTCCATGTTGCTCCATGAAGGCTGCCTGTTGATGCCTGCGTTCTCCTCAGCTAGACTTTCCGGAGGGAAAGGGAGACATAGTGTCATTGATAACTGGACAGGAGCCTGCTGATTAATAAAGAGCTCCAGAAAAACCACCTCCACTGTGGCTGCAGCATGTGCGATCTACAAGAAGTACTGCCCCTTGCAGCAGCTGCTAAGGTTACTTCGACAGCACCCTTCCTCACCCCCCTCTCCTGTGATCTCTAGATCATGAACAACAAGGGCATCAATGTCGGGGGAACACCATCACCTCCCAAGTCGCACACCATCCTGACTTGGATATAGATTGCCAATCCTTCATTATTGTTGGGTCATTATCCTGGAATTCCTTGACTAACAACATTTTGTAGTGCGTGGGGGCACATGCACTACAAAACAGCTGCAGTTCACAGAGCAGTCTCACCATCACCTGGGCCAATGGGGATGGGCATTAAATGCAGCCTTGCTGCGGCCGTTCACATCAGAGAACTCAAAGAACAGAAATGGAGGTGTCCATTGTCGTGTAACTGTGTGTGTGCCAACTTGGCTTAGTCAGTGGCACTCTTATGTCTAGGTCACTGGGCTGTGGGCTTGAGTGCCACACAATGTTCCCTCATTTTTTTGGTGTACGGTCCCTTTAACTGGAAGCGCGACCCATTCAAATTTTAACACGTGCTGTTTCCTTCTTGTAAAAGCCGGTGAGTGGCCTGCGCGGGAACTCCAGACAGCTGCAGGGCTTAGTGGCGACTCCACTGCCTTACTGAGATACCGCGTTACTATAGGTGCGACCTTCAGACTCCTGTTTAGGTGGATGTTAAGAGAAACAGCTGGGTGCTCTGTCTGGCTGACATTAACCAGCACCACCAACAAAAAGTGGAATTTTATCTCACTGCTGCAGTTTAGTTACATAACCACCATCGCACTCCCAAAGTGGTTCATTGTGTGAAGTGCTTCAAGACTTATTGTCCACCTGCTAATGCGCAATATAAGTGCGGTTTCTTTTGCAGTGATCTTTTCCAGTTATCTGCAGACAAGGTGCCAAAAGAAAACTTGCCTTTGCGCTCTTCCTAGTATTCAGTTACAGAGTAGCATTGCTGAGCCTTGCTCCTCATCACAAGATAAACCCCTCCTTTACATAAGGACATAAGCAATAGGACTAGGAGTCGGCCATTTGGCCCCTCGAGCCTGCACCGCCATTCAATAAGATCATGGCTGATCTGATTTTGGCCTCAACTCCACTTCCCCGCCCGCTCCCCATAACCCTTGACTCCTCTATCGTTCAAAAATCTGTCTATCGCCACCTTAAATATGTTCAATGACCCAACTTCCACAGCTCACTGCGGTAGAGAATTCCACAGATTCGCGACCCTCTGAGAGAAGAAATTCCTCCTTATCTCCGACTTAAATGTGCGACCCCTTATTCTGAAACTATGCTCTAGAGTTCTAGATTCCCTCACGAGGGGAAATGTCCTCTCTGCATCTACCTTGTCACGCCCCCTCAGAATCTTGTATGTTTCAATAGATCACCTTCATTCTTCTAAACTCCAGTGAGTATAGGCCCAACCTTTCTTCATAAGACAACCCCTTCATCTCTGGAATCGACCTCATGAACCTTCCTAGCGGACCTTTACTTGGTGTGTTTGAAACTGAGACAAACAGACGGCAAGTTCTCAGGTACAGTCCCTGGCCACTGCCATTGTAGCAGTAAGGGCACTACAATTAGCAACAGCATTCCTGGGTGAGAGGGGAATATCAGCCAGAATTCCTGCCCTAATTGCTGGAAAGTGCATGCGAGTGTTGACTGAGGATAACATACAGCCTCCTGTGGTCAAATAGCCTGCCAACAATGAATATTTATGCCCGCCTATAAAGAGCGTCCGAATGGAAAGAAGGCGCGGAACAAGGGGAAACATCTAGAGGCGGGTCCCCTCGGTGCGCCAGACAATTTGTTTACCGCGCTCGGCCCAACCCAGTCACCGGCGAGCGCGGGATGCCCCGAGCCCGTGCCCGAGCCCTTGAACAACACCGCAGAGGGGCCCGGGCGCGGGCAAGAAAAGAAAAAGGGGGGGGCGGAGCGGGAGAGCAGTAAGTCAGGGCTGCTGGCTAACATTCCTGCTAAGCTGTGTGGCCACGCAGTGGTCTGGAGGTCCCGCTCACTGACGTATCAATGGAAATAACTGCCCAAGCGTGAAAAATTGAATGGGCCGCGCAGCCAGTTAAAGGGCCCAGGCATAAAAACAAAATGACAGGGAACATTGGGGCCATACCTCAACATGAATTCCAAGAAAGGGAAATAATTGAGCCACAGGTGGGGTGAACCCATCAGTCCAGCAGTGATTGTGAGACATTTCTGTTGTCGCTTCCAGGGTGTTCAACATCTTTTTCTGTAATCTTCCCTGATTTAGGTAGCGAGTGGAATGGTGCTGGTGATGACTTTCTTCCTAATTACCTACACCTTTCATTCCACCTGGGTGACCAGCGAGGCCTACTCGTCCCCCTCCATCGTTCTGTCTGCCCGCGGAGGGGATGGAAGCAGGATTATCTTTGATGACTTCAGGGAGGCTTACTACTGGCTCAGGCACAACACCCCAGAGGTACTGAATTTGTATAAAGCTGCAAACCTTAAATGGTATTTGGCCATTTATCTGCCTTTCCCAGGCAATCACATGGTTTGTGGATGGGCTAGGGGGTTTATATAATGTGATGTATAAGGCATCGCAGTTGTGTGGGACAGGCTGGATGGCCCAGAAGGTCTTTTCCTGGCCGTCATTGTTCGTATGTTCAAGTTGCCGCTTCAGGTAAGCTGATGCTGTGAGTCAATGGAATGGTCTACTTCCCTTCAGTGCTGGCCTGTTTTAATTTTCCCCCTGTCTGTTTTCAGGATGCCAAAGTGATGTCGTGGTGGGATTACGGTTACCAAATCACAGCAATGGCCAATCGGACCATCCTAGTGGACAATAACACCTGGAATAACACTCACATCTCCAGAGTCGGGCAGGTGGGTATCGGAGAAATGTAATTTCAGTTCAGAACCCACACTACACACCCACAGAAAAACATATTGTAGGGGCCATCTTTTGGATTGTATGAAATTTATAAACTTTCACAATGGTCTGTCTGGTATTAGTGTCACTTTTTTCTCGCTAGTGTCCATAGCAATGTAGCTGAAGGTCTCCCTCTAGTGATGGAAATGAGCACTGCATCTGATGGAAATCTGAAACCCATTCATTGCTTCTCCTGCTTTCTCCCATCGTTACTTTGCCCTCTAATGGCAGAAAGCACAGCCTCCGGCGTTTCAATTTTCTGCACAGATCCACATTCTCTGCAGAACAAGCCCAAGGTGTCAGCTGTAGCTCAGAAGTAGCACACTCGCCGCTGAGTCAGGAGGTCATGGACTCAAGACACGAGCACAGAATCTAGGCTGGCACTTCAGTGTAGTACTGAGGGAGTGCTGCGCTGTCTTTCGGACGAGGCATTTAACCGAGGCCCCGTCTGCCTTCAGAGGGACATAAAAGAGTTTGTCGCACTATTCAAAGGCTGGAGCATTCTCCCCGGTGTCCTGGTCAACACTTATCCCTCAATCAACACCTAAAACAGACAATCACATCATTTATTTAATTGCGAATTGTAGCAGATTTCTGTGCGCAAATTGTGTTTCCTACATTATAACAGTGACTATGCTTCATTCACTATGAAGTGCTTTGGGGAATCCAAAAAAGTCTTTCATTTTTACACACGGTATTTTCCACTACTGCAATTCTCGTAACTCTACATCTGTACAGCGTCCATTAGTAAATGTAAGGCTCTGCAACTGATCCTGTGCCTTTACCCTGTGCAGTCTAACATTAGTTTGTGCTGTACAATAAAACTTTCATTCTCTACCTTGCCTGAAAAATCAGAAGATGCAAAATAATTTATTGTATTGCCATCCTGCCTATTAATCCTGCAATCCATCTTGATTTAAAAAATTAACGAGTAATGATAATTGAACTGAACAGTTTGAAATTAATAGAGCCAAGAATACCCTTGCCTCTGAGAATTTCATATTGAGTTAACATCCTTGCATGGTTCAGTGAAATCACTAATATTGACAATCAGATGACTGGTATGCAAACTCCTAGATTTCCCTTTCATTGTCCCTTCCACACCCTATTCCATTGAAACTCACGACCACATTACCATCATCCCCAAATTAAACATCTCCAACTCTTTGCTCACTAGCCTCTGAGCTCAACTCTTCCGAATCTTTCCCATTGACATCCTGTCCTGTTCCAAGTTGCACTCGCCTATTATCCTTACTCTCACCAACTCCCACTGGCTCCCTACCCCGGCCCAGTGGTTTCAGTATCGTTGTGCTTATTTATAAACCCCTGTGCAGCCTCATCCCATCCCAACCCCCTCCATGTCTCCGCTCATACCGTTCAATCCTCTGTCTTTGAGCTTCTCCGTAGCTTGCCTTCCCAGCATTCCATACATTGGCAGAACGTTAAGGAAGTGCCACCCTCTGGAACTTTCTCTCTCTCTACCTCTTCGCCTTACTCCTCCACAGAAACCTTGCTTTCAGCAAACTATCCTAAATTGTCTACCTTTCGGTCCATATCACTCCCACGTGAAACCCCTTAGGATGTCTTGCTATGTAATGTTACAAATGCAAGTTCTTGTCTACAAGGTCTAAATTGGCCTTGCCCCAAGCTATATTCCAGGCCTGCAATCTCCTCCATGGCCTTTGCATGCTTAAACCTTCTGCCCTGTTCTATTTCTTTCCATCATCAAAAGCTTCCTTTAAAACCCCTCCCTTTCAATCACCTCCCCTAACTCTTCTCACTCCTGCTATAGTGTCCACTCTCCCCAATGTTAAGTGGAAGTTGTGTGCCAGTCTAGACCAGTATTGAGCAACAGTACATTTTTCTAATGTATGACCTGGTTACCTGAATTAATGAAAATTCTGCAATGGGATAAATATAAATGTTTATTAGTAGCTTTTATACGATATCCCAATAACATAATCTCACCAGACAGGATACTAGGAAATGCACGGAGCTGTAGATGTGTACAATAGAATCCTGAGTAGACAAGTGTAGGCAGAAAGAGAGGCAAGCTTATAGATATTGTATCCAAATGTCATTAACTGGCTATATTTATCCACTACTAGGCAATGGCTTCTCCAGAGGAGAAGGCCTACGAGATCATGAGAGAGCTGGATGTCAGCTACGTACTAGTCATTTTTGGAGGCCTCACTGGATATTCCTCTGACGGTAAAGTATCTTTGTGTTTCTACGTTCTATGATGAGGTGCTTAAGCAGATGCTCACTTCACACTTTGTTAACTGTGGGGATTCATTCCCTTCAGATAGGAAGGGGGAAGTGTGAAGCTTCAACCGAGGCACACACCTGCACTGCCTGGAAGTCAACAAATGAAAGTTTGCTAATGGAGGATCCTCTTCAAAATTATAATGAATACCGCGGTTACCATGCTCACTCTGACCATCCTTCTCTGAGTCCTGAGACCCCAGTACCACCACCCAATGGCCATTCGTTATGTATGAAGCCAGGTATTGTGTGTTGGCAGACTTTCTGGGCAGACTTTCTGACCATGGAGGGATATTGTAGTCCCGTCCTTAATGTTCATATTTCGGGAACATCGGCTAAATAGAGATCTGGAGCAGGAACCCTGGCTAGTTTTAGGCCCTCGGGGACAATGTGGCCATTGACCCGGCTGGGATTAGTGGACTCGGCACAGACGCGGGAAGGAATATGGGAGGATCCCATGCTATAAGGAAGGAAGAAACTTGGCTTTAAATAGTGCCTTTCATGACTTTGGAAGATCCCAAAGTATTTGAAAGCCACTGAATCACTTTTGAAGTGTAGTCACTGTTCATGTCCCAACCTTTCTCTCACCGCTGCCAAACCCCAAATACACATATTCATCACAAAGAGGATTAATTTCTCAAATGCTTTTCTCTTAGAAATCTAGCACTCTATGGTCCCTGCCCTATCATCGTTGTCCAGCATCACTGGCATCCTGTACCCCAGCGAACCAGCTCCATTATCCTCTTTTCCCTCCAAGGCCTCCTCAACCATGTATCTCCCTCCCCGGTTCCCTTCCTTGCTCCTCTGACTCAATCAATTATTTTTCTCAGCGTTACCTTTTGAAGACTGATCTTTCATCGACTACTCCTCTGTCCTGTGGATTCTCTGCCAACTCCACTTTTATATGGCACCTCTCTCTTAAAATCCTCTTTTTAAAAATAAAACGAATTCTCCAGCCATACCTTCAATGTGCTATACGCTGGTTCCCTCCACAACTCTGCGCTCACTGTCATTTTCCCTTGTAAAATACTTGAAAGATGTTCTTTCATATAAGGAGTGCTATGTAAACACAGTTTTTCTGTGTGTGCTGCAGTGATGACTCTGGATAACCTAGCAACGAGGTCTGGCATCCCCCTTTCTCTGCGATTATGGTCTGTTTACTACTTCATGTACAAAATGGAACTCTTGTAAACATTTTTGCATCAGAGTCACGAATATATGGATTCCAAATGAACTTTAAATTGCTGCTGAATTTCCTTGTTGCAGGCAGAGAATTCGACTGTGGAATTCGAGAGACCCTAGCTGATGCTGAGAAGTCCTTTTATGTCTAAACTTCATTCCGTTATTTTTCTTCCTTAGATATAAACAAGTTCTTGTGGATGGTGAGAATTGGGGGCAGCACAGACACGGGCAGACACATCAAGGAGCACGATTACTACACCCCGACAGGAGAGTTCCGCGTCGACAGGGAGGGCTCCCCCGTACTGCTCAACTGTCTGATGTACAAAATGTGCTACTATCGCTTCGGCCAAGTCTACACAGAAGCCAGTGAGTGTTACTGCTGTGTCTCTTTTAGTGTGCGTTAACTGTAGCATCAGTGCAGGGAGTGCATTTTACACCAGCACCACAATCATACTGGAGTCAGGACCTTGACCTGACACTGCTATGAAGAAAGATTTGTATTTATATAGTGCCTTTCACCACCACAGACCATCTTTACAGCCATTGAAGAACCTTTGAAGTGTAGCAATGAGATAATGACCAGATAATCTGTTTTAGTGATATTGGTTGAGGGATAAATTATTGGTCCCAGGACACCAGGGTGACCTCCCCTGCTCTTCTTCGAAATAGTGCCGTAGGATCTTTTACATCCACCAGAGAAGGCAGACGGGGCCTCGGTTTAACATCGCCTAAGAAAGACGGCACCTCCGACAGTGCAGCACCCCCTCAGTGCCAGCCTAGATTTTGTGCTGAAATCTCTGGAGTGGAATTTGAACCCATAACCCTCTGACTCAGGCGCGAGTGCTACACACTGAGTCACGGCTGACATCAACAAAGCGGAGACATTCTGGGGGAGGTGGTCCTGTTCTTTTTCACGAGAGTCGGTGCAGACCTTGACACTTGATTCACACTCTGCAAGTTTAGCATCAATGATTGGATTGAATGCACCGTGAAAAGTGGAGAATAGTTGTGTAGTGAAACAAGCAGGCAGAATGTATTTATAACATTATAAAAGCTGGCATGTTATAAAATAGGTCACCTGTTACTGAACCTCACGAGGCTATTTAGCATGTTCATATGGATGAGAGAAATTATATTAATACAACATATTCCAAAAAATACTGAGATTCACACCTACACTGGGCATTTAAACTGACACTGGTTTAGGGTGGGGTTGAAAATCCAACTGTACTGTCCCAGGTAAGCACTTGCCTCAACTGGAAATGTATTGAGGTTAGAACAGCCTTGACGCAACTGCTAAAATCTTGAAAACTTTGAAAGGGGAAGGGTTGGGTCCGTGCAGGATTACAGCGGATTGGGGGGAACCGGGCGTGCACTCTGCACACTGGGTTTAATGGTTGCCTTGATCACATTGAGTGTGCTTTCAGAATGCCGTTACACTCCGGCTTCAGTGGGCTTTAATCCCCAGCACTGCTCCTGCTGTGCAGCTCAGAAAATGCACCTCTTCCTCCAAAGAACAGATAACTTGATTAGATCTGAATCAAAGTTTATTGGAGTCTCAAACAAATCATCTGGATGCAGGCATTACAGACTCCCAGGGAACTGCTTGGATTCCACCTTGAGGTTGCCATAACTTTAAAGTGACACTTACTGACTGTCCGGATGAAAACATGTTGGGAATTGAATATTTTTACACTATTTGCATGCTGTGTCCACACCAAGGATTTCTAGGTCAGATATTGCACAGGTTGGATGCAGAGTAAATATCCCCTACACTGATTCAATAAGCTCTACAATATCCAGTAAGATCAGAGGCAGAGTAAAGCTCCCTCAGCACAACCCATCAAGCACGCCCAGGTAAAATATAGAATAGTTCAGCTTTAGTTGTACCTCCCTGTACTTTACCCAAATAATGTGCCTAAACTCCATCCTTAGAAGACCCCACTCTTTTTCCCCCCAACTCCAATGCTACATCACTCTGATGTCGCAGTTTCACAAGTTACACTGAGATTGACATTATTTTGGTGGCTCTGTGCTCCTGCATACTGATGAGTTGAAACTGGCACTGCACAGAGTCTTAAACCGTTAATTGACGAGACTATATTAACGGTTCCATTGTCTATCCCACAGAACGCCCGCCTGGGTATGACCGAGTGAGGAATGCGGAGATTGGGAACAAAGACTTTGAGCTTGATGTTCTAGAAGAGGCTTACACCACCGAGCATTGGCTGGTTCGTATATACAAGGTGAGTGCTGAAAGCAACCATGCACTCTAGAAACGCAATGGGTCAGTGGTACAGGGTGACCTCGCTGAGCTATTCTGGTACTTTCAGATCATGAGTTGTAGGATTTGGTGTCCTCGGTTAAATAGAAACCTTCGCAGTGGCTGAGTGGGTAAAGTAGCAATGAGTTACCACGGACCGGACATCCCAGGTTACCGAGTTACCGCAGACCAGGCATCCCACGTTACCGAGTTACCGCAGACCAGGCATCGCTGGTTACCGAGTTACCGCAGACCAGGCATCCCAGGTTACCGAGTTACCGCAGACCAGACATCCCAGGTTACTGATACAAAAGCAAAATACTACAGATGCTGGAATCTGGAATAAAAACAGAGAATACGGGAAATCTCAGCAGGTCAGGCAGCATCTGTAGAGAGAAAGCAGTCATCCATTTGAATTTGGGCCATCATCTCTTTTTGTGTCTCCAATCTCCCTTGTCTTCCAACCTATCGCAGAACTTCCCTTTGTTCTTTCGTCCCCTCCCCCTTTCAGTGCTTGTTAAGAATCCGTTCTTTCCGAACACGCTCCAGTTCTGACGAAGGGTCATCGACCCGAAACGGTAACTCTGCTTCCTCTCCACAGATGCTGCCTGACCTGCTGAGATTTCCAGCATTTTCTGTTTTTATTCCCGACTCCAGCATCTGCGGTATTTTGCTTTTGTGTTGTAATGCGTAAATCTTTGAGTTGTTGACTTTTTGTACTTGTCTTCTGACTCTGTAAGTTCGTTCACCTGTGGGTTTAACCTACGAAGCGCTGGCTAGTTCCAGTTAGCATTACGGCTGTAAGCAGTCTGATGTTCGATGAATTTGAAGCTAGATGGTATCACCTTGTGATGGTATGGTTGGTGGTTTGAGGGGAACACCTTCAATCTTGTGTTTGTTGCCAAATAGATCAGAAGTAACACTTTTGATTCATAATTGTCAACTATGTATAAGATTTTTGCCTGGGGTTTGTAAAGTGAACTGTAATGATCCCATTGCAATGTTGTGTTTTTCCACATCTGGGCAGAATTCAGCATTGTTACTAGGTTTATATATACCGACTCACAAATTGATGGGCAGGATAAGACCAGTTAGTCCATCAAGCCTATCCCACACCACGATGCCTGGAGCATCATGAAAAGATTATTTTCCCCCCCACCCTCCCATTCTTCATGTAATCTCCAGGGAGAGGCAAAAAACTGGGCCTATAAAGGAAAAAATATTCTGGAAGATTTCTCTCTGACCCCCTCAGGCGATCGAAACCAGTCTTGGAGATCACACGGACCAAGTGTCTACAAAGATCGGTCGATGTAGTCTTCCGTGATGCAGGGATGGAACTGGGCTGTTTGAAAGCAGTCAAAGATTATTTAACGTTTGCTTTTCCACTCATCATGCTGTCTGTCCACAGGTGAAAGATTTGGATAACCGAGGTGTCTCAAGAACGTAAAAGACAGAAAGCAGCTACGACTGATAGCAGCACTGAGGCCTTGCCCTGTGAAGAGTTGTATTGTTTTTTATATATACACTAGTTTGGGAATAAAGGAAGAGATCGGAGTTTGTTTACACATTGCGTCCTATCTGCGGCAGTCTGTCTGATGCCCAATTGGGTGATAAATGATTCATGGCAAGTGACCAACACATTATTACGCTGGGCTTAAGTTCGACAGTGGTCAAATAAAGGGTTCAAATGGACACCAAGGAGCAGTGTCTGGTGTGCTTTTGTTTTGACAGCAGTTAGGATTCACTATGAATTTTGGCTATGAGGAGGGTGAATTCTAATGTCCAAATATCTTCTCTCATCACCTCCCCCCAAGCTTCTAAACTCCAGGAGGGATGTTGTGCATTAAGATTTCTAATGCATTTTTATCACATAATGAAGTTAGCAGAAATCTCAAAGAAAGGCATAGCATTTGGCAAATGTTGGAGAAGGTTGATGTCAACATGTTTGGACATGACCTGACCGAGAAGGACATTGTCTATTTAAAGTAACTTAATGACAGTGTTGAGGTCCAGTGCAGTCCTGTAACTCATTCCACAGCTCATCTACGTTTGCTATGTGTAATGTAAGAACGTCCTGTGGTCTGTGGTTTCATCTGCTTCTCCCTGAAATTGTTGGCTCATCCTGTACTGGTGCTAAACACTCTCTGGGTCCTCGTATTCACGTGTATAATGCAGGTCAGAGGTTATTGGAGGGGGCCAGTGCTGTGTATACTACATACACACTCAGCCTTGTACTCGAAAGTAACAGCAACGATTTTTAATGAAAAGATTTATCCCAACTCTCGATCTCTCGATTTAACGCTGAAAAGTTTTTTTTTCTCCACTGTATTAATCTTAGTCACGCCTCCTGTGATTGGCTGGGGGTCCGCGAGTTGGTTTGTCCCGTTAGTTGTCTTGTTTGTCCCCTATCAGAAGTCTCCCCTGTGTATTGAGACGAATGGAATTGGATCATGACTCCTGTCCCCATGAGAAAGTGATTTTGATTTTTTTTCCCCCCAAAACTTGCCTTTGGTTGGCAGCTGCAGGGACTGCATTGCATGGTGTTGTGTTGGACACTTGGTGATGGGTGGTGACAACAGGTAAAACTTTTAAAACCTTTTTTGAAAAGCATTTTCAGATGCAGTAATATAGTTTTTGTAAAGAGTTGTGACCTGCTAGAGATTAAATAAATCCACTAATGAGGTTTATAAATCAATTGTCAATCTATATTGGTTTATGTTTGGGGGGAAAAACAGCAACACATGATATCCATATCAAATCTCATGATTTTTAGGAGTTTGTCTCCTGATTTATGAGGTGATGGGGTTGGCAATGCTGGTAATGTCATTGTCAGATTTTCTTTCACCTCCCTAACCTGCAGCACTGAGGTCGTGTGTCGTGTAGTCCATGATCTTATTGATTGGTGGAGCAGGCTCAAGGGGCCAAATGGCCTACTCCTGCTCCTATTATGTTCTTATGTCTCGACCGCAGTCCTGGCTGGGAGGCAAACCTCGTGCCTCAGGCTGTATGGCTGCGTATCAGACTGGGATAGTACAGCCTTTTTACCACTCATTTATTTCATGAGAAGGTGGTGGTGGGCTGTTTTGAGATGCAAGCTAATTGTAGAAGTTTGGTGTCTTGTTCAGCCACTTCAGGCAATTAAAAGTTGCCACATGTGAGATTGGAGCCACAGACAGACCAGATCAGGTAAGGATGAATGGTTTCCTTCCCAGAAGGAAAAGCATTCGTGAACCAGTTGGGTTTTTACAGCAATCCAATAGCATCATGGTCACTTTTACTGATTGAATCTTCTTTGGACATTTTAAATAAAATCAAATTTTCAAGCTACAACTCTGGATTACTAATCCAGTGACATAGCCATTGCATTAGCGCAACCAACTGACCTATCTGGCTAGGTTGATTCATCGTCTATTCAGCAGACATCCAGTATTGGATGGGCAGAAATTTCCTTCGGCTGAATATTGGGAAGACTGAAGCCGTTGTTTTCGGTCCCCGCCACAAACATCGTTCCCAAGCCACCGACTCCATGCCTGTCTCAAACATCTGTCTGAGGCTGAACCAGACTGTTCGCAACCTTGGTGTCATTTTGACCCCGAGATGAGCTTTCGACCACTTATCCACACCATCAATAAGACCGCCTATTCCCGCCTCTGGAAGATTGGCCAACTCTATTCCTGCCTCAGCTCATCTGCTGAAACTCGTACATGCCTTTGTTACCTTAAGATCTTACTATTCCAACGCACTCCTGGTCATACTCACATCTTGCATTCTGCATAAACTTAAATTCATCCAAAACTCTGCTGACCATGTCCTAACTTGCACCACGTCCTGTTCACCCATCACCCCTGTTAAGCTCATAAAGTAATGCAACTGAGTACTGTCAACAATGAGTAAGTGTGACCTTAGCTCCTTTATTCAAACTCCAGAGTGCTGGTACAGCATGGGAGGTCTGCTTATATACAGTGCTCCCATGGGATACTGGGATCCCTTGGGACTCCAACAGGTAATCCCTCTAGTGGCAGTATGATACAGGTTGGCTAGGGTTGCATACATAACATCACTACCTCCTAAAGTCAATAGGGCACTTATTTACAAAGTGAGACGATCTGGGGCTTTTCGCTCCCTTGTCGATCGTCTCGGTACAAATGCGGGTGGGGGTGAGTTGGTTGGTTCTTCGCTGGACAGCTGGCCTTGCCGGGCTGCTGGGAATGGTGAGTTCAGCTTCGTGGTCAACTGTGATGTTGGTTGCCAACATGTGTTGGAGGGTCGAAGTTGGTGTCCTCTTCGGGTTGCTCGTGGCTGTGAATCGCAGTTTGGTTTGGTCCAAATGGTTTCTGCAAGTTAATCCATTGGCAAGTTGACCTGAAACCCCCTACTCCCTTTGGCTATGACGGTGCCAGCAAGCCATTTGAGACCATGTCCACAGTTGAGTACAAATACAGGGTCATTGACTTCAATATCGCGTGACAGGTTTGAGTGATCATTTGTTGATGCTGCCTATCCTTGACGTCATCATGGAGATCAGGGTGAACAAGCAAGAGCCTCGTTTTGAGCGCCCTTTTCATGAGTAGCTCGGCTGGGGGAACCCCGGTGAGCGAGTGGGGTCTGGTGCGGTAGTTGAGCAGGACTCGGGGCAGGCGGGTCTGCAGGGAGCCTTCCAACACATGTTTCAAGCTATGCTTGATTGTTTGGACTGGCCGTTGGATGCGGGCTTGAACGGGGCAGATGTGACGTACTTGATCCCATTGCGGATTCCTTGAATTCAGTGTTGGTGAAGCTGGGACGCAGGAGTAGCTCCCATGGAGGACACAGTTTTTTTTTTACAAGGGACAGTAAAGGATCCTGGCTGGTCCAGGTCCTGATTTGGTGGGCCATAACTGGTGACTTCGTTTTCGAATGCATCCATCACCAATAGCAAGTCTGCAGGCTGTGCCATTTCCACCCCAGTGGTGGGCAATGGTAGCCGACTGAAAGCATCAGCACGGTTCTCTGCCTGGTCTGTGGCAGATTACATAGTTATATGCAGACAGCATGAGCGCCCATCTTTGGATGTGGGCAAAGGCATTGGTGTTAATCCCTTTGCTGTCTGAGAATAGCAACATGAACGGCTTATGGTCAGTTTCTAACTCCAGCTTAAGACCAAACAGATACTGGTGCATTTTTTTCACCTCGTAAATGCATGCCAGAGCTTCTTTTTCAATCATGCTATTGGCCCTTTCGGCCTTGGACAAACTTCTGGATGCATAGGCGACCGGTTCCAATGTTCCCAATTCGTTAGCTTGTTGTAACACACCTGACCCCGTATGAAGATGCATCGTAAGCTTACACTAAACGTTTACATGGGTTATGCAGAACAAGCAGTTTGTTGGAACAAAGCAGATTTCTGGCTTTCTCAAAAGCAGCCTCTTGTAATTTCCCCCATACCCAGTCATCTCCTTTGCATAGTAGCATATGTAGGGGTTCTAGCAAGGTGCTTAACCCGGGTAGGAAATTACCGAAATAGTTGGAGTCCCAGGAACAACCGCAGCTCCGTCACGTTCTGTGGTCTCGGCGTGTTCTTGATGGCCTCTGTCTTGGCGTCGGGTCTGATGCCATCTGCCGCGATTCTTCTCCCTAAGAACTCGACCTCTGGCGCCAGGCAAATACACTTTGAGCGTTTCAACCTGAGTCCCACGTGATCTAGCCGACTTGGAACCTCCTCCAGGTTCTTCAGTGTTCGATGGTGTACAGATCTGTGACCAGTATGTCGTCCTGGAAAACCACGGTGCGCAGAACCGACTTTAGCAAGCTCTCCATGTTCCTTTGGAAAATTACCGTGACCGATCGAATCCCAAATGGGCATCTATTGTAGATGAACAGATCTTTGTGCGTGTTGATGCAGATGAGGCCTTTCGAAGATTCTGCTAGCTCCTGCGTCATGTAGGCCGAGGTCAAGTCCAACTTGGTGAACGTCCTTCCTCTGGCCAGGGTCGCAAAAAGGTCGTCTGCATTGGGTAGCAGGTACTGGTCCTGTAGCGAAAAACGGTTAATCATTACTTTATAGTCCCCACAAATTCTGGCTTTGAGAATCGGAACAATCGGACTGGCCCACTCGAACTTCACCGGCGTGATAATGCCTTCTCACTGCAGCCTATTCATCCAGCTCAATTTCCACTTTCTCTCGCATCATATATGGCACCGCCTGTGCCTTGTGGTGGATGGGTTGTGTACCGCGAACCAAGTGGATCTGCACCTTCGCCCCTGAGAAACTTCTGATGCCTGGCTCAAACAATGACGGAAACTTGCTCAAAATCTGGGCACATGAGGTGTTGTCGACAGACGCGAGCGCTCGGATGTCGTCCCAGTTCCAACGGATTTTTCCCAGCCAGCTTCTGATGACCAGTGTGAGGCTTTGCTCAGATTCGGTGTTTCAACAGTCAAAGGATAACTTCATGGCCAATGCCAAGCACAAAAAGGTCTCTTAGCATTCGCTCAAGGAATCCATCGAATTCGCAATGTCCTGCAAGGCGCCTTAGTTGGCGATGTAGCTCGCCACTTCCTGGCCTTCAGACCATTGACACGTGTAGAATCGATACCTTGCCATCAAAATGTTTTCCTTAGGATTTAGGTGCTCCTGTTCCAGCATACACAGTTCTTCATAGGATTTGGTTGTTGGTTTCACCGGAGCAAGAAGATTCTTCATGAGGCCATAAGTTGTTACCCCACAGACGGTAAGGAGGATCGCCCTACGTTTGGCAGCGTTCTCGTCCCCTTCCAGCTCGTTGGCCACAAAGTATTGGTCGAGTCGCTCCACGAAGATCTCCCAATCGTCCCCTTCTGAGAATTTCTCCAGGATACCAACAGTTCTTTGCTTTTTCGCGTGGCTGTTCGTTATCTCGTCACCAGTTAATAAAGTAATGCAACTGAATACTGTAGACAATGAGTAAGTGTGACCTTAGCTCCTTTATTCAAGCTCCAGAGTGCTGGTACAGCATGGGAGGTCTGCTTATATACAGTGCTCCCAAGGGATGCTGGGTTCCCTTGGGACTCCAACAGGTAAGTCCTCTAGTGGTGGTATGATACAGGTTGCCTAGGGTTGCATACATAACCCCTGTGCTCGCTGACCTACAACGCTCCGGATTTTTAAATTCTCATCTTTGTTTTCAAATCCCTCTATGGCCTCTTCTCTCCCTATCTCTCTAATCTCCTCCAATGCTGCAACCTGCCAAGATATCTAATGTGACCTCTTGTGCATCCCTGATTTTAATTGCTCCCCCATTGTGGGACATGCCTTCAGCTGTCGGGGACCTAAGCTCTGGAATTCTCACCCTAAAACTTCCTTTAAAGACTCCTTAAAACCTACCTCTTTTAACCAAGCTTTTTGTCATTGCCTAATATCGCATAAGGTTTGGTGTCAAATTTTGTTTAACGCTCCTCTGAAGCACCCTGGGATGTTTTATTGTGTTAAATGCGCTATCTAAATGCAGGTGGTTGTTGAGACGAACTGCAGCCATTGCTGCAGCTAGGCTTCAATACAGAGTGCAACCCTGACGTGTCGGAGATCCCTGCAAAAGCTGATTTGAGCCTTCAGGTTTTAAGGCCCTGATTTCTAAAGTGGATGAATATCAATGGGCTGGGCACTGTGCACAACCAACAACCATACCAACAGATATCAGCACATAATAGAAATTGAACATGTGATCGGTGGCTTTCTCTGGCATAAAAGAAAAGGACTTGCTTTTATATAGCGCTTTTCATGATCACAGGATGTCCCAAAGCACTTTACAGCCAATAAAGTACTTTGGAAGTGTAGTCACTGTTGTAATGTAGGAAATCCAGCAGCTAATTTGCACACAACAAGCTCCCAAAAACAGCAATATGATACTGATTAGATAATCTGTTTTGATGTTGGTTGAGGGATAAAATTAGGTAGGACACTGAGGAGAACTCCAATGTTCTTTGAAATAGTGCCATGGGATCTTTTATGTTCATCTGGGAGGGCAGACGGGACCTTGGTTTAAAGGCTCATCTAAAAGGCCACACTCAGTACTGTACTGGAGTGTCAGCCTAGATTTTGCGTTCAAGTTCCTGGAGTAGGACTTGAACCCACAACTTGCTGACTCAGAGGCAAGAGTGCTGCACATACCGGCTTTATATCTTTCGAGGGATAGGAATCATTCTCAGTCTTTCAGCATCCAGAACAAAGTAGTCTGCTTAATCAGCAATTCATTCAATAGCCTAAACGTCTACTCCCTCCATCACCGACGTACCGTTGCTGCACTATCTACAGGGTACACTGCAGCACCTCCCAAACCTGCGACCTAGAAGGATAAGGGTAGCAGGCGCATGGGAAGACCATCACCTCCAGGTTCCCCTCCAAGCCACACACCATCCTGACTTGGAAATATATCGGTGTTCTTTCATCGTCGCTGGGTCAAAATCTTGGAACTCCCTCCCTAACAGCACTGTGGGAGCACCTTCACCACATGGACTGCAGCGGTTCAAGAAGGCAGCTCACCACCACCTTCTCAAGAGGCAATTAGGGATAGACAATAAATGCTGGCCTTGCCGGCAACACCCATATCCTGTGAATGAATTTAAAGAAAAGCCTTGCTGGTTAATTCTCTGCTGTAGATTTGTGTCAATTGGGAATCAAGTAAACCGTTAGCAGTCATCAGACGAGATTCAACCCCAGGCACAAAATGACTACTTTGATCACTAATTGCCTTGAGA
Source organism: Pristiophorus japonicus (assembly GCF_044704955.1). NCBI lineage: Eukaryota > Metazoa > Chordata > Chondrichthyes > Pristiophoridae > Pristiophorus > Pristiophorus japonicus. The sequence goes on along the minus strand of NC_091987.1, from coordinate 178,895,831 downwards.
CAACAGATTTGTCCATTAGCTGCGAGCTTTAATTAAAGTAAGCTCGAAGTCTGGTTTGCATTATTGCTTTACTTGTGTTGTGCTCAGCATCTTTCATGACAGTATTTTGACACACCGACATCTCAGAATAGTTCTTTTCAATGTTAATTACAATGTCATGCTCCTAATGCAAGTGCCTACAGCACTTAACCATAATTAAAGTTGTTTTTGTCATTGATCAGGGGTTTCCTTTTCCTGGCCAAAATCCACATTCCAGTATCCGTGACTTCTGCATCAGAAGGAAGATAAACTCAGTTCACCCTTTTCTGCTGTGAGCTGCACTCCATGAACTCAGCCAAGCTTGTCTCAGAATGCAGTGGGTATCCTCATGAACTCCATGAACCCAAGGTAGTGTGACTGGTGGAGCGAGGGAATGAAGTCAATTTAATATGATGAAAACCAGCAGAAAGGAAAGACAGATCACTCACTGTTCTACCCATTTTCTTTAAAGTGAGGGGTGTAATTTCGCCATGTACACTGACAGCACCCAGCTCTACCTCACCACCACATCTTTCGACCCCTCCACTGTATCTAAGTTATCATACTGCTTGTCCGGCATCCAGTACTGGATGAGGGGAAGTTTCCTCCAACTAAATAGTGGGTAGACCGAAGCCATTGTCTTTGGTCCCCGCCACAAACCTCTGGCCACCGACTCCATCCCTCTCCTTAGCAACTGTCTGAGGCTGAACCAGACTGTTCGCAACCTTGGTGTCATCTTTGACCCCGGGATGAGCTTCCAACCACATACCTGTGCCATCACTGAGACCACATACTTCCACCTCTGTAAGATCACCCGGGTCCACCTGTGCCTCAGCTCATCTACTGCTAAAACCTCATCCATGCCTTTGTTATCTCTAGACTTCACCATTCCAATGTTGTCCTGGCTGGCCTCCCACGTTCTACACTCCATAAACTTGATGTCATCCAAAACTTTGCTGCCCGCATTCTAACTCCCACCAAGTCCCGTTCATCCATCACCCCTGTGCTCTCTGACCTACATTGGCTTCCAGCCCATTGAGATTTTAAAATTCTCATCTTTGTTTTCAAATCCCTCCAAAGCCTCGCCTTGTCCTGTTGCCCAAAACTCACTGTAGGTTTGTAGACAGTTTACTCGGTGGGTATTTAGTTATTACAGTTGCAACAATTTGGTGGGACTTCGAGTATTGAAAGAAAGTCGTCGACAAATGTTACATTTAAGCCAAATAAACTTTATTTCCCAAAGTAGAATTAAAGTACAAACAATGTATAAAATAGCACATAAGCCTCACTACTTGTGCTCGTATTACCCATGTGGTGCAGGAGGGCGACGGCTGTGAAGAGTGACGTCATCAAGATCCAGGTCGGTGATTGGAGCATGGGCAGGTACAGCTGGAGTGGCGAGGTCGGGGCGAAGGAGCGGCGAGAGATTCTAGAGGGACGTGATCGGGGCCCAGGGGAAGCACGAGTTCGGGGCCAGGGGCCCGGCAGCACGGACCAGCCCACACTGCGATATGTGTGCGCGCTAGGTCTGTGCAGCAGAGCTGGTCTCCAGTTGTCTTGGGTAATCCTTGCCACTGGACAAAGACCTAGCTCTGTCAAGCCCGTGTGGTAGCTGGTATGCAACGTCCACCCTACGTTAAAAAAATTCACGCACTGGCATCTTCCACCCTTCAGAATGTAGTTCGGGTCCTTCATTGAAACACCTGTGAACTCGTCCTTTTTTTGGCGTGGAAGCAAGTCATCCTCGTTTCGAGGGACCACCTATGATGATGAACAGAGGTGATCAGCCTCCGCCACTGGTGTCCTGCTTTAAACTCCCAGCTTAAGGTCTGGCTTCTCTTGAGGGTAGATCCTAGGTTCTCGCTGCCTAGGTGGGGTTTCCCCTCCTGGTTTATACCATTCTATAATCTGGCCCATCTCCTTTGATTACCCATTCATCTGTACCCTGCTGATTAGTATATTCTAGTTACTGGCAATGCTAAGGAAGCATGACTAATCAAATTTCAATTGGTAATTCATTTTATGTTCAAGGCACCTTAACCTTAATCTCGGGGGTCTTTCCATTTTATGTTGCCTTGGCCTGCCTATTTCTACACTCTCTATCTCTGTAACCTCCTCCAACCGCTGAGATCTCTGCATTCCTCCAATTCTGGCCTCTTCCACACCCCCGATTTTAATCACTCCATCATTGGCGGCCGTCCCTTCAGCTGCCCAGGCCCTGAGCTCTGGAATTCACTGCCTAAACCTCTCCACCTCGCTAGTGCTCACTCCTCCTTTAAGACACTCCTTAAAACCTACCTCTTTGACCAAGCTTTTGGCCGCCTGCCCTAATATCGCCTAATGTGGTGTCAAACTTTGATAACGCTCCTGAGAAGCGCCTTGGGACATTTTACTGCGTTAATGGCGATATATAAATGCAAGTTCTTGTCACTGTTTGTGTGTGACACCTGAAATGTGACTGTAAATACACTGTCGTAACATTTCTATAATTAGTAGATAAGGTTTAGCAGTGCTGGGCTTACGTAGTAATAGGATAAATTAGCCGCTCATAGTTCGGCTTGCTAAGTGCCTATTAGGAAGTCTACACATCAATTAATGTTGGTAAAAATATGTAAATGAAATGCTTTTAACTGACTGTCGGGGTGGCTCTTGCTGCTGTATTTTGCAACATCCTCAACGTTGTTTTGAAGCCAGGAGCTGTACGTAGTGTCAGATTCCGCTCAGTGCTCTCTGCCAATTTCTCCAGCTCTTCTTGTATTACTCTGGCACACTCTGTGCCGGGTGCTGTGATCAACAGCCCATTAAAACAAGATGAACTCACTTCACCCCCTTCCGACAGACGGCTGCACTCAAGGAACTCTTCCCCCAGAATGCAGCACTTCCTCTTGCACTCGCTCGCCCTGCCCTGCTGCGAGTGCAGATGGGATCAGCGGGGCTGTGTCGGGTGCAACTGAGGGAACGAACTCGCTTCACCCCGGTGGAGTCAGGCACTGAACTCGTCTCACCCGCGCCCACAATGCTACTCGGCAGTGCTCCTAGCTCCTTGCCTGGCTGCGTCATCAGAATCTTGGCACGGCAAACACACAATGGAGTCAGAATCGAATGCTGCAGGAGAATGGCAGAATTCAACGACGGGGTCACGTCACAAACGATTTATGCAACTTAAATGCTGCCTTTGTTTGTTAAAGAGCAACTTTTTGTGCAATTTAAATAAATACAGTACTGCTTTAGATTTGTTTTTAAAAGTTACTGCTTTGCAGTAACTAATGTAGCTTTATCCTTCTTTAGGGTAAATTTTTCAAAACTATAATTTTATGTTATATAATATATAATATATAAAAACAGAAAATTATAGAAACCTCAGCGGGTCAGGCAGCATCTGTGGAGAGAAGCAGAGTTAACGTTTCAGGTCGACGCCGTTCGTTAGAACTGCCAAAGTTCGAGATGTAACAGGTTCTTCAGGAAGTGCAGGGGCAGTGAAAGGGGGAGGGGAGGAAAGAACAAAAGGGAAGGTCTGTGATAGGGTGGAAGGCAGGAGAGATTTGAGAGACAAAAGGGATGATGGGCCAAATTCATCATCATCATAGGCAGTCCCTCGTATCGAGAATGACTTGCTTCCACACCGAAAAGGGATGAGCTCACACGTGTTTCAATGAAGCACCTAATATTCCAGATCCCGAACTACATATTGAAGGGTGGAAGATGCCTGCATGTGGATTTTTTTAACATGTGGTAGCCACCACACGGGCTTGACAGAGCTGGGTCTTGGTCCAGTGGCAAGGATTACCCATGATGACTGGAGACCAGCTCTGCTGCATGGACCTAGTGCGCACACATATTGCATTGTGGGCTGGTCTGTGCTGCCCCCTGGGTCCTCGCTTCTTCTGGGTCCCGAACTCGCGCCTCTCCTGGGCTCCGATCACATTCCTCTATGGACTCTCGCCGCTCCTTCGCCCCGACCTCACCGCTCCTGCTGTACCTGCCCGCACTGCAGTCAGCCGTCGCCCTCCTGCAGCAGCACGCTGCTCCCTGCAGTGGTATGCCGCTGCACGCTGCTCCCTCCAATGGCCCCGGCCTGCTGATGGCCGAATCGAAATGGTAATGGCTCAAGTTAGGAAACAAAAGTTGGGTCTAGATAGAGTTTGAATGATGGAATAATTACCAGCTGCCATGGGAAACCATAAATAATTTTATATTAGTTATTTGTCGAAGCTTCTGATTGTCTTGAGCAGCCCTTCAACAACAGGTAGGATAGAACTTGCAATTTGTGCAATGCCTCTCACATCCTCGAGATACCCTGAATCCCTTCATGGCCAATTCATTACTTCTGAAGTCCATTGCTGTTCTTCAGGCAAATGCAGCAGCCAAATTATGCACATTAAGATCCCACAAGGAGCCAAGGAGAGGAATGACTGGTTAATGCATTTCTGCTGGTGTTTCTGGGTGAAAGAATGTTGGTCCGGACACCAGGAGAACTCCCTGCTCTTTTAATAGCATTCTGGGATCTTTACCATCCATGTGAGCAGGCAGAAGGAGGCTCCGTTTAATGTTTCATCTGAGCGACGGCACCATCGACAATGCAGCACTCCCACAGTACTGCACTGAGGTATCGGTCTAGGTTATATGCCTGATATAAAATTGATGGTGGGGTACACACTCTCATATCTCTTTTCGGAGTCAGTGTTCGCACTCTCAAAATCTCAAAAGACTTGCTCAAAATCTAGGATGACACTAGTGCTGCACTGTCAGAGGTGCCGTCTTTCAGGTGAGATATTAAATCGAGGCTTGTCTGCCATTTCAGGTGGATGTAAAAGATCCCATGGCACTATTCGAAGAACAGCATGCGAGTTCTCCCTGGTGTCCTGGCTAATATTTATCCTTCAGCCAACAACTAAAACAAGTGATTTGGTCATTATCACATTGCTGTCTGTGGGATCTTGCTGTGCACATATTGGGTGCCTGTTTCTTACATTACAACAATGACAACACTTCAAAGGCATTTAATTGGCTGTGAGGTGCTTTGGAACGGGCATGAAACGCACTTTATAAATACAAATCATTCTTGTTTTAATCTTTCAATAAAAAGAAACATGAGAAACTTGATAAATAATGGGAGCTTTGTTTCATATTTAATATTAAAATGACTCCAAAATCCCAAGACATCGCACATGGATTTAACTAACTACTGAGAATTCTCATCCACTTGTTTGCCACAGTCCCTGGGACAGGCTTTGCACTGTATGTGGGGAACAGGGATTCCACCACGGGGCGAGTTACCTTTTGTTGTTATAGTTTCAGGTACAGATGATGAGAGGCTCCTCCCTGTACATGCTGCCATATCTTACCTACCCTGGAGAGCAGTAATGTTCACAGGGTTATGGGGAGGTAGCAGGTCAGAGCCATTCCTTTGGGCTTGCTCTAGCAAGGAACCAGCACAGACATGATGGGCCAAATGGCCTGCTTCTGGCTGTAAGTTTTTATGGTTCCCGTGGAGAAGCTCTCTCTAACAACAACAGCACCAACTACTAGTATTTATATAGCACCTTTAATGTAGTAAAACATCCCTAGGCGCTTCACAGCAGTGTTATAAGAAAAAACAAATAAATTTGACACCGAGCCACAAAAGGTGAAATTAGGGCAGGTGACCAAAAGCTTGGTCAAAGAGGGTAGTTTTTAAGGAGCATCTTAAAGGAGAAAAGAGAGGTAGCGAGGCAGAGAGGTTTAGGGAGGGAGTTCCAGAGCTTAGGGCCCAGGCAGCTGAAGGCATGGCCACCGATGGTCGAGCGATTGTAATCAGGGGTGTTCAAGAGGGCAGAATTAGAGGAGCGCAGACATCTTAGGGGGTTGTGAGGCTGAAGGAGATTACAGATATAGGGAGGGGCGAGGCCATGGAGGGATTTGTAAACGAGAATGGGAATTTTGAAATCGAGACGTTGCTTAACCGGGAGCCAATGTAGGTCGGCGAGCAGAGGGATGATGGGTGAGCGGGACTTAGTGCGACTTAGTACCGGGCTGCCGAGTTTTGGATGACCTCAACTTTACGTAGGATAGAATGTAAGAGGCCGGCCAGGGGGTGCATTGGAGTAGTCAAGTCTAGAGGTAACAATGGCATGGATGAGGGTTTCATCAGCAGATGAGCTGAGGCAAGGGCCTCATAACAAATGGTGCTAAGATGTTTCAGAGCGACAAACAGTAGCAGAAGTGTCAGCAATTTAGATGAAGGAATTGAGTGTAATAGCTCCAAGTTTGCAGATAACACTAAGCTGTGTGGCAGTGTGAGCTGTGAGGAGGACGCGAAGAGGCTGCAGGGTGACTTGGACATGTTAGGTGAGTGGGCAAATGCATGGCAGATGCAGTATAATGTGGATAAATGTGAGGTTATCCACTTTGGGGGCAAAAATACAAAGGCAGAATATTGTCTGAATGGCTATACGCCACTTGTCCATCTGAATGGCGGCAGATTAGAAAAAGGGGAAGTGCAACGAGACCTGAGTGTCATGGTACATCAGTCATTGAAAGTTAGCATGCAGGTACAGCAGGTGGTGAAGAAGGCAAATGGTATGTTGGCCTTCACAGCTAGGGGATTTGAGTATAGAAGCAGGGAGGTCTTACTGCAGTTGTACAGGGCCTTGGTGAGGCCTCACCTGGAATATTGTGTTCAGTTTTGGTCTCCTAATCTGAGGAAGGACGTCCTTGCTATTGAGGGAGTGCAGTGAAGGTTCACCAGACTGATTCCCGGGATGGCAGGACTGACATATGAGGAGAGACTAGATCGACTGGGCCTGTATTCACTGGGGTTTAGAAGGATGAGAGGGGATCTTAAAATTCTGACGGGACTGGACAGGTTAGATGCAGGAAGAATGTTCCCAATGTTGGGGAAGTCCAGAACAGGGGACATAGTCTAAAGATAAGGAGTAGGCCATTTAGGACTGAGATGAGGAGAAACTTCTTCACTCAGAGAGTTGTTAACCTGTGGAAATCCCTGCCGCAGAGAGTTGTTGGTGCCAGTTCATTGGATATATTCAAGAGGGAGTTAGATATGGCCCTTACGGCTAAAGGGATCAAGGGGTATGGAGAGAAAGCAGGAAAGGAGTACTGAGGTGAATGATCAGCCATGATCTTATTGAATGGTGGTGCAGGCTCGAAGGGCTGAATGGCCTACTCCTGCACCTATTTTCTATGTTTCTATGTTTCTATGAAGAGGTAGATTGTGAGGGAGGTGGTTTTGCCGAAGGGAATTATTTTATTTACTCGTTTATAAGATGTAGATGTCGCTGGCAAGGCCGGCATTTATTGCCCATCCCTAGTTACACTTGAGAAGGTGGTGGTGAGCCGCCTTCTTGAACCATGAGGTGAAGGTACTCCCACAGTGCTGACTTTGTCGCAGCGGTTTGGTACAACTGAGTGTCTTTCTAGATCATTTCAGAGGGCAGTTAAGAGTCAACCACATTGCTGTGGGTCTGGAGTGACATATAGGCCAAAAAGAAAGACTTGTATTGTGCCTTTCACGACAACCGGACGTCTCAAAGCACTTTACAGCCAATGAAGTACTTTTGGAGTGTAGTCACTGTTGTAATGTAGGAAACACAGCAGCCAACTGCATACAGCAAGCTCCCACAAACAGCAATGTGATAATGACCAGATAACCTGTTTTTGTTATGTTGATTGTGGGATAAATATTGGCCAGGAGACCGAGGATAACTCCCCTGCTCTTTTTCGAAATAGTGCCATGGGATCTTAAATCCACCTGAGAGGGCAGACGGGGCCTCGGTTTAACGTCTCATCTGAAAGACGGCACCTTTGACAATGCGGCTCTCCCTCAACACTGCACTGGAGTATCAGCCTAGATTTATGTGCTCAAGTGGAGTGGGACTTGAACCTGTTATTTCCTTGGATGCTCTGATAATGACTCCATGAGACAGTGTGTTGATCTTGAACTGTAGTGACCTTAGTCCTTTAGTGATAACTCCAGGGTGAGGATCACACCTGGTGGCCTACATTTTATACAAGGCCAGGCACACCTGTATAGATAATCTACAAGTCTCCCACTGAGGTGCCCCCTGGTGGCACACCTTGTGATAGTACAATCAGTGGCCATGTAGGATACATGACATCACTCTCCCCCAAGCCTTTAGTGCAAATCACCTCTGCATTGACTGTGCCCTGGGCTTAGCTCTATCTGGTTGACCCTTGGTGGGTCATTTCAATCTTGGGTGAGTGTTTGATGTTTTCGTTGGCAGTAGAGTGTTGGTGGTTGCTGTTTGTGTGTGTCCTGACCACTCCATTCTCCCGCCACCCCCCCGCCCACTCCCCACATATAGATTATGCCAGAGGCTCATTACATTCATATACATTCAAGTCCAGAAAATCAAGTTTGCATTACATTTGTGGTTCAGTTGTGAGACAAGTACGTTGGACTGGTGAGATACATTATCGATACATACTGGGATCGGTAACTGGTGCGTAAGGACAAGCTAGTTCCAGAACTGCTGGATGGTGTCCAGGTAGTCTGGTGGCGGCGCAGTGGGAACCCGGTTGGCTCAAGTTGCTTACTCTTGGGGCTGTTGCCGTTGCTCCTCGCGTCGGGCAGGTTCACAGATGCCTGTGACCTTCCTGTCCTTTCTTGCGCCCTGGGTCACTGCTGCTCCCTGAGGGGCTGTCGTCTAGCAGTGCACAGGGAACTGCTGACTCGCTAGCCTGGGCGTTATTTGGTTTGGGATCCTGGCTAGTCCCGGTCCCTTTTGGGAGGACTGTTGCGTGTGACCCTTCGTTCCCAGGTATGGCCTTGGTGGCGATAGGGTCTGGGAGCTGCGCCTTAGCACAGTTTGCTCTTTCAGGCTTGTGGCGGTTCGTGCCATCGGATGCCTGAGAAGCGGAGCCGATCAGGGGCAGGGTGTCGATACCGGTGCCGTTGCCCTCCTGAGATCACTTGTTCTGCAGCTCGTGTGTATTGGCTGCTTGTGGCCACACTCCATGGTGCATAACTCTGGTCCCAGGGATGCAGCGTTGGATAGCTCGCTGGGCCTGTGTGCCCCCGATGGGTGTTTGCCCGCTGCATTGGTTGTGTGCAGTTGAAATCCTACATCACACAACGTTTCATTACTTATTGTGAATACCCTGTAGCTCTGATCGCAATCGCGCGACTTTTCCTTGCTTGTTACATGTACACAATTCTGATCATCAATTACACATTTTACATGATCGCAATCGCGTGATTTTTCCTTGCTTATTGCATGTACACAACTCTGATCATCAGTTACACATTTTACCTCTAACTCACAGTTGCTATTACATTGCTTGAGTGTGTGGAACTGTCCCTTTAAGTGTGGTGGGTTGCAGGCCTCCTTTAAGAGAGCCTTGCTTTCTTTACCCCAATCTCGTCCCTGTTTGGTGCCATGTGTTGCTCCATCAGCGCTGCACCTCGTAGTCTGACCGCCGCCATCTTTTTCTTCAGCGCTTCACCTCGTGGTTCGAGCGCCATCTTTCCTCCATCCACGATGTCGACTGCAGTGATCCTCTTCTCCCCAGGTTCTGACTCTGAAGCTGAGAAGTCACCTCTGGATTCGATTTTCTTTCTCCGGACTCCTGCCGCTGGAGCCTGGAAGGTGCGCTCGGGTGGTCCCACCTGGATCATCTCCACACAGTCGTGCTGGGCGATGTGTGCCACTGGTGCTGTGTTGGTCTACTCTCTGGTGCTGGATCCAGCCTCAGGTGAGGGCTTGCTTTGCCTCTGAGCACAGTGGACGTTGATCGCTGGAGGGGTGAAGTCTTCCCACTTCCAATGGATCTTCTCCATCCACCTTCTTCAGAGTAGCATTGGTCCATCACCTGCAACAATCCACAGAGGTAACTTATGCACCGCGCCATCATGGTGTATTTTAACATCCGCACTAGCAACGGGATAAGTTCATTGGTGTAGGTGCGCAGCTTTGCCTGAACCGGGACCAACTTGGGTCGTTCAGCTTGATTGACCCATAGCCTCTCAAAGGCTTCTTGATTCATTACTGACTGGCTCGCCCCCGTGTCCACTTCCATGAAGACTAGAATGACATCTATCTCGACTTCCATCCTCAATGGGGAACACTCGGTGGTGCAGATAAACAGGCCATATACCTCGTCATGGGGCCGAGCTGCTTCTCTGCCTATCGTTTCATAATCCGCGCTGGATTCATGGCCATCTGCAGACTCTTCATCGACACAGTGAGTCATATTTATTTTACACATTCGCTGGAGGTGTCCCTTTGTGCTGCAGCCTTTGCATACATCGTCTTTAAAACAGCACTGGTGAGCCCTGTGATTCCCTCCACAACGCCAATATGGTGCTACTCGATTAGCCCCCCCCTTGGCGGGCTCTGAGTTAAGGGATTTGGGGGCATGTTCTCTCTTCCCTGAGAAGGTTAACATTCTACAGTCCAGCCTGTAAAAGGCGCCACTCTGTGCACAGTACCTGCCGGGTTTGAGTCCTGAGGGTGTGTCATCTGCCTAGAGCCGCAGGTCGAGGTCATGAATGCCTGGCTCACAGAGATGGCCTTCTGCAGTGTGACTGTAGTATCCGCAGACAGTAGCTTATGAAGAAGGCCCCCATGGCCGATTCCAATGACAAAAATTTCCTGCAGCGCTTCAGTGAGGTGGTCGCCGAAATCAAACGGTGCCACCGGCCTCTTGAGGTCTGCGGCATATTTTGCGATTTCCTGGCCTTCCGGCCGTCGGTGGGTGTAGAACCGGTGTCTGGCTGTGAGGATGCTCTCCTTGGGCTTGAGTTGCTCATGGATCAGTGTTACGAACTCCTCGTACGTCTTGGTCGTTGTCTTCGCTGGTGCCAGGAAGTCCCTGACGAGGCCATAGGCAGTGGGCCCACAACTGGTTAGCAGGATAGCTCTGCGCTTGCCAGCCAGAGTGGCCGGGTTGTCTCCTGCCAGGTCATTTGCTGTGAAGAAATGGTCGAGCCTCTCCACAAAGGTATCCCAATCATCACCATCGGCGAACTGCTGCAATGTACCAAGGGTAGCCATTTTCACGTGAAAGTTCGTAATCTCGTCGCCAATTCTTATATCCTTGGATACTCTGATAATGATTACACGAGGCAATGTGTTGTACTTGAACTGTAGTGACCTTAGTCCTTTATTGAAAACTCCAGAGTGTGGATCACACCTGGTGGCCTGCCTTTTATACTAGTCTCCCACTGCTGTGCCCTCTGGTGGCACACCTTGATAGTACAAACAGTAGCCAAATAGGATACATGACAGAACCCACAACCTTCTGACTCAGGGGTGAGAGCGCTACTCACTGAACCACAGCTCAGTTAAGAACGGAAGGTTTCCTTCTCTAAAGGATATTAGTGAACCAGATGGGTCTTTACGCTAATCTGCTAGTTTCATGGTCACCATTATTGACGCTAGCTTTTTAATTGCAGATTTAAAAAAAAATTAACTGAATTTAAATCCCCCAGCTGTCGTGGTGGAATTTGAACTTTAGGGAGGGAGTTCCAGAGCCGGGGGTGGGGGAAAGATGGCTGAAGGCGCTGCACCAAGGGGTGAGGGTTTGGGGGGAGCGGGTGTGAAGGAGGCCAGGGTCGCTTGAGTGGAGGACATGCGATTGTGCATTGGGTTGGACAGGGCTGCAGGGTTGGGAGTGGTGAGCCGAAGGAGAGATTTTTTAATGAAGATGAGGATTTTAAAGTCAAATGATTTTTCAGAAGAAGAGGACAGAGTGATGGGAGAGCAGGACATAGTGCTGGACAGGATATGGATGGCTGAGTTTATGTAGAATGGAGGTGGAGTTGCATAGACCAATGGGAAAAGTATTGGAGAAGATAGGATACAAATATTTGTTATCACACTAAGGTCTTTCTGGAGGAGGATATTCAATGAACGTTTGTCTTAAACTATTTAGTTTCCTCAGGTTAACTAAAAAAAAGAAAGTTCTTGCATTTACGCAGACCTTTCATGACCTCAGGACGTCCCAAAGCGCTTTACAGCCAATGAAGTACTTTTGGAGTGTAGTCACTGTTGTAATGTAGGAAACGCAGCAGCCAATTTGCACACAGCAAGCTCCCACAAACAGCAATGTGATAATGACCAGATAATCTGTTTTAGCAATGTTGGATGAGGGAGAAATGTTGGCCAGCACATCTGCTTCTTCCTATAGTGCCATGAGATCTTTTACGTCCAGTGAGAGGGCAGACAGGGCCTCAGTTTAACGGCTCATCCGAAAGACGGCACCTTTGACAATGCAGCACTCCCTCAGCACTACACTGGGAGTGTCAGCCTAGATATTTGTTAATTTGTCGGTTCTAGTGCGCCTTGATTTAAAGTTTCTACCAAAATAGTTGTAGAGGTGGCCATGAACAGGTCCAGGCAGCGGGTTGTCGAGGGAGTCGTTCAGCCTGACTGCCTGCCTTTCTTCAGCGATTACGTTCGCGCAAGGGTGTCCTCAGAGATGGAGCACGCGGTGTCTACTGGTACGCTGGCGGCCTTCCGCGAGAGGTGGGCACTGGAGGGACTAGAGTGCATCATTACAACAGCGAACAGAATTTTAATTTGATCTGTTAAAGTTCCCTTTAATGTTTAGAAACATAGAACCATAGAAAATAGGTGCAGAAGTAGGCCATTGGGTCCTTCGAGCCTGCACCACCATTCAATAAGATCATGGCTGATCATTCCCTCAGTACCCCTTTCCTGCTTTCTCTCCATACCCCTTGATCCCTTTGGCCGTAAGGGCCATATCTAACTCCCTCTTGAATATATCCAATGAACTGGCATCAACAACTCTCTGTGGCAGGGAATTCCAGAGGTTAACAACTCTCTGAGTGAAGAAGTTTCTCCTCATCTCAGTCCTAAATGGCCTATCCCTAAGACTATGTCCCCTGGTTCTAGACTTCCCCAACATCGGAAACATTCTACCCGCATCTAACCTGTCCCGTCCCATCAGAATCTTATATGTTTCTATGAGATCCCCTCTCATCCTTCTAAACTCCAATGTATAAAGGCCCAGTTGATCCAATCTCTCCTCATATGTCAGTCCAGCCATCCCGGGAATCAGTCTGGTGAACCTTCGCTGCACTCCCTCAATAGTTGCTGATTTGTGGGTTCTAGTGCCCCTTTAATAAGGGGGCACTCGGCTTTATCTGTATTTTAAAATAGTTGTAGAGCTGTTGCATTGCGAGTGGCTCAGCCAGTCACATGGTTTTCATAAGACTCAATAAAACCCCAGTCCGTTGGGCCTAGATCATCCACGATGAGGAATACAGTTGTGAGCCTAGTTAATGAACTGATGTGTAGTGTGATTGTTAAATCTTTGTTAATTAACCAACTAGTTTTACATAGCAATGTGTGGCTATCAATTCTTAAGCAAAGAACCCATGAAGCAAATACATTACGGAAGGAAATACTGAAGCAGCACTTGTTGGTTTCTGATCTGTGAACCAGGATGACTCTCCTGAGAGAAACACGGAGACACCGAGAGTGCTATGAGCCATGTAGAACTTTCATGCTCTGACCTGCTTAGGTAGCAGGATCCAAGGTTTCCTGCCACTCAATACGCCACGCTTGGTTGGAGATACTAATGAGAGATATTGAGTGAAATGAAGTACTTCTCGGGGTGTGGGAAGCAGGAAGGGAGGGGGAAGTCTGCTCCCTTCCTATGCACTTGCTACAAGGCAATTTGACGTACTGAACAAGGCCTGGCTGATTATGAATTGGTGACCATTCTTTTGCGGGGGGGGGGGGGGTGGGCAGGTGGTAACAACGTTTTAAATGTTGAGCCAAGCTGAGTCCTCATTAACTCCACGGTCTTACTGTTGGCCCGTGGTCACATCGAAGATACATGTTGGGGCCACATTAAGTAATGTTGAGTGCCTGGACATGATTACAGACATAAGCAATGGAGATGTATCTCAATCAGATTGTAACAGGTTTCTATTAAAAAATGTAATTTAATTTTTTGAGAGATTTGCTATGAATATAAAAGCCAAAGCTTCAGCCTGTAGGCAAAGGCAGCAGCACATTGTGCTCAGGGCCATGTCTCCCTTGAAATAGTGCAATGGGATCTTTTACATCCACCTCAGAGAGCAGACAGGGCCTCAATTTAAAGTCTCATCTGAAAGACAGGACTTCCAACAGTGCAGCACTCCCTCAGTACTGCACTGGAGTGTCAACCTAGATTTGTAAGCGCTCAAGTTCCTGGAGTGGGACTTGAACCCACAACCTTCTGACTCAAAGGTGAGAGTGCTATGCACTGAGCCATGGCTCAGTTAAGGACAACAGGGTTCCTTCTCTAAAATTAGTGAACCAGATGGGTTTTTACGGCAATCTGGTAGTTTCATGGCCACCATTCCTGCCACTAGCTTTCTAATTGCAGATTTTTTTTAAAAACTGAATTTAAATCCCCCAGCTGTCATGGTGGGATTTGAACTTCAGGGAGGGAGTTCCAGAGCACGGGGGCGGGGGCAAGATGGCTGAAGGCTCTGCTACCGGCAGGGAGGGAAGATCACTGGGGGCTGCCCGCTGACGTTCAAGGCGCCCAAGTGTCCTCCCAGCCGAGCTGCCAGCTTGCTCCGGGCGGGAGTCCACGGTAGCAGGGGGAAGGACCGCTGTGTGGAGGCAGGTCTAACCCCAACAGTAAGTATAAAGACCTGCAAAAAAAGGTTCGTAAACTTCTTTTCTTAATTTTTTTTCAAGCGCTTCAGGTGGATGGGATCCCCTGAAGGATTTCCAGTGTTTTTAAAAACTTTTGGGGGAAATTTTTAATTTTATCTGTTTTCCCCCCCCTGCCCCGCCACCCCCGCTGGGCCTGACTCAATCCTCAGCGGCACTTTGCCGAGAATCGCATTTGCCGCCGAGATTGGGTGCTCCCGCCCGCTGCTGCCCATATTCACGGCGTAAGTCGCTATTCTGCCGCCGGCAATCTTTCCAGGACTTTTTCATGAAACTTCCGCCCAAAGTACCATCAGGATCTCAGCGGTCCTTTGGGTGCCACTTGGGCGGAACTTAGCTCCCACCATGTTCGGGGCCATAGTGCCCAAGTCTGCACAGCGCTGGGTGTCGTTTTTTTCGGCGCCCAGCGATTTTTCTGCCACTGAAGCTAAGTTAAAAGATTCCCCAGTGTTGGGGCGCCAGTGTCAACTACCAGCGCCAGAAAGTTTGGCGCCGTACATTCTGTTTGCTGATAGTACAAAGTTAGGTGGGAGTGTAAGCTGTGAGAAGGATGCAAAGAGGCTGCAGCAGGATATAGGACCCGAACTTGGTGGACATAGCGCCCGCTGCCGCCGAGGTTCCTGGGCGGTCTCCCCTCCAAGGGAGTTTGGTGCAGGCCGCCCGCTGGTGGGGAGGGAAGATCGCTGGGGACCGTGTCATGTATGTAGACCATGTATACTAACTGTACAGTCACATAAGGTGTACCACCAGAGGGCACTGTGGTGTGAGACCTGAGGGTCACCTGCATAGATGTGCAAGGCCCAGTATAAAAGGCTGCTCACCATGCTTGTGCCTCACTCTGGAGTTACAATAAATGGGATTAAAGTCACAACAGCTCAATACTAGACCTCATGGAGTCATTCATAAGAGTATTAAAGACATAACAACTGGCGACATGATTACGAACTTTCATGCAAAAATGACTAACGCTGGTGCATTAGAAAAGTTCTCAGAGGGTGAAGATTGGGAAGCCTTTACGAAGTGGCTCGACCAATATTTTGTGGCAAATGACCTGATAGGCGATGATCCGGCCACACTGGCAGATAAGCGCAGAGCTATCCTGTTGATCAGTTGTGGGCCCGCGGTCTACGGCCTCATCAGGGACTTGCTTGCACCAGAGAAAACAACGACCAAGTCATACAAGAAGCTGAAAGTGCTAATTCAGGACCAACTCAAACCAAAGGAGAGCACCCTGACGGCCAGGCATCGATTTTATACACACCGTGCCCCGAGGGCCAGGAAATCGCCAAGTACGCTGCCGACCTCAGGAGGCTGGCAGGACCATGTGAATTCAGCGCATCCCTTGCCGATGCGTTATGGGACGTCTTCGTAATTGGCTTCGGTCATGAGGCCCTTCTTCACAGGCTACTGTCTGCCGAAACCACCGTCACTCTGCAGAAGGCCATCAGCATCAGTCAGGCGTTCATGACCTCAAGCTGCAGCTCCAAGCAGATGATGAATAACTCTTCGGACTCAAACCCGGCAAGTACTGTAAATAGAATGGCGCCTTTCACAGGCAGAACTGTTGAACGTGAATCTGCCCAGGGCAGAGCGTACAGGCCACCGAATCCTTTAACTCAGAGTCCGCCGAGGGGTGCAAACGTAAGTCGAGTAGCACCATGCTGGCGTTGCGGAGGTAATCACAGGGCTCATCAGTGTCGGTTCAGTGACTATATGTGCAAAGGCTGCAGCACAAAGGGCCACCTCCAGCGAATGTGCAAAAGAGCCGTGACTCACTACGTGGAAGAGGAGTCAGCAGATGGCTGTGGCTAGATAGGCAGCTCAGTCCCAGGACAAAGTGTATGGAGTATATACCTGCACCACAGATTGTCCTCCAGTGATCATGGAAGTTGAGATAAATGGACACGGGGGCGAGTCAGTTAGTAATGAGCCTGGAAGCCTTTGAGAGGCTATGGAACGCTCAAGCTGAACGACCCAAGCTGGTCCCGGTTCATGCAAAGCTGCGCACCTACACCAAGGAACTGATATCAGTTGTTGTTAGTGCGGATGTAAGTGTATCCCATGATGGCGCGGTGCACAATTTACCATTGTGGATTGTTTCAGTTGATGAACCAACGCTACGTGGAAGAAGATGGATGGGGAAGATTCATTGGAACTGGGAAGACTTCATCCCTCCAGCGATCGACGTCCCCCGTGCTCAGAGGCAGAGCAAGCCCCCACCTTCGGTTGGACCAGGCACCGGAGAGCAGGCTCGAAGGGCCAAATGGCCTACTCCAGCTCCTATTTCTCATGTAACGATGCGAGAGTGCTGTTGCAGGTAATTCTCAAGACCAAGATTGCTGTGAGTCTAAAAGAGAATTTGATTGACGGTGCTGGTGACTGTGTTTTGAGAGATAATTTGAAAGTCTTGATGAGCTCTAGCTCTCAATTTAAAAAGAGTTCCACGAGTTGTTCTAAGGCGTCATTGAAATACTTGTCCACTTTGCCTCAATGTATGTGTGAAGTGGGATTTTCTTTACTTACTAACGTCGGAAACAAGTATAGAAGCCGTTTAAATGGAGACTGATTTCTAGTTGAAACACTCCTAATTCAAACTGAGATACCGCAAATTGTGCTCTAGCAGTGAACAAGCTCATTGCACTCCCTCTGACAACTTTCAGTTATATAGCTCCTTTAATGTAGCAAGGCGCTTTACAGGAGTGTTATCAAAAACATTTAACACCAAGCCACATCAGGAGATATTAGGGCAGGTGACCAAAAGTCTTCTATGATGCTCCAAGTTTATTTAGCTTGAGCCCCTAGGAGAAAATGAGCTAGAATAATTCGTTATTTTTTATGCAACATTATTATTTTTAAATCTGCTCAATTTTCAGTCCATTAAATGAACAACCAAACCCCTTGTATAAAATAAGCCAGCAGCTTAGGAACCAGTGCTGCTGCGGCCTGGGCGGGGCCAGTCTCAGCTTTGAATCTCCCGCCAGCGCGGACTTCCACGTCACCGGTAGCGTAATGACGTCGTCGGGACGTGGTGCGGCTACGCAAGGCGCCAAACTCGAAGGGTGTGTGAAGCGCGCGGAGTGAGAGCCGGTGAGAGGGTGGTCTGTCCCGGCGGGGGGGTGTGGGTGTGGGGAGGGCAGGGCTCTGACCGTGAGGGGCCAGTGGCACAGTGAGGGCGGGAGGTCTCTCCGTGAGGGGGCAGCCCGAGGGGGAATGTTGCTGGGGTCCTGGTTGGGAAATGGTTCGGGGAAGTCTTTTTTTTTGCGGGGGGGGAATTCCTGGTTTGGGGAAAGGGGGAAATTGCTGGTTTTGGGGAGAGGTGGACATTCCTGGTTTGGGGAAAGGGGGAAATTCCTGGTTTTGGGGAGAGGGGGAAATTGCTGGTTTTGGGGAGAGGGGGAAATTGCTGGTTTTGGGGAGAGGGGGAAATTGCTGGTTTGGGGAAAGGGGGAAATTGCTGGGTTTGGGGAAAGGGGGAAATTGCTGGTTTTGGGGAAAGGGGGAAATTGCTGGTTTTGGGGAAAGGGGGAAATTGCTGGTTTTGGGGAAAGGGGGAAATTGCTGGTTTTGGGGAAAGGGGGAAATTGCTGGTTTTGGGGAAAGGGGGAAATTGCTGGTTTTGGGGAAAGGGGGAAATTGCTGGTTTTGGGGAAAGGGGGAAATTGCTGGTTTTGGGGAAAGGGGGAAATTGCTGGTTTTGGGGAAAGGGGGAAATTGCTGGTTTTGGGGAAAGGGGGAAATTGCTGGTTTTGGGGAAAGGGGGAAATTGCTGGTTTTGGGGAAAGGGGGAAATTGCTGGTTTTGGGGAAAGGGGGAAATTGCTGGTTTTGGGGAAAGGGGGAAATTGCTGGTTTTGGGGAAAGGGGGAAATTGCTGGTTTTGGGGAAAGGGGGAAATTGCTGGTTTTGGGGAAAGGGGGAAATTGCTGGTTTTGGGGAAAGGGGGAAATTGCTGGTTTTGGGGAAAGGGGGAAATTGCTGGTTTTGGGGAAAGGGGGAAATTGCTGGTTTTGGGGAAAGGGGGAAATTGCTGGTTTTGGGGAAAGGGGGAAATTGCTGGTTTTGGGGAAAGGGGGAAATTGCTGGTTTTGGGGAAAGGGGGAAATTGCTGGTTTTGGGGAAAGGGGGAAATTGCTGGTTTTGGGGAAAGGGGGAAATTGCTGGTTTTGGGGAAAGGGGGAAATTGCTGGTTTTGGGGAAAGGGGGAAATTGCTGGTTTTGGGGAAAGGGGGAAATTGCTGGTTTTGGGGAAAGGGGGAAATTGCTGGTTTTGGGGAAAGGGGGAAATTGCTGGTTTTGGGGAAAGGGGGAAATTGCTGGTTTTGGGGAAAGGGGGAAATTGCTGGTTTTGGGGAAAGGGGGAAATTGCTGGTTTTGGGGAAAGGGGGAAATTGCTGGTTTTGGGGAAAGGGGGAAATTGCTGGTTTTGGGGAAAGGGGGAAATTGCTGGTTTTGGGGGAAGGGGGAAATTGCTGGTTTGGGGAGAGGTGGACATTCCTGGTTTGGGGAAAGGGGGAAATTGCTGGTTTTGGGGTGAAGGGGGGGATGGGAAAGACTTCTAGTATGGCGGGCTGTGCGTTGGGAATCCTGGTTTTGGGTTGGGCTTGCAATGGGCGCTGTTTGACCTGTGATAAATGTTGAGCTGGTTTGACAAGCAAGAGGGACACGAATATGTTAAGAATTCTGGTAAGAAGGAGATTGGAAACATCATTGAAGTAGTTTTGAGAGGCACACAAACTGTTGGGAGAGCTGGAATTGAAGGGGTAGAACAAGGAAGTGTCGTATAGCGCCAGTCTGCGGCACCAGACAGCATATCGGAGATATACAGGAGCCTGTTGGACTGAGGGAAATTTCTCTTCAATAGTCCAACAAATTGTCAGACTTTAAGATACCGTTTACAGAATGGAAGAAAGCTGATCCGGAACAAGCAGCTCTTTCCAAGATTCTACTGATGAGAATTTGATGTTGCACAAAATTCTTTATTGGGAGCGGCTTCAACAATGATTTTGTACATTTGCACTGAGCATCCTGGACTCTGTACTTTGACTTACTTGCAATACAGTTGTTGGCCATTCTCTCGATTTTTGACCAGTGTTGGGGGTGGATGTGTGGTGTTTACCCACATTTTGAGTCCTGTATCAATCAGTAAGGATAGAGGTGGCTGGAGAGGAAAGACTATTCCAAGGAGATGAATGAATTGTGAACCATTTTTCAGTGTTTTCTCTGCTTCAATACTTTCAATCGGCTCCAGGCAAGCTGTAATGCTACCATTTGCTCCCTCTCACCATCATTGAAGTCCTGTAGTCGATGATTTGTGCCCTTAGTGGAGTTTTTCTTTGGAATTCGGAAAATGCAGATTTCATGGAGTGCGGCTTATGACATTACAGCTATAAATTGCACTTTATGCTTTAATGTAATAAAATGACCAAAGCACTTCAAGGAATGGAGGGTTAAGGGCAGTGATCGAACGCACGGTCAATGAGGTAGATTTTGAGGAGGCTTTTGAAGGAGGGCGAGAGGGAGCTATTGCCCTTTGTCTGTGACTGGCAGTATACCTTTCCTCAGTAACCAGAAACACTGCATGGCCAGTTTCAAAAGAAAAGGTTTCTCCAAGTTGATGAAAACAGCAGTTCTGAAGCATTTCAGGGATATATATCAAAAACATGATTAGCTCTAGTGCACTTGCTGTAAAACTCATAAGCTAGAAGGTTAAAATGTGCATCCATAATGCAGTATACCCATCTTTCCCTCTGCTTATTACAACAACAGCTTGTATTTATATAGCATAAAGCATCCCAAGGCGCTTCACAGGAGTATAATCGGACAACATTTGAGCTTAGCTGGAGTGAGACAGCAAACTGATGTACTTTCCATTATCCTGAAGGCTGAAACTTTATTTGCCATGTATTCAGCTTTATGTGACACGATGGGATGTCTGGTGTTAGCACATTAGATCAGGACCCTTATTAAGAGATGGGAAAGGAAACGTCATAGTGTTCCAAATGATGGCTGGCTGTTTGTCAAATGCTTTTGTATATCTAATGAGCATGTTCTCTTGTGTTGATGTGTAATGTTTGTTTTTCAGCGCTGTTGGTAATTGTCTGGGAAGATGGCGGTTCCATTTGTGGAAGATTGGGATCTGGTGCAGACGTTGGGTGAAGGGGCGTATGGCGAGTGAGTCTGTCGGGAGATGTATCCCTCCTCTCAACTACTTTGCTGAGTTGGAGCACTTTTTAAAAATAAAAGCTCCCTGTAGTACTGTTCAAATTGGTGTGAAAATAATAATCTCCTGAAAAGTTGTGTGAATCTACGAATTCTGCTTAAGACGTAAAGAGGGAGAAATTTGGTCGCACCTCTGTTGCACCGTTAATTCAGGCGGAACGGTAGTTTTAGCCCTTTCGAAAAAGCTTGGGTTTCCCGCCCAGAAATTCCTCCGAATCAGTTGAAAAGCTAACGGGTGATAAATCAGCCGTTGCACACCAGAGCTGGGGAGGGGGAGGGACAATAACGGAAGTTGGGTCGGTACATTTTGCGGGCCCAATGTGCATGCGTGGAACTCCGAATCAGATCCCGGGAAAAGCCGAGTCTTAAAGGCGCGGCATAGTAATGCTCCCATTAAAGTTTTCACAATCACTTGTTTTCAACCCGCGCTGCTATGTCTGACTGCCGCTGCAAACTCGGAGGCTCACGCACCGTGCTGTGTGTAAACGTTGTACTTATTGTGACCTCTGAGGGAAGTGCTTCCTTATCCCTTTAAGTAGCCGCCAGTTAACGACTCTGCAAGCCTTCACCGACTGTTTTTCCAGACGTTGTTATTGGTGGGCGCTCAGTGAAGCGCACGCACTGAATTTTCCAACAGGGGCCCAAGCGTGGGTGTTGCACCAGGAATATGTCATGATTGGTCGGGGTGCTAAATGCTGCGCTCGCAGCTGATAATCTCTTACGCTCCCATTAATGCCCCCTCTGGCCGCTAAGAGGCGTTAGACAACCGAAATAGATGTTAACAGATATGATGTGATTGGGATTACAGAGACGTGGCTCCAGGATGATCAGGGCTGGGAACCCAACATCCAGGGGTATTCAACATTCAGCAAGGATAGAATAAAAGGAAAAGGAGGTGGGGTAGCATTGCTGGTTAAAGAGGAGATTAATACAATAGTTAGGAATGACATTAGCTTGGATGATGTGGAATCTATATGGGTAGAGCTGCAGAACACCAAAGGGCAAAAAACGTTAGTGGGAGTTGTGTACAGACCTCCAAACGGTAGTAGTGATGTTGGGGAGGGCATCAAACCGGAAATTAGGGGTGCATGCAATAAAGGTGCAGCAGTTATCCTGGGTGACTTTAATATGCATATAGATTGGGCTAACCAAACTGGAAGCAATACGGTGGAGGAGGATTTCCTGGAGTGCATAAGGGATGGTTTTCTAGACCAATATGTCGAGGAACCAACTAGGGGGGAGGCCATCTTAGACTGGGTGTTATGTAATGAGAGAGGATTAATTAGCAGTCTCGTTGTGCGACGCCCCTTGGGGAAGAGTGACCATAATATGGTGGAATTCTACATTAGGATGGAGAATGAACCAGTTAATTCAGAGACCATGGTCCAGAACTTAAAGAAGGGTAACTTTGAAGGTATGAGGCGTGAATTGGTTAGGATAGATTGGCGAATGATACTTAAGGGGTTGACAGTGGATGGGCAATGGCAGACATTTAGAGACCGCATGGATGATCTACAACAATTGTACATCCCTGTCTGGCGTAAAAATAAAAAAGGGAAGGTGGCTCAACCGTGGCTATCAAGGGAAATCAGGGATAGTATTAAAGCCAAGGAAGTGGCATACAAATTGGCCAGAAATAGCAGCGAACCCAGGGACTGGGAGAAATTTAGAACTCGGCAGAGGAGGACAAAGGGTTTGATTAGGGCAGGGAAAATAGAGTACGAGAGGAAACTTGCAGGGAACATTAAGACGGACTGCAAATGCTTCTATAGATATGTAAAGAGAAAAAGGTTAGTAAAAACAAACGTAGGTCCCCTGCAGTCAGAATCAGGGGCAGTCATAATGGGGAACAAAGAAATGGCAGACCAATTGAACAAGTACCTTGGTTCGGTATTCACTAAGGAGGACACAAACAACCTTCCGGATATAAAAGGGGTCAGAGGATCTAGTAAGAAGGAGGAACTGAGGGAAATCCTAATTAGTCGGGAAATTGTGTTGGGGAAATTGATGGGATTGAAGGCCGATAAATCCCCAGGGCCTGATGGACTGCATCACAGAGTTCTTAAGGAGGTGGCCTTGGAAATAGCGGATGCATTGACAGTCATTTTCCAACATTCCATAGACTCCGGATCAGTTCCTATGGAGTGGAGGGTATCCAATGTAACCCCACTTTTTTAAAAAAAGGAGGGAGAGAAAACAGGGAATTATAGACCGGTCAGCCTGACATCGGTAGTGGGTAAAATGATGGAATCAATTATTAAGGATGTCATAGCAGCGCATTTGGAAAGAGGTGACATGATGGGTCCAAGTCAGCATGGATTTGTGAAAGGGAAATCATGCTTGACAAATCTTCTGGAATTTTTTGAGGATGATTCCAGTAGAGTGGACAAGGGGGAACCAGTTGATGTGGTGTATTTGGACTTTCAGAAGGCTTTTGACAAGGTCCCACACAAAAGATTAATGTGCAAAGTTAAAGCACATGGGATTGGGGGTAGTGTGCTGACGTGGATTGAGAACTGGTTGGCAGACAGGAAACAGAGAGTAGGAGTAAATGGGTACTTTTCAGAATGGCAGGTAGTGACTAGTGGGTTACTGCAAGGTTCTGTGCTGGGGCCCCAGCTGTTTACACTGTACATTAATGATTTAGACGAGGGGATTAAATGTAGTATCTCCAAATTTGCGGATGACACTAAGTTGGGTGGCAGTGTGAACTGCTAGGAGGATGCTATGAGGCTGCAGAGCGACTTGGATAGGTTAGGTGAGTGGGCAAATGCATGGCAGATAAAATATAATGTGGATAAATGTGAGGTAAACACAGAGAGACAGACTATTATCTGAATGGTGACAGATTAGGAAAAGGGGAGGTGCAATGAGACCTGGGTGTCATGCATGGTACATCAGTCATTGAAGGTTGGCATGCAGGTATAGCAGGTGGTTAAGAAAGCAAATGGCATGTTGGTCTTCATAGCGAGGGGATTTGAGTACAGGGGCAGGGAGGTGTTGCTACAGTTGTACAGGGCATTGGTGAGGCCACACCTGGAGTATTGTGTACAGTTTTGGTCTCCTAACTTGAGGAAGGACATTCTTGCTATTGAGGGAGTGCAGCGAAGGTTCACCAGACTGATTCCCGGGATGGTGGGACTGACATATCAAGAAAGACTGGATCAACTGGGCTTGTATTCACTGGAGTTCAGAAGAATGAGAGGGGATCTCATAGAAACGTTTAAAATTCTGCCGGGTTTAGACAGGTTAGACACAAGAAGAATGTTCCCAATGTTGGGGAAGTCCAGAGCCAGTGGTCACAGTCTAAGGATAAAAGTGTAAGCCATTTAAGACCGAGATGAGGAGAAACTTCTTCACCCAGAGAGTGGTGAACCTGTGGAATTCTCTACCACAGAAAGTTGTTGAGGCCAATTCACTAAATATATTCAAAAAGGAGTTAGATGTAGTCCTTACTACTGGGGGATCAAGGGGTATGGCGAGAAAGCAGGAATGGGGTATTGAAGTTGCATGTTCAGCCATGAACTCATTGAATGGCGGTGCAGGCTCGAAGGGCCGAATGGCCTACTTCTGCACCTATTTTCTATGTTTCTATGAAAATCCAACCCATAGTTTCTTAAATAGATCGAATGTTTCGCGAGCTGCTTTCCATTATATTTAAGCAACTGTGTTTGTCTATAGGGTGCAACTGGCTGTGAACCGTCGGACGGAGGAAGCAGTCGCGGTGAAGAAAGTGGACACTACACGTGCTCTCGACTGCCCCGAGAACATCAAGAAGGAAATCTGCATCAATAAGTTGTTGAACCACGCAAACATTGTCCGCTTCTATGGGCATCGGCGCGAGGGGAACATCCAGTACTTGTTTCTGGAGTATTGCAGTGGAGGGGAGCTCTTTGACAGAATAGGTAGGAACTTTGGATAAACCTGGAGGGGTGGGGGGGGGGGGGGGGAATATAGCATCTTTTAATGTCGTAAAATGTCCCAAGGCACTTCACAAGAGCGTTATCAAATAAAACGTGGCACCAAGCCACATAAAGGGATATTAGGGCAGGTGACTTAAAGCTTGTTCAGAGGTTTTAAGGTGTGTCTTTAAAGGAGGAGAGAGAGAGAGGTGGAGAGGTTTTTGGAGGGATTGCCAGGGTTTAGGGACTTTCCCATTAATGAATATGCTGTGCCATTGCACAAATGTAAAAATGACCTTTTTTAGTTCTAAAAGCCTGTTGATAGTAGGAGAAAGGAAACGACTGAAGGAGTCCCACAGTTTTGAGATCCTGGGAAAGAATGGGTTAGAATCGGAGACTGCAATGGATCTCGAGCGAGAGAGGCAGAATATTTTGAGCTTAGATAGAAAAGGGAGGAAGGCGCAGAGCGACAATGGTAGTGATAGAATGCAGACATGCGTTGAGACTAGAGGTGAGCGAGGCATCTCCTGTCAGAATTGAAAGAAGGCGACGTTTCATTGTGTTTCCAGAGCATGGAGGAGGTTAAGGTGCAGTGATTGAGTCATGACTTTGCAAGAGTACCTGAAGGAAGTTGAATCTAGAATGAAACCAGGCTCTGGTTGGATGGGGGAATCGTCAATGTGAAGAAGGAACAGTGCGGAGGAAGTCCCAGCCTGAGGAACTCTTCATGAGTTGGGGCCTGGCTGCAAAACTCAGCCATAATCATGTCATTTCCGAAGTCTGTTATGTAAGACTGATCATAGACATTTACAGCACGGAAGGAGGCCATTTTGGCCCATTGTGTCCGATGTCGTTTGTGGGTATCTCATGAACTTACTCCCCACGCAAGCAATAAAAAGCTTTCAATTGCTATGTTTGTGTGTTCTCTGTTGTATGAACAGTAAAGATTGCCTATCTAACTGTTGAGCAGGTCCTAAACTTGCGCCTATTTTGGGAGCAATTGACTGTTGTATTTCAAAAGCTGCCTACGATCTGTAACCATTAGCCCTCCTAATTTTGCTCATGGTATTAGAATGGAGTCAGCCACGTTGCTGTGGTGTGCACTTCTGAGCTTTCGTTGGACAGCTGGACTTAGCAATAACGCAACGGGATGAATATTAGCTCAATAGCTGGTTTAGTTGACCTACATATGGCATGTTCCTAACAGCACGCTGGGTGAATGTGGGCTGGGAAATGAGGTTAAAGAAACAATCAGCGCTGGTATGAAGTGTTGTCATTTTTATACACAGTTTTAATTGTTCGATAACTGGTAGCAGATTAAGGCTGAGATTGGTTTGATCTGTATTCCCGTAGAACCTGACGTGGGAATGCCTGAAGTGGATGCTCATAGGTTTTTCCTGCAGCTGATAGCGGGTGTGGTGAGTATTGAGTGATTCTTTGCCTTATGTTTACTGTTTTTAACTAGGCGTGTTGTATTGGGTGTGCTACAGGGATTTGCGCCTCTCAATGTAGCATTGAACAGTGTGACTATAGGTGGAATATTTACCTGTCTACATGTGTGCTCAATGAGCTTTGTCTGCCAGAATCGAGTTTGCACACCAACTAACACTATAAAGCACTAAGTGTTCTACCTTTTTTAAATGAGAAACAACAAAATGAGTGTTGGATCACGTCATTTTAATTCTGCAGACCACTCCCTCTCTGTCCTCGGCCTCCTACATGGTTCCAATGAAGCTCAAAGTAAACTCGAGGAACAGCACCTCGTCTTTGTATTAGGCACTTTAC
Organism: Pristiophorus japonicus; assembly: GCF_044704955.1. NCBI lineage: Eukaryota > Metazoa > Chordata > Chondrichthyes > Pristiophoridae > Pristiophorus > Pristiophorus japonicus. The sequence goes on along the minus strand of NC_091987.1, from coordinate 178,869,254 downwards.
AGCCTTGCGGACTCAACATTGAGTTCAACAATTTCAGATCATAACCTCTGCCCCCATTTTCTTGGGACAGCAGCTGCTGCTCATGATTGAGATATTCCCATTACACTTCCTCTAGACCCATCTTTTGTTTCTATATTTGTCCCATTACTATCTCCTTTCACCTTGCAACATCATCCCTTTTGCCATTTAATCTTTCCTCCTGTTTCCGTTCCCCTGCACTTGTTTAAAACCAGTTATTTCTCTAACCTTTTCCAGTTCTGACAAAAGGTCAACAAATGGAAATGTTCACTCTTTGTCTCTGTAAATGTTGCCTGACCTGCAGAGTATTTGCAGCATTCTGTTTTTATTTCAGATTTCCAGCATCTGCCTTGTGAATGATGTTGGCAGTCCAGTTTGAACCCAGAGCAAAGCAGAGGTGTCCAAACTGTGGCCAACAACCATATCTGGCCCACAAACCTATTTTATTTGGACTTTTATTTCTCACTTGCGCCAGTAGCCTGTTTACATTTTGTGAGCCTGGAGATTTGGAAAGAGCTGTCGGTTAATTCAAAACAAGAGACTCTGCCTTTGCTCTCTTCTAGGAATACCTTCATAGCATTGGAATTACGCACAGGGACATTAAGCCAGAAAACCTGCTGCTTGATGATCGAGGTATAGTATGCAACAGCACTGCACATCTTTTAATTTTTAGAGTTGAAGAAAGCACAGATGTCGGTCAGTTTCGCTCAGTGTCAGAAGGTTGTGGGTTCAGGTCTCACGCCAGGAACTTGAGCACATAAATCTAGGTTGACACTCCAGTGCAGTACTGAGGGAGTGCTGCACTGTTGGAAGTCCCGTCTTTTGGATGAGACTTTAAATCAAGGCCCCGTCTGCTCTATCAGGTGGATTTAAAAGATCCCATGGCACTATTTCAAAGAAGAGCAAGGGAGACCTGGCCCTGAGCACAATGTGCTGCTGCCTTCACCTACAGCCTGACGCTTTGGCTTTTATATTCATAGCAAATCTCAAAAAAAAAATGTAAATTAATTTTTTTTTTTTTTAAATAGCAACCTGATTGAGATACATCTCCATTGCTTATGTCTGTAATCGTGTCCAGGCTCTCAACATTACTTAATGTGGCCCCAACATGTATCTTCTATGTGACCACGGGCCAACAGTAAGACCGTGGAGTTAATGAGGACTCATCTTGGCTCAACATTTAAAATGTTACTCTTTTTCACCTCCCTCCCCCCCCCCCCCCCCAAAGAATGGTCACCAATTCATAATCAGCCAGGCCTTGTTCAGTACGTCAAATTGCCTGTAGGAAGTGCATAGTAAGGGAGCAGACTTCCCACACCCTGAGCAGTACCTCATTTCACTCAATATTCCTCATTAGTATCTCCAACCAAGCGTGGCGCGTTGAGTGGCAGGGAACCTTGAATCCTGCTACCTAAGCAGGTCAGAGCATGAAAGTTCTACATGGCTCATAGTACTCTTGGTGTCTCCGTGTTTTTCCCAGGAGAGTCATCCTGGTTCACAGATCAGAAACCAAAAGTGCTGCTTCAGTATTTCCTTCTGTAATGTATTTGCTTCATGGGTTCTTTGCTTAAGAATTCATAGCCACACATTGCTATGAAGAACTAGTTGGTTTATTAACAAAGGTTTAACAATCACATACACATCAGTTCATCCACTCGACTCACAACTGCACACCTCATCGTGGATGACCTAGATCCAACTGACTGGGGTTTTATTGAGTCTTGTGAACATCATGTGACTGGCTGAGCCACTCTCAGTGCAACAGCTCTACAACTATTTTAAAATAAACAGATAAAGCCGAATGCCCCCTTATTAAACAAATCACCAAGTAAACATTAAAGGGAACTTTAACAGATCAAATTTAAATTCTGTTCGCTGTTGTAATGATGCACTCCAGTGCCCACCTCTCGTGGAAGGCCGCGAGCGTACCGGTAGACACCTCTTGCTCCATCTCCAGGGACACCCTGGCGCGAACGTAATTGCTGAAGAGAGGCAGGCAGTCAGGCTGAACGAACCCCTTGACAGCCTGCTGCCTGGACCTGTTCATGGCCACCTCTACAACTATTTTGGTAGAAACTTTAAATCAAGGACTCCCTTATTAAAGGGGCACTAGAACCGACAAATTAACAAATAAAACTTTCTAAACAATAAATGGTCAAATTAAAATTCTGTTCCCTGTTGTAATGATGCACTCCAGTCCTTCCGGTGCCCACCTCTGGTGGACACCGTGTGCTTCATCTCCAGGGACACCCTGGCGCGAACGTAGCTGTGGAAGAGAGGTGGGCTGTCAGGCTGAACGATCTCAACCACCCGCTGTCTGGACCTGTTAATGGCCACCTCTACACTATTTTAAGTTGGCCACCTCTACAAAGCTGTGGGCATATTCATAGGCGCATACATTGCACCTTCCATTCCTCTTGGTGGGCCGACAGGTGCAGCTCATGCAACCCGTGAGAAGTCGGGTCCTGGGCATTGTCAGTGGTGTGCAGTTCACCCCTTTATTGATTCTGTGCCTGTAGTGGAAGGAGTCCTCAGAATTTGCCACTGTCAGTCCATCATAGGAATCGAGGAAGACTTGCTTCCACTCTTAAAATGAGTCCATAGGTGGCTGAACAGTCCAATCCGAGAACCGCAGTCTCTGTCACAGGTGGGACAGATCGTCGTTGAGGGTAAGGGAGAGTGGGACAGGTTTGCTGCACGCTCTTTCCGCTGCCTGCGCTTGATTTCTGCATGCTCTCGGTGATGAGACTCGAGATGCTCAGCGCCCTCCCGGATGGACTTCCTCCACTTAGGGCGGTCTTTGGCCAGGGACATCCAGGTGTCAGTGGGGATGTTGCACTTTATCAGGGAGGCTTTGAGGGTGTCCTTGTAACGTTTCCGCTGCCCTCCTTTGGCTCGTTTGCCGTAAAGGAGTACCGAGTAGAGCGCTTGCTTTGGGAGTCTCGTGTCTGGCATGCGGACAATGTGGCCTGCCCAGCGGAGCTGATCAAGTGTGGTCAGTGCTTCAATGCTGGGGATGTTGGCCTGGTCGAGGACGCTGTCAGTCCATCTTCAATATGAAAACGGTGTGAAATACTCGACTGTCATTGTGCTGATGTCTTTGGCCCCGTGTGCAGTGTCCCTAGCCCTGTGTTTTTGTTTCTCTCCCTCTAGATAACCTGAAGCTCTCTGATTTTGGCTTGGCGACGGTATACAGACACAATAGCCGTGAGAGGTTACTGAATAAAATGTGTGGCACTCTGCCATACGTTGCTCCAGAGCTGCTGAAGAGGAAGGAATTCTGGGCGGAGCCTGTGGATATCTGGTCGTGTGGAATTGTTCTTGTTGCAATGCTGGCTGGAGGTTAGCAGTAAGATTAGTAGCGATCCACCTGGATATTTTAAGCTGGTTTTATTGTATAGTACTGACTGTGTGCCCTCTGCCTCTTTCCCCCTGCCTGTTGTTTTCCCATTATTGGCCTGGGTTTTTTTTCTGGATATTTGCCTTTCCCAGATTACATGGTTGAGTGAGGGGAGAGGTGTTTGGTCATGATGTTCCAGCTATCCTGATGTGGGGCAGGCCTGATGGACCAGCTGCTCTCTTCCTTCCCGTTAATTTTCGTATGTTTGTAAGTTGGGCAGACGGCTCAAAGCTGCTCTCAAATTGACTGCTTGGGTCACATCAGCGTTCAACAGATTACCTTGCCTCTGTGGCATGCTGCTCGTGTTCCCCCAGATCGCTCTTTGGGGGATTGCAGGTTCCACCGCTCAGTAATGAAGCTCGTATGTGCACGTAGTGTGCTGTGCATCAAAGAGCAATTAAACACCAGCTTTCTCCCATTAAGCAAAATCCTCATCTTTGTTCTGCGCTCCTCAAACTCTGCCCTCTTGAGCATCCCTGATTATATTCGCTCAACCATTGGTGGCCGTGCCTTCAGTTGCCTGGGCCCCAAGTTCTAGAACTCCCTCCCTAAACCTTCACCTCTCCTCCTCTCTTTCCTCATTTAAGACTCTCCTTTGACCAAGATTTTGGTCTTCTGCCGTAATTTCTTATGTGGCTCGGTGTCAAATTTATTTGTTTTGTCTTAAAACACTCCTGCCTTTGGACGTTTTACTACGTTAAAGGTGCTATATAAATACAAGTTGTTAGTGAAGTTGCTCATTGTTTTTCTCTCCCCTGACATTGCAGGCAGTACCTTTTCTAATGTAATAAGAGGTGCAGGAATATGGATCATTCTGTGCACCTGGAATATGTAAAGTCAAACAATGAAGTTGTCATGGTCTTAATAAATAACTGGAAATAACAAGCACCAATTTCCGAATTGCTGATCACTACTGTCATTGAGAACTACTTGCTTTACTTGAGCAATTCTCAGTTTGGCAAAATTACAGAGCAGCTTTTGGGTCTGTTAAAATGTGTTACATTGAATATGGGCATCGCTGGCAAGGCCAGCATTTCCTGCCCATCCCTAATTGCCTTTGAGAAGGTGGTGAGCCATTTTCTTGAACCGCTGCAGTCCTTATGGTGAAGGTGCTCCCACAGTGCTGTTGGGGAGGGAGTTCCAGGATTTGCTACATAATAATAGGCTTGCCAGCAAAATTGAAGCCCATGGAATAAAAGGGATGGTGGCAGCATGGATAAGAAATTGGCTAAGTGACAGAAAACCGAGTGTAGTGGTGAACGGTTGTTTTTCGGACTGGAGGAAGGTATACAGTGGTATTCCCCAGGAGTCGGTACTGGGACTACTGCTTTTCCTGATATAGGTTAATGACTTGGATGTGGGTGTACAGGGCACAATTTTTTAAAAATTGGCAGATGACAAAAAACTTGGAAGTATAGTGAACAGTGAGGAGGATAGTGATAGACTTCAAGAGGACATAGACAGGCTGGTGAAATGGGTGGACGTGGCAGATGAAATTTAACGCATAAAAGTGTAAACTGATATATTTTGGTAGAACGAATGAGGAGAGGCAATATAAACTAAAGGGTACAATTCTAAAGGAGGTGCATAACTGGCGGTGTATGTGCACAAATCGTTGAAGGTGGCAGGGCAGGTTGAGTGGTTTAAAAAAGGTTGCGGGATCCTGGGCTTCATGAATAGAGGCACAGAGTACAAAAGCGTGGAAATTATGATGAAACTGTATAAAACACTGGTTCAGCCTCAACTGGAGTATTGTGTCCAATTCTGGGCACTGCACTTTAGGAAGGATGTGAGGGCCTTAGGGTGCAGAGAAGATTTAAAAGAATGATTCCAGGGATGAGGGACTTCAGTTACGTGAATAGACTGGAGAAGCTGGGGTTGTTCTCCTTGGAGCAGAGAAGGTTGAGGGGATATTACATAGAGGTGTTCATAATCATGAGTCTGGACAGAGTAGATAGAGAGAAACTTCCCATTGGCGGAAGAACATAAGAATTAGGAACAGGAGTAGCCCATCTAGCCCCTCGAGCCTGCTCTGCCATTCAAAAAGATCATGGCTGATCTGGCCGTGGACTCAGCTCCACTTACCCGCCCGTTCCCCAGAACCCTTAATTCCATTATTGGCTAAAAATCTATCTATCTGTGATTTGAATACATTCAATGAGTTAGCCTCAACTGCTTCCTTGGGCAGAGAATTGCACAGATTCACAACCCTCTGGGTGAAGAAATTCCTTCTCAACTCGGTTTTAAATTGGCTTCCCCGTATTTTGAGGCTGTGCTCCTAGTTCTAGTCTTCCCGACCAGTGGACACAACCTCTCTGCCTCTATCTTGTCTATCCCTTTCATTATTTTGAATGTTTCTATAAGATCACCCCTCATCCTTCTGAACTCCAACGAGTAAAGAATCAGTCTATTCAATCTATCATCATAAGGTAACCCCCTCATACTGGAATCAGCCTAGTGAATCGACTCTGTACCCCCTCCAAGGCGAGTATATCCTTCCTTAACTGCCACTCAGTACTCCAGGTGCGGCCTCACCAGTACCCTGTACAGTTGCATCAGGACCTCCCTGCTTTTGTACTCCATCCCCCTCGCAATGAAGGCCAACATTCCATTCGCCTTCCTGATTATCTGCTGCACCTGCAAACTAACTTTTTGGGATTCATGCACAAGAACCCCCAGGTCCCTCTGCACCGCAGCATGTTGTAATTACTCCCCATTCAAATAATATTCCCTTTTACTGTTTTTTTTTTTTCCCCCAAGGTGGATGACCTCACACTTTCCGACATTGTATTCCATCTGCCAAACCTTAGCCCATTCGCTTAACCTATCTAAATCTCTTTGCAGCCTCTCTGTGTCCTCCACACAACCCGCTTTCCCACTAATCTTTGTGTCATCTGCAAATTTTGTTACACTGCACTCTGTCCCCTCTTCCAGGTCATCTATGTATATTGTAAACAGTTGTGGTCCCAGCACCGATCCCTGTGGCACACCACTAACCACCGATTTGCAACCCGAAAAGGACCCATTTATCCCGACTCTCTGCTTTCTGTTAGCCAGCCAATTCTCTATCCATGCTAATACATTTCCTCTGACTCCGCGTACCTTTATCTTCTGCAGTAACCTTTTGTGTGGCACCTTATCGAATGCCTTTTGGAAATCTAAATACACCACATCCATCAGTACACCTCTATCCACCATGCTCGTTATATCCTCAAGGAATTCCAGTAAATTAGTTAAACATGATTTCCCCTTCATGAATCCATGTTGCGTCTGCTTGATTGCACTATTCCTATCTAGATGTCCCGCTATTTCATCCTTAATGATAGCTTCAAGCATTTTCCCCACTACAGATGTTAAACTAATTGGCCTATAGTTACCTGCCTTTTGTCTGCCCCCTTTTTTTAAAAGAGAGGCGTTACATTAGCTGCTTTCCAATCCGCTGGTACCTCCCCAGAGTCCAGAGAATTTTGGTAGCTTATAACGAATGCATCTGCTAAAACTTCCGCCATCTCTTTTAATACCCTGGGATGCATTTCATCAGGACCAGGGGACTTGTCTACCTTCAGTCCCATTAGCCTGTCCAGCACTATCTCCCTAGTGATAGTGATTGTCTCAAGGTCCTCCCTTCCCACATCCCCGTGACCAGCAATTTTTGGCATGGTTTTTGTGTCTTCCACTGTGAAGACCGAAGCAAAATAATTGTTTAAGTCTCGGCCATTTCCATATTTCCCATTATTAAATCCCCCTTCTCATCTTCTAAGGGACCAACATTTACTTTAGTCACTCTCTTCCGTTTTATATCGGTAAAAGCTTTTACTATCTGTTTTTATGTTTTGCGCAAGTTTACTTTCGTAATCTATCTTTCCTTTCTTTATTGCTTTCTTAGTCATTCTTTGCTGGGTCGAGAGGACTCCGATTTAAGGTGATTGGCAAAAACACCAAAGGTGATATAAGAAAAAACGTTTTTACATGGCGAGTGGTTAGGATCTAGAATGCACTGCCTGAAAGGATGGTGGAGGCAGATTCAATTGTGGCTTTCAAAGGGGAGTTAGATAAGTACCTGAAAAAAACATTTGCAGAGCTATGGGGAAAGGGCAGAGTCGTGGGGCTAGCTGAAGCGCTCTTGTGGAAAGCGGGCTCAATGGGCCGAATGGCGCCTTCTGTGCTGTAACCATTCTATGAATCAATGATTTTGACTCCATGACGATGAAGGAGCGACGGCAAATTTCCAAATTAGGCTGAATGTGTGGCTGGCAAATGTTGGTGGTCCCATGCGACAGCTACCTTTGTCCTTCCAGGCAGTAGAGGTCGTGTTTTTGGGAGATACTGTCGAAGAAGCCTTGGAGAGTTGCTGAAGTGCATCCTATAGATAGAACACACTGCAGCCATGATCATCATAGGCGGTCCCTCGAATGAGGATGACTTGCTTCCACGTGAGTTCTCGGATGTTTCAACGAAGGACCCGATGTTCCAGTCCTGGACTCCAATTGAGGGGGTGGAAGATGCCTGTGTGCGGATTTTTTTAACGTGTAGTGATCGTTGCACACCAGCCACCACACAGGTGTGACAAAGCTAGGCCTTTATCCAATGGCAAGGGTTAACCAGGACAGCTGAAGACCTGCTCTGCTGCATGGACCTATCGCAGTGTGGGCTGGCCTGTGCTGCCCTGGGCCCTCGGCTCTTCTGGGCCCCGTACCCTCATTCACCGCACTTCCGCCACGATCCCTCACCGCTCCTCCACCACAAAAACACTCGCCGCACCTCCGCCACGATCTCCCACCGCAGCAAACATTCGCCGAACCTCCATCACGATCAGCCACGATCCCTCATCACTCGTCGCAAGTCTGCCATGACCTTCATTCTTCTCTGCTGTACCAGGGCCCCGCTGATGCTCCTTACCATACTCCAAACGGCGACCTGGGTCCCGATGACGTCGCCCATCTCGAAGCCGTCGCACATTTGTGTTGGCTCGCGCTGGAAGCTGCAGTGGCATGCTCCAGCTCTTTTTATAGCCCCGACTTGCGGAGATGCTTTCCATGGGGTGCAGCTATGTTGATGAGCAACAGAGGTTTTGCTGAATTGGCACAAAAGATTGAGGGAACTCGGTACATTTCCTTAACCCTCTGCGCTGAAAATTGGCACTTCATTATTTCAGCACAACATTCAAGCTGTGGTACGCCAGTGGTGGAGGGAGTGAATGTTTATGGTGTTGGATAGCCTGCTGATCGGACCTTTTTTGTCCAGCATTGAGAATCTGTATTAGCGTTTGTTAATATTATACACGTAGAGTTTTTCAGAGCTGAGGTGAACATTTGCAGAATTTATTTGTGGCAGATTCCAATTCAACACTGAGAAATTGTTGCCCTTTAGTGAAGGGAGTGCAGTGACAGTGGATCGCCACTAGAGGTGGTTGGAGTTTACACAGCGCAGTTGTGCCATCTGTCGGTAATGAAAAGGTGCTGTGTACAGTGTCGGATTGGCAGGCTTGATTGTGTAAGATGTATTTTACTGCAGTTGCTTTATTTGCTGACTGGCTGAACTAGCATTACAGGTCGTGTGAATTTGCTGTGAATCCAACTAACTGAAAAACTTTGAATTCAGTTTAAACCGAATCGCTGTCAAGTTCCCACTTTGACTGTTTTCCTTCACTAGCTGCCTGCAAAGCATGCAGACTTTGCGTGACAGGTACTACACAAGTGTGTGTTGTTGACTCCCTCCTCCAAGATGAAGATGGGCCTAAATGATCTTCCTGAGCAAGCGTCTTGGCAGGAGACCTACCCTGGTTTGCTCACAACTGTTGCTCTCTTTACCGAAAGTTAGAATTTCTCCACTTGCCCAAGGGTGGTGGAAACAGATTCAATAGTAGCCTTCAAAAGAGAATTGGATAACTACTTCAAGGTGAAAAAACTGCAGGGATATACGGAAAGAGCAGGAAAGTGGGACTGAGTGGATTGCTCTTCGAAAGAGCTGGTGCAGACTCGATGGGCCGAATGGCCGCCTGCTGTGCTGAACTATTCTATGGTTCTAGAAAAAATAAAACTTCTTTACCCAACTTCTTCCATCCACAAAGAGCACCGTTCTTTAACAGGAGCAGACACAATGATTAACCCAGGTGCTTCAGTAGCCTTGTAAACTCATCTCTGTTGATCCAACTCCCTTGCTGTGACGGTTTTAGCAGTCTGCTTTGGTGCCGATCTCAGACATGTGAAATAGTTGGCACTTTGACATTCTGACTGCCTTTCCTTGTATTGGTGACACTTTAAAGAGTGATGGATGCCTTCAAATCATGTACATAAACGTTTAACATTTCATTCATTTTAATGTTTTTCTTTAAATGGGTGGGGGGGGGGGGATGGTGTGGATGAAGGAGACCACTCCAAGTGCCAGGATACGCCTTCAGCGCACAAGGTACTCGTGGTTTGTCTTCACTGATGGATGATTCTGTGTTACAGAGCTACCCTGGGACCAGCCTGCAGAGAGTTGCCAGGAGTACTGCGATTGGAATGAGAAGAAATTATACCTGACCCCATGGAAAAAGATCGATCCTGTCCCACTGAGTAAGAAACTGATACGGGATTGGCTTCTTGACCAGTCCAGCATTGAGGGGTAACTCTGGGCAAATTTACCAAGGGGAGGAATCGCTGCCATAATTGGGTGTTGGCCGTGGCTCAGTGGGTAACACTCTCACCTCTGAGTCAGGAAGGTCAAGTCCCATTCCAGAGACCTGGGCACATAATCTAGACTGACACTTCAGTACAGTACTGAGGGCATGCTGCACTGTTGGAAGTGCAGTCTGTTTTACTATCTAATTGGTGGGGCAGACCCAAGGGACTGAATGGCGTACTCTGTTCCTGAGAGGAACTGTGACACTATTAGTATTAAGGTAGCTAGAACGGAGTACAGATAGCAGACCAACTCACAAAGTGAATGGAATGATAGCAGGCTTGTGCCAGCAACACACTAATGGATAAGGTGCTTAATGTACAGAGTTACAAGCTTGATTTATTTTAGGGGTTGAGATGACTTCATAAACCACAAGTGCAGCCATTATTCCTCTGAGTTTTTCCCCAACACTCTAACTTCTGCATGCTGGGGGATGAGCATGGTCGGCCTCCAGGACCTTGCCTAAGCTCAGAGAATGAGGCAGGCTATTCAAAGGCAGTGGGCATCACTGAATCCTGTCCTTGCCCGATTCCAGCACTGGTATTGGCAGTAGAGAGTAACTGTTTCTCCTCTTCCTTCCCCCTACCCCACCACCAAACCTGGGGGTGCTGAGGCCAGTTGTGCCACCCTGGATGAGTTTAGCCTGCTCAGACTGAGAATGAAACTTGAGTCCTTTCTGGTAATTCATTTAAACCGTTTGAGCCAACTACAGCTTCAATGGCATGTGATGCTCTTAAACTCTGCTGTTAACAGCAATGTAACTTGTTCCAAGTATTTACTGTGTGTATTATGCAATAATTAGACCCGTTTTAGATTAAGGGGAAAAAGAAACTCAGGTGACATCCTAAAGTACGTCACAGCCAACGAATGGCTTTTGAAGTGTTGTCATTGTTTTTGTGGGCTAGCCCAGCAACCAAATTGTGCACGGCAAGATCCCACAAATTGTAGAGATAAATGCCCAGTTAATCTGTTTTTAGTGGTGTTGGTTGAAGGTAAATGTTGGCCAGGACGTCGGGAGAGCTTCCCTGCTCTTGGAACAGTGTCGTGGAATCTTTCACACACCGAGGCCCTGCCTGCCATTTCACGCAGTAACGTCTCATCCAAAAGATGGCACCCACAACGCTGCAGCGCTTCCTCAGCACTGCACTCGGGTCATTCTAGATTATGTGCTCAAGTCTCTGGAGTGGGACTTAAACCTATGACCTGACTCCAGCAAGAATACTGGCACTAAGCCACAGCTTTGATCTGAAGTTGATACTTGCCATATGTCAGAGTTGTGGTTTATAATTAGCACGTGGCGTTTTCCAATAATTGACTGCAGATTATTCTTGCTAACCTGGTAGTAATGACAGCAATCGTTTATTATAGTGCTAAGCCAAAATAAATACATGTGACCGATGGGGCAGACCTGTCAAAGTCTTTCAGGCACCCACACCATTGCTTGGGCTTGTTCCTTGGAAACCCCACGAGCAGCCGTGGATAACTGACGACGCGCAAAGATCATTGATTATCGAAGATTAAGTGGTGACCTAATTGAGGTGCTTAAGGTGATGAAAGGAGTTGATTGGGTAGAAAGAGAGAAAGTATTTCCTCTGGTTGGGGACTCCTGAACTTCTTCATGCACAGGGTAGTGGAAATCTGCAACTCTTTCCACTAAAGGGGTTGGGGGTCAATTAAACATTTAAAAACTGAGATTGATTGATTTTTGTTAGGTCAGGGGCCAAGGCGAGTAAACCAAGTTTAAAAATTGATCTAATTAAATGTGGAAGGCTCGATGGGCTGGATGCCCCACTCCTGTTCCTATGTACTTACTGCATTTTCTTGTCTGCTTAGTACAGCTAGGGCACATTCTCATCCTGTTTGTAAGCTAACTTCTAATGTTATGAAGCTTGAGTGTTTTACGCTGAACTGTAATGGCAGGTACCTTGCTACAGATGGAGAGGGTCTGGTTGGAGACCATTACACCTTGTCGGTGTTGGCTGTGGCTCAGTGGTAGCACACTTGCCTCAGAGTCAGAAGGTTGTGGATTCAAGTCCCACTCCAGAGACCTGAGCGCACAAATCTAGGCTGACACTTCAGTGCAGCGCTGAGGGATTGCTGCACTGTTGGAGGTGCCGTCCTTCAGATGAGACGTTAAACTGAGGCCCCGTCTGCTCTCTCGGTTGGATGGATGTTAAAGGTCCCATGGCAATATTTCGCATTAGAGTAGGGAAGTTATCCCCGGTGTCCTGGCCAATATTTATCCCTCAGTCAACATAACAAAACAGATTTTCTGGTCATTATAACATTGCTGTTTGTGGGAGTTTGCTGTGCCCAAATTGGCTGCAGCATTTCCTACATTACAACAGTGACTACACTTCAAAAGTGCGTCATTGGCTGTAAAGTGCTTTGAGACATCCGTTGAGTTGTGAAAGTACATCAACAGCACAGTGTAACTCATTGCAATTAAGACTTTCTAGCACTGCCTGCTGTCTGATTGTCTGGTTTGTGCAGGTCTGCTGAACAAGATTCTCATGGAAGGTCCAAAGAGCAGAGCCACCATTTCGGACATTAAAAAGGACAGGTGGTTCATTAACCAATTTAAAAGGGGTAAGTTCATTTAATGCAGCAATTGTGTCCAAAAACTTTCATTGAATCTACCTCGCATCCAGTTTAGGCAATGTAGATAATAAATTCCTTTTTATAATGCTTAACTGAGACAATATTGGTGCATTAGTTTGTCTGGGAAATGAATGCATCATTTGAGAATCTAGCCAAGGCCACCCCCCTCTTCCTGTTAGTATTTGGGGATCTGAAAAAGTCCTGCTCTTCTGGCTTCTGAATTGCAGTATGTGCAGGAATTGATGCAATGTTCTCATCCCCTACCCTACTGTCTGTTTTATGCACGGACTGTTTCTGAGAGAGTGCTTCATGTCACTCTGATCTGTACCTGAATTCTCCTTCAGTAAACCACAGTAGGAACGACTTTTCTCTAATTCCTTCCACTTCCGCAGCTGCATTTTGTGAAAATTAAAGTAAAAAATCTGGAAATCTGAAATTGAAATTCACAGCAGGTCAGTCAGCATCTAAAGAGGTTAATGTTTCAAGTGTCTTGACAAAAATGTTAAACTTTACTGTCCAGCTCTGACAGAGCAGCCACTTAGTGAGGGACCTTGGGCTCTTGTCCCAGCTCTCCCGCCTCCAAACAATCCACATCGGAAATCTTATTCTCTTGTTCCTTTCTCTCTCTCCCAAATGTTGACGGACCCATTGTGTGTTCCCAGAATGTTATGCATTAGTGTAGCTGGGAATTTTTGAAGAGATGCTTAAATTCAATTGGGAGTGAGAAAGATGGTGGGGTCTTGGTTGGAGATTGCACTGGTGTTTCTGCTGACTGGGGAAAGTGGGAATAACTCAGTGACTGGTTTGTCTTGGGAAAGAATTGCTTTACTAGTATCCTGAAACGGGTAGTGTGCTCAGCTGTTGTACTCCTCCACTGTAGGTTGGGTTGCATTCGTGTTGTGCTCTTTGAGAGGGGTGGGGGAAGGGGAAACATTCCTCTAGTTTCCTACTGTCCAATAAGAACAGTCATTCTCACTTTGAACACTTGATGCTTTTTGCCTCTTAATCCAACTGTTCCAAACATTTAGCACTTGTGCACTTTTTAAAAAAAAAAACCTCTACCCCAATATCAGTTCCGCAACTATTTCTCACTAATTTAAATTATATGGCCTTGGTCCTATTTTCATACATTAAATTGGAGTGCTACTCTGGTTCTATCCTATCTGTAGCATTTAATACTTTATATCCCTAATAAGGTCCTCCTTCTTAACCATGTGCTTTCTAGACTGCAGCATTTAAACTTCTGTATCTATCATAGCTTATCCCCATTGTGATTAGGATTGTTCTTCCTGCACACACTCCACTGCTTGGATATGTTTTCATGGCACAGTGACCTTTTTGTTATGACACCTTTTGGCTCGCACTCAATTTTTTTTCTCTCTTCCCTGTGTTGCAGGTGTGAAGAGAACTCGCTTGTCCTCTGGGAGCCCCAATGATTCTCTGGGACCTTTCTCCAAACACATTCATTCTAACGTGGATCTGTCCCCTGTCAGTGGGGTGCCGTGGAGGTAAATGCATGTGCAAATCCTGCACTGTTGATATCAGAGATTGCACATTTGGACAAATGCCTCTTGCAAAAAACCCAATTCTTTTATGAATGGCTTGATGGAATGTGTTAGCCTTCACAGTCCTGTGAGTGACAGGGCAGAAATGTTGAGCGACTGCTCCTGTAATTAGGAAGGCAAATGGAATGTTACATAAGAACATAAGAAATAGGAACAGGAGTAGGCCATACGGCCCCTCGAGCCTGCTCCGCCATTCAATAAGATCATGACTGATCTGATCATGGATTTAGCTCCACTTCCCTGCCTACTCCCCATAACTCCTTACCCCTTATCATTTAAGAAACTATCTGTTTTTGTTTAAATTTATTCAATGTCCCAGCTTCCACAGCTCTGAGGCAGCGAATTCCACAGATTTACAACCCTCCTGAAAGGAGAAACTTTTCCTCATCTCTGTTTTAAATGGGCGGCCCCTTATTCTAAGATTATGCCCTCTAGTTCTAGTCTTCCCTATCAGTGGAAACATCCTCTCTGCATCCACCCTTGTCAAGCTCCCTCATAATCTTATACGTTTTGATACGATCACCTTTCATTCTTCTGAATTCCAATAAGTAGAGGCCCAACCTACTCGACCTTTCCTCGTAAGTCAACCCCTCATCCCTGGAATCAACCTAGTGAACCTTCTCTGAACTGCCTCCAAAGCAACTATATCCTTTCGTAAATATGGAAACCAAAACTGCACACAGTATTCCAAGTGTGACCTCGCCAATACCCGGTATAGCTGTAGCAAGACTTCCCTGCTTTTATACTCCATCCCCTTTGCAATAAAGGCCAAGATTCCATTGGCCTTCCTGATCTCTTGCTGTACCTGCATACTATCCTTTTGTGCTTTTGTGTTTCATGCACAAGTACCCCCAGGTCCCGCTGTACTACAGTACTTTGCAATCTTTCTCCATTTAAATAATAACTTGCTCTTTGATTTTTTTTTCTGCCAAAGTACATGACCTCACACTTTCCAACATTATACTGCATCTGCCAAATTTTTTCCCACTCACTTAGCCTGTCTGTCCTTTTGTAGATTTTTTGTGTCCTCCTCACACATTGTTTTTCCTCCCATCTTTGTATCGTCAGCAAACTTGGCTGCGTTACACTCAGTCCTTTCTTCCAAGTCGTTTATATAGATTGTAAATAGTTCGGGTCCCAGCACTAATCTCTGCGGCACCCCACTAATTATTGGTTGCCAACCAATGAACCATTTATCCCGACTCTCTGTTTTCTGTTAGACAATCTTCTATCCATGCTAATGTATTTTTATCTTGAACTTTTTTATCTTTACCGTGAGCTTTTATCTTGTGCAGTAAATTTTTATGTGGCACCTTGTCAAATGCCTTCTGAAATGCCACTGGTTCCCCTTTATCTACCCTGTTCGTTACATCCTCATAGAATTCCAGCAAATTTGTCAAACATGACTTCCCCTTGATAAATCCAGGCTGACTCTCCATGTTGGCCCTTATTGTAAGGGAGATGGAGTATAAAAGTAGGGAAATCGTGCTACAACTGTTGGTGGGACCACACCTGGAGTACTGCGTATAGTTTTGGCCTCCTTATTTAAGGAGGGATATATTTACATTGGAGGCAGTTCAGAGAAGGTCCACGAGGTTGATTCCTGAGATGAAGGGATTGTCTTAAGAAAGGTTGAGCAGGTTGGCCTATACTCATTGAATTTTAGAAGAATGAGAGGTGATCTTATTGAAACATGAGATTCTGAGGGGGCTTGACAGGGTAGATGCAGAGAGGATGTTTCCCCTCATGGGAGAATCTAGAACTAGGGGGCATAGTTTTAGAATAAGGGGTTGCCCATTTAAAACGGAAATGAGGAGGAATTTCTTCTGAGGGTTGTGAATCTTTGGAATTCTCTACCCCAGAGAGCTGTTGAGGCTGGGTCATTGAATATACTTAAGGTGGCGATAGACAGATTTTTGAATGATAATGGAGTCAAGGGTTATGGGGAGCGGGCAAGGAAGTGGAGTTGAGGCCAACATCAGATCAGCCATGATCTTATTTAGGGGCCAAATGGCCTACTCCTGCTCCTATTTCTTTTGTTCTTGCACTACCCTAAACTAAAAAAATAAGTCAGTGAGAATTCGATTTCAAAACACGTCCATATGATGCCTGACTGACCCCTCGATTCAAGGCGGATGGTTTACATGCGTCTTGACTTGTGTGGCTTGCATGGAGAGCTGGGCCAAGTGTCCGGGGCTCTCGCTCAATCAACAACAACAACTTATATTTATATAGCGCCTTTAACATAGTGAAATGTCCCAGGACGCTTCACAGGAGTATTACGAGATATAAATTTGACACCGAGCTTTATAAATAGAAATTGGCGCAGGTGACCAAAAGCTTGGTCAAAGAGGTAGGTTTTAAAGGAGTGTCTTGAATGAGGGAAGAGAGGCAGAGAGGTTTAAGCAGGGAGTTCCAGAGTTTGGGGCCGTGGCAACAGAAGGCACGACCACTGACGGTTGAGCGATTACATTCATGGATGCTGAGGAGCGCAGAATTAGAGGAGCGCAGACATCGCAGGGGTTGTGTGGCTGGAGGAGATTTTAGAGTCAGAGGGGTGAAGTTATGCAGGGATTTGAAAATAAGAATTCCCTGTGTTCAAAATAAACCATACAGCACTCTTGGGGCTGGGAAAGTGCCCACACAACAGGCCTATTAATGTAGACCTCGCTGGATTGGGATACATGCTGCTGTTCCTGTATAGACGCGATTGCGTAGGATGTGACTAGGTAATTCGGCCCATCCCAATTTATCCCGCTTCCTTTCTGTTTCTTTTTCTCAGCTGCCTTAAGTATGTCCCTAATGTTTTTAACTAGTAGTCTTTGAACAGATTAAAACATTTATTACTTTTTTGCGAAAACACCTTTTTTTAATATCTGTCTTAAAATTTACATCCATTAATTTATATTTACCCCTTTTCATGGATTAATTTGTAGTAATCTGGCCTCACCTTAACATTTAATATTTGAGGTTCATCCCCTTTCTAGACTGTAGAGTTTGCATTTCTCCAATGTTTCCACATAGCTGGGCATCTTTACTTTTGGTTGAAAGAAAGAACTTACATTTATAAAGTGGCTTTCACGACCTTGGGAAGTCGCAAAATGCTTTACAGCCAGTGAAGTACTTTCGAAGTGTAGTTGTGTTGTAATGTAGGAAAGGCAGCAGCCAATTTTCCCACAGCAAGCTCCTATAAACAGCACTGCGATAATCCGTTTTAGGGATAAATATTAGCCTGATCATCATTGGGAGCGCTCCTCTGCTCTTCAAAATAGTGCCATGAGATCTTTTACGTCCACCTGAGGCGCCAGATGGCGCATCGCTTTAACATCTCATCCAAAAGACAGCATCTCTGACAATGCAGCACTCCTTTAGTACTGCTCTGGTAGTGCCAGCCTAGATTTTGTGCTCAAGTCTCTGGAGCGGGACTTGAACCCACCACCTCTAACTCTCTGAGGTGAGAGTGCTGCCATTGATTGTTGCTCATCTCTGCTCCCTCTTCAGTATTTATAAATGCTCGACATGGTGTGGTGACCAGAATTGAACTCTGTTCTCCAACCGTGTCTGCATTGTAAAGCCTCAGCTTGCAATCTGAGGAGAGATTGAGTAGACTTGGCCTATGTATCTAGAGTTTAGAAGAATAAGATTTGATCTCATTGAAACATACAAAATTCTTACAGGGCTTGACCAGGTCGATGCAGGGAGGATGTTTCCTCTGGCCAGGGGTCACAGTCTTAGAATAAGGGGTCGGACATTTAGGACTGAGCTGAGGAGAAACTTCTTCACTCAGAGGGTGGTGAATCTTTGAAATTCTCTACTCCAGAGGGCTGTGAAGGCACAGTCTGAGTATATTCAAGACAGAGATCGATAGATTTTTGAATATTAAGGGAATCTAGGGATATGGGGACAGTGCAAGAAAGTGGAGTTAAGATAGAAGTTAAGCCATGATATTGAATGGTGGAGCAGGCTCAAGGGGTCAAATGGCCGACTCCTGCTCTTAATTCTTGTGTTCTTATTTAATATGTTTGTATCTGATCTAACACACCACCTTCCACACTCAGCAATTTGCATATGTTCCCATCCAAAACATTTAACCAGAAATGTCTTCCTGCTGTACTTTCTAAATTTCAGTCTGTGTTTTCTACCAATTGTGATCCGTTTAATGTATTCTAGTGAGGATCAAACCAGGTACTCGAGCTCCCAGCCCGAGCCTCGG
This sequence comes from Pristiophorus japonicus, assembly GCF_044704955.1. NCBI lineage: Eukaryota > Metazoa > Chordata > Chondrichthyes > Pristiophoridae > Pristiophorus > Pristiophorus japonicus. The sequence goes on along the minus strand of NC_091987.1, from coordinate 178,850,794 downwards.
ACGGCTGTGTCATCATGGGATTCCAATCACTCCAGTATTGATAATCTCGTACAGGGCATCAGCTTCTCCCAGCCTATCTGCACAGATCACATGCTTGTCGGCAGCCAATTGCAAAGCACACCTGGATCATCACAGGTAAGCTGATTCATTTACTAAGGTGTACCAAGGGATACAAGGCTGCACTTGTGATTTAGGAAGTCATCTAAACCCCTCAACAACAACCTTCCTTTTATTTAGCGCCTTTAACATAGTAAAACGTTCCAAGGCACTTCACAGGAGAGTTATGAGACTAAATTTGACGCCGAATCACATATTGGGTCAGGTGAGCAAAAGCTTGGTCAAAGATGTAGGTTTTAAGGAGTGGCTTTAAAAGAGGCAGAGGTTTCTAAGAGAGAATTCCAGAACTTAGGGCCTCGGAAGCTGAAGGCATGGTTGCCAATGGTAGAACAATGAAAATCAGTGATTTACAAGAGGCCAGAATTGGAAGAGCACAGAGATCTCGGAGTTTTGTAGGGATGGAGAAGGTTACAGAGATCGGGTTCAGGGCAGAAGTCATAGAGACAATAAATGAGAGTTTTCCATTGGCTTTGTAGATAGGGGCATTGTCTCATGTGATGTTGAGCCATAAAGACCAGAAGATCCCAAATTTGATCCCTGGTATTTGTTGAGTTATAGAATGATACAGCACAGAAGAAGACCATTCGGCCCATCATGCTTGTGCCAGCTCTTTAGTAGAGCGATCCAATTCAACCCATAGCCCTGTAATTATTTTCCCTTCAAATATTTATCCAATTCTCTTGGAATATTACTATTAAATCTGCTTCTACCACCCTTTCAGGCAGTACATTCCAGATCACAACAACTTTCTATTTAAAAAAAAATGTTTCCTCATGTCGCCTCTGGTTCTTTTGCCAATCATCTTAAAACTCTGTCCTCTGGTCACCAACCTGTCTGCCATTGGAAATAGTTTCTCCTTATTTACTTGTATCAAAGCCCTTCATGGTTTTGAACACCTCTATCAAATCTCTTAACCTTCCCTGCTGTAAGGAGAACAACCCAGTTTCTCCAGAATTGGACATAGCACTCCAGCTGAGGCCTAACCAGTGTTTTACAAAGGTTTCGCATAACCTCCTTGCTTTTGTGCATTCTTTCTCTATTAATAAAGCCCAGGATCCCATAAGCTTTTATAATAGCCTCCTCAACTTGTCCTCCCACCTTCAAAGATTTTTGTACATACATGTCCATTCTTGCACCCCCTTTAAAATTGTACCATTTAGTTCACATTGTCTCTCCTAATTCTTCCTAACAAAATATCACTTCACACTTCTATGTTAAATTTCATCTGTGATGTGATTGCTCATTTTACCGGTCTGTCTATGTCCTCATGAATCTGTTACTGTCTTCATTGTTTACTACATTTCTGAGTTTGCAAACTTTGAAATGTACTGTATACCCAAGTCCAGGTCATTAATATATATCAAAATGAGCAGTAGTCCTACTATCAACCCCTGAAGAACACTACTGTATATTTCCCTCCAGTCTGAAAAACAACTGTTCACCATCTCTGCTTTCTGTCTCTTAGTTAATTTTGTATCCATACTGCCCACTGCCCTTTTAATCCCATGGGCTTCAGTTTTGCTAACGTTTATTATGTGGTACTTTATCAAACGCCTTTTGAAAGTCCATATACACATCAACCGCACTACTTTCATACACCTTCTCCGTTACTTCATCAAAGAACGCGATCAAGTTAGTCAAACACAATTTGCCTTTAACAAATCTGTGCTGCCTTTCATTTTTTAGCCCATACTTTTTCCTAATGCCAATTAATTTGTCGTGGATTGTTGTCTCTAGTAGTTTTCCCACCACCGACGTTGGCCTGACTAGCCTGCAGTTGGCAGGTTTATTCCTCTTCCCCCTTTTTAAACAAGTGTAACATTTGCAATCCTCCAGTCCTTGGGCACCACCCCATATCCAAGGAGACTTGGAAGATTGTGACCAGAGACTCTGCAATTTCCACCCATACTTTCCTCAGTAACCTAGGATGCATCCCATCCAGACCAGGTGACTTTTCTACTTTGAAGACTGCAAACCTCTATCTATTTTATCCTATCCCATATCACTACTGCCTCCTCCTTTACTGCTACACTGGCAACATCCTCTTCTCCAGTGAAAGGATGCAAAGTACTCATTTAGTACCTCAGCCATGCCTCTTGTCTCCACAAGATGACCCCCTTTTGGTCCCTAATTGGCTCCACCCTTCCTTTGATTAGCCGTTTATTATTTTTGTTTATAAAAGACTTTTGGCTTCCCTTTTATGTTAACTGCTCACCTATTCTCATACTCTCTGCCCCTCTTACTCCCTTCTTTAGATCTGTTACTTTTTGTATTCAGCTTGGTTCTCTGCTGTATTATGGACCTTACATTTGTCTTAAACCTCCTTTTAACCTCTATATCCTTGGGTATCCAGGGAGCTCTAGCTTTGGATACCCTTCCTTTCCACCTCCACCTCTACTGTACCCGAACCATCTGCTTGTTGAAGGCCTCTCGTTCAGTGACTGTTTTGCCTTCCAATTTTTGATTCCATTCCACCTGTGCCAGATCCCTTTTCAACCCACTGAAGTTGGCTCTCCTCCAGTTAAATATTTTTACACTTTTTTTTTTTTTCCTTGTCCTTCCCCATAACTATTCTAAACCTAATGATATTGTGATCACTGTTCCCCAACTGCTCTCCCACTGAAACATGCTCCTCTTGCCCCACTTCATTCCCCAGAACGAGATCCAGCACTGCTTCCTTTCGCATTGGGTTGAAAATACACTGGTCAAGAAAGTTCTCGCATACACATTTCAGGAATTCCTCCCCCTCTCTGCCCTTTACACTGTTGTACTATTAGGATGATTGAAATCCCCCATTATCATTGCTCTAGTTCTTGCATCTTTTTGTCATGTGCTTACAAATTTGTTCCTCTATCTCCTTCCCATTATTTGGTTGTCTCATGTATACACCCAACAGTGTAATGGCTCCTCTATTCCTTTTTTTAGCCAATAGTTTCTGTCTTTGACCCCTCAATTACATCATTCCTCTCCCATATAAATTGTTTTTGAGCAATATTGTCATCCCTCTTTTTTTTTATTGTTCCTGAATACCTTGTAGCCAGGAATATTAAGTTCCTAATCCTGCCCTTCTTTGAGTTATTGCCACTATATCAAAGTCCCACATGGCAACTTGTGCCTGCAGCTCACTAACCCTATTTATCACGCTCCATGCATTTACACACACGTCAAATTAGTTTAAATCCTACCTCACAGCTGTAATTAACCTTCCCACAAGGACTTCGGCTCCAGCTCTGCTGAGGTCAACCCATCTACCTTGAACAGGTCTCCTGCCCCAGAGCCAAAGCCCCAGGAATCTGAAGTTCCCCCTCCTGCATCATTTCTCCAGCCACGTGTTACCCTGTCTTATCCCACTGTTCCTATGCTTGCCTCAACCTAGGCAGCAGCAGGGGCAGCAATTGGTCTTTGTGCTCCTGGCTATGGAGAAGGAAAATGAGCCGGGTTTCTGCTCCTGATCGCCCTCCCGTGATTACCTGGTGAGGGCAGGAGCAGGCGCCGCCCGTTGCGGAAGAGCCTACAGTGAAGAATGGCCACTTCAGCAAGGTGTCTGAGAGCTGTCTCTATCCCTGGAGACTGTCCCAGCAAGATTGAGCCATCCAGAAAGGAGCAGCAGAGAAGCACTTGATGTACGAGAATGAAAGAAGGGTGAGGGACTTCAGTTATGTGGGGAGACGAGAGAAGCTGGGGTTATTCACCTTGGAGCAGAAATTATGAGTGGTTTTAATAGAGTAAATAAGGAGAAACTTTCCACTGGCAGGGATGGTCGATAATCAAATGACAGACTTTAGATAATTGGCGGGAGGGGAGGAGAATTTTTTTAATATAGCAAGTTGTTTGATCTGTAACGCAATGCCTGAAAGGGTGGTGGAAGCAGATTTAATAGAAACTTTCAAAAGGGAATTGGATATATTGTTGATGAGGAAAAATTTGCAGGGCTATGTGGAAAGAGCAGGGGAGTGGGAGCAAATTGAATCGTTCTTTCAAAGAGCCGGCACAGGCATGATGGGCTGAATGGCCTCCTGCGCTGTATGTTTCTATGACTGCTCCTGTGACATTGCACGCTGTTCAGCACTGGTGTCCTAACTGAGTGGTGACTGTCTGATTGATTCACTAAACACAATCTGGTAAGTTTAAATTATCCTACTGTTGTTGTATACTTGTGCTGCAGAATACTTCTGAGTGGCTGTTGGCTCACTTGCTGCCACAGTGATCGACTGTTCCCGGCTGTGCTGTTGTAGGAAGTGCAATAGACATGATTATGTTACAGTAGACCAACTGGTTTCCCTGTGAGAGATGGACCGCAGTCTGCTTTACGTGGGGGTAAACGTCAGAGGTTAAGGAAGTTGATGAATATCAACTGATCCCCTTTCACGGGATTATTTCTGTTAAATTTTGGAATGTAAATATTGACATTTAAACTATGTTCAAAACTTAGACACTGCAGCTACTAAGCCTCTTGTAGTGTGTCCGTGTTTATAAGTTTAAAATATCAGTGTTTAATATGTATTTCTAATTATGTAGGAGCAGAGTTGAGCCCTAACTACCTGCAGTATCCGAAACACTTGAGATATTTCTCAAGGTTCAGCAGAAAGTGCTCCAGTCTGTTCTCAAAAGATGCTCTGTACAAAAATGCATTCTCTTCTAATTCTGGCTCAGCCTAGTAGGGTAGATGGTGCACAATCTACACAGTAGAGCTAGGACCTGATTCAGGACTATGATCTTCAGATCCTCGAGGCTGGGCATTTTACAGGAAATGCATCCTTAACTTGCTCTTTGTAGCAGTTTTAATGAGCTGTTTGTGCGCTGCGTCAAAGTGCTCTGTTAACCGCACTCCACTTGATTTACAGAACCCTTGGCAACGTCTAGTGAAACGAATGACGCGCTTCTTCACAAAGCTGGACGCTGAGCAGTCCTACCTGAGCCTGAAGGAGGTTTGTGAGAAACTGGGCTACACCTGGAAGAAGAACTGCAACAATCAGGTTGGTTGATTAACGGGTTAAGCAAGAAACTTTGGTCAAAATTAAATTTTTCTGCATTTCATTTTCTGAAGCGTTGATATTTTTTTTAGAACTAGGAGTGTAGTGTGCCCAGGTCACTGTCTCCCAACAGGAGTTAAAAAGCCTACATCTGGGTAAAGTGAGCTTGGTGGAGCCCTGAAGGTTAAAAGATTAATGTATAACTGCTCGTGTTTCCTAGGTGACCATATCAACAATGGACAGACGCAACAACAAGCTGATATTCAAAGTGAATCTGATCGAGATGAGCGAGAGGATTCTGGTGGATTTCAGGCTGTCCAAGGTACGAATCATTTGTCTGGCAATAGTTTTATTTACAGAATTGCTTTGAACTGATTTTATGTCAAACGTTACCAAGCCTTTCCTTTTTTCTTTTGGCGTTTAGCCATTTTCACTGAGTTCTAAACTGGCAGGATTACTAATTTTTTTTTTCTCTAATCCGTCTTTACTCCACCAAAAAGCAGTGTTCCCAACCTACCTTACCCTGGAAACGCACTCATTTATCAGATTGACAATGTTTTACTTGTTTTACTTGTAGAGGGTTCAAGGGTAAATGGCATTACCTAGGATAATGCCATTTACTCTCAAACCCTCTACAATCCAAATACATCATGTAGTGAAAGCATTAAGTTGTGCAGCCAGCAAAGGGCTATGTAAATAAATTCAAATGTTGAAATTCAGTCTCTCCAATTTTAAACTGTGCTGTTAATTTATTTTTTTCTCCCTGATTTTCAACTGGATTTAATTAAACTGAAAGTCTAGCAAGAAGTTAAAAGAAACTTATTCAAAAACCGAGTCTAATTACAAGCTTGAGGAGAGGAGAACCTCAGAGTTGATTCAATAGACCAAGATGATAACGGTCTAAACAAATACTGTTGTAATTAAGATACTAATTTGACCGCAAATGTTTTGCGAGTCTCTGCTCGTATCTAATGAATTCCTCCTTTGTACAAGATTGCCTCTTAATACCAAGAGCACTGTAATACAATGACCCCGTACTCTAGCTGTTGAAGGCAATTAAATCCTCCTGGGGCTTTGCCTGGCATCTCCGACAGAGAGTGCTGTTGCTGTCCAAGTTAAACAGCTCGTGCCAGTACAACACTTGGAACAGGTAGCCTATACAGGCCACCATTATGTTTTTCCCCATTGCGAAGTCAAAGTTATGTTTTAAGGAGCGTCTTAGAGAGGTTTAGGGAGGAAGTTCCAGAGCTTGGGGCCCAGGCAGCTGAAGGCACGGAGATTTGACATCAGTAGGGACCAGCACAATTACTGCCTTTGGATGTCAATTGGACTGAATCTGATATCTGCTTTGTAAACTAGACCGTGTAAACTTTTGAACTGTGAATTGGCCCAGGCCCATCTGCAGATTTATGTCTGGGATTTTGACACAGTAAAGAGCCTCTGGGAATGAGGAGCCAATTGGCTTCATGTCCAAAACCCCTGTGTCTTGCTGCATTGCGGGGGTTGGCTGAACGCATTATGAATTAAAAAATATTGTTTCACGTTTTTAAAAACTAACTCCCTTTTAAATCCCTGATGTGCTGGGTAGGGTATGTTTCCACGGGCAGGGGACACCACACCAAAGTGACCATTGAGTAGACTGGGTCTTTACTTGTTGGAGTTCAGAAGGATGAGGGGTGATCTTATAGAAACATTTAAAATAGTGAAAGGGATAGAAAAGATAGAGGCGGAGAGGTTGTTTCCACTGGTCGGAGAGACTAGAACTAGGGGGCACAGTCTCAAAATACGGGGGAGCCAATTTAAAACTGAGTTGAGAAGGAATTTCTTCTCCCAGAGGGTTGTGAATCTGTGGAATTCTCTGCCCAAGGAAGCAGTTGAGGCTAGCTCATTGAATGTATTCAAGTCACAGATAGATAGATTTTTAACCAATAAGGAAATTAAGGGTTACGGGGAGCGGGCGGGTAAGTGGAGCTGAGTCCACGGCCAGATCAGCCATGATCTTATTGAATGGCGGAGCAGGCTCGAGGGGCTAGATGGTCTACTCCTGTTCCTAATTCTTATGTTCTTATGTTCTTCTTCTTCTTCCTGTGTGACCGTTTGCTGCAGTGCTCCAAGTCAAAGCCGAATCTAATCTGTCTTCACCCGACACCCCCACACAAGCCTTTACCAGCAGGGCTTCACTGAGAAGCAGTGGGAATCCTGGCTAAGTCTGTTTGTTCCCTCTTTCCCCCCCCCCCCCCCCCCCCCTTATTTTCTCTACTCCCTTCGTTGTAATGTCTCCACTTCCATCACAGCTGAGAGCTAACAGCACACACCAGGGGTTCAACTTCAGATCTTCCTGACTGACATCTCTTGGTATATTTGGTGCATTTAACCATTGAACTATTGGGGAGCCCTGAAATAAAAGCTTCTAAACATACAAATCCAGCAAGTCTGCAAGCACTTGCCTATGTAATTACGCGAAACACTTAGCAACTTTTCCATATTTGTTGTAGATGTTTTTTTAGCTGGCCCCTGCATGATAGCCATAAACTTGCAGTGTGAAAACCATGGCGTGGGGGATCAAAGAGGTCAGTCATGGGTCATCAGTTTTTCCGTGCATTTATATAGCTTCTTCCACAACCTCAGGATGTCCCAAAACGATTTACTTACATAGGATGGGATTACATAGGATATACAACACAGAAACAGGCCATTCAGTCCATGCCGATATTTATCCTCCCTCCTGTCTTCATTTAATCTATCCACATAAACCCACTATTCCCTTGTTCCTCGTATGCTTACTAGCCTCCCCTTAAATGCATCTATACTATTCGCTTCAACCACTCTCTGTGGTAGCGATGTCCACATTTGGATTCCCTATTGGATTTCTTGGTGACTATCTTATTTAATATTTCTGCCATATCTCTCATTACCTGTGGTATTCTGTGTATCCCTTAATCCCAACCTTTTTTTATTGATGTTCCTGTAAAATATTTTACTATTTTATTGTTCCTTGATTTAATTTCATCGTTCCTCTTTGCCTTCCTAATTTTTTTTAGCTTCTCTCCTAATCTTTTTGTATTCTCCCATATCATGCGCTCCCCTGTTGTCTATGTACTTAATGTATGCCTCTTTCGTACCCTCAATTGTTCCTTTATGACTTTATTCATCCTAGTCAAACTTCCCTGCATACTCCAACTGAACTAATCAGCACATAACAGAAATCGAACGTGTGACTAGTGGCTTTGTATGCAGTAAAAGTAAAGAAAAACTTTCATTTATATAGCACCTTTCACGACCACAGGATGTCCCAAATCACCTCCGAGCCATTGAAGTGCTTCTGTTGTAATGTAGGAAATGCGGCAGCTAATTTGTGCACAGCAAGGTCCCACAACAGCAATGTGATTATGATGATCAGCAGAGCAGACCAGTGCTGCTGGGCCCACAGTCTTAGGAAAACTGTTGCTCTGGGGGACCATACGATCCTTGTATAAAATGACCACCTCTGCATTTTATGCGGGCATAAATTTCCAGTCTTGTACATGAAGACTTAGGTAGTCCAGTTCTCTCCGGAACGACCTCTTAATCCACGAGCTGGTACTGATTTTTATTTTATTTTTATTGCAGGGAGATGGGCTGGAGTTCAAAAGGCACTTTGTGACTATCAAGCATAAACTGAATGACATCATCTACACTCAGAAGATCCTCCTGCCTGTAACCTGATCGTTCTTGTGAGACCAGGCACTGCATTGTATCTCTGCTGGGACGAGGCTGCTAGGAGGATATGTGTGGGATAATGGCTGGGAGAACTTTTCTCGCCCAGCTTGCAGAGACACTAAGACTGTCAAGTTGTGTACATGTTTGAGTGTTAAAAATTAATCCCTACCTGTAGCTAATGGAGAAACTGCAACTAAAATGCAGAGCTTGCCACCTGAGCAAATGTACCCAGCTCAGTCCAGTACAGAACTGCTGTCTTACCCCACCCTGACTTTGTGGCTGAGGTAATGCTTGAATCTCTGCCAGAACCTGCCTGATGCTTCATTCATTTTTTTTTTTCAACAAGGTTGGGAGGAGTTGCTGAATTTTGTCAAAGTTTCCAATTGTGTGTCACTGGATAAAATTCATTAGGTCACCTGACCATGGGGAGCTTCAGGGATTCCACGGCCAAAATGCAGCCTGTGGAGAAAAGTATGCTTGTTATCCACTGAATGATGAGAATGAAGGGAACAGTGGGCCAGTAACGTTGCAACATCTCCCAACCTGTGGACCAATCGCCTCCAACAAGGTTCAGGAACTGCCCTGCTTGTTTAGAAACAGCAAGTTAACGAGTGCTGTCCCGCACGAGGTGCTGCCTGCACAGCTGTGGTGCGGAGTCCGGGACTAGGTTGGGGAAGTTGTTGGTCTGTTTTTGTTGGGACTTTACTTTTAATACCAGTATTATACGCACAACGCTCCCAACTATGATTTCGGAGCGTTTGGTTAAAAACGCTGAACTGGGTGGTGGAGCGGAGTTGTTGGGATTTTGGGACTTGCTAGCCTGGCTCTCTGGGAGCGACTGTTGTTGGGATTATAGAATGCTGCAATCACAAGTTTGGGGTATAGTTTGCCTATATTCAAACTGGAGCCTTTTACAAAGCGGGCAATGTGTTTCAAATTATCTATAAAAGGACCATGTGTAAAGAGCACCACACCGAGATATCCCCACAATGCTTACCCCTACAGTCAGATGGAGATAGCCCGTGATGAAGGTGCTGGCAGGAGGTGTAGCTTCACCAGCTGTGGGTTTTTGGCTCTCCCCCTCCATGGACAATGGTCCAATCTCACGCCATGGATTGGCAGAAAATCCTGACAATTGCTTTATAAATGGGATTCTCAGATGCCTGATGACACATCTCCATTTATTTATTTCCCATTTTTAAGAAAACATCCAGCTTGCATAGGATTCTTAGCCTATATATTGTGGACCGTGTACTGTAAATGTGCTGTAACAATATAAAGCACAACATGGTAAATCATTCACAATTTTTAAAAAAAGTAACACGTGACACTTTCAGGATTAAGCTAGACTCGGGGGCAGACATTGAACTAGTGATCAGGGGCAAAAGTTAACACTCGCAATATATAAATTGGTCAATTTTACCCCAGGCTAAATTGTTGTGAATGATTTTGAGACTGGCTTTAAATGAATCGGCGGAAATGGGGTATTGCAGCTTGTGTGTGTTGGGTACACGGGAGCTCATCACCCGCCCTACTTTAGCCCCAATTTCCTCCTGTTTATTACAAGATTATAGCATTGTCTGAGGAAGGGTGCAGTATTGCTGAAAGTCAAACTTACTGATGGCTCTAACCAGTTCCCACTGTTGTAACACACGGAGCCAGCAATTCCCGGCACCACAGCGAGGTGTGGAGGTCTGTGACTTGGTGAAGGGCCCGAGAGCTGGTGTCAATTTAAGGTGCCGGGCACTTAATACCTAAACCCCATCAATGGTAAATCATTTCCTGAAAACAACATAAAAAAACTAATGAGATTATCTTAGCCTGGCTACTGTGAATAAAGCCCGATTTTATTTGTCTTGCTTTGTGGGGAAACGATGAAATATAGCAAACACTTTAGCTACAAAGTTTTTTGTTCAGAGAATCCGTGTGTAGCAGTGTAACGCTCGCACTTCCTGAAGATGATTCCCCCACATACCGTGCTGGCTCGATGTTTATTACTGATTTTACAAAAAATAGACTGCAAAATAATTAGTTATCAAATGTTTAAATAATCCAGTGTTCGGTCTGTGTTTTTCTAGTTTCTGTTTGTAGATTTATTTGTGTGATAAAATTCTAACTTTACTTTGGTTTTGTAGAGTTTGCAATAGCTCGGTTATTGAGGCTTATGGAAGCAGTTCTCCTGTAGAAGGGGAGCGTTCAGGATTAGATGGTGCCAGCCTGTTGGCAAGAACGTGCTCTCCTCTTCTCCCCCGCCCCCATCGATAAATAAAAGTCAAATGTTGTTTCGAAACTAGGTTTATGGGGACGGATAGTTTTATGTTTGCGTGCGACCCTCTCGCCCTTTCTTTTTCTCTCTCTGATGCTGTCTGACCTGTTGTTTTTATTCTCTACCCCTCTTGCTCTGTCTCTTTATCCTGACCTCTTGCTAAAAGTTGACATTTGCCCTTCATTCTGATTGGTTTGTTTGGCGAGCTGAGGGAGTCTGTGTGCTGTCACTGTTTGGTGACGTCGCCCTTCCTCTCAATGATGCCCAGGTAAAGCGAAGGACTTCTCACCTGAGCCACAGACCCCACACCACAGTTTAAATGAGGCCTACTGCAGTTTGGATTCAGAAGTGCAGAGCAAAGTGAGAGCCAGGCTGGCAGTTCACCAGTAAAACAGGAGAGAATGGACAATGAAGGATAAAGCTCTGTAGCAGTGTCTTTCCCGCTCCGAGCTGATGCAGAAACGCCTTTCAGTTGCTGGGAAATATAATTGACTGTCCTGAATAGGTGTATTGTGATGCCATCGTGCACACGTCAGGACACAACAACATCAAGGTTTCCATCATGTTTAAACCCTGAAAGTGAGGCTGGGATTTTGAGCAGCCAGTATGAATTGATTGCCATCCAACTATCTCTTAAAACTGGTGAGGGTTTCTGCATCCACCACTTCCAGTCAGTGAGTTCCAGATCCCCACAACCCTCTGCGTAAAAAGCCCCCCTCAAATCCCCTCTAAACCTTCCACCAACCACCTTAAAACTATGCTCCCTTGTAATAGACCCCTCCACCAACAGAAGTAGGCTATCCACTATTCACTAAGTCCAAGCCCCTCAATATTTTGTACACCTCAATGAGTTCTCCTCTCAACCTCCTCTGTTCCAGTGAGAACAAACCCAGCCTCTCCAATCTGTCCTCACAACTAAGATTCTCCATTCCAGGCAGCATCCTAATCTCCTCTGCACCCTCTAGTGCAATTACGTCCTTCCTATAATACGGTGACCAGAACTGCATGCAGTACTTCCAAAGTATTGTACAATTTAAGCATAACCTCCCTGTCTTATATTCTATGCCTAGGCCAATAAAGCCAAGCATTCCGTGTGCCTTCTTAACCACCTTATCCACCTGGCCTACAACTTTTAGGGATCTGTGGACAAACACTCCAAGGTCCCTTTGTTTATCCACACTATTAAGTGGCCTACCGCTTTATGTCTATACCCTTTCCTTATTAGCCCTCCCAAAGTGCATCACCTCACACTTCTCTAAATTAAATTCCATTTGCTACTGCTCTGCCCACCTGATCAGTAGATTGCTATCCTCCTGATTTTCCTCTTCATTATCAACCACACAGCCAATTTTAGTGTTGTCTGAAAACTTCTTAATCATAACTCCCTATATTCAAATCTAAATCGTTGATATATACCACAAAAAGCAAGGGACCTAGTACTGAGACCTGTGGAACCCCACTGGAAACATCCTTCCAGTCACAAAAACATCCATCAACCATTACCCTACCTCCAAGCCAATTTTGGATTCAACTTGCCACTTTGCCCTAGATCCCATGGGCTTTAACCTTCTTGACCAGTATACCATGTGGGACCTTATCAAAAGCTTTGCTAAAGTCCATATGCACTACTCATCGACCCTCTTGGTTACCGCCTCATAAAATTCAATCGGGTTACTCTAACACGATCTTCCCTTAACAAATCCGTGCCTTTCCAAATGTAGATTTATCCTGTCTTTCAGGATTTTTTCCAATAATTTTTCCACCACTGAGGTTAGGCTGACAGGCCTGTAATTACTTGGCCTATGCCTTTCTCCCTTAAACAAGGGTACTACATTAGCAGTCCTCCAATCCTCTGGCGCCATGCCCAAATCCAAAGAGGATTGGAAAATGATGGTCAAGGCCTCTGCTATTTCCTCTTTTACTTCGCTCAATAGTCTGGGATGCATTTCATCCAGGCCTGAGGACTTATCTACTTTCAAAGCTGCTAAATCCCTTAATATCTCCTCTCTCAATATGTTTATATCATCCAGAATATCACATTCCTCCTCGCTAGCAGTATCTGCACTGACCCTTTCCTTTGTGAAAACAGATGCAAAGTATTCGTTAAGAGCCTTACCAACATCTTCCTCCACATAAAGATTACCCTCATGGTCTCTAATAAGCCCTACCCTCTCTTTTGTTACCCTCTTACTCTTAATATATTTATAGAGCATCTTAGGGTTTTCCTTAATTTTACTAGCCAAGAATTTTTCGTGCTCTCTCTTAGCATTCCTAATATCCTTTTTAATTTTGCCTCTTAACTTTATATATTCTTCTAAAGATTCTATAGTATTTAACTATTGGTATATAAGTGTCCCTTTTTTTTCTTTATCCTCCCCTGTAAGTCCCTAGACATCTAGGGGGCTCTAGAATTATTATTCCCGCCCTTCTTCTTTAAGGGCACATGTTTGGCCTGAGCCCTCCGGATCTCCTCCTTGAATGCCTCCCACTGTTCCAACACTGATTTACCCACAAATAGCTGTTTCCAGTCCACTGTGGCCAAATCACTCCTTAACTTAGCAAAATTAGCTTTTCCCCAATTCGGAACTTTTATTCCAGGCCTATCCTTGTCCTTATCCATAACCAATTTGAATCTGACTGAATTATGGTCACTGGCACCCAAGTGCTCTCCCACTAATACCCCTTCAACCTGCCCAGCTTAATTCCCCAAAACTAAATCCAAAACCGCTTCCTCTCATGTTGAGCTTGCTACATACTGACTAAAAAAGTTCTCTTGACTGCATTTCAAGAATTCCGCACCCTCTATATCCTTCACACTATATTTGTCCCAATCAATATTTCAATAGTTAAAATCCCCTTGTAAGGGGATAAAATACGGTCACTAGAGTGGAGACAGACCGATGGTCACGAATGGATATACTGAAGGTAGTGAATTGATCTGACATGTAAAATGGTCCAGATTAAAAGGGCTTATCAGTATTAGGAGGTTCTGAGGAATCAGGAGTTCCTCTGTATTCTGGTAGGCATTGTAATTGACCGATTATATGTAAAACCCGCTTATGTATGTAAAGCACTTTTATACACTCGCTTGTATGAACCATCCGTTGTATTAACCTTAGAACAGACTCATGGAAGTGTACACATTCAGTACAGAACAAGGACACAAATGTTTGGGAAGATCAATTATAGCAGCATGGGAACAGGATGGTACTGACTGGTAGTTTTGAGTAGAGTTTTTGGGAGAGGGTGAGGAGGTGCCACCCTGGAAAACAAGGTTAATCAACACATCATGAGAAACTGAGGCAAAGTTGACACCATTGAATAGCACATTCCGTGAGTTGAATAACACATTCCGTGAGGGTGACGTGATGGGAGATGGAAAGGTTGGGAAGACCCACTCAGAGCTAGTCTGATAAAAGTAATAAATCAACGTAACTTTGCTGATAGCAGTCGGCCAATCGATGGTTTTGTGGAGAGGGTCGCACAGCTCAGAAAATGTATAACTGTCATTACAAACTGTTCTGGGAAGTGTTCATCGAAACCTTCCCGAGCATGCTCGAATAAAACCGGTTGAACCAAAGTTTTCTTCTGAGTGATTCCGTGGTCTCTATATGAAAGGGCAAAGGGCGGGTGTCGTCGATTACTCATATCAGGGAGTCCACCTTGAGGAAGAGAAGTTTTCCTTTTACCTCAACGCCGCTACTATTACTACCCCATGGTTTTTGGACTTCACAGCAATTTGCCTACATATCTGCTCCTCTATCTCCCTCCCATTCTTTGGGGGTCTATAATACACGCCCAGCAGTGTGATTGCTCCTTTTTTATTTTTCAATTCGACCGATATGGCCTCATTTGATGATCTCTCTAACATATCCCTCCTCACCACTGTAATAGTTTCTTTAATCAGTACCGCGACTCCTTCCCCCACCCCTCCCCCCTTTTTACTCCCCTCTCTGTCTTGTCTAAAACTCCTGTAATCAGGAATATTGATCTGCCAAAGCTGCCCCTCTTTCAGCCATGTTTCTGTAATGGCTATAATGTCATACTCCCAAGTATCTACCTGTGCCCTTAGCTCATCCGCCTTATTTGCTATACTCCTTGATTTAAGTATATACCATTTAGCACAGGAAGACCTCCTTGCTTACTATTTACTAAGCCTTGTTTCCTTTGTGTAGTGTATGGAGAAAGAGTCAGACTGAACACTGTGAGCTTAAAGTAAAGTGTGACCGTAGTCTTTTATTGCAGGTCTCCAGAGTGCTTCTCCAACCTGTGAAGCCTCCTTAAATACCTGTGCTCCCAAGGGATTATGGGATCCCTTGGGACTCCGGGGAATGAGCCCTTTGGTAGCTTTACAGAGTATATACAAGTCCAGATACATAACAACGTTCCCCCCCTAAAGTCAATTGTGTAACTATTTACAAGAGTCGATGTGGGGTCCCTCTTGCCCTGGTTGATCGCTCGGTGTGAAGGCTGGTGTTGTTGAGTCATTTGTTGGGCCCTCATTGAGCTGCTGTGCAGCTGGCCTTGCTGGGCTGCCTGGTGTATTGGGCCCTGCAGGGCTGCTGTGGTTGATGGGTTCTGCTTCGTGGTCAACCATGGTGTCGGTTGCCACTGGCGTGTGTTGGGGGATCAAAAAAGGTAGGGTCCAAGGTGGGTTGCTCGGGCTAGTCCGTAAATCTGAGTTTGATTTGGTCCCAGTGTTTCCGGTAAATGAGTCCATTTGAAAGTTTGATCCGAAACACCCTGCTCCCCTCTTTGGCCACGACAGTGCCGGGAAGCCACTTGGGACCTTGCCCATAATTTAATACAAATACAGGATCATTGACTTCAATCTCGTGTGACACATTTGCGCTATCATGGTATGCAATTTGTTGAAGCCACCTGCTCTCTACCTGTTCATGTAGAGCAGGGTGAACTAACGAGAGCCTTGTCTTAAGTGCTCTTTTCATGAGCAGTTCAGCAGGTGGGATCCCACTGAGTGAGTGGGGTCTCGTGCGGTAGCTAAGCAGGACTCGGGATCGGCGAGTCTGCAGTGAGCCTTCAGTTACCCTCTTCAAGCCTTGCTTGATGGTTTGCATTGCCCTCTCTGACTGACCATTGGACACTGGTTTAAACGGGGCAGATGTGACATGTTTGATCCCGTTACGGGTCATAAATTCTTTGAATTCAGCACTGGTAAAACATGGCCCGTTGTCACTCCCCAGGACATTGGGTAAGCCACGTGTGGCAAACATGGTCCGCAGGCTTTCAGTGGTGGCAGCGAACGTGCTAGCCGATATTATCTCACATTCAATCCACTTGGAGTACACGTCTACAACCACAAGGAACATTTTACCCAAGAACGGGCCTGCATAGTCGACGTGTACCCTAGACCACGGTTTGGAGGGCCAAGACCATAAACTTAGACGTGGCTCCCTGGGTACATTGCTTAATTGCGAGCATGTATTACATCTGTGAACGCAGAACTCTAAGTCCGCATCGATGCCGGGCCACCACACATGGGACCTGGCTATCGCTTTCATCATTACGATGCCTGGGTGGGTACTGTGGAGGTCATTGAAGAAGGTGTCTCTGCCCTTCTTGGGGACCACTACTTGATTGCCCCACAGAAGGCAGTCTGCCTGTATAGACATTTCATCTTTGAGCCGCTGGAACAACTTTATCTCTTTCTGCATTTCCACTGGGACACTGGACCAGCTCCCGTGAAGCACACAGCTTTTGACTAGAGATAATAAGGAGTCCTGGCTTGTCCAGGTTTTGATCTGCCGGGCAGTGACGGGTGATTGCTGTCTCTCAAATGCTTCCATAACCATGGCTAGATCTGCGGGCTGTGCCATTTTCACCCCCGTGGTGGGCAATGGTAGCCTACTGAGAGCATCGGCGCAGTTTTCTGTGCCTGGTCTGTGGCGGATGGCGTAGTTGTATGCGGGCAATGTGAGCACCCATCTCTGAATGCGGGCCGATGCGTTGATATTTATCCCTTTGCTCTCGGAAAACAGGGATATAAGTGGCTTATGGACAGTTTCCAATTCGAATTTTAGCCCAAACAGTTATATTGATGCATTTTATTTACCTCATAGACACACGCTAACGCTTCTTTTTCAATCATGCTGTAGGCTCTCTCGGCCTTAGATAGACTCCTGGATGCATAAGCAACCGGTTGCAGTTTCCCGAAATCATTAGCTTGTTGCAATACACACCCGACGCCATATGATGACATGCTCGTACCAAAAGCTTACATGGATCATGCAACACAGCAATTTGTTTGAGCATAACAATTTTCTCGCTTTTACAAAGGCATTTTCTTGGCTTTTGCCCCAAACCCGCTCACCCCTTTTTCATAGTATTACATGTAGTGGTTCTAGCAGGGTGCTGAGACCCGGTAAGACGTTACCAAAGTAGTTCAAGAGTCCCAGGAACGACCGCAACTCCGTCAAGTTCTGTGGCTTCGGTGTGTTCTCGATTGCCTCCGTCTTCGCGTTGGCGGGCCTGATGCCGTCCGCCGCAATCCTCCTTCCCAAAAACTCCACTTCAGGTGCCAGGAAAAAGGAATTTGAGTGTTTTAACCTGAGCCTCACGCAATTGAGTCGACTAAGAATCTCCTCCAGGTTCTGCAGATGCTCGACTGTGTTCCGACCTGTGTCCAAAATGTCGTCCTGGAAGACCACGGTGTACGGGACCGACTTCAATAAACTTTCCATGTTTCTCTGGAATATCGCCGCCGCTGATCGGATTCCAAACGGGCATCTGTTATAAACAAAAAGACCCCTGTGCGTGTTGATGCAGGTGAGGGCCTTCGATGATTGCTCCAGTTCCTGCGTCATGTAGGCTGAGGTCAGATCCAGCTTCGTGAACATCTTTCCTTGCAAAGAGGTCGTCGGCTTTTGGAAATGGGTATTGGTCCTGCAGGGAGAAAAGATTGATAGTTACTTTGTAATCACCATAGATTCTGATGGTGCCATCTCCCTTGAGGACTGGGACAATAAGACTGGCCCACTCGTTGAACTCGATCGGTGAGATGATGCCCTCTCTTTGTAGCCGGTCTAGCTCGAATTCTACCCTTTTTCTCATCATGTACGGTACTGCTCTCGCCTTGTGATGGATGGGTTGCGCCCCCAGAATTAGGTGGAACTGCACTTATGCTCCTTGGAATTTCCCGATGCCTGGTTCGAACAGCGAAGGAAATTTGTTTAAGACCTGTGCACACGAAGTGTCATCAGAGGACGATAGCGCTTGGATGTCGTCCCAGTTCCAGCGTATATTTCCCAGCCAGCTCCTGCCGAGCAGAGTGGGACCATCGCCCGGTACCACCCAGAGTGGTAGCTTGTGCACCACTCCATCATAGGAGACTTTTACAGTAGCACTGCTGATTACAGGAATCAGTTCTTTCGTGTAAGTTCTTAATTTCATGCGAATTGGAATTAAGACTGGCCTTGAGGCCTTGTTGCACCACAACCTTTCGAAAGTCTTTTTGCCCATGATGGACTGGCTCGTGCCCGCGTCCAGCTCCATTGACACCAGGAGTCCATTTAGTTCAACCTTCAGCATTATTGGGGGACAATTCGTGGTGAATGTGTGCACCCCACATACCTCTGCCTCCTCTATCAGAGATTCTGTTTCGTCGTGATCCTCCGTGGATCTGTCCTCCTCTGCAACATGGTGGTTTGCAGGTTTAGCAGGCCTAGCAGCTAGCCTGCACACTTGTTGGAGGTGTCCCATTGTTCCACAGCCTTTGCAAATGTATCCTTTGAATCGGCATGAATGGAAACGATGATCACCCCCGCAGCACCAACAAGGTGTTAATGGCCTTGCATTCATCACCCTTGATGGTGGACTCTGAGACATCTGCGGACGTGTAGCTGCAGGTATGTGTGACCTGCCCTGTCTGTTACGATTCGAAAACAATATCACTTTGTTTACAGTACTTGTAGCAGCACTTGCATGTTGAGAGATTTGCTTCGTATTGTCAATAGTGGCAATGAACGCCTGGGCTATCGCAATGGTCTTACTCAAGGTTGGGGTCTCTACAGACAAAAGTTTGCGAAGTATGGTTTCGTGGCCAATGCGAAGTACGAAAAAGTCTCTGAGCATGTTCTCCAAATGTCCTTCAAATTCACAATGTCCTGCAAGGCGCCTTAGCTTGGCGACATAACTCGCCACTTCCTGGCCTTCAGAACTTTTGTAGGTGTAGAACTGGTACCTCACCATCAGAACGCTTTCCTTCGGGTTCAAATGCTCTCGGACCAGTGTGCACAAATCATCATATGATTTCTCCGGAGTGGAGTGGAGTGAGCAGATTCTTCATGAGGCCATATGTTGGTGCCCTACAGACGGTGAGGAGGATCGCTCTACGTTTGGCAGCGCTCTCTTCCTCATCTAGCTCGTTGGTCACTAAGTATAGGTCAGGTCGCTCCACAAAAGATTCCCAATCATTTCCCTCTGAGAATTCCTCCAGGATGCCCACTGTTCTCTGCATCTTTGGGTTTGCTATCTGTATCTCGTCGTCTGTTGTAGTGTATGGAGAAAGAGTCAGATTGAACACTGTGAGCTCAAAGTAAAGCGTGACCGTAGTCTTTTATTGCAGGTCTCTAGAGTGCCTCTCCAACCTGTGAAGCACTCTTAAATACCTGTGCTCCCAAGGGATTATGAGATCCCTTGGGACTCTGGAGAATGAGCCCTCTGGTGGCTGTACAGAGTATATACAAGTCCAGATACATAACACTTAGTCTTACAGATTCGCTTTCTAGATTCTTACTATCTAATTTCTGCTTTACTTTCTTACCTATTGAATTTGTTCTCAGGTTCCCATCCCTCTGCCAAGCTAGTTTAAACTCTCCCCAACAGCACTAGCAAAACTTCCCACGAAGATATTGGTCCCTGCGCTGTTGAGGTGCAACCTGTCCGGATTGTACAGGTCCCATCTGCCCCAGAAGCAGTCCCAATGCCTCAAGAATTTAAAGCCCTCCCTCCTACACCAACTCTCCAGCCACGTGTTCATCCTCTCTATCCTTCTCATCATCATCATAGGCAGTCCTTCGAAACGAGGATGACTTGCTTCCACGCCAAAAAGCGATGAGTTCACAGGTGTTTCAATGAAGGACCTAATATTCCAGGTCCCAAAACTATTTTTGAAGGGTGGAAGATGCCTGTGCGTGGATTTTTTTAACATGTGGTGGCCGTTGCATACCAGCCACCACAGGGGCTTGATAGAGCTAGGTCTTGGTCCAGTAACGTGGCACCGGTAGTAACCTGGAGGTTACTACCTTTGAGGTCCTACCCTTTAATTTTCTTCCTAGCTCCCTGAATTCTGCCTGAAGGACCTCATCCCTTATTTTACCTATGTCGTTGGTCCCGATATGGACCACGACCTTTAGCTGTTTATCCTCCCCCCCCGAGAATGCCCTGCATCCACTCTGTGACATCTTTGACCCTGGCACCATACCTTTCGGGAGTCATATCTACGGCCGTAGAAACACCTGTCTGTTCCCCTAACTATAGAATCCCCTATCACTAGGGCTCTTATTCTTTGTCCCCCCCCCCGTGCAGCTGAGCTACCCATGGTGCCTTGGAATTGGCTCTGGCTGCACTCCCCAGAGGCACCATCGCCCTCACTGATACTCAAAAGTGAATATCGGTTAAAAAGCGAGATGGACTCACAGGGGGATTCCTGCACTACCTGCCTAGCATTCTTACTTCGTCTGGTGGTCGCCCACTCCCGCTCTACCTGCATGCCTTTAAGCTGCAGGGTGACCACCAAATGAAACGTGCTAACCACGTAGCTCTCAGTCTTGCGGATGCACCGTATTGATTCCAGCCACCGCTCCAGCTCTGAAACCCGGAGCTCTAGTAGTTGAAGCTGGAGACACCTCCTGCACACACGGTTGTCCAGGCCGCGCGAAGTAGCCAGGACTTCCCACATGCCGCAGGATGTGAACTCCATGGGACTGAGCTGCCCTGCCATCCCTCTAGTTAGAGTTATCTAGTTTAAAATCTAATTAAAAAGAAATAGAGAAAAGAGAGATACTTACTAGCTCACCTCACCAACCTCTCTGGCCTCCCGAACTCCCGACTTCTGGGAAGTGGAATTGAGTACATGATCAGATCAGCCATGATATTAAATGGCAGAGCAGACTCGAGGGGCCAAATGGCCAACTCCTGCTCCTATTTCTTGTGTGTTGTGTCATTTGATGCATTTTTCAGCTGCTTGGTGATTTTGTGGATCGTTTCTACTGTTTACCTACATTTGTATATCTGGCCCTGGAATGAGAAACATCTCGAGGCGAGGCTAACTGGCTCATTCCTGACCCATCAGGTGAGCCTCACAAGTCAGGTATTTCCCATAATAGTGACATAATGCAGATGTGTAGATAAAATAAATGGTTTTTGAACTACTTTGTTTGATGTCAGTGTGGAAATAGTATAACATCTCCTTTGTGCTGAGACTGCATGTGTGCTATATATTGTTTCATGCAGTCAGTTGTGCAACATTTTTGAATTTACATTCTTGTAAATAAATTGGTTTGTAACTAGTTAAAGAAAGAAAGACCTTGCATTAAATAGCATTTTTCACAACCTCAGACATCCCAAAGTGCTTTACAGCCAATGAAGTACTTTTGAGCTTAGTCATCGTTGTAACGTAGGAAACGTAGCAGCCAATTTGCGCACAGCAATGAAGTAAATGACCACCTAAGCTGTTTTAGTGATGTTGGCCAGGGCACTGCGGAAAACCTTCTGTGCTGTGATAGCTCTTGCATCCAACTGAGAGGGCAGACGGGGGTCTCGGTCTGAGAGACGGCACCTCCGACAGTGCAGCACTCCCTCAGTACTGCACTAACATGTCAGCCTTAATTTTGTGCTAAATTCTCTGCAGTGCCGTTTGAACCCGCGACCTTCTGACTCAGAGGTGAGAGTGCTACCACTGAGGCACAGCTGAGACTACAGAGATTAACTGTTTGGAGAAGTTTGTGTCTTGATTTCTTAGCTGAGTACTGCCCAGGGAAGCCATGTTGCAAATCTGTTGGTTAGGTGAGAGATGAATTTCATTTTAAAAGTATAATTTTGGTAGTGAGTGGTTTTGTATTTTAATTATTGGAGACCTGGGTTTGAATTCACTCTAGATTGATGTCCTGGTTGTAAGGGTCCTCTTGGAAATGAGTTTGAGTTGTCTCAGCCCTCGTGGGCAGTAGACAGTTCAAAACTCGAATTCGACACCAATTGGTAATCTCACTCAGGCCAGAGGATAGCCAGTGGGGAAAATAATACTCTGATGCATTAGAAAGTGTGTTTCTGAGGTTGGGGCTGAGGTACATTGTTGGAGCAGTGTTAAACCTGCTATACCTGCACTCGGAGTACTTGATGCTGAACACTGGTGACTGAAATGGGAAGACACCTGACACCTCCAAGACCAAAAAAAAAGAATAATTTTAGAAACACAATCTCTGTATGTGTAACTTGCCTGGGCACTTTATAATTTTACTAATTTACTTCCTTTTTAGCAGGTCCCTCCAACTCTGCTCTAACAATGTACCTCAAACCCAACCCACTAAAATACCTGCTAGTATTGATTATAAAGCTGTCAACAGGAAATTAATTTGCTTACAGTTTCATGCCAGAAGGCTGGTTAAAGAGCAGATGTATGTTTGTTTAATTTTCTGGGAGTGTATGGTTAACCATTTCTAAACATACTGTTTTATGTTCTCCCACTGCCCTTTCACTTTCCCTTTCCCTTCCGCGGCATTGACCCCAGCATGGGCAGAGTTCTCTTGGACATACTCGAGAGCTGCAATGGTTTGAATAAAATCGTGTCACTGCAGAGCAACCTGCCGAAGGAGCTACCAGAGCCCAGGAATCTGCCACTTGGGCAACTTTTGGGACTTGTTTGTGGATATAGTGTTACATTGAACAGGAAACACTTCAGAGCAGGTCAATTCTAACAGCCCCTTGTCTCCCACTTTGGGGTACTTAAGAGGGGCAGCAAATGAGCCCAGGGAATTTGGGCTTCCCCAAGTGAGGAAATTTCCTTTTGTTCATTCCCACTAATCTCCAGCAGGGAGAGCATGCCCAGTGGATCCTCGATTCACAGCACTGGCTCCAGAGGGGGGTATATTTTCTTGTGTTAATGTAATTAAAAAAGGAAAAATTAGCAAAAGGAGGAAAACATACTGCAGAGATAGTTGCAGTCTGACCTACCCCTGTCCTTTCCCGCCATCCCAAGTGACGCATCCTCAGAGGGTGGTTAGAATGTGGAGCTCGCTACCACAGGGAGTGGTTGGGGTGAATAGCGTAGGGGCATTTAAGGGGAGGCTAGAGAAGTACATGAGAGAGAAAGGAATAGAAGGATATGTTGATAGGGTGAGATGAACGAAGGTGGGAGGAGGCTCGTGTGCAGCATAAACACCGGCATGGACAGATCAGCCATCATCATAGGCAGTCCCTCACAACAAGGATGGCTTGCTTCCACGCCGAAAAGGGATGAGTTCACAGGTGTTTCAATGAAGGGTCTAATATTTCAGGTCCAGAACTACATCGTGAAGGGTGGAAGATGTCCGTGCGTGGATTTTTTTAACGTGGGGTGGCCGTTGCACACCAGCCACCACACGGGCTTGACAGAGCTAGGTCTTGATCCAGTGACAAGGATTACCCAGGACAACTGGAGACCAGCTCTGCTGCACAGACAGAGCGTGCACACATATCGCAGTGTGGGCTGGCCCGTGCTGCCTCTGGGCCCTCGCCTCTTCTGGGCCCCAGATTCACGTCTCTCCTGGGCCCCAGTCACTTCCCTCTACGGACTTTTGCCGCTCCTTCGCCCCTCCTGCTGTGCCTGCCCGCACTGCAATCAGCGACCTGGCTTCGCAGCCGTTGCCCTCCTGGAGCAGCACGCGCTGCCCCCTGCAGTGGTCTGCCGCCACACGCTGCTCCCTCCAATGGCCCCGGCCTGCTGATGGTCCTGCAGGCCAGGACCGCGCCGATTTCCGGGCTGGGCTGCCGCACAAATACGTACACACACACAGAAACACAGAAACACACACTGAAACACACACTCACTCACAGCCATGATCTAATTGAATGGCGGAACAGGCTCAAGGGGCTGAATGGCCTCCTATGTTCATAGACTTGTCAGGTGCTGTGCTGTAACATTTTATGTAAATTCTGTCCTGCCAATACGATGGCTAGCTCTCTCATTCCATCAGCAAGTAGAACTTCAGCACATCTGTCTGGCAGCCCATTGTTGGTAAGTTGACCATTGAACAGAGGATAGATCAGGGATTCCAGGAGCAAGGATGCAGGTCATCCAGGCCATCAGAGCTTGGGAAAAATGGTAAGCAGACTAGTGGTGTTGTCCTCCTACCAGCCTTCTAGGTGTTAAGAGATTATCCTCAGAGCTTTAAACCACTTAGTGGATTAACCTTCGTGAAGTAATCTTGCACCAGGATTACAGACAGGCACGTGGGGCAATTTACTTCCTTTCACTAGACTCCACATACTATGGATAATCATTAGCCTGTTTCCCATGTGATAGTTTAAGAAACACAAGACTAATTTTAGCATTGCCTAACAATCTGCAAGTAGCATACTCAAGGGGGAATACTGGGTGTATCTGTGAGGATTACTTGCCATTTGTGTAGTCACCAATATTCTTTGAAAGCGGACACCCGCCTTCTCTAAAATAAGATAATCCAAATTTTTTGTTACTATACTTGTTGTGAAGTGACTTGTTCTTTTGTAAATAACACTGGTTGTGTAACTAAAGAATCCCATTATGGTATGTACCAATCCTGGCCAACCATTTGGACACATAACCTGAGTGACACCAGGCACTGCGAAGACCACAAGATGGATACTGCCTCCTCCCTTTCTCCCGATCTGCCCAGCAAGGATTGGGAATTCACCGTGTAGCCAGGAACCTCCAGCAGAACACCCAGTGGATCAACAGATGGGAGAATCGTGCACAAAGTGTCACCTGGCTGATCGAATGGAAAATTCCAACCAAGTAGGATTTGTGGGGAGTTCAAAGTGAAGTTTCCATGATCTTAATACCTGCCGGAATGTTTACAAGATAAAGCCTTGTGAAACTATTTACAATCTATATTAACAACTTGGAATAAGGGACTGAGTGCAACGTAGCCAAGTTTGCTGATGATACAAAGATGGGAGGAAAAGAATGTGTGAGGAGGATAAAAACATCTGCAAAAGGACAGACAGGCTAAGTGAGTGGGCAAAAATTTGGCAGATGGAACATAATATTGGAAAGTATGAGGTCATGCACTTTGGCAGAAAAAAAATCAAAGAGCAAGTTATTATTTAAATGGAGAAAGATTGCAAAGTGCCGCAGTACAGTGGGACCTGGGGGTACTTATGCATGAAACACAAAAGATAGTATGCAGGTACAGCAAGTGATCAAGAAGGCCAATGGAATCTAAAAGCAGGGAAGTCTTGCTACAGTTATACAGGGTATTGGTGAGGCCACACCTGGAATACTGCGTGCAGTTTTAGTTTCCATATTTACAAAAGAATATACTTGCTTTGGAGGCAGTTCAGAGAAGGTTCACTAGGCTGATTCCGGGGATGAGGGTGCTGACTTATGAGGAAAGGTTGAGTAGGTTGGGCCGCTACTCTTTGGAATTCAGAAGAATGAGAGGTGATCTTATCGAAACGTATAAGATTATGAGGGGGCTTGACAAGGTGGATGCAGAGAGGATGTTTCCACCGATGGGAGAGACTAGAACTAGAGTGCATGATCTTAGGATAAGGGGCCTCCCATTTAAAACAAAGATGAGGAGAAATTTCTTCTCTCAGACGGTTGTAAATCTGTGGAATTCATTGCCTCAGAGAGCTGTGGAGGCTGGGACATTGAATAAAGTTAAGACAGAAATGGACAGTTTCTTAAACGATAAGGGAATAAGGGGTTATGGGGAGCGGGCAGGGAAGTGGAGCTGAGTCCATGATTAGATCAGCCATGATCTTATTGAATGGCGGAGCAGGCTCGAGGGGCCATATGGCCTACTCCTGCTCCAATTTCTTATGTTCTTATAAAAGACATTGCCTCATTGTACAGCTACTCCTTGTTATTTTTATTCCAACTTGAAAAATTGGTAAGCAGTCTGGTGGCATTGCCTCCGTACCAGCCTGCACGGTGTCAACAAATTATCCACCAAAGCTATAAACCATTTAGTGGATTAACCTGTGTGTAGAAATCTTGCACCAGGATTGGGAAGACTCTGGTCCACATTCTTTGAGTGATTCGTTCCTTCTAATCTCCCCTTTATATGCTTATCTTGAGATTGTGTCCTTGTGGCTTTAATTCATCTACCAATGGAAACAGTCTACCTGTGTTTACCTTGTCTAGTCCTTTTATCATTTTTGAATAACTTCTATCTGAAGACCCCCCATCCACATTCCCCTCAGTTCAGGAGAACGCAGCGCTTGTTGCTGTACCTTTCAGATAACTCAGATCCCTCATTTCTGGCATCATCCTGGCAAATCAATATTGCACTTTCTCCAGGGCTGTTCTGTGCTCTCCTATGGTGAGGTGCCAAAACTACCGAGTGTTTTAGATGTGGCCTAACCATTGCTTTTTGCTCTCTTTGCTTTTCTATTCAATCCCTCTCCAAATAAAGTCCATAGTCCTATGTGCTGCATTAGTGGGTTTCTGGACCTGGCCAATCACCTTTAAGAATTAATGGGGTGAAATTGAATGGGGATTCTCCCATTTGTCTGTCATAGCTTCAGCGGAAGAGCCATGAAAACCTGAGAAAAATAGCTATTTGTGCCGTTTATCCCAGGTGTCTGTGGAAGTTATGGTGGAATTTCACTCCTCCTCTACATACTATCTTAAGGTATCATTTCCATTCTTGGTCCCAAAATGCATAATTTTCCATTTTTCTGTATTAAACTGTATCTGCCACTCACCTGCCCATTACCCTCGCCTGTTTATGTCCTGCTTTCTCCTGCATTTCTTTCAGGCAGCTTATTACTTCCAGTTTGGTATCATTAAAAATTATGGTATCAACTCCTTTTATATACAAGTCCATAAAGGATTAATGTGAATCAGTGAATATCAGTTATTAAACTAATATCTGACAGACTTTGTGCACGGATGCAACAATGTCACAACCATTGGCAGTGTCCTAAATAGAATAATATAAATTTGGAGCTTCCTGAGCCGTAACAGGGTAGATGCTGAGAGGTTGTTTCCCCTGGCTGGAGTGTCTAGAACTAGAGGGCACAGTCTCAGGATAAGGGGTAGGCCATTTAAGACAGAGATGAGGAGGAATTTCTTCACTCAAAGGGTTGTGAATCTTTGGAATTCTCTGCCCCAGAGGACTGTGGATGCTGAGTATCTGAATATATTCAAGGCTGAGATAGATTTTTGGAGTCTAGGGGAATCAAGGGATATGGAGATCGGGCGGGAAAGTGGAGTTGAGGTCGATGATCTCGTCGATGAATCTCGTCGTCGATGCCTGCTCTTGTTGATAGGAGGCTCCAGAAATATAGGAAATGGTCCACGTTGTCCAGGGCCGCGCCGTGGATCTTGATAACTGGGGGCAGAGCTTTGCGGCGAAGACAGGCTGGTGGACGACCTTTATCTTACGGATGTTTAGCGTAAAGCCCATGCTTTCGTAAGCCTCAGTAAATACGTCGACTATGTCCTGGAGGTCAGCCTCTGTATGTATGCAGACAGAGGTTGGGACGGTCTTGGACCTGGCCTGGAGACGGCGAAGATTGAACAGGTTCCCACTGGTTCTGTAGTTTAGTTCCACTCCAGCGGGGAGCTGTGAGGTGATCTTATTGAATGGTGGAGAAGGCTCGAGGGGCCCTAGGGCTGACTCCTGCTCCAATTTTTAAGTTCTTATAATGGGGGTGGGTCCAGAGCACAAAACAGCCCCATAATGGGCACTAAATTAGCTGTACAACTGAGAAAGACAACAGGAGAAATAATTCTATGGTTGTTATTTTTAGATAAATGCATTCTTTATTATATTGTGAACAATATCAGCTGGAGTAGGGCTTGGTGTGAAATGGATGTGCCTCACGGGTGTGGTGAGATTGGGAGTTGAGCCACATTGATGTGGTAATTAATCAGGAGTTTCACCCTGAGCTTAACTCGCAATACCTGACCGGGGAGTGCTTGATGCTGACACTGATTGGAAAATAATGTTCCATTTCTCAACACTAACATTACTCACTTTCAACAAGCAGAGGGAAAAAAAAAAGAATCCTTTCACAAAGAAAGTGGCACGTTCTAGTGCCTTTACTGCAACTATGATGAAGCATGAATATAGTATAAGGGGCTGGATTTTCTGGGCCTTTTTGTGCTCCGCTGAGCAGCACCGCCGGGAGAGCCGTGCTGTGCGTGCAACGCCTCTGGTTGTGACACCGGCAGTACTTTGGACATTTGCCCGATCTGTCCGCCCGCAATGAAGCCTCTGGGAGATCAGAGCGGTCGGAGGATCAGAGGCAGGTAAAGTACTTCGACGGTAACTGCGAGTGTTTGTTCTTTTAATTTTACCCGCGGTTTATGCTGTGGTGGCGTGGGCAATATTTTGGGAATGTTTCTGTGTTTTTCTGTAAGGTCCCCCACCCCAGGTCTCTCTCGGAACGCACACGGCCCGGCACTTTAGTTCGTGAGTTTCCCATCCTTGCATCACGAAACGTGTACAACGCCTCCCATCACGCTGCGCCCCCTTACGCAGGGCCCAGACGCCCAAACTTCCTTACTAAAGCGCAGACTATTCCCAGCCGGTAACTTTCCCGCCCCGCCTCCATTTTTGCCCTGAAAACAAAAAAGCCTAAATTGCAGCCCTGGTTTATTAACTTGCACACTTTCACATTCACAGTCGCCACAGGACTTACAGGGTGGCTTCTGCAAGTCTGGAGGCTGGTTTAAGCGATTACCAATGACATTATCCCTGAGCCAATCTCTGGTTAGCGTCATTCAGCACAGAAAGGCAAGTCAGCCCATCGTGCCTGTGCCAGCTCGTTGGTTGGTTTTGGTTACGCTGCCATAGCTTTGTGAATTGTACTTAGGGAGCATGAAAAGTGTCCTGGAACAGAAACTCGTTTTCCTTTGAAGACTGTTGCATGCTGGGCCCTAGGCTCTGGGATTCTTTTCTGAAACCTCCCTGTCTACCTCTCTTTTTTCCTTTAAGTTGCTCCTTAAAACCATCTCTTTGACCAAGCTTATGGTCACATGGCCTAATATCTCCTTATGTGGTTCAGTGTCAAATTTTGTTTGCTAACGGTCCTGTGAAACGCCTTGGGATGTTTTGCTACATTAAAGGCGCTATATAAATATACATATAGTCCATATCTCTGAGCCGTATAGGAGGGCAGGTATCACTACCGCCCTGTAGACCATAAGCTTGGTGCCAGATTTGAGGTCCTGGTCTTCAAACACTCTCTTCCTCAGGCAACCGAAGGCTGCGCTGGCACACTGGAGGCTGTGTTGGCCCTCGTCATCGATGTCTGCCCTTGTAGGCTCCCGAGGTCTGGAAAATGGTCCACGTTGTCCAAGGCCGCGCCATGGATTTTGATGACCGGGGGGCAGTGCTCTGTGGCGGGGTCAAGTTGGGGAAGACCTTTGTCTTATATACAGCAGACATCTCAAGCGCTGGCGAAGTACCACTAGCACTCCTTACGCAAGATCCTGCAAATCCACTGGGAGGATAGACGCACCAACGCCAGTGTTCTCGCTCAGGCCAACATCCCCAGTATCGAAGCACTGACCACACTCGACTAGCTCCGCTGGTCAGGCCACATCGCCATATGTCCGACACGAGACTCCCAAAGCAAGCGCTCTGCTCAGAACTCTGACATGGCAAGCGAACACCAGGTGGGCAGAGGAAATGTTTCAAGGACACCCTCAAAGCCTCCTTGATAATGTGCAACATCCCCACTGGCACCTGGGAATCCCTGGCCCAAGACTGCCCAAAGTGGAGGAACTGCATCCGGGAGGGTGCTGCGCACCTCGAGTCTCGTCGACAAGAGCATTGCAGAACTGAAGGACAGGCAGCGGAAGGAGCGTGCGGCAAACCAGACTCCCCACCCACCCTTTCCTTGCACCACAATTCACTTTACGACTGAGGTGTTTGTAAACTGGAGAATTGGGTGTAAGTCAGTAATATAAGAGACCAGTGGTTAATGGGATGATGCAGTGAGAGCAATTCTGACTGACATTAACTGAGAACCAACGTCACCAGTCAATATCTCTATCTCCCTCTTTCTCGCTACATCTATCTCGTGTCCTTTATCTATATATATCTCTCCCTGAATATCTATCTCTCACTTTATCTCTATCAAGTCCCACTCCACGAACTTGAGTACATAAATCTAGGCTGACACACCAGTGCAGTACTGAGGGAGTGCTGCACTGCCGGAGGTGCCGTCTTTCGGATGAGATGTTAAAGTGAGGCGTGGACGTAAAAGATCCCACGGCACCATTTCGAAGAAGAGCAGGGGAGTTATCCTGTCCAATATCCCTCAATCAACGTAACAAAAAAACAGATTATCTGGTCACTATCACATTGCTGTTTGTTTGCTGTGCGCAAATTGGCTGCCGCGTTTCCTACATTATGACAGGAACTGCACTCCAAAAGTACTTTCTTGGCTGTGAAATGCTTTGAGACATCTAGTGGTCGTGAAAGGCGCTATAATAATGCAAGTCTTTCTTTATCTCTTGCTCTATATCTCTATCTCTCTCACTTTATTTCTGTCACTCACTATCGCTTTCGCGCTCGCTCTCAATCGTTTTGTCTGCTGAAGTTTGGGATGACATGAAAATGGCTGCAGTACCCACCGATACTGCCAGGCACTTGGTCTGAGAGTGGTCATCACGGTTTAAAAAATAGTTTAGAGAAACCGAAGGGCCAAAGCCCATGGTGCAGGATAAGGATAATATGAGAAATAAAAAAGTAATGGTTAGATGATGCCATGCTTGGATCTGAAAGGGCCAGAGTTTGTAGGAGGAAGGGGAGACTGGGGAGGTGAGCAGTTCCAGGGCAAAAATCGTTTGAGTGATTTCAACACCATGAGAGAGGGTGTACGCCAGCATAATTGGAATTTAAAAGGAAGAGGAGAGGAAGGATGTAACTCACAGCTCAGTACTCCCCAGTTATGCTGAATGTAAACAATGTGGGTGTAGATGGACAGAAAAAGATTTGGGATTTTCGACTTCTGTTTACAAATCTCGAGTTCACCAAAGTTTTCCAAACCCATTTCTAAAACTACTAATTGATCAAGATTTTGAATGAATTTCCTCTGGTCAACTTTAGTTTGACCACTGTTTGACCCGTTTGTTTTTGGGAGCGGGAATGTTTGCTAACTCGTCACATTTCTGACAGTTGCATTTCTGAAAACCAGTCTCACAGGTTGAACCACTGCAGAATAGCAGTCGCCCTCTGGGGTTATAAATGAGCGTGGCAGGCTGGGAATGTGTCCAGAATCCCTGACACAAGCCGAGAGAGCAAGATCGCCAGACGGAGAGAATGAGCCAGCAGTGAGAGAGCCTCTGAGAGAGAGAGAGAGAGCAAAGCAGGCGGTTCGGGAGAGGCAGAGAGACACACATCAGGACTAACATAGAGAAACAGAGTGTCAGCAAGAGAAACTAGCAGAGAGAAGCTGAAGGAGGCGGAGAGAAAGATTGTAGAGCCAGGAATACTGAGAGACAGTGTGAGAAACCAACAGAGAGAAACAGGAAAGTAGATGGACAAGGAGAGAAAGTCTAATAGAGAATTAAGAGGGGCGGAGAAAGAAATTAGCAGAGAGAGAGAGAAACAGTCAGGTAGAAGGGTGAGAAGAGAAAGGAAAACAAGAGATAGAAGCAGGAAAATAAATGATCAAAGTGAGAGACTGAGGTAGGAAAGGCCAGAGTGAGAGAGTACAGGTGGAGAGGGGCAGAGAGAAAGAGGCAAAATAGGGGGTTCTAAACAGAAGACCTGTCAAAGATTTAAAAAAACTTAAGAACATAGTTTTGTTAAAGACACTCGGGTAAAACTAGTTCGAGCTTTTGAAACATGAACTGTGTTCCCTCCCAGTCTGTGCGATAGTTCCGCTCCCAGTCTGTGCGATAGTTCCGCTCCCAGTCCGTGTGACAGCTCAGCTCTTCATCCCTCGCCATGGATCTGTTGGGGTATCTGGTGCCCCAGCAAGGTTTATTTGGAACTGTAGCTGACTTCTGCATGTCCACCGTCTCCTTCAGTGTGCTGTCTGTCATCAGCCTTCTAACCTACTTCGATATCCTCGAGAGTTTCAGTCTGTTCCATTGGCTCTTCAAGGTGGGGACTTGGCACAAGGTAAAACCCAATTCTATGTTAAAGATAAATGAATTAGTCTGAAGTTGTTTATTGCTAACATTCCCCGCCTCCCCCCTCCCTCCACCCCTTCCCCTCCAGAGGGCAGTGGACACTGTGACTGGTTCCTTTATTAAAAATTCATTCTCGGCATGTGGGCATCGCTGACAAGGCCGGCATTTATTGCCAAACTGAGTGGCTTGCTGGGCCATTTCAGAGGTCAGTTAGTGTGGGACTGGAGTCACATGTAGGCCAGACCGGGTAAGGGCGGCAGGTTTCCGTCCCTAAAGGACATTAGTGAACCAGATGGATTTTTAACGACAATCCAACAGCTTCAGAGATGTCTGCGCTCCTCTAATTCTGCCCTCTTGAGCATCCCTGATTATAATCGCTCAACCATTGGTG
The DNA here is from genome assembly GCF_044704955.1 of Pristiophorus japonicus. Taxonomy (NCBI): domain Eukaryota; kingdom Metazoa; phylum Chordata; class Chondrichthyes; family Pristiophoridae; genus Pristiophorus; species Pristiophorus japonicus. The sequence continues at coordinate 178,818,047 of NC_091987.1, read as the reverse complement.
GTCATACCTTCTGTTACCTCGGCCCCAAGCTCTGGAACTCCTTCCCTGAACCCCTCCACCTCTCTGCCTCTCTTTCCCCCTTCAAGACTCCTTAAAACCTACCTCTTTGACCAAGCTTCTGGGCACCTGCTCTAATTTCTACTTATGCGCTCAATGTCAAATTTGTATCTCAATACTCCTGTGAAGCGCCTTGGGACATCTCACTATGTTAAAGGTGCTATATAAATACAAGTTGTTGTTTAATGTTTCTGTTTATGCTGAGTCTAGTATTGTAAAGGAAGAATCTTGGCAGAGCTTGACCAAGACTGGGGACGGGTTGAAGGGTGTTTGCTCTTGTTCAATGATGGTATACGCTACGGGCAAATCCTCACACGAGTTCCATGTAACATTTCATGTGCGGATCAGGAGCTCTATAAATAGAATAGCCACATGTGCTGATCAATGAGCTCCAAAACAGCCTGGGAGGATTCTGATATCTCCTAGGGTAGATTACACCCATTTGTTTATCAATACTAATCTGAATTGTTAAAGGTCTTTGCTCACTGCCCTGATGGCTCAGTGGGAGAACTCACTGCTCAGAAACAGGTGAGCCCTAGCTGTATTCCCCACTCTTGCGGTTAACTGATCTGAATTGTAGAGTGGTTAAGAATTTTACGAATGGCCATACTGTCTCCAGGGTAGGGAACAATGTTCCAGTTAAGCTGTGTGACCGCGCAGAGGTCTGGAGGTCCAGCGCAGGCCACTCACCAGCTGTTCAATGGGAATAACCACGCACGCGCAAAGATTCGAATGAGCCGCGCGGCCAGGTAATGATCATGGGGGGGAAAAAATGACAGGGACCAGTGGTAGGGAGCGAGATTAAAATCCAGCAGGGATTCCACTCCTGATCCAGGTCTGGCAAATGTGCACCTGAAGTCTTGGGGTGAGGGTAGGATTGGACTCTGCTGTGCTGTCCTCATGGTTGAATAGCCTGGCCATCACAGTCAGGATCACATGTGTGATATCACTTGGATGAAGTAGTGGAGGGCTGCAGGCACCTCTGGAACAGCCTCCTTTGAGAGAGGAGGGAGGAGAGAAAATTGGCCTTGGATGGGTGGGGGTGGGTTTGGGGGCAGTGAGTGTGAAATGGCTGCTTTCAATGAACTGCGTTTATTTTGCTACCAGAAGAGTACACCAGAGGGCAATGATGTGACGACAGGAGCGGGGCTGTGAGTATTGAACAAGTGGTTTGTGCTAAAATCATTATCAAAACAGTAACTGCGATCGGTGAAATCAAAAAATGCCGGTGCAATATATTTGCTTCATGGGTTCTTTGCTTAAGAATTCATAGCAACACATTGCTATTAAGAACTAGTTGGTTTATTAGCAAAGATTTAACAATCACACTACACATTATCAGTTCATCCACCAGGCTCGCAACCACCTGCCCCACCGTGGATCCCACGAATCCAACTGGCTGGGGTTTTATTGAGTCTTGTGAACATCATGTGACTGGCTAAGCCACTCCCAACTCAACAGGTCTAGAAACCTGTGAGCATACTCACAGGGGCATACATTACAGACAGGAATTGTGAAATAAAAACAGAAAAAGCACAGTGGCTCAATAGCTTGTGTAAAGGGCGGGGACAGACTGTGGTGTTTTGGGTGTGTACCCTTTCTCTTTATAGAGGCTGACGGACCGGCAATGTATTTCCAACCTGCAGTCAGTGTTTGACCCAGCTTTTGCTCACCCCTCCTTGTTTGGCTCAGTGACTATTTTTGTCTGATTCCACTCCTGTGCAGCGCCCTAGGATGGATTTTTCACGGTAAAAGTGCTGCACAAATGCAAGTTATTGCTTAAACAGAATGGATCTTGACAAAGGCAGAACAGCTTCAGTTATGTGGGGAGACTGGAGAAACTGGGGTTCTTCTCTTCAGAGCAGAGAAGGTTTAGCGGAGATTCAATGGAGGTGTTCAAAATCACGAGGGGTTTTGATAGAGTAAATAAAGAGAAACTGATTCACTGGCCGGAGGCTCGGTAAACAGAGGATGCGGATATAAGATAATTGGCATAAAAGAACCAGAGGAGGAGATGAGAATTCTTTTACGCAGCGAGTTGTGATCTGGAATTCACTGTGTGAATAGTCAGTGAAAGCAGATTCAACAGTAAAGGAATTGGATAAACACTTGAAAAGGATCGAGTTTGCTGGTCTTTGGGAAAAGAGCAGGGGGAGTGGGAATGATTGGAGAGCTCTTTCAAATAGCTGGCACAGGCACGATGGGCCGAATGGCCTCCTTCTGTACTGTCTGCTTCTGTGATTCTAAGAAATTCCAGGCTTGGATTATGTTGTGTCTGTAATGCACTTATGAATGACTCCACGAGGCAATGTGTTGTACTCAAACTGTAGTGACCTTTGCCCTTTATTCGTAACTCCAGAGTGAGGCACAAGCATGGTGAGCAGCCTTTTATACTGGGCCCTGCACACCTATGCAGGTGACCCTCAGGTCTCCCACCGCAGTGCCCTCTAGTGGACAGCCTCTGCCACAGGGGCAGAAACCCCGGTCTCCACAAGTTGCACCATCTAGTGGCGCCAGCATAGTATATACACAGTGCAAACCTTATTGATAGTACATCAGGTAACAAGTCTCCATCTTATGCAACTGTACAGTGACTACACAGAGAGTATACCTATAGTCTGCACATATAACAGATTAAGATTTCAGTTACCTGCAGTTGAAACAGAGCTGGTTAATAAATATTTCTCCAGCAGCCTGTGTAATCGTTTATTCAGAAACCCAGTCTAACATCAAAACACTGAAGAAAAATGAAGAAAAATGTCACACAGCAATGGTGGGATTTTCTGCTTTGTTGCCGTTGAGTGGTGGTACAGAAGGATATGGCAGCTACTCAACTGTGGACATGTTTAGAACTGCATGGTCTCGGGTTCAATCCTCGGCCTGTGCTGTGTCGGTACAGGTGGGACCGTTGTGTGGAGTATTACTGCTGGTTGGAGCGGGAAACGACAGCTTCTTGTGATACAAAAACAAAATACTGCGGATGCTGGAACTCTGAAATAATAACAGAAAATGCTGGAAATACTCAGCAGGTCAGGCAGCATCTGTTGGGGAGAGAAACAGAGTTAACACCTCAGGTTGACCAAGGGTCATCGACCTGAAATGTTAACTCTGTTTCTCTCTCTGACCCACATAGTATTTCCAGCATTTTCTGTTTTTATTCCCTCTTGCGATGGCTGTACAGCGCACCGTCTGTATGTTTGTGTACTTAGACATCAAGTGAGGGCCGTGAAGCCTCCCACAGTGGATTACCGCACTGCCTCTCACTGTCGAGGGTCACACACAAATAGCCCTTTGGGAAAGGTACAAAGGATCAGCTGGCGTATCCGTCTTGCAATAAGGAGATAACTCCTTTAGGAGAGGAGAAAAAGGTGACGTCACAAAAGTTGAAATGATTAAGCTACAAGAATGCAGGAGTAATATTTTTAAAAAAACATTCACCGGATGTGGGTGTCGCTGGCAAGGCCAGCATTTATTGCCCATCCCTAATTGCCCTTGAGAAGGTGGTGGTGAGCTGCCTTCTTGAACCGCTGCAGTCTGTGTGGTGAAGGTGCTCCCACAGTGCTGTTAGGAACGGAGTTTCAGGATTGTGACCCAGCGACGATGAAGGAACGGCGATATATTTCCAAGTTGGGATAGTGTGTGGCTTGGAGGAGAACTTTCACTGGGTGCCCTTGTTCTTCGAGGTGCGGGAGGTCGTGAGTTCAGGAGGTGCTGCTGAAGAATCCCTCGTATTGTTTTAATTTTTTAATTTGACAGTCGGTAGAAAAGAAACAGAATCTATTGCAGCCAGCCCTGATATTTTACAAGTATTTTCACTCATAGATTGTGATTTTCTGCTTCTTCTTTAAAATATTCAGTATCAAACAATGATAGGAAATCACTTTTCTGAGTATTACAGGAAAACAGAAGCAGGGGTTGGTTAGAATGGAAAGCCTTGATTGCTGTATTAACTGAACACTCCTACAGACCCAAAGGACAGGTTTAGTTTAAACAGCTCGGTGGGTGAAGAAACAGGAGCGGGAGGGAGATTTGACCTTGCGTCGATGCTGCGTTTCTTTGTAGCTGGTTCGGCGCAGTTGCATTGCTGATCATCATTCTGTTTCCTAGTTACTCTGATGCAACGAGGGCGTCTCCTGTCCAAACACTTTCCTCTGCTGCGGAGAGGGTGATGCTGCTGGAGTCCGATCTGAGCGGGGACAGCGCCGAGCAATGTAATAATCCCATATACAGAAAGATATTTGCGGTGAGCAGTGGAATTTGGAATTTCCTTCTATTACCCCAACACCCTGAAAACTGTCTCGGTGCAACTAGGTGCTTGTTGTTGAGGTTTTGGCTGATGTTCATTCTGACCAATCTGCTTGTTTAATTTTCTTTCCACTTTCAGCCGTGGCTCAGTGGGTAGCGCTCTCGCCTCTGAGTCAGAAGGTTGTGGATTCAAGTCCCACTCCAGGGACTTGAGCACATACTCCAGTGCAGTGCTGAGGGAGTGCTGCACTGTCGAAGGTGTTGTCTTTCGGATAAGATGTTAAACCTGTCTGCTCTCTTAAGTGAACGTAAAAGATCCCATGACACTATTTTGAAGAAGAGCAGGGGAGTTCTTCCCGGTGTTCTGGTCAATATTTATCCCTCAATCAACATCAGTAAAACAGATTATCTGGTCATTATCACATTTCTGTTTGTAGGAGCTTGCTGTGTATAAATTGGCTGCCAAATTTCCTACATTACAACAGTGACTACACTTCAAAAGTACTTCATTGGCTGTAAACCGCTTTTAGACATGTGGTGGTCGTTAAAGGCGCTATATAAATGCAAGTTTGTTCTTTAAATGTAATTTCAGCTAAAAGCAGAATGCATCAGTTTATTGATGGCTAAATCAATATACAAACCTACAACAAGGGCCCAGTCAGTGGGTCTGGGATCGGTCAGTGGGCCTGGGCCGGCCAGTGGGCCTGGGGCTGGGTTAGTGGGTCTGGACACGGTCAGTGGGTCAGTGGGCCTGATTGTATTTTAGATTCCCATAATGGCCGCCTGAGAATTTGAATTTAGTTTTTTTTAAAATCTGGATATAAAAGTGACCATGAAACTGTTAGATTGTTGTAAAAACCCAACTGTTTCACTAATATCCTTTAGAGAAGGAAACCTTCCGCCCTTACCTGGGCTGGGCCTATATATGACTCCAGTCTCACATTAACGTTCTCTGAAGTGGCCCAGAGAGCCTGTCAGTTGGGCAACTGGGAACATAAGAACGTAAGAAATAGGAGCAGGAGTTGGCCATTTGGCCCCTCGAGCCTGCTCCACCATTTAATAAGATCATGGCTGATCTGATCATGGGCTCAGCTCCACTTACCTGCCCACTCCCCATAACCCTTTATTACCTTATATGTCCATCTGTCTATGTCCGCCTTAAATATATTCAATGACCCAGCATCCACAGCTCTCTGGGGCAGAGAATTCCACAGATTTACAACCCTCTGAGACAAGAAATTTCTCCTCATCTCAGTTTTAAATGGGCGGCCCCTTAATCTGAGACTATGTCCCCGAGTTTTAGTTTCCCCTATGAGTGGAAATATCCTCTCTGCATTCACCTTGTCGAGCCCTCTCATTCTTCTGAACTCCAATGAGTATATGCCCAACTTACTCAACCTATCTTCATAAGTCAACCCCTTCATCTCTAGAATCAACCTAGTGAACCTTCTCTGAACAGCTTCCAATGCAAGTATATCCTTCCTTAAATTTGGAGACCAAATCTGTACGCAGTACTCCAGGAGTGGCCTCACCAATACCCTGTACAGTTATAGAGGACTTCTCTGCTTTTATACTCTATCCCCTTTGCAATAAAGGCCAACATTCCATTTGCCTTCCTGATTACTTGATGTACCTGTATACTAACTTTTTGTGTTTCATGCACAAGGACCCCAGGTCCCTCTGTACTGCAACACTTTGCAATTTGTCTCCATTTAAATTAAACGGTCAATAAATGAGCAGCCTGTATTGACACCTCTATTCCCGGGCAGAATGAAGATGATTGACGAATTCCCCCGTCAATCACTGCTCTAGGTGACTGGGATTGGTTTGAGCTGCATCATTCTCATAGAGACTGTTTAAGTAGACTCTGTTTGCCGCTTGCTGTTGTTATGTATTGATGCTTGGGGTCACTAGATACCGGGGAGCGCCACTGTTGGAGGTCATCGGGCTGTACGCTCGTGTGCACGGGTCCTGGTATATAAGAGCGAGTACCATGTCATGTGTGCACTTTGGGCGCGAATAAAGTTGAACCAGGATTGCACCTGAGTGAGCTTACAGTAACAAGTCTTTTGAGTCATTATATACATTACAGTTGTAAATCCTGCAGTTATTGTTGTAAGTCCCACCTCCAACTCACTGACTGACACAGACACTCTCCAATCAATGCCGGCCTTGCCTGCAATGCCCACATCCCAAAAATTAATTAAACAAATAATTATCCACCTCTGTGGCAAGTGAGTTGGTGTGGCCTAAAGTGCCACAATAAGTGCTGTGTCTGGATTGGTCACAAAACAACACAACACAACTCTGCATCCAATGTCCTAAGTTCCGAGCAAAGCTCAGGGAGAACTCTTCCCCGGACGCCACTCTCCACAGTGAACATGTGAGGTTAATGTCAGTTAATCATTTTTCAGGCTTTATTTGCCTTCCTGTTATCCCATTCAGGCTCCTGCCACTTCAGCAGAGAGAACCAGCTGGAAACCGGGACCCAGGCTCCCCTCGTGCACGAGTGTAGGCCGAGGTGACAGGGGTCCCACTGCCTCTCTCTCCCTGAGAGTCTCAGTATCTCACCTGCTGAGATTCACCACAACAACAACAACTTTTATTTATATAGCGTCTTTAAAGTAGTAAAATGTCCCAAGGTGCTTCACAGTAGTGTTAAAAGACAATTTAATACACCGAGCCACATAAGAAGAAATTACAGCAAATGACCAAAAGCTTGGTCAAAGAGGTAGGTTTTAAGGAGCATCTTAAAGGAAGAAAGAGAGATTTAGGCAGGGAGTTCCAGAGCTTAGGGCCCAGGCAGCGGTAGGCATGGTTGAACGATTATAATCATGGATGCTCGAGGGCAGAATTTGAGGAGCGCAGACATCTTGAGGGATTGTGAAGCTGAAAGAGATTACTGAGATAGGGAGGGGCGAGGCCATGGAGGGATTTGTAAACAAGGATGAGAATTTTGAAATTGAGACGTTGGTTAACTGGGAGCCAATGTAGGTCAGCGAGCACAGGGGTGATGGGTGAGCGAGACTTGGTGCGAGTTAGGACACGGGCAGCTGAGTTTTGAATAACCTCAAGTTTACGTAGGGTAGAATGTGGGAGACCAGCCAGGAATGCTTTGGAGTAGTCAAGTCTAGAGGGAACAAAGGTATGGATGAGGGTGGGGGACTGCATTCCCTCGAGTATAGAAAATTGAGAGGTGATCTGAGCGAGGTGTTTAAAATATTAAAAGGATTCGATAGAATAGATACAGAGAAACGATTTCCTCTGGTGGGGGAATCCAGAACAAGAAAGTTTGATCTCAAAATTAGAGCTAGATCATTGAGGCGTGAAATCAGGAAGCATTTCTTCATACTAAAAGTAGTAGCCATCTGGAACACTCTTCTCCCAAAAGGCGATGGATGCTGGCAATCAGTTGAAATTTTCAAGACTGAGATCGCTAGATTTTTATTGGGTAAGGGTAGCAAAGGATATGGGGCTAAGGAGGGTAAATGAAGTTGAGATACAGATCAGCTTTGATCTGATTGAATGGCAGAGCAGGCTCGAGGGGCTGAATGGCTGACTCATGCTCCTATGTAACCATTGATCATTGACATTTCTCTCGCGTGACGCCTGCTCACTGGAGATGGTGGAGGACACCGAGGATAACCCCTTGTCATCATCCTTGTTTTCAGAAGCTGCATCGAGAGATCAAGCAAGTGGATCACGTGTTGCAGAGACTCGGGCATCGGTGTACTGCAGCCGAGAGCGGATCCAGGGCTCCCCCAAACCGGGGCACTGAGGACCCTCCGCATTCACCGGGGGGCAATACACAGCAGGGCGACACTGAGGTGGGCGACGTGGTAACCGCCAGAGACAGACGGAGGATTCAGCTCCTGAGCAGCAAGCTTCAGTCCATGAAAATATACACCGAGGAAAGGTGAGTTACTCTGGATCACTTTCCAGCACTGGTCTGGCTCCTTGTTCTTCTTGCTCCGTATCCAATTTACCTTTTGCTACTTTGCGTTTATCTCTCAACCAACATCTAAAAACACATCAAATGCTTTATTGCTGTTGGTGGTATCTTGCTGTGCGCAAATTGGCTGCTACGTTTCCTTCATTACAACAATGATTACGCTTCAGAAGTGCTTAATTGGCTGTAAAGCGCTTTGAATGGCCTGAGGTCATGAAAGGCGCTATATAAATGCAAATCTTTTTCACTAAGAGACATACTCTTTCCAGTAAGAAAAAATATTCAACTCTAAAGGCATGGAAGATCAGGTTAAGAGAATGTGTTATGGAGGACATTCTCTCTCCTATCCCCTCCTTCCACTGTCTCTAGCTTTGGTTTGTGGTGCTTGCATTTTGTTCATTTATTCTCGATGGTCTGTCGCCTTTGTCCAGTAACCAGGGGCTGTGATCTGACCCTGAGTGGTGACCTCCTGCGGCAACCTTGGCCCAATCTAGTTTGCCTTGCTGCTAGCCCAGGCCTTGAAACTTTGCCTAAAATGTTCTTGGAGACGGTGACCCTCAACCCAACCTGCCTCAATCGTCCAGTGAACCCTGTGCAATGCATGAGTGTGTGAAAATTACACATCTCTCGTGACGGCAGAGAGTTAAACTCTTAAAGGGATACCGCCCTAGGGTCTTCCCCAGTTGAACAAAGGCCCTGTTCTAGTGTATGTGGAGATAAGCTGCCTTTAAAAGGTTCAGGAAAAGTCATATTGAAGGCAGATAGTTACAGCATCTGTCCGGAAAATATTCAGAGATGGTGTAGCAAACAGAATGATCATTAATGTCCTGGGACAGGAATTATTTAGAAACATAGAAATTTACAGCGCAGAAGGAGGCCATTTTGGCCCATCGTGTTCGTGTCAGCCGACAAAGAGCCGCACGGCCCTCGGTCAGCAGCCTTAAAGGTTACATTTAAACCTATGAACAATGGCGGAAAGGCAAAGAGCACCCAGCCCAACCAGTCCGCCTCACCGCAACTGTGACAACTGCGACACCCCTTATACTGAAACCTTCTACACTCCACCCCAACCGGAGCCATGTGATCTCCTGGGAGAGGTGAAAAACAGATAAAAACCCAGGCCAATTTAGGAAGAAAGAAATCTGGGAAAATTCCTCTCCGACCCATCATTCAAACTCGCCCTTCTACTTCTTTACACTGACCATTTGGACTCCTTGATTAGATTACGGCCTTTTAGCTGACCCCTCATTGTGGTTCACCACTGTAGGCGCTGGTCAGTTTTCGAGTGCACGTGTGAACAGAGAGAGGTCAGCCACTTTGGAGTGGGTCGCTCGGAAGATGCCCAGGTAAAGCGAAGGACTTCTCACCTGAGCCACAGACCCCACACCACAGTTTAAACGAGGCCTACTGCAGTTTGGATTCAGAAGTGCAGAGCAAAGTGAGAGCCAGGCTGGCAGTTCACCAGTAAAGCAGGAGAGAATGGACAATGAAGGATAAAGCTCTGTAGCAGTGTCTTTCCCGCACTGAGCTGATACAGAACCTGTCATGTATGTAACTACAATGTAACACCACTGTATTACTGTATACACTCAACTTAGATGCACACCTTGACCACAGGGGGTGAACTTGTGAGAGACACTCCTTTCCTGATCACACAGGTATATAAAGGGAGGTCCCACGTAGGGACATCACTTCTGGAGTCCTGTAATAAAGAGTTAAGGTCACAGAATGACCTTGTCCCTGGAATGTGCCTCGTGTGGTTTCATGCTGTAGAGTAAGGACTTTACATTGGCGACGAGAAACGGGAATTCATGACCCACGAGAATGGCCACTGGTAGCACAGAGGAATGGTACTGTGTTGGGGAAGACTGGGACGATTTTGTTGAGAGGCTTCAGCAAAGCTTCGTAACTAAAGACTGGCTGGGGGATGCAGTGGCCGACAAGCGACGGGCTCATCTCCTGACCAGCTGCGGGCCAAAGACTTATGCGCTCATGAAGGACTTACTGGCACCCAAAAAGCCGTCAGACAAAACCTTTGAAGAGCTAAGCAAATTAATCAGGGAACACCCCAAACCGGCGAGCAGCATACACATGGCTCGACACAGATTCTACACCCACCGACGTCGTGAAGGACAGAGCATACCCGACTTTGTAGCGGACCTCCGGCGTTTGGCCAGCCTCTGTAAGTTCACAGACGCCTGCAGGGGGGAGATGCTAAGGGATTTCTTTATCGAGGGTATTGGTCATGCTGGGATTTTTCGCAAGTTAATTGAGACCAAGGACTTGACCTTGGAAGCGGCGGCGTTGTTAGCTCAAACTTTCATGGCGGGAGAGGAAGAGATGAAAATGATTTACGCGCGCAATTCTGCCTCTAACGCGGCGATGGATCAGGGAGTCAACATTATCAATGCTACTCAGAGCCCCACAGGCAGGCAGATGCAGTCCGACATTTACCAGGCAGCAATGACCCCAGAGCAGGACCTCAACAGAGACAATGGCAGGCTGAACGGATGTTCACACCATCACAGTGGACAATGCGGCCTGTGATCGGGCCATTGACACCCACTAATAGGGTACTTAAGAGCAGTCAAAGGACATTAATCGCGGATTTCCTGGCCATAGTCCCTTTGTCCCCAACAAAGGAAACGTTAACTCGTGTTGGAGGTGTGGGGGGAAACACCCAGCTAGATCTTGCAGATTCCAACAGTTAGTCTGCAGAAATTGCAATCTCAGTGGCCATTTAGCTCGAATGTGCAGAATACCTGCAACCAGACTGATATATGAGTCGGATGGACCAGAAGAGGGTTCTTTGAGGCAGGATGACTTTTGGGGCAAATCGATGGACGCCGAGGTTCAGCGGGTCCATGCGGCGAATATTCACAGTTCATACACCAAAACAGCACCAATGATGATGAGGGTTTTGTTGAACGGTATCCCAGTACGCATGGAGCTAGACACTGGGGCCAGCCAGTCACTCATGGGCGTACAGCAATTTGAGAAGCTATGGCCGCTCAAAGCTAGTAGACCCAAATTAGAACGTATTGAGACACAATTACGGACTTACACCAAAGAAATCATTCCGGTGCTAGGCAGTGCAATGATGGCTGTCACACACAATGTGTTAGTGAACCGGCTGCCACTCTGGATTGTCCCGGGCAATGGTCCCGCACTGTTGGGGAGAAGCTGGTTAGCAGAGATGAACTGGAACTGGGGGGATGTTCACGCAATGTCCTCGGTGCAGCGAAGTTCATGCTCACAAGTCCTACAACAATTCGAATCACTATTCCAACTGGGCGTCGGGACTTTCAAAGGCACTAAAGTAGTGATACACATCACCCCGGACTCCAGGCCAGTGCACCACAAAGCCAGAGCGGTGCCATATGTGATGCGGGAAAAAATCGAGAGCGAATTGGACCGGCTGTTGCGAGAGGGCATCATCTCGCCTGTTGAGTTCAGCGACTGATCGAGCCCCATCGTTCCCGTTCTAAAAGCAGATGGCTCTGTCAGTATCTGTGGCAACTACAAGGCCACCATCAATCGGGTGTCCCTACAAGATCAATACCCGCTCCCAAGAGCGAAGGACCTTTTCGCCACGCTGGCAGGCGGCAAGCTGTTCACCAAGTTGGACCTCACTTCAGCCTATATGACCCAGGAACTGGCCAACGAATCCATACTACTGACCAGCATCACCACGCACAAGGGACTGTTTGCGTATAACAGGCGCCCATTTGGCATTCGATCAACGGCCGCGATTTTTCAACGTAACATGGAAAGCCTGCTTAAATCCATTCCGGGAACGATCGTATTCCAGGACGACATCCTCATCATGGGTCGAGACACCGAGGAACACCTCCACAACCTGGAAGAGTTGCTACGCCGACTGGACCGGGTAGGCCTGCGACTCAAGAAGTCTAAATGCATGTTTTTGGCTCCTGGGGTTGGGTTTCTGGGCAGGAGGGTTGCTGCAGATGGGATTTGGCCCACCGAATCCAAAACAGAGGCGATTCGACGAGTACCCAGGCCCTGCAACACATCAGAGCTGCGTCCATTCCTGGGACTGTTGAACTATTTCGGGAACTTTCTGCCGAACTTGAACACGTTGTTGGAGCCTCTACACGTGCTCCTGCGTAAGGGTTGTGATTGGTTTTGGAGGGACTGTCAGGAACGAGCTTTTGATCAGGCATGAAATCTACTTTGTTCAAACAAGTTGTTGACTCTGTACGACCCCTGTAAACATTTAGTTCTGACATGTGATGCATCGTCCTATGGGGTTGGGTGCGTGTTGCAGCAGCGTAATGCTGAGGGTCAGCTACAACCTGTGGCTTATGCCTCCAGGTCGCTCTCTCAAGCAGAACGGGGCTATGGGATGTTCGAGAAGGAAGCGCTTGCATGTGTCTATGGTGTAAAAAAAATGCATCAGTACCTCTTCGGGAGGAAGTTTGAATTAGAGACGGACCACAAGCCATTAACATCCCTGTTGTCAGAAAGCAAGGCTATCAATGCCAATGCATCAGCTCGCATACAGCGATGGGCTCTCACGCTAACTGCTTATGACTACTCCATCCGGCACCGGCCCTGCAATGAAAACTGCGCTGACGCGCTCAGCAGGCTCCCACTGGCCACCACCGAGGGAGCAGCTGAGCAAAGCGCCGAGATGGTCATGGCTGTCGATGCCTTTGACAGTGCAGGCTCCCTCATCACAGCATGCCAGATCAAAATCTGGACAAACAGAGATCCCCTCCTATCCCTGATTAAGAAATATGTCCTGACTGGGGATTGGGCGCCCGCACACAGAGCATGCCCTGAGGAGGTCAGACCATTCCACAGGCGGATGGATGAGCTCTCCATCCAAGCCGACTGCCTACTATGGGGCAGCTGGGTAGTCATGCCCCAGAAGGGCAGAGAGGCATTCATCAAGGAACTCCACAGCAAGTACCCAGGCATTGTGATGATGAAGGCCATTGCCCGGTCACACGTTTGGTGGCCCGGAATTGATTCAGACCTGGAACACTGTGTTCGCAGGTACACGACCTGTGCCCAGCTGGTAAATGCCCCCAGAGAGGACCCACTCAGCCCGTGGCCCTGGCCCACCAAGCCATGGTCAAGCATTCACGTTGACTACGCGGGCCCGTTCATGGGGAAGATGTTCCTCATTGTAATAGATGCGTACTCGAAATGGATCGAGTGCATCATTCTGAATTCATGCACATCATCCACCACTGTGGAAAGCCTACGTGCGATCTTTGCAGCCCATGGCTTGCCGGAAATCCTGGTTAGTGATAATGGCCCGTGTTTCACGAGCCATGAATTCCAGGAGCTTATGTCGGGCAATGGCATCAACCACGTCAGGACTGCGCCGTTCAAGCTGGCCTCCAATGGCCAGGCGGAACGGGCAGTCCAAATCATTAAACAAGGTATACTCAGGATTCAAGGACCCTCCCTACAATGCCGCCTATCACGCCTCCTGCTGGCCTATAGATCCCGACCGCACTCGCTCACGGGGGTCCCGCCCGCAGAGCTGCTCATGAAACGGACACTCAAAACTCGGTTGTCCCTCATCCACCCAGACCTGACCGACATAGTTGAGGGCAAGCGCAAGTCACAAAACAAGTACCATGACCGTAATTCAAGGGGGAGATGTATAGAAATAAATGATCCTGTATTCATCCTCAATCACGCCATGGGGCCCAAATGGCTTGAGGGTACTGTAATTGGCAAAGTGGGGAATAGGATCATCGTGGTAAAACTCAACAATGGCCAGATATGCCGTAAGCATCTGGACTAAGTAAAAAAAAGGTTCAGTACTGACACGGAGGAACCTGAAGAAGACCACGAGATGGAACTCACAACACTGCCAGCGAACGAGCAACAAGAGCAATCAGAAGAATGCACAGTCCCTGCGGTCAGCCCAGACAGGCCGGAATCACCACAGGTGACAGTCACTCACGTCCAACAACCAGAGCCCCAACTGCGGCGCTCCACGAGGGAGCGTAGACCACCTGAAAGACTAAACCTATGATCCCAGTAAGACTTTGGGGGGGGGGGGGGGGCGCGGGGAAGGTGATGTCATGTTTGTAACTACAATGTAACACCACTGTATTACTGTACACACTCAACTTAGATGCACACCTTGACCACAAGGGGTGAACTTGTGGAAGACACTCCTTACCTAATCACACAGGTATATAAAGGGAGGTCCCACGCAGGGACATCACTTCTGGAGTCCTGTAATAAAGAGTTAAGGTGACAGAGTGGCCTTGTCCCTGGAATGTGGCTCGTGTGGTTTCATGCTGTAGAGTAAGGACTTTACAGAAACGCCTTTCAGTTGCTGGGAAATATAATTGACTGTCCTGAATTGGTGCAGTGTGATGCCATTGTGCACACTTCAGGACACAACGTAAAGGGTTTCCATCGCGTTTAAACCCTGGAAGTGAGGCTGGGATTTCGAGCAGCCAGTATGAATTGATCCACAGTAAACTCTGGAGCAAATTACTCTCGGTGTGAATGATGACTGACTGCTCTCGATTTGTGACTGACTGCTTTGACCCTGCTTGTTCTGACTGACCACAGAATCATAGAAATTTACAGAGTGGAAGGAGGCCATTCGGCCCATCGTGTCCGTGACGGCCAGCCTAGAGCTGTCCAGCGTAATCCCAATTTACAGCTCTTGGTCCGTAGTCCTGCAGGTTACGGCACTTCAAGTGCACATCCAAGTACTTTTTAAATGTGGTGAGGGTTTCTGCCTCTACCACCCTTTCAGGCAGTGAGTTCCAGACCCCCAAAACCCTCTGGGTGAAGAAATTTCCCCTCAAATCCCCTCTAAACCTTCTACCAATTACTTTATATTGTGCCGCCTGGTTGTTGGCCCCTTTGCCAAGGGAAACAGGTCCTTCCTATCCACTCTATTCAGGCCCCTCATAATTTTATACACCTTAACCTCAACCCCTCAGCCTCCTCTGTCCCAAAGAAAACAACTCCAGCCTATCCAATCTTTCCTCATAGCTAAAATTTTCCAGTCCAGGCAACATCTTCATAAATCTCCTCTGTACCTTCTCCAGTGCAATCGCATCTTTCCTGTAATGTGGTGACCAGAACTGTACGCAGTACTCTAGCTGTGGCCTAACTGTCAGTCAGAATTGACCCTTCCAGTCCTGTTGGGACTGAACCACTCTGGCCCTTATCTGACTGACCCCTCTGACCCCACTTTGACTGACCACTCCGACCCCACTCTGACTGACCCCTCCGACCCCGCTCTGACTGACCCCTCTGACCCCGCTCTGACTGACCCTCTGACCCCGCTCTGACTGACCACTCTGACCCCGCTCTGATTGACCCCTCTGACCCAGCTCTGACTGACCACTCTGACCGCGCTCTGACTGACCCCTCTGACCCCACTTTGACTGACCACTCCGACCCTGCTCTGACTGACCACTCTGACCCCGCTCTGACTGACCACTCTGATCTCACTCTGACTGACCCCTCTGACCCCGCTCTGACTGACCACTCTGACCCCACTCTGACTGACCCTCTGACCCCGCTCTGACTGACCACTCTGACCCCGCTCTGACTGACCCCTCCGACCCCACTCTGACTGACCCCTCTGACCACGCTCTGACTGACCCCTCCGGCCCCGCTCTGACTGACCACTCTGACCCCACTCTGACTGACCCCTCCGACCCCGCTCTGACTGACCACTCTGACTGCGCTCTGACTGACCCCTCTGACCGCTCTCTGACTGACCCCTCTGACCGCGTTCTGACTGACCACTCTGACCCCGCTCTGACTGACCCCTCCGACCCCGCTCTGACTGACCCCTCTGACCGCGCTCTTACTGACCCCTCTGACCGCGCTCTGACTGACCACTCTGACCGCGCTCTGACTGACCCCTCCGACCCCGCTCTGACTGACCCCTCCGACCCCACTCTGACTGACCCCTCTGACCGCGCTCTGACTGACCCCTCTGACCCCACTCTGACTGACCCCTCTGACCCCGCTCTGACTGACCAATCCGATCCTTCTCTGACTGACCACTCCAGGCCTGTTCATTCTAACGCACTGTTCTGAATTTCAGGTTGCAGTTATTGAACAGCTTTGCAAGCTGTCATGAATCGTATCAATTATCGTACAGCCTGCTGCATGGCTGGGTGTCTCGGACTCGCAAGTTCCAGGAATGGATTCACTCGGTGCAGTGCGACAGTGAGGCTCTGATCATAGAGAAGCTCAGTCACCAGAAGGTGAGAATTCTGTTTGCAAGAGCAGGCACCTGAGGGCCAGCCTGGGTTTTATTCAGGGACTTCCCCATCACAGGTTTCTTGTCGGCACAACCCATCAACATGTACCGAGGACCTAAACACCCCATAAACCAGGGACCCGAGGCAGACAAAAGTGTGGAATTAGTGACACCATCGGTGTGGGTGGGTATCTCCGTACCAACCCCAGTCCTGTACCCAGCCAGCTATACTCATACTGACCCCAGTCCTGTGCCCAGCCAGCTATACTCATACTGACCCCAGTCCTGTACCCAGCCAGCTATACTCATACTGACCCCAGTCCTGTACCCAGCCAGCTATACTCATACTGACCCCAGTCCTGTACCCAGCCAGCTATACTCATACTGACCCCAGTCCTGTACCCAGCCAGCTATACTCATACTGACCCCAGTCCTGTACCCAGCCAGCTATACTCATACTGACCCCAGTCCTGTACCCAGCCAGCTATACTCATACTGACCCCAGTCCTGTACCCAGCCAGCTATACTCATACTGACCCCAGTCCTGTACCCAGCCAGCTATACTCATACTGACCCCAGTCCTGTACCCAGCCAGCTATACTCATACTGACCCCAGTCCTGTACCCAGCCAGCTATACTCATACTGACCCCAGTCCTGTACCCAGCCAGCTATACTCATACTGACCCCAGTCCTGTACCCAGCCAGCTATACTCATACTGACCCCAGTCCTGTACCCAGCCAGCTATACTCATACTGACCCCAGTCCTGTACCTAGCCAGCTATACTCATACTGACCCCAGTCCTGTACCCAGCCAGCTATACTCATACTGGCCCCACTCCTGTACCCAGCCAGCTATACTAATACTGACCCCAGTCCTGTACCAGGGCCAGCTATACTCATCCTGACCCCAGTCCTGTACCCAGCCAGCTATACTCATACTGACCCCAGTCCTGTACCAGGGCCAGCTATACTCATACTGACCCCAGTCCTGTACCCAGCCAGCATTACTCATACTGACCCCAGTCCTGTACAACTGGTGACAATGGAGCAGTTTGAGTGTGAGCGAAGTTGGGGTACGTCTTCCTCCCGCTGTGTTTCCTGAAGGTGTTCTTTCTGTGTGAGCAGGCAGGGTCAGCGGTGCATTGAGACTCCGGGCAGCGGGCGTCGGGCACTTGGTGATTTATCTGGAAGGCACGATGTGGGGAAAGCTGGCGTTACAGTAGGTGGGTGTGGAGCAGGAGCAAAGCACATTACACAGCTGGAGTGGGGGGAGGACTCTCTAGCCTGGACAGCCAGAGGTGGACAGGGGGACGGGGGGGGTGGCTACATTAGAGGAGTGGTGGCACCTTTGATGAAAGGCCTCTTGGGAATGTTATCACATGGTGACCTGCACTCACTGAACTGTAACCCGTGATCTATTCTTTACACCATCACAAACATACACAGACTACAAGATGGCTGTACAGGAACTGTCATCATATGATGACCCTGTTATTGTATTTACATCAGCAGTTGCATTAACACAGTCGTTCACTAGGTGGAGCAGTAGTCCACTAGGGGGAGCTATATTACATAACTCCAGCACCAGTCAGTGCCTTTTCTCCAAAGCTCTCCTTTTAAACTTCAGCTGCTCCAGAACTCTCCAGTCCATGTCTGCTCCCACATTAAGACCCCGGCCAGCCACTGTCCTGCCCTCGCCTGACTTCACTCGCTCACTATTTCCAACCAACCGCCTTCAAACAGTCCCCGGAAAAGTTACCTCACAATCATCTCCTCCCCAGATTCCCGCACTTCCTGCTCTGGTCCATCTGCCTCCTTTGTAAAGTGCTTGGAGATGTTTTTAATCACTGGTTAAGCCCCAGCTGGAGTATTGTGTCCAATTCTGGGCACCGCACGTGCGTTAAGGGCATGGCGAGGGGGCAGAGAGGGCTTACTAGAATGGTACCAGGGATGAGGGACTTCAGTCACGTGGGGAGTGTGGAGAGGCTGAGGTTAAAACTTTGAAATTATAGCCTTTATACCCATGTCCAGTTCATTAATATATATCAAAAAGAACAGTGATTCTAACACTGACCACCACTGCACACTCCCCTCCAGTCTGAAAAACCGTTCAGCACTCTCTGCTTTCTGTCCCTCAGCCAATTTTGTATCTAATGCTGCCACTGTCCCTTTAATCCCATGGGCTTTAATTTTGCTAACGAGTTTATTATGTGGTATTTTGTCAAATGCCTTTTGAAAGTCCATATACACCACATCAAGCACACTACCCCCATCCACTCACTCCACCACGGCAGTTTTATTGATTATTGATTTGATGGGCATAGCTGAGGGAGAGAAAACCAATCTCACTCCGTCCTGTGTGAGGAAGTGTGAGGTCATCCACCTTGGATGTAAGGAAGATAGATCTTAATGGTGAGAAGTTGGGGGTGTGGGGGAGCTGAGAGATTTAGGGGCTCTTATACCGAAATCACTAAAAGCTGGTAGACAGGTACAAAGAATAGCTAAAGATGCTAATGGGCTGTTGGCCTTTATCTCAAGTGGATTGGAATACAAAGAGGTGCTCGTTATGTTAGTTATATAAAGCTCTGGTTAGACCCCATCTGGAGCACTGCGTTCAGCTCTGGGCATCGCCCCTCAGGAACGATATATTGGCCTTGGAGCGGGAGCGCAGATTCCCCAGACTGACACCGAGGCTAAAAGGGTTAAATTATGAGGACAGGTTGCATAGACTAGGCTTGTATTTCCTTGAGTCTAGAAGATTAGGCGCCGATCTAATTGAGATGTTTAAGATGATTAAAGGATTTGATGGGATAGACACCAAAGGGCAAAAAACGTTAGTAGGAGTTGTGTACAGACCTCCAAACAGTAATAGGGATGTTGGGGAGGGCATCAAACAGGAAATTAGGGGTGCATGCAATAAAGGTGTAGCAGTTATAATGGGTGACTTTAATATGCACATAGATTGGGCTAGCCAAACTGGAAGCAATACGGTGGAGGAGGATTTCCTGGAGTGCATAAGGGATGGTTTTCTAGACCAATATGTTGAGGAACCAACTAGGGGGGAGGCCATCTTAGACTGGGTGTTGTGTAATGAGAGAGGATTAATTAGCAATCTCATTGTGCAAGGCCCCTTGGGGAAGAGTGACCATAATATGGTGGAATTCTGCATTAGGATGGAGAATGAAACAGTAATTTCAGAGACCATGGTCCAGAACTTAAAGAAGGGTAACTTTGAAGGTATGAGGCGTGAATTGGCTAGGATAGATTGGCGAATGATACTTAAGGGGTTGACTGTGGATGGACAATGGCAGACATTTAGAGACCGCATGGATGAATTACAACAATTGTACATTCCTGTCTGGCGTAAAAATAAAAAAGGGAAGGTGGCTCAACCGTGGCTATCTAGGGAAATCAGGGATAGTATTAAAGCCAAGGAAGTGGCATACAAATTGGCCAGAAATAGCAGCGAACCTGGGGACTGGGAGAAATTTAGAACTCAGCAGAGGAGGACAAAGGGTTTGATTAGGGCAGGGAAAATGGAGTATGAGAAGAAGCTTGCAGGGAACATTAAGGCGGATTGCAAAAGTTTCTATAGGTATGTAAAGAGAAAAAGGTTGGTGAAGACAAACGTAGGTCCCCTGCAGTCAGAATCAGGGGAAGTCATAACGGGGAACAAAGAAATGGCAGACCAATTGAACAAGTACTTTGGTTCGGTATTCACTAAGGAGGATACAAACAACCTTCCGGATATAAAAGGGGTCAGAGGGTCTAGTAAGGAGGGGGAACTGAGGGAAATCTTTATTAATCGGGAAATTGTGTTGGGGAAATTGATGGGATTGAAGGCCGATAAATCCCCAGGGCCTGATGGACTGCATCCTAGAGTACTTAAGGAGGTGGCCTTGGAAATAGCGGATGCATTGACAGTCATTTTCCAACATTCCATTGACTCTGGATCAGTTCCTATGGAGTGGAGGGTAGCCAATGTAACCCCACTTTTTAAAAAAGGAGGGAGAGAGAAAACAGGGAATTATAGACCGGTCAGCCTGACCTCAGTAGTGGGTAAAATGATGGAATCAATTATTAAGGATGTCATAGCAGTGCATCTGGAAAATGGTGACATGATAGGTCCAAGTCAGCATGGATTTGTGAAAGGGAAATCATGCTTGACAAATCTTCTGGAATTTTTTGAGGATGTTTCCAGTAAAGTGGACAAAGGAGAACCAGTTGATGTGGTATATTTGGACTTTCAGAAGGCTTTCGACAAGGTCCCACACAAGAGATTAATGTGCAAAGTTAAAGCACATGGGATTGGGGGTAGTGTGCTGACGTGGATTGAGAACTGGTTGTCAGACAGGAAGCAAAGAGTAGGAGTAAATGGGTACTTTTCAGAATGGCAGGCAGTGACTAGTGGGGTACCGCAAGGTTCTGTGCTGGGGCCCCAGCTGTTTACATTGTACATTAATGATTTAGACGAGGGGATTAAATGCAGTATCTCCAAATTTGCGGATGATACTAAGTTGGGTGGCAGTGTGAGCTGCGAGGAGGATGCTATTAGGCTGCAGAGTGACTTGAATAGGTTAGGTGAGTGGGAAAATGCATGGCAGATGAAGTATAATGTGGATAAATGTGAGGTTATCCACTTTGGTGGTAAAAACAGAGAGACAGACTATTATCTGAATGGTGACAGATTAGGAAAAGGGAAGGTGCAACGAGACCTGGGTGTCATGGTACATCAGTCATTGAAGGTTGGCATGCAGGTACAGCAGGCGGTTAAGAAAGCAAATGGCATGTTGGCCTTCATAGCGAGGGGATTTGAGTACAGGGGCAGGGAGGTGTTGCTACAGTTGTACAGGGCCTTGGTGAGGCCACACCTGGAGTATTGTGTACAGTTTTGGTCTCCTAACTTGAGGAAGGACATTCTTGCTATTGAGGGAGTGCAGCGAAGGTTCACCAGACTGATTCCCGGGATGGCGGGACTGACCTATCAAGAAAGATTGGATCAACTGGGCTTGTATTCACTGGAGTTCAGAAGAATGAGAGGGGACCTCATAGAAACGTTTAAAATTCTGACGGGTTTAGACAGGTTAGATGCAGAAAGAATGTTCCCAATGTTGGGGAAGTCCAGAACCAGGGGTCACAGTCTGAGGATAAGGGGTAGGACCGAGATGAGGAGAAACTTCTTCACCCAGAGAGTGGTGAACCTGTGGAATTCTCTGCCACAGAAAGTAGTTGAGGCCAATTCACTAAATATATTCAAAAGGGAGTTAGATGAAGTCCTTACTACTCGGGGGATCAAGGGTTATGGCGTGAAAGCAGGAAGGGGGTACTGAAGTTTCATGTTCAGCCATGAACTCATTGAATGGCGGTGCAGGCTAGAAGGGCTGAATGGCCTGCTCCTGCACCTATTTTCTATGTTTCTATGACAGAGAGTAAATATTTCCTTGGTGGGAGAATCAAGAACAAGGAGGCATAACCTTACAATTAGAACTAGGACATTCAGGGAGCACATCTTCGCACAAAGCACCTCGAGTCTCTCGCCGAGAGCAGGCAGTGGAAGGAGCGTGCGGCAAGCCAGTCCCACCCACCCTTTCCTTCAACCACTGTCTGTCCCACATGACAGAGACTGTAATTCCCGTATTGGACTGTTCAGTTACCAAAGAACCCACTTTTAGAGTGGAAGCAAGTCTTCCTCGATTTTGAGGGACTGCCTGATGATGATTAGTCATCTGGACATGGGTGTCATGGTACATCAGTCATTGAAGGTTGGCGTGCAGGTACAGCAGGCGGTTAAGAAAGCAAATGGCATGTTGGCCTTCATAGCGAGGGGATTTGAGTACAAGGGCAGGGAGGTGTTGCTACAATTGTACAGGGCCTTGGTGAGGCCACACCTGGAGTATTGTGTACAGTTTTGGTCTCCTAACCTGAGGAAGGACATTCTTGCTATTGAGGGAGTGCAGCGAAGGTTCACCAGACTGATTCCCGGGATGGCGGGACTGACCTATCAAGAAAGACTGGATCAACTGGGCTTGTATTCACTGGAGTTCAGAAGAATGAGAGGGGACCTCATAGAAAAGTTTAAAATTCTGACGGGGTTAGACAGGTTAGATGCAGGAAGAATGTTCCCAATGTTGGGGAAGTCCAGAACCAGGGGACACAGTCTAAGGATAAGGGGGAAGCCATTTAGGACCGAGATGAGGAGGAATTTCTTCACCCAGAGAGTGGTGAACCTGTGGAATTCTCTACCACAGAAAGTTGTTGAGGCCAATTCACTAAATATATTCAAAAAGGAGTTAGATGAAGTCCTTACTCCTAGGGGGATCAAGGGGTATGGTGAGAAAGCAGGAATGGGGTACTGAAGTTGCATGTTCAGCCATGAACTCATTGAATGGCGGTGCAGGCTAGAAGGGCCGAATGGCCTACTCCTGCACCTATTTTCTATGTTTCTATGTTTCTATGTTTCTATGTTTCTATGTTTCTATGTTTCTATGGACCACTCTCCCCTAAAAGTCTGTTGAGGCTGGGGGTCAACTGAAAATTTCAAAATTGAGTTTGACAGATTTTTGTTAGGCAAGGGTATTAAAGGATTATGGAACCAAGGCGGGTAGATGGACATAAGATACAGATCAGCCATGATCTCATTGAATGGTGGAACATGCTCGAGGGGCTAAAAATAAACAGAGAATTCAGAAGAAACTGTTTTACCCAGAGAATGGTGAGAATGTGGACCTCGCCACCACAGGGAGTGGTTGAAGCAAGACAAGCATATGAGGGAGAAGGGAATGGAGGGTTGGAATGGTAGATTTAGATGACGAAAGACGGGGGGAGGCTCGAGAGGAGCATTATTTGGTTGATTTTCTAATTTTAGAGAATCGTGGAGGAAATTGAAGAGAGAGCCCCCCAGCTGGATAACTGTCGGAGGATGGTGAGCGAGTGCGTACGGGTCTTCAAGGTAAGACATGGGGAAGGGGAGGGGAAGGGGAGGGTCCGAGTTCTGTAACAATGAAGCTGCTCTGATATCGCAAATACCACTGCGGGCCGGGAGCTATCTGAACTCGTGGAGATTTTATGTCGTTTATTTGACATAATTAGTTGTTTTTTTTAAATCTCCCTAGTTGTTTTCCTCCTTAAGGTGCCCTGCAATTAGTAGCATCTCTTACCCAAAAGAGGAGGGGGTGATATAGAGGTGTGAGAGGGGGTAGCCTCCAAGCTCATGTCGCCATATCCAACTCCACAGTTTGAAGGTTGCCTGGTGGGCGACTTTTGCTCCCTAACTCCGAGGATTCCAATACCGATTGACATGTTTTATTTGAAGGCCTGATTGGGTCTGATCCTGGGCCTGGACTTGGGGCCGGAAGCCAGAACATGAGCTGTGAGCCGGAGCCATTACAGAATTGTGGTTGCAAGGTGACCAAGGCTGGGAACTAATCAGGGGTATTTGACAATTCGGAAGGACAGACAGAAAGGAAAAGGAGGTGGGGTAGCTCTGTTAATAAAGGATGAGATCAGTGCATTAGTGAGAAACGATATTGGCTCAGAGAATCAAGATGCTGAATCAGTTTGGGTGGAGAGAAGAAATAATAAGGGGAAGAAGTCCCTAGTGGACGTAGTCTATAGGCCCCCTTAACAGTAGCTACACTGTTGGATGGAGTATAAATCAAGAAATAATGGAGGCTTGTAAGAAAGATACGGCAATAATTATGGGGGATTTTAATCTTCATATTGATTGGACAAATTAGATTGGCCAAGGTAGCCTTGAGGAAGTGTTCATAGAGTGTATCCGGGATGGTTTCCTTGAACAGTACATTGCAGAACCAACCAGGGAGCAGGCTATCTTAGATCTGGTACTGCATAATGAGACAGGATTAATAAATGATCTCATAGTAAAGGATCCTCCAAGGAAGAGTGACATGATTGAATTTCAAACTCAGTTGGAGGGTAAGAAAGTCAGATCTCAAACCAGTGTCCTGATTCTAAATAAAGGCGATTTACAAAGGTATGAAAGCAGAGTTGGCTAAAGTGGACTGGGTAAAGTGTTAAACTTTGATAAGCAGTGGCAGACATTTAAGGAGATATTTCATAACATAGAAACATAGAAACATAGAAAATAGGTACAGGAGTAGGCCATTCGGCCCTTCGAGCCTGCACTCCATTAAATAAGATCATGGCTGATCATTCCCTCAGTATCCCTTTCCTGCTTTCTCTCCATACCCCTTGATCCCTTTAGCCGTAAGGGCCATATCTAACTCCCTCTTGAATATATCCAATGAACTGGCATCAACAACTCTCTGCAGTAGGGAATTCCACAGGTTAACAACTCTCTGAGTGAAGAAGTTTCTCCTCATCTCAGTCCTAAATAATTTACCCCTAATCCTTAGACTGTGTCCTCTGATTCTGGACTTCCCCAATATTGGGAACATTCTTCCTGCATCTAACCTGTCCAGTCCCATCAGAATTTTATATGTTTCTATGAGATCCCCTCTCATCCTTCTAAACTCCAGTGAATACAGGCCCAGTCGCTCCAGTCTCTCCTCTGTCAGTTTTGCCATCCCGGGAATTAGTCTGGTGAACTTTCGCTGCACTCCCTCAATAGCAAGAATGTCCTTCCTCAGATTAGGAGACCAAAACTGAACACAATATTCCAGGTGAGGTCTCACCAAGACCCTGTACAACTGTAGTAAGACCTTCCTGCTCCTATGCTCAAATCCCCTAGCTATGAATGCCAACATACCATTTGCCTTCTTCACCGCCTGCTGTACCTGCATGCCAACTTTCAATGACTGATGTACCATGACACCCAGGCCTCATTGCACCTCCACTTTTCCTAATCTGCCGCCATTCAGATAATATTCTGCCTTCATGTTTTTGCCCCCAAAGTGGATAACCTCACATTTATCCACATTATACTGCATCTGCCATGCATTTGCCCACTCACCTAACCTGTACAAGTCACCCTGCAGCCTCTTAGCATCCTCCTCACAGCTCACACCACCACCCAGCTTAGTGTCATCTGCAAACTTGGAGATATTACACTCAATTCCTTCATCTAAATCATTAATGTATATTGTAAATAGCTGGGGTCCCAGCACTGAGCCCTGCGGCACCCCACTAGTCACTGCCTGCCATTCTGAAAAGGACCCATTTATCTCAACTCTCTGCTTCCTGTCTGCCAACCAGTTCTCTATCCACGTCAGTACATTACCCCCAATACCATGTGCTTTAATTTTGCACACCAATCTCTTGTGTGGGACCTTGTCAAAAGCCTTTTGAAAGTCCAAATACACCACATCCACTGGTTCTCCCTTTTCCACTCTACCAGTTACATCCTCAAAAAAATTCCAGAAGATTTGTCAAGCATGATTTCCCTTTCATAAGTCCATGCTGACTTGGACCGATCCTGTCAGTGCTTTCCAAATGCGCTGCTATATCATTTTTAATAACTGATTCCAACATTTTCCCCACTACTGATATTAGGCTAACGGGTCTATAATTACCCGTTTTCTCTCTCCCTCCTTTTTAAAAAAGTGGTGTTATATTAGCTATCCTCTAGTCCATAGGAACTGATCCAGAGTTGATAGACTGTTGGAAAATGATCACCAATGCATCCACTATTTCTAGGGCCATTTCCTTAAGTACTCTGGGATGCAGACTATCAGGCCCTGGGGATTTAATGACCTTGCAGTCAGTTTTTATGTTTCCGGCAAGCTTCCTCTCATACTCTCTTTTTCCTCTCCTAATTAAATCTTTTATCCTCCTCTGCTGAATTCTAAATTTCTCCCAGTCCTCAGGTTTGCTGCTTTTTCTGGCCAATTTATAACACTCAACAAAAATATATTCCAGTGAGAAGGAAAGACTTTAAGAGAGGGGAGAACCATCTGTGGTTAACTGAGGAAGTAAAGGATGGTATCAAATTAAAATCAATGGCATACAAAGTGGCCAAGATTAGTGGGAGGCCAGAGGATTGGGAAATTTTTAAAACAAGCAAAGGACAACTAAAAAAATAATAAAGAGAGGGAAGATAGATTATGAGAGTAAACTAGCAAGAAATATAAAAACAGATAGTAAGAGTTTCTCCAGGTACACAAAAAGGAAAGGAGTGGCGAAAGTAAACGTTGGTCCCTTGGAGGATGAGACTGGGGAATTAATAATGGGGAACAGAGAAATGGCAGAGACTTTGAACAAATATTTTGTATCGGTCTTCAGGGTAGAAGACACTAAAAACATCCCAATAATGGATAATCAAGGGGCTATAGGGAGGGGGGGGGGAACTTAAAACAATCTCCATCACCAAAGAAAAAGTACTCAGTAAAATAATGGGACTAAAGGCAGACAAGTCCCCGGAACCTGATGACTTACATCCCAGGGTCTTAAAAGAAGTGGCTGCAGAGATAGTGGATGCATTGGTTGTAATTTACCAAAATTCCCTGGATTCTGGGGAGGTCCCAGCAGACTGGAAAACAGAAAATGTAATGCCCCTATTTAAAAAAGGAGGCAGACAGAAAGCAGGAAACTATAGACCAGTTAGCCTAACATCTGTCGTTGGGAATATACTGGAATCCATTATTAAGGAAGCAGTAGCAGGACATTTGGAAAAACATAATACAGTCAAACAGAGTCAGCATGGTTGTTTGAAAAGGAAATCATGTTGGACAAATTTACTGGAGTTCTTTGAGGATGTAACAAGCAGGTTGGATAAGGGAGAACCAATGGATGTGGTGTATTTAGATTTCCAGAAGGCATTCGATAAGGTGCCACATAAAAGGCTACTGCACAAGATAAAAGCTCATGGGGTTGGGGGTAATATACTAGCATGGATAGCGGATTGCCTAACAGGAGAGTTGGGATAAATGGGTCATTTTCTTTTGGCAAACGGTAACTAGTGGGGTGCCACAGGGATTGGTGCTGGGGCCTCAACTATTTATAATCTATATTAATGACTTGGATGAAGGGACTGAGTGTAATGTAGTCAAGTTTGCTGATGATACAAAGATGGGTGGGAAAGCAAGTTGTGAGGAGGACACAAAAAATCTGCAAAAGGATATAGACAGGCTTTCCAAATGCGCTGCTATTTCATTTTTAATAACTGATTCCAACATTTTCCCCACTACTGATATTAGGCTAACGGGTCTATAATTACCCGTTTTCTCTCTCCCTCCTTTTTAAAAAAGTGGTGTTATATTAGCTATCCTCTAGTCCATAGGAACTGATCCAGAGTTGATAGACTGTTGGAAAATGATCACCAATGCATCCACTATTTCTAGGGCCATTTCCTTAAGTACTCTGGGATGCAGACTATCAGGCCCTGGGGATGTAACGACCTTGCAGTCAGTTTATATGTTTCCGGCAAGCTTCCTCTCATACTCTCTTTTTCCTCTCCTAATTAAACCTTTTATCCTCCTCTGCTGAATTCTAAATTTCTCCCAGTCCTCAGGTTTGCTGCTTTTTCTGGCAAACATTTGGCAGATGGAGTATAATGTGGGAAAGTGTGAGGTTATCCACTTTGGCAGGAAAAATAGAAAAGCAAATTATTATTTAAATGGAGAGAAGTTACAAAATGCTGTAGTACAGAGGGACCTGGGGTCCTTGTGCATGAAACACAAAAAGTTAGTGTGCAGGTACAGCAAGTAGTCAGGAAAGCAAAAGGAATATTGGCCTTTATTGCAAGGGGGACAGAGTATAAAAGCAGAGAGGTCCTGCTACAACTGTACAGAATATTGGTGAGGCCACACCTGGAGTACTGCGTACAGTTTTGGTCTCCATACTTAAGGAAGGATATACTTGAATTGGAGGCTGTTCCGAGAAGGTTCACTAGGTTGATTCCGGAGATGAAGGGGTTGACTTATGAAGAAAGGTTGAGCAGGTTGGGCCTATACTCATTGGAGTTTAGAAGCATTAGAGATGATCTTATTGAAACATATAAGATAATGAGGGGGCTCGACAAGGTAGATGTAGAGAGGATGTTTCCACTCATGGGGTAATTAGAATTAGGGGGCATAGTTTCAGAATAAGGGGTCTTCCATTTAGAACTGAAATGAGGAGGAATTTTTTCTCCAAGAGGGTCATGAATCCGTGAAATTCTCTGCCCCAGAGAGCTGTGGAATTGGGTCATTGAATATATTTAAGGTGGAGATAGACAGATTTTTGAGCAATAAGGGAGTGAAAGGGTTATGGGGAGCAGGCAGGGAGGTGGAACATGATCGGCTGTGATCTTATTGTAGGTGGAGCAGGCTTGAGGGGCCAAATGGCCTACTCCTGCACTTACTTCCTACTTTCTAAGGGCTAGGCTGGGGGCGAGGGGTGGGGCCTGGGCTGGGGGCGAGGGGTGGGGCCTGGGCTGGGGGGCCGGGCCTAGGCTGGAGATTGGGCTGGGGGTGGGGCTTGGGCTGGGGGGCAGGGCCTGTGCTGGGGGCTGGGGGCACGGTGCCGGGGCTGGGGGCGGGGCCTGGGATGGGGGTTGAGGGTGCCTCAGGGCGGTGCCTCGGCTGGGGGCAGGGCCTGGGCTGGGGGCTGGGGAGGCGGTGCCTGGGCTGGGGGTTGGGGGCGGGGCCTGGGATGGGGGTTGAGGGTGCCTCGGGGCAGGGCCTGGGCTGGGTGCTGGGGAGGCGGTGCCTGGGCTGAGGGCAGGGCCTGGGGGTGCCTGGTGGCGGGGCCTGGGCTGGGGGCTGGGGATGCCTGGGGGCGGGGACTGGGCTGGGGGCTGGGGAGGTGGTGCCTGGGCTGGGGGCAGGGCCTGGGCTGGGGGCTGGGGAGGTGGTGCCTGGGCTGGGGGCAGGGCCTGGGCTGGGGGTTGGGGGGGCCTGGGGGCGGGGCCTGGGCTGGGGGCAGGGCCAGGGTTGGGGGTGCCTGGGGGTGGGGCCTGGGCTGGGGGCAGGGCCTGGGCTGGGGGCTGTGAGTCAGGGACTAGGTACGTGGTGGGTCTGAAGCTGCTTCCTACCATTTTCCAGATGCTGTGTCAGTGGAAAGCCGGGAGCAGCCTGAATTGGGTGCATCGAACCATGACCTGATGTTCCCCTTGAGTGAGACTCCGTGCTGGGATTGGCGTCAGCTTCAATCCCTGGCTCACATCAAGTTAGCTGCTCTTTGAGGATTGCATTGCATTGGAGGCAGTTCAGAGAATGTTCACGAGGTTTATTCCTGAGATGACGGGGTTGTTTTTGTCATGTATCTTACATTATTATATATAACTGTATCCTAACATGCTATACATGACTGTAATAAGATATGACCTGTAACCACCAGCATACCTTACCACCAGGGGTGCACTTGCAAGAGACAGGTATATAAGGACAGGTCTCAGGCAAGTGCAGCATTCCAGAGCTGTGAAATAAAGGTGCAGGTCCAGAGTGACCTTGACTTCACTACATGCCTCGTGTGAATCTGTACTGAGGGGACAGGACTTTACAGTGGCGACGAGTTACGGGATTACAGAATGCACAGAATGGCAAACAACGGATCAGATGAAAAGTACAATGCTGGAGATAATTGGGAGGACTTTATAGAAAGGCTCCAGCAAAGCTTTGTAACCAAAGACTGGTTAGGCGACGATAAGGCAGACAAGAGAAGAGCCAATCTCTTGACAAGCTGTGGCTCGAAAACATACGCTTCAATGAAGGATCTGTTGGCACCCGAGAAACCAGCAAGCCAGCCGTTTGAAGAATTGAGCACACTGGTAAGAGACCACCTGAAGCCAGCGAGCAGCCTACACATGGCCAGACACAGGTTCTACAACTACAGACGCTGTCTGGGCCAGAGCATACCCGACTTCATGGCGGAACTTCGGAGGTTGGCTAGTTTATGTGAGTTCTCCGATGAACTGAGGAGAGAAATGCTGAGAGACTTTTTCATTGAAGGAATAGGCCACGCAGGCATATTCCGAAAGCTCATAGAGACCAAGAACCTGATCTTAGAGGCAACAGCACTGGTTGCACAGACATTCTTGGTAGGGGAAGAAGAAACGAGGTTGATTTACAATGCAGGTACGACAACTAACGAAATAATGGAACAAGGAGTTCACAGCATTAGACAAGCTGCTACCCCCACAGACAGACAAAACCGGCAGAACAGGCTTTCGACAGCAAGCAGTGGCAACAGAAGCCATCAAGGGCCACAGGAACGGCCGTTCACACCTCATCAACCCACAATGCGAGCAATCAACTACAAACTGAGAGAAGCTCAAGAGAGATCAGCCAGACACAGCTCATTCTTTGGGAACAATGAAAGCAGTCTGTGCTGGAGGTGTGGGGGTGGGCACTCGTCAAGGGGATGTCGATTTCAGCAGGCTGTTTGCAGAAATTGTGAATATACAGGGCATTTGGCCCGCATGTGCAAAAAAACGGCAGCTCGGCTGGTATACGAATCGGATGGGTCGGAAAGTGGACCAGAAGATGGTGGGGAGAGTACCCGGGACACCGATGTACAGCGGGTCAACACGATCAATGGCCGCTGCTCCTACAACAGGACGCCTCCTATAATGATGAGGGTCCTACTCAACGGGATACCTGTCAACATGGAGCTGGATACGGGAGCGAGTCAATCTCTCATGGGCGCTCAACAATTTGAACAACTGTGGCCGCATAAAAGAGACAGACCAAAACTCACAAGGGTCGACACCAAACTAAGGACCTATACCAAAGAAATCGTACCAGTCCTCGGCAGCGCCATGCTCTCTGTCACACACAAAGGGACAGTGAACTGACTTCCCCTGTGGATTGTCCCCGGAGACCCCCCCAGCACTGCTGGGGAGAAGCTGGCTGGCAAAACTAAACTGCAAATGGGATGATGTCCATGCCATGTCATGAGAGGAACGGACCTCCTGCTCAACAGTTATAAAGCGATTTGAACATTTCTTTCAGCCTGGTGTGGGCACTTTCAAAGGGGCCAAAGTCAAAATCTACATCACACAGGATGCTAGACCGGTCAGTCCATCACAAGGCCAGAGCTGTACCCTATGTGATGAGGGAAAAGATTGAACATGAACAAGACAGGCTTCTGCGGGAAGGCATTATATCACCTATGGAATTTAGCGACTGGGCAAGTCCCATCGTCCCAGTCATGAAGCCTGATGGATCCGTACGAATCTGTGGGGACTACAAATCTACCATAAACAGAGTCTCCCTAAAGGACCAGTACCCGCTGCCCAGAGCGGAGGACTTATTTTCCACATTGGCTGGAGGTAAACTCTTCTCAAAACTAGACCTCACATCCGCGTATATGACGCAAGAATTGACCGAAGAATCCAAGCTACTCACCACTATCAACACACATCGATGTACAATCGATGCCCATTCGGCATCAGGTCGGCAGCTGCCATATTCCACCGCAACATGGAGAGTCTGCTCAAGTCCATCCCGGGGACGGTTGTATTTCAAGACGACATACTTATCACGGGCAGGGACACCGACTCCCATCTCCGCAATTTGGAGGAAGTACGAAAGCGGTTGGATCGGGTAGGCCTACGAGTCAAGAAATCCAAGTGCCTGTTTCTCGCACCCGAGGTTGAATTTTTGGGCAGAAGAATTGCCGCTGATAGAATCCGCCCAACAGAGTCCAAAACAGAGGCAATTCGCCTGGCACCCAGGCCCCGGAATGTCTCAGAACTGCGCGCCTTTCTCGGGCTACTCAATTACTTTGGGAACTTTATGCAGAACTTAAGCACGCTGCTGGAGCCTCTCCACGTGCTACTCAGGAAGGGGTGCGATTGGTTTTGGGGGGGCACCCAGGAACGTGCCTTCAATAAGGCACGCAACCTTCTGTGTTCCAACAGTGTTTTGACTTTCTTTGATCCAGGTAAAAAGCTAGTTCCCACATGCGATGTGTCAGCGTATGGGGTCGGGTGCGTTTTACAACATGTCAATAGTGCGGGCAAATTACAACCCATATCTTATGCCTCCAGGTCACTTTTGCGGGTGGAGCGCGGGTACGGAATGGTAGAGAAGGAGGCGCTCGCGTGCGTGTACGGTGTCAAAAAGATGCACCAATACCTTTTCGGGGCCAAGTTCGCGTTAGAAACCGAGCACAAGTCCCTCACATCCCTCCTATCCGAGAGCAAGGCAATAAACGCCAACGCCTCGGTGCGAATTCAACGGTGGGCACTCATGCTGGCGTCCTACGACTATACCATAAGGCACAGACCAGGCACAGACAACTGTGCCGACGCACTCAGCAGGCTACCCCTGGTGACCACGGAAGGGTCTGACGAACAGGACTGTGAGATAGTCATGGCAATCAATGCCTTTGAGTCCACAGGTTCGCCCATGATGGCTCGCCAAATCAGAGCCTGGACGACCAGCGACCCCACGTTATCCTCAGTAAAAAGATGTGTCCTAACCGGTGACTGGGCAGAGGTTCGCGATGCCTGCCCCAAGGAATGAAAACTCTTTCACAGGCGCATGCATGGGCTATCACTACAAGCAGACTGCCTGATGTGGGGCAGCCGAGTAGTCATGCCTCTGCAAGGCAGAGAGGCATTTGTCTGGGAGCTCCACCGCGAACACCCGGGGATCGTTCTCATGGAGGCCATAGCCAAATCCCACATCTGGTGGCCTGGTATTGACACGGACTTGGAGCTCTGCGTCCGAAGGTTCCATTTGTGCCCAACTCAGCAATGCCCCCAGGGAGGCTCCCCTGAGCCCCTGGCCCAGGCCTACCAAACCGTGGTCGCGGATGCACGTAGACTATGCGGGCCCATTCATGGGCAAAATATTCCTCGTAGTTGTAGATGCATTTTCAAAGTGGATCGAATGCACCATTTTAAACTCGAGCACAACCTCCACCACTGTGGAGAGCCTCGCAACCATGTTTGCAACGCACGGAATCCCTGACATATTGGTCAGTGACAATGGTCCGTGCTTCACCAGCGCAGAATTCCAAGATTTTATAATTGACCACGGCATAAATCACGTCAAAACGGCACCGTTCAAGCCGGCCTCCAACAGCCAGGTAGAGAGAGCAGTGCAAATCATTAAACAAGGCATGCTTAAAATCCAAGGTCCCACGCTGCAGGGTCGCCTGTCTCAACTGCTGCTGGCATACAGATCTTGTCCGCATTCATTGACTGGGAACCCCCCGCACTACTGTTGATGAAAAGGACTTTAATAACAAGTCTCTCATTAATCCTCCCAGTCATGCACAAAATCGTTGAGGCAAAGCGCCGTAAGCTGACTGAGTACCATGACAGAAATTCGAGGGGGAGATGGAATGAGATAGGGGACAAAGTGTTTGTACTAAACTATGGCAGGGGTCCCAAATGGCTTGCAGGGACAGTAACGGGCAAGGAAGGAAACAGGCTACTGGTCGTACAAATGGACAATGGCAAAACCTGCCGGAGGCATGTAGACCAAGTCAAAAGCAGATTTACCAACAACACTGCGGAACCAGAGGCAGACTACAATGTGGAACTCGCACCACACCTGGTGGACAGACAGGGGGAACAACCTGAGGAAAGGGCAATCCCAACAGACAGCCCAGGCGAGTCAACAATAATCACACCAATCGAAACAGACAGCCCAAGAGAGATACCAGCAATCACACCCAAAAAAAAACAGACACCAAGGCAAACAATTGAACCACAACTTAGACGCTCCACGCGAGAGCGTAGACCACCTGAGAGACTGAACCTATAAAGACAATAAGACCTTGGGGGAGGGTGATGTCATGTATCTTACATTATTATATATAAGTATATCCTAACATGCTATACATGACTGTAATAAGATATGACCTGCAACCACCAGCATACCTTACCACCAGGGGTGCACTTGCAAGAGACAGGTATATAAGGACAGGTCTCAGGCAAGTGCAGCATTCCAGAGCTGTGAAATAAAAGTGCAGGTCCAGAGTGATCTTGACTTCACTACATGCCTCGTGTAAATCTGTACTGAGGGGACAGGACTTTACAGTTTTATGAAGAAAGGTTGAGCAGGTTGGGCCTATACTCATTGGAGTTTAGAAGAATGAGAGGTGATCTAATTGAAACGTATAAGATTCCGAGGGGGCTTGACAGGGTAGATGCAGAGAGGATGTTTCCCCTCATGGGGGAATCTAGAACTAGGGGGCATAGTTTCAGAATAAGGGGCCGCCCATTTAAAACTGAGATGAGGAGGAATTTCTTCTCTCAGAGAATCATGAATCTGTGGAATTATCTGCCCCAGAGAGCTGTGGAGGCTGGGTCATTGAATATATTTAAGGTGGAGATAGATAGATTTTTGAGCGATAAGGGAGTAAAGGGTTATGGGGAGCGGGCAGGGAAGTGGAGCTGAGTCCAGGATCAGGTGAGCCGTGATCTTATTAAATGGCGGAGCAGGCTCGAGGGGCCAAATGGCCGACTCTGGCTCCTATTTCTTATGTTCTTATGTTCTGAGGGCATTTCAATTAGCCTCAGTGCCCAGGGTAGGCAGAGGCAAATAAGGTTCCCAGTTGAATCGCTCTCCCCTCCCCAGTGGAATCCCCCTATGTCCCAGGTTCAAACCACTAAACTCCTTTATTGGTGATTCCGTCAGGTCCCCGCCCAATGCTTTATATTCTGATTCTTTCATTGCAGCAAATCGAGCTTCAGATGGCCTCGTTCAAAGCAAACGTCAAACAGGACCAGTGTCTGGCTGGAGTGAAATCCCAGCTGCCCAGCACCTTCCCGGGCTCCATCCATCAGGAGGTAACGTCCACCACACTCTCTTTGGATGATTTTGGTTTGTGTGTTGTCCATGGTGAAGGGGATCCACTCTCGGCCACGGACCATTTACCTCTTCCTGTCGCCCAGTGTCCCCAGCGAGCGGGTGTGGGCAGGCATTGGAAAGGTCTCGGTTCTCTGCCCGAGGATGGGCCTAAAACCCAGCATCAGATATATTTGGGGGATTTCACTGGGTGTCTGACACGTACCCGAGACCCCAAACCCATACTGAGAAACCCACACGGATACAGCTTTCATACACGTGGTAAAATGTCATAGAATCGTACAGCACAGAGGGAGGTCATTCGGCCCATCGTGCCTGTGCCAGCTCTGTGAAAGAGTGATCCAATTAGTCCCACTCCCCCTGTTCTTTCCCCATAGCCCTGTAAATGTTTCCTTATCAAGTGTATATCCAATTCCATTCTGAAAGTTACGATTGAATCTGCTTCCACCAACCTTTCAGGCAGTACGTTCCCGGTCATAACTCGCTGCGTAAATATAATTGTCTTCATCTCAACTCTGCTTTTGCCAATTATCTTAAATCTGCGTTCTCTGGTTACTGAACTTACAGCCAGTGGAAACAGTTTTCCTTATTTATTCTATAAAAACTTCTCTCTCAAGTCTCCCTGTAATCTTCTCTGCTCAAAGGAGAACAATCCCTGCTTCTCCAACCTCTCCACATAATGGACGTTGCTCATCTCTGGAACTATTCTAGTAAACCTCCTCTGCACCCTCTGCAAGGCCTTGACATTCTTCCTAAAGTGTGGTGCCCAGAATTGGCCACAATATTCCAGCTGGGGCCGAACCAGCGATTTATAGAGGTTTGGCGTAACCTCCTTGCTTTTATACTCTGTGCCTCTATTAATAAAGCCAAGGATGCAATATGCCTTCTCAATGTGTGCTGGATATGGCTGGAGTTAAACCAGCTGGAATCGCAGCTCAGTGTGGAGCACGGTCATCGCTGATCTCGGGCTGGTCGCTGGTTGGTTTCAGTGTCCCTGGGCCGTAGGCACGAAACTGCCAGGGTCCCTGTGCCTGGCTGCTCTCTGTTGACCCCTGGTGGAAAATGCCTGTGTGTGACTGATGAGGACAGGACTTGCCTTGTCTAGACGTAATCTCGGCTGACAAGAGAAGAATTGTGGCTTGGTTGAGGTCCGGGTGTCCGCTGGTGCCCGTGGAACCTGTGCTCCAGTAGGTCAGTGTTTTCAAAGAAAGAAGGAAAGACTTGCATTTATATAGCGCCTCTCACCACCTCAGGACGTCCCAAAGCACTTTACAGCCAATGAAGTACTTTTGGAGTGTAGTCACTGTTGTAATGTTGGGAATGTGGCAGCCAATTTGCGCACAGCAAGCTCCCACAAACAGCAATGTGATAATGACCGGATTGAGCATTGGCTGATATCTAAAGCGATAATGTTGAACAAAGATATTGACAATCCCACAGGGCGTAAAAGGAAACAAGAGTGAATCTCGGGGCAGGGGGAGGCTGGAATGGTTTGAGTGGGCCTGTGTAGAGGTGATTGATAGAGTAAGCTGCATGGGCTGGAATGGTGTCCTCCTTCCATCTTGTGTCATTCTCTCCACTTGTCTGCTGTGTCAGCCGTGGCTCAGTAACTCTCTCCTCTCTGAGCCAGAAGGTTGTGGGTTCAAATCTCACTCCAGGGACTTGAGCACATCATCTAGGCTGACACTCCCAGTGCAGTGCTGAGGGAGCGTTGTACTGACGGAGGTGCTGTCTTTCAGATGAGACATTAAACCGAGATGTCTGCTCTCTCAGGCGGGCGTAAAAGATCCCATGGCACTTATTTGAAGAAGAGCAGGGGAGTTATTCCCGGTGTCCTGGCCAATATTTATCCCTCAATCAACATCACTAAAACAGATTATCCGGTCATTATCACATTGCTGTTTGTGGGAGCTTGCTGTGTGGCTGCCATGTTTCCTACATTGCAACAGTTACTATATTTGCAAAACTCTTCATTGGTTTAAAGTGCTTTGGGTATGTGGAGGTCTTTGTTTGTCACTGACGTGTGACTGTTGTGCTCCTGTCCACAGTTTACTGATTTGAGGCAGCAGTTCGTCACCCTGGTGAGACTAACACGGTGCTACGTGACCCATCTGCGGGACCTGCTGAAGATGAGACCCCGGTCACAGTGAGAGACAGCGAGTGGGACTGACTGCCCTCCTCCGAGACAGGCTCCTGTAACCAGATCTCCAACCGTGGGCTCAGCAGCACCACAGCGCCCCCAGCTGTGAAACACTGTACTGCCTTTAAAAATGAACCAAGATTTAATTTTTGCAAATAACACAGACAGTTCCTCTCATTGAGACAACACGAGACAAATAGCTAGACTCGGAACATAAAACGGACACATTTATCCCCAAAATGTGCAGCGTAGCAGGAATAAAGGAAGAGAAGATTGCTGTCAATACACAGCAAGTCAGTCGGTGCCTGGAGAGGGGAAAGTGAGGTTCCCGTTTGTGGGGAGAGCCCTTTGTCAGAAATGGATAACGGAAGATCAGCTAGTTTGGTCCCATGTCCCTCTGCCCCTCTCCGCAAGGTGCTGACTCTAACATACGGAGAGGAGCAGGAAAGTGGCACCAAACCCACGCCACGCCCCGGGTGTCATCCTTTAGATCCGACTGTTAATCGGAGGTCCTACCCGCTTGTTCCACTAGTTCAGGTAGACGTTAAATATACCATAATACTCTTTGGAGAAGACCATGGAGTTCTCCTCGGTGTCCTGGCAACATTCCTCCCTCAACCAATCTCACTAAAGCAGATTGGTTAGTTATGGATCTCATTGAAGGTTGTGGGATCTTACTGTACAGAAAATGACTGCTGGGTTTGTCTGCTGGTCGTCTTGTCTTGTACAGGAGAGTTTTGATATTCGGATCACATAATGATATGGTGTCGATTCAGGGCAGCATGTTACTAAAGCCCTGTCGGGCAGGAGAGGTTGCTCCTGTCGCTGGGTGAAAGCACCATCCATGACGGCCATATCCTGTGAACAAATTAAAGAATAAATCGCATTGTATAAATTGTCTGCCGTGTTTCCTACATTACAACAGTGACCACACTACAAACATCGTCATTGGCTGTAAACACTTTGGAAACATGTGAGGTCGTGGAAGGTGCTATATAAATGCAAGTTCTTTCTTTGCGGAGTGAGTGTGTGCACATGCGACTGTGCAGGTATATGGACATTATGTGCATGCGTGTGTGGGTATTGAGTGAGGGTTGGGCTAAGTTCGATGCCTCTCTCACTGGAACAAAGTCCGTCACTAGTCACGGTCCAGGATCACACATGAGTGAGGTATGGGAGCTCATTCCTGTCACAAGGGCCTGTGCATCAGGAGGTGGGGGAAACAAATGGGGAAAAGGACAATAGGAGCAGAGGTGGCTGTGATTCACACAGGGAACAGCAGAGGGCAGCATTGGTCCACAGAACAAGTCACAATCGGCAGCCTCAGTTACTGAAACAACTCATTGTTGGAAAGTGAGTCGGAAGAGGCACTTAAAGCAAAATAACACAATTGTCGTGCAGTGGCAGGACAATAACTGTCCATTGCAGCTGAACAGAGGTAATAACACAATTCGCAGCCTGATGAACCTGTTAAATAAAAGGAGATACAATTGAATATACTGCTTGAATTCATTGTTTATATTGTATGTTTTTATTAATCCGGCAGCTTTTAGTTATTTTCTTCTCCTGGTGTTCTGGCCCCGAGAGTAACCCCACTGACCCCTGTCCGCTTGACCAGCACCGGGGGCAGCCAGGGGTCTACGGTGTGGGGAGGAGTTGGTGTGGGGGAGGGGAGAGCTCGGTGTGGGGGAGGGGTCGGTGTGGGGGAGTTTTGGTGTGGGGGAAGGGGCCGGAGCGGGGGAAAGGTCTGGGCAGGGGAGGGGAAGGGTCTGTGCGGGGGAGGGGAGGGGTCGGTGCGGGGGAGAGGTGGGGTCGGTGTGGGGGAGGGGAGGGGTCGGTGCAGGGGAAGGGTGGGGGAGGGGTGGGGTCGGTGTGGGGGAAGGGTCGGTGCGGGGAGGGGTGGTGTCGGTGTGGGGGAGTGGAGGGGAGGGGTGGTGCAGGGAGGGGAGAGTTCGGTGTGGGGGAGGGGAGAGTTCGGTGTGGGGGAGGGGAGGGGTCGGTGCAGGGGAAGGGTGGGGGAGGGGTGGGGTCGGTGTGGGGGAGTGGAGGGGAGGGGTGGTGCAGGGAGGGGAGAGTTCGGTGTGGGGGAGGGGAGAGTTCGGTGTGGGGGAGGGGAGGGGTCGGTGCAGGGGAAGGGTGGGGGAGGGGTGGGGTCGGTGTGGGGGAAGGGTCGGTGCGGGGAGGGGTGGTGTCGGTGTGGGGGAGTGGAGGGGAGGGGTGGTGCAGGGAGGGGAGAGTTCGGTGTGGGGGAGGGGAGAGTTCGGTGTGGGGGAGGGGAGGGGAGTGGAGGGGTCGGCGTGGGGGAGGGGAGGGGTCGGTGTGGGGAAGGGGAGGGGTCTGTGTGGGGGAGGGGAGGGGTCTGTGTGGGGGAGGGGAGAGGT
Organism: Pristiophorus japonicus; assembly: GCF_044704955.1. Lineage (NCBI taxonomy): Eukaryota > Metazoa > Chordata > Chondrichthyes > Pristiophoridae > Pristiophorus > Pristiophorus japonicus. The sequence continues at coordinate 178,778,378 of NC_091987.1, read as the reverse complement.
CTGTGTGGGGGAGGGGAGGGGAGGGTCGGTGCGGGGGAGGGGTCGGTGTGGGGGAGTTTTGGTGTGGGGGAAGGGGCCGGAGCGGGGGAAAGGTCTGGGCGGGGGAGGGGAAGGGTCTGTGCGGGGGAGGGGAGGTGTCGGTGTGGGAGAGGGGAGGGGTCGGTGCAGGGGAAGGGTGGGGGAGGGGTGGGGTCGGTGTGGGGGAAGGGTCGGTGCGGGGAGGGGTGGGGTCGGTGTGGGGGTGAGGAGGGGAGGGGTGGTACAGGGAGGGGAGAGTTCGGTGTGGAGGAGGGGAGAGTTCGGTGTGGGGGAGGGGAGGGGTCGGCGTGGGGGAGGGGAGGGGTCGGCGTGGGGGAGGGGAGGGGTCGGTGTGGGGGAGGGGAGGGGTCGGTGTGGGGAAGGGGAGGGGAGGTGTCGGTGCGGGGGAGGGGAGGGGTCGGTGTGGGGGAGGGGAGAGTTCGGTGCAGGGGAGGGGTCGGTGCGGGGGAAGGGAGGGGTTGGTGCGGGGGAGAGGTCAGTGTGGGGGAGGGGAGGTGTCGGTGCGGGCAGGGGGAGGGGAGAGTTCGGTGCGGGGGAGGGGGAGGGGGAGGGGAGGGGTCGGTGTGGGGGAGGGGAGGGGTCGGCGTGGGGGAGGGGAGGGGTCGGTGTGGGGAAGGGGAGGGGAGGTGTCGGTGCGGGGGAGGGGAGGGGTCGGTGTGGGGGAGGGGAGAGTTCGGTGCAGGGGAGGGGTCGGTGCGGGGGAAGGGAGGGGTTGGTGCGGGGGAGAGGTCAGTGCGGGGGAGGGGAGGTGTCGGTGCGGGCAGGGGGAGGGGAGAGTTCGGTGCGGGGGAGGGGGAGGGGGAGGGGAGGGGTCGGTGTGGGGGAGGGGAGAGTTCGGTGCAGGGGTGGGGTCGGTGCGGGGGAAGGGAGGGGTTGGTGCGGGGGAGAGGTCAGTGCGGGGGAGGGGAGGTGTCGGTGCGGGCAGGGGGAGGGGAGAGTTCGGTGCGGGGGAGGGGGAGGGGAGGGGTCGGTGTGGGGGAGGGGTCCGTGTGGGGGAGGGGAGGGGTCAGTGCGGGGGAGGGGAGGGGTCAGTGTGGGGAAGGGGAGGGGGAGGGGATAGGTCGGTGCAGGGGAGGAGAGGGGGAGAGGGGGAGAGGGAGGGGAGGGGTCATTGTGGGGGAGGGGGAGGGGGGGTCGGTGCGGGGGAGGGGGAGGGGGGGTCGGTGCGGGGGAGGGTTCGGTGCGGGGGAGGGGTCGGTGCGGGGGAGGGTTCAGTGCGGGGGAGGGGTCGGTGCGGGGTAGGGGAGAGGTCGGTGCGGGGGCGAGGTCGGTGCGGGGGAGGGGGAGGGGGGGTCGGTGCGGGGGAGGGTTCGGTGCGGGGGAGGGGTCGGTGCGGGGGAGGGGGAGGGGGGGTCGGTGCGGGGGAGGGTTCGGTGCGGGGGAGGGGTCGGTGCGGGGGAGGGTTCAGTGCGGGGGAGGGGTCGGTGCGGGGTAGGGGAGAGGTCGGTGCGGGGGCGAGGTCGGTGCGGGGGAGGGGTCGGTGCGGGGGAGGGGAGGGGCCGGTGCAGGGGAGGGGAGGGGCCGGTGCGGGGGAGGGGTCGGTGCGGGGGAGGGGTCGGTGCGGGGGAGGGGTCGGTGCGGGGGAGGGTTCGGTGCGGGGGAGAGGTCGGTGCGGGGGAGGGTTCGGTGCGGGGGAGGGGTCGGTGCGGGGGAGGGGTCGGTGCGGGGGAGGGGTCGGTGCGGGGGAGGGTTCGGTGCGGGGGAGGGGTCGGTGCGGGGGAGAGGTCGGTGCGGGGGAGAGGTCGGTGCGGGGGAGGGGTCGGTGCGGGGGAGGGGTCGGTGCGGGGGAGGGGTCGGTGCGGGGGAGGGGTCGGTGCGGGGGAGGGGTCGGTGCGGGTGAGAGGTCGGTGCGGGGGAGAGGTCGGTGCGGGGGAGAGGTCGGTGCGGGGGAGGGGTCGGTGCGGGGGAGGGTTCGGTGCGGGGGAGGGGTCGGTGCGGGGGAGGGTTCGGTGCGGGGGAGGGGTCGGTGCGGGGGAGGGGTCGGTGCGGGGGAGGGTTCGGTGCGGGGGAGGGGTCGGTGCGGGGGAGGGGTCGGTGCGGGGGAGGGGTCGGTGCGGGGGAGGGTTCGGTGCGGGGGAGGGGTCGGTGCGGGGGAGGGTTCGGTGCGGGGGAGGGGTCGGTGCGGGGGAGGGGTCGGTGCGGGGGAGGGTTCGGTGCGGGGGAGGGGTCGGTGCGGGGGAGGGTTCGGTGCGGGGGAGGGGTCGGTGCGGGGGCGGGGTCGGTGCGGGGGAGGGTTCGGTGCGGGTGAGGGGTCGGTGCGGGGGAGGGTTCGGTGCGGGGGAGGGGTCGGTGCGGGGGCGGGGTCGGTGCGGGGGAGGGGTCGGTGCGGGGGCGGGGTCGGTGCGGGGGAGGGTTCGGTGCGGGGGAGGGGTCGGTGCGGGGGAGGGGTCGGTGCGGGGGAGGGTTCGGTGCGGGGGAGGGGTCGGTGCGGGGGCGGGGTCGGTGCGGGGGAGGGGTCGGTGCGGGGGCGGGGTCGGTGCGGGGGAGGGGTCGGTGCGGGGGAGGGGTCGGTGCGGGGGAGGGGTCGGTGCGGGGGAGGGGTCGGTGCGGGGGAGGGTTCGGTGCGGGGGAGGGGTCGGTGCGGGGGCGGGGTCGGTGCGGGGGAGGGTTCGGTGCGGGTGAGGGGTCGGTGCGGGGGAGGGTTCGGTGCGGGGGAGGGGTCGGTGCGGGGGCGGGGTCGGTGCGGGGGAGGGGTCGGTGCGGGGGAGGGGTCGGTGCGGGGGAGGGTTCGGTGCGGGGGAGGGGTCGGTGCGGGGGAGGCGTCGGTGCGGGGGAGGGTTCGGTGCGGGGGAGGGGTCGGTGCGGGGGAGGGTTCGGTGCGGGGGAGGGGTCGGTGCGGGGGAGGCGTCGGTGCGGGGGAGGGTTCGGTGCGGGAGAGGGTTCGGTGCGGGGGAGGGGTCGGTGCGGGTGAGGGGTCGGTGCGGGGGAGGGGACGGTGCGGGGGAGGGGACGGTGCGGGGGAGGGGTCGGTGCGGGGGAGGGGTCGGTGCGGGGGAGGGTTCGGTGCGGGGGAGGGGTCGGTGCGGGGGAGGGGACGGTGCGGGGGAGGGGTCGGTGCGGGGGAGGGGTCGGTGCGGGGGAGGGGACGGTGCGGGGGAGGGTTCGGTGCGGGGGAGGCGTCGGTGCGGGGGAGGGTTCGGTGCGGGAGAGGGGTCGGTGCGGGGGAGGGGTCGGTGCGGGTGAGGGGTCGGTGCGGGGGAGGGGACGGTGCGGGGGAGGGGACGGTGCGGGGGAGGGGACGGTGCGGGGGAGGGGTCGGTGCGGGTGAGGGGTCGGTGCGGGGAAGGGTCGGTGCGGGGGAGGGGACGGTGCGGGGGAGGGGACGGTGCGGGGGAGGGGACGGTGCGGGGGAGGGGTCGGTGCGGGGGAGGGGTCGGTGCGGGGGAGGGGTCGGTGCGGGGGAGGGGTCGGTGCGGGGGAGGGGTCGGTGCGGGGGAGGGTTCGGTGCGGGGGAGGGGTCGGTGCGGGGGAGGGTTCGGTGCGGGGGAGGGGTCGGTGCGGGGGAGGGTTCGGTGCGGGGGAGGCGTCGGTGCGGGGGAGGGTTCGGTGCGGGAGAGGGGTCGGTGCGGGGGAGGGGTCGGTGCGGGTGAGGGGTCGGTGCGGGGGAGGGGACGGTGCGGGGGAGGGGTCGGTGCGGGGGAGGGGACGGTGCGGGGGAGGGGACGGTGCGGGGGAGGGGTCGGTGCGGGTGAGGGGTCGGTGCGGGGGAGGGGACGGTGCGGGGGAGGGGAGGGGGTTTGTGTTAATCGGGGAATCAGAGGGAAAATTTTCCATTGGCTGGAGTCAGACCCAGCACAAAGGAAGATGGTTGTGGTGGTTGGAGGTCAATCTTCACGGCCCCAGGACATCATTGCAGGAGTTCCTCAGGGCAGTGTCCTAGGCCCAACCATCTTCAGCTGCTTCGTCAATGACCTTCGCACCATCATAAGGTCAGAAGTGCAGCTGTTTGCTGATGATTGCCATGTTCAGTGCCATTCGTAACTCCTCGGATAATGAAGCAGTCCATGCCCACATGCATGGATGACATTCTGGCTTGGGCTGATAAGTGGCAAGTAACATTCGCGCCACACAAGTGCCAGGCAATGACTATCTCCAACAAGCGAGAGTCTAACCACCGCACCATTCAACGGCATTACCATCGCTGAATCCTCCACCATCAACATCCTGGGGGCTCACCATTGACCAGAAACTTAACTGGACCAGCCACAAATACTGTGGGAACAAGAGCAGGACAGATGCTGGGTATTCTGTGACGAGTGTCTCACCTCCTGACTCCCCAAAGCCTTTCCACCATCTACAAGGCACAAGTCAGGATTGTGATGGAATACTCTCCACTTGCCTGGATGGTTGCAGCTCCAACAACACTAAAGAAGCTCGACACCGTACAGGACAAAGCAGCCCACTTGATTGGCACCCCATCCACCACCTTCAACATTCTCTCCCTCCACCACCGGCGCACCGTGTCTGTAGTGTGTACCATCTACAGGATGCACTGCAGCAATTCTCGAAGGATTCTTTGGCAGCACCTCCCAAACCCTCGACTTCTACCACCTAGAAGGACAAGGGTAGCAGGCGCAATGGAACAACACCTCCAGATTACCCTCCATATCACACACCATCCTGACTTGGAAATATATCGCAGTTCCTTCATCGTCGCTGGGTCAAAATGCTGGAACTCCCTCCCTAACAGCACTGTGGGAGTTCCTTCACCACACGGACTGCAACGGTTCAAGAAGGCGGCTCACCACTGTGAGATCCGTTCCTTCCCCCCAACAGTAAAAATTGGACTATTAAATTTAAAAAAATCTAGAATTGCATTATAGCCTGTAAAAAGAGCTGGGCAGGAAAGGGTTAATACATTGCAGCCAAACCATCAGACATCATGAGAGACAATGATACAGGATATCTGCCATCGATCTAAATCACCAGACCATGGCATCATCAGAGCATCAGGAGAAAGACATTCACACCTTCAACGGGTTTCTGTCTGAAAAGATACAGGAACATTCACATATTCATTTACATTAAGGGGTTACATTGTTAAAAATAGCATCCACAGTTTAAAGCCTTTCCGGCACGGTAAACCCAGGGGCTGGAATCAGTATAAAAGTCCCCTCGAGCTGCAATGGTAAACCTTTTGTATACATAGAGCACCATGATCAGCAAACACCTATGTAGTGCCATGTATAATGCAAGTTCTGTTGCTTAATGCATGTTGGAAACAAATGTGACTGTACCCTCACTGTGCACCATATGGTGACATAGGTATTGTAACTTGATGAGCGTACCACAATGTATCCTGGATTGTATGAATCGTACCTTGAAATGTAAAGTAAAGAAATGTAACGTATGGAATTGCTGACCGCATCCAAATGTACTGAACTACTTTCCAATGTATTGTGCAAATTTTTATATGTATAAAGTATATTTTGAAATTTAAAAAAAGCATACCTTGGAGCATGGATGCAGAAAGGGTAGGCCGAGCCAATGGACCGGACCCAGAGCCATTTGATTACGAATGCTACCAGAAACCAACAATTAAGTGACCCTGCGAAGGTTACTTTGTAAGGGACCTTGCTCTACAGACAGGAGGTGGCCAAGATAATCGTGGACAGTGACCCTAAATGAGGGATAATTAGCCATCAAGAGTTCACATTTAATGCTGCCAAAGTGTTAAAATCTGTTTCAAGATTGCAAGTTAGTTTTTGGGAAAAAGAAAACCCATTTTTGAAGGCTATAGGTAGTACAGGAACAGCTACAGAAACCAGCCTGTCTTCGGGGCACAAGCTGCAAACAAGGAACGGCTCGATACTCGACCTCAGAGACAGCCGACGAATTGGTGATTGTATATTTTGTTCCAGCCACACCATAGAAGGGTCTTGAGTTGGGTCTGGATAACTTTGTGTGTAACAATCAAGTCACGGACGGGTTTAACTGTGTCAAGTTGTGTTGATGCAAATGACCTTTTCGTAGGGGGTGGATTCTGGGTTTGTGAGTCCCACATAGAACGTAGTGATTTACACTCGGGAGGTAGTTGTGGGTATGTTCAATAAAACCTAGGAATCTTGGTTGAGCCAAAATCCTGTTCGTGTGTAATTTTGTTCTTATAAATCCTGATGTCAAAGAACCGTGTACCGGGGGACTGGAAACAACACCAATGTTCCCCTTCATTCTTCAACCCCTGTAAGGAGTTTCCCTGGCCATTCACAATACCGCACACGGGCAATTTTTGGATTGAAAGATGGGCAGTGTGATCCTTAGAGCGTTGTGAGGCCTGCAGCTTACAGCGAACATCGCTCACTCCCACCTTCTCAAGGGCAAATAGGTATGGGCGATAAATGTCAGCCTGGCAAGTGATCGCCACATCCCGAGAATGAATAAACAAAAGTAAGACCTTCCCCCTGGCTCGAGTCCTTCACCTCCCTCTCTCTCACCCTCCCTTCCTCAGGGTCTACACTGAGCTTCTTGAAACTCGAGCGCAGCTCCATGGAATATATTCTGCTGGGCCTGATGTGGGGGCTGGGACACTGGGGGCTGGGCGGTGAGGAATGGGATTGTGGGGTGTGGGGGCTGGGTGTGTGGGACTGTGGGAGGGGAGGTGGGACTGTGGGGGATGGGACTGTGGGGGTTGGGACTGTGGGAGGTGGGACTGGGGGATATAGGACTGGAGGGTGGGACTGTGGGAGGTGGGACTGTGTGAGGTGTGACTGGGGGGAGGTGGGACTGTGGGAGGTGGGACTGTGGGGATGGGACTGTGTGAGGTGGGACTGTGGGAGGTGGGACTGTGTGAGTTGGGACTGGGGGGGTGGGACTGTGTGAGGTGGGACTGTGTGAGGTGGGACTGGGAGGTGGGACTGTGAGAGGTGGGACTGGGTGGGGTGGGACTGTGGGAGGTGGGACTGGGAGGTGGGACTGTGGGGGCTGGGACTGTGGGAGGTGGGACTGGGGTGTGTGGGGGCTGGGACTGTGGGGGGTGGGACTGTGGGGGTGGGTCTGGAGGGTGGGGCTCTGGGAGGTGGGAGTGTGAGGGCTGGGAGTGTGGGGGCTGGGACTGGGGGATGGGACTAGGGGGTGGGACTGTGGGAGGTGGGTCTGGGGGGGCGGGACTGTGGGAGGTGGGAGTGTGGGGGCTTGGACTGTGGGAGGTGGGACTGTGGGGGCTGAGACTGGGGAGTGGGACTGTGGGGTGGGATTGTGTGAGGTGGGACTGGGGAGTGTGGGGGGTGGGACTTCAGCACACAGTCTGGAGGGGGGGACGGTGGAAGTGTGTGTGGGAACAATGGCTACTGGAGGGGTGGGGGGAGATTATGGAGGCAACCCCTTTGCACCATCCTCCACCCCCCGCTGCCCCCAGCCCTGAGCTGCTCCAGTCACCAATCACTGAACGATCCCTCAATGCTCAGAACCTATTGAGCTGCTCGGCCACCGCAGGCTGCACCCAATAGGCGTGCTGGCCACTGTTACTGCTCCAGTGAGGTGTCATCCATCCCATCGCCTACCATGAGATAGACAGATACAGAGGGATGTCTAGATATACATAGAAACATAGAAACATAGAAAATAGGTGCAGGAGTAGGCCATTCGGCCCTTCTAGCCTGTACCGCCATTCAATGAGTTCATGGCTGAACATGCAACTTCAATACCCCATTCCTGCTTTCTCACCATACCCCTTGATTCCCCGAGTAGTAAGGACTTCATCTAACTCCTTTTTGAATATATTTAGTGAATTGGCCTCAACAACTTTCTGTGGTAGAGAATTCCACAGGTTCACCACTCTCTGGGTGAAGAAATTCCTCCTCATCTCGGTCCTAAATGGCTTCCCCCTTATCCTTAGACTGTGTCCCCTGGTTCTGGACTTCCCCAACATTGGGAACATTCTTCCTGCATCTAACCTGTCTAACCCCGTCAGAATTTTAAACGTTTCTATGAGGTCCCCTCTCATTCTTCTGAACTCCAGTGAATACAAGCCCAGTTGATCCAGTCTTTCTTGATAGGTCAGTCCCGCCATCCCGGGAATCAGTCTGGTGAACCTTCGCTGCACTCCCTCAATAGCAAGAATGTCCTTCCTCAGGTTAGGAGACCAAAACTGTACACAATACTCCAGGTGTGGCCTCACCAAGGCCCTGTACAATTGTAGCAACACCTCCCTGCCCTTGTACTCAAATCCCCTCGCTATGAAGGCCAACATGCCATTTGCTTTCTTAACCGCCTGCTGTACCTGCATGCCAACCTTCAATGACTGATGTACCATGACACCCAGGTCTCTTTGCACCTGCCCTTTTCCTAATCTGTCACCATTCAGATAATAGTCTGTCTCTCTGTTTTTACCACCAAAGTGGATAACCTCACATTTATCCACATTATACTTCATCTGCCATGCATTTGCCCACTCACCTAACCTATCCAAGTCGCTCTGCAGCCTCATAGAATCCTCCTTGCAGCTCACACTGCCACCCAACTTAGTGTCATCCGCAAATTTGGAGATACTACATTTAATCCCCTCGTCTAAATCATTAATGTACAGCTGGGGCCCCAGCACAGAACCTTGCGGTACCCCACTAGTCACTGCCTGCCATTCTGAAAAGTCCCCATTTACTCCTACTCTTTGCTTCCTGTCTGACAACTGGGCTTGTATTCACTGGAGTTCAGAAGAATGAGAGGGGACCTCATAGAAACATTTAAAATTCTGACGGGGTTAGACAGGTTAGATGCAGGAAGAATGTTCCCAATGTTGGGGAAGTCCAGAACCAGAGGTCACAGTCTAAGGATAAGGGGTAAGCCATTTAGGACCGAGATGCGGAGGAACTTCTTCACCCAGAGAGTGGTGAACCTGTGGAATTCTCTACCACAGAAAGTTGTTGAGGCCAATTCACTAAATATATTCAAAAAGGAGTTAGATGAGGTCCTTACTACTAGGGAGATCAAGGGGTATGGCGAGAAAGCAGGAATGGGGTACTGAAGTTCAATGTTCAGCCATGAACTCATTGAATGGCGGTGCAGGCTCGAAGGGCCGAATGGCCTACTCCTGCACCTATTTTCTATGTTTCTATGTTTTTATGTTTCTCAATCCATGTCAGCACACTACCCCCAATCCCATGTGCTTTAACTTTGCACATTAATCTCTTGTGTGGGACCTTGTCGAAAGCCTTCTGAAAGTCCAAATATACCACATCAACTGGTTCTCCCTTGTCCACTCTACTGGAAACATCCTCAAAAAATTCCAGAAGATTTGTCAAGCATGATTTCCCTTTCACAAATCCATGCTGACTTGGACCTATCATATTACCTCTTTCCAAATGCACTGCTATGACATCCTTAATAATTGATTCCATCATTTTACCCACTACCGATGTCAGGCTGACCGGTCTGTAATTCCCTGTTTTCTCTCTCCCTCCTTTTTTAAAAAGTGGGGTTACATTGGCTACCCTCCACTCCATAGGAACTGATCCAGAGTCAATGGAATGTTGGAAAATGACTGTCAATGCATCCACTATTTCCAAGGCCACCTCCTTAAGTACTCTGGGATGCAGTCCATCAGGCCCTGGGGATTTATCGGCCTTCAATCCCATCAATTTCCCCAACACAATTTCCCGACTAATAAGGATTTCCTTCAGTTCCTCCTCCTTACTAGACCCTCCGACCCCTTTTATATCCGGAAGGTTGTTTGTGTCCTCCTCAGTGAATACCGAACCAAAGTACTTGTTCAATTGGTCCGCCATTTCTTTGTTCCCCGTTATGACTTCCCCTGATTCTGACTGCAGGGGACCTACGTTTGTCTTTACTAACCTTTTTCTCTTTACATATCTATAGAAACTTTTGCAATCCGTCTTAATGTTCCCTGCAAGCTTCTTCTCGTACTCCATTTTCCCTGCCCAATCAAACCCTTTGTCCTCCTCTGCTGAGTTCTAAATTTCTCCCAGTCCCCAGGTTCTCTGCTATTTCTGGCCAATTTGTATGCCACTTCCTTGGCTTTAATGCTATCCCTGATTTCCCTTGATAGCCACGGTTGAGCCACCTTCCCTTTTTTATTTTTACGACAGACAGGAATGTACAATTGTTGTAGTTCATCCATGCGGTCTCTAAATGTCTGCCATTGCCCATCCACAGTCAACCCCTTCAGTATCATTCGCCAATCTATCCTAGCCAATTCACGCCTCATACCTTCAAAGTTACCCTTCTTTAAGTTCTGGACCATGGTCTCTGAATTAACTGTTTCATTCTCCATCCTAATGCAGAATTCCACCATATTATGGTCACTCTTCCCCAAGGGGCCTCGCACAACGAGATTGCTAATTAATCCTCTCTCATTACACAACACCCAGTCTAAGATGGCCTCCCCCCTAGTTGGTTCCTCGACATATTGGTCTAAAAAACCATCCCTTATGCACTCCAGGAAATCCTCCTCTACCGTATTGCTTCCAGTTTGGTTAACCCAATCTATGTGCATATTAAAGTCACCCATTATAACTGCTGCACCTTTATTGCACGCACCCCTAATTTCATGTTTGATGCCCTCCCCAACATCACTACTACTGTTTGGAGGTCTGTACACAACTCCCACTAACGTTTTTTGTCCTTTGGTATTCTGCAGCTCTACCCATATAGATTCCACATCATCCAAGCTAATGTCCTTCCGAACTATTGCCTTAATTTGCTCCTTAACTAGCAATGCTACCCCACCTCCTTTTCCTTTTATTCTATCTTTCCTGAATGTTGAATACCCCTGGATGTTGAGTTCCCAGCCCTGATCATCCTGGAGCCACGTCTCCGTAATCCCAATCACATCATATTTGTTAACATCTATTTGCACAGTTAATTCATCCACTTTATTGCGGATACTCCTTGCATTAAGACACAAAGCCTTCAGGCTTGTTCTTTTAACACCCTTTGTCCTTTTAGAATTTTGCTGTACAGTGGCCCTTTTTGTTCTTTGCCTTGGGTTTCTCTGCCCTCCACTTTTCCTCATCTCCTTTCTGTCTTTTGCTTTTGCCTCCTTTTTGTTTCCCTCTGTCTCCCTGCATTGGTTCCCATCCCCCTGCCATATCAGTTTAAATCCTCCCCAACAGCACTAGCAAACACTCCCCCTTGGACATTGGTTCCGGTCCTGCCCAGGTGCAGACCGTCCGGTTTGTACTGGTCCCACCTCCCCCAGAACCGGTTCCAATGCCCCAGGAATTTGAATCCCTCCCTGTTGCACCACTGCTCAAGCCACGTATTCATCTGCACTATCCTGCGATTCCTACTCTGACTATCACGTGGCACTGGTAGCAATCCCGAGATTACTACTTTTGAGGTCCTACTTTTTAATTTAGCTCCTAGCTCCTTAAATTCGTTTCGTAGGACCTCATCCCTTTTTTTACCTATGTCGTTGGTACCAATGTGCACCACGACAACTGGCTGTTCTCCCTCCCTTTTTAGAATGTCCTGCACCCGCTCCGAGACATCCTTGACCCTTGCACCAGGGAGGCAACATACCATCCTGGAGTCTCGGTTGCGGCCGCAGAAACGCCTATCTATTCCCCTCACCATTGAATCCCCAATCACTATTGCTCTCCCACTCTTTTTCCTGCCCTCCTGTGCAGCAGAGCCAGCCATGGTGCCATGAACTTGGCTGCTGCTGCCCTCCCCTGATGAGTCATCCCCCTCAACAGTACCCAAAGCAGTGTATCTGTTTGGAAGGGGGATGACCACAGGGGACACCTGCACTACCTTCCTTGCACTGCTCTTCCTGTTGGTCTTCCATTCCCTATCTGGCTGTGGACCCTTTCCCTGCGGTACGACCAACTCGCTACACGTGATACTCACGTCATTCTCAGCATCGTGGATGCTCCAGAGTGAATCCACCCTCAGCTCCAACTCCGCAACGCGGTCTGTCAGGAGCTGGAGGCGGATACACTTCCCGCACACGTAATCGTCAGGGACACCGGAAGTGTCCCTGAGTTCCCACATGGTACAGGAGGAGCATAACACCCGACCGAGCTCTCCTGCCATGACTTAACCCTTATATACACTTAAATTGGCAACAACAATGTTAAAAGTTACTCACTGATATAGAAGAGAAAAAAGAAAAACTACTCACCAATCACCAGCCAATCACTTACCCTCTTGGCTGTGACGTCACCTTTTGATTTCTTTCCCATTTACACCCTATCTAGACCCAGCTTTTGTTTCTTTACTTGTCTCATTACCATCTCTTTTCACCTCGCACCATCGTCCCTTTTGCCATTTAATCTCTCCTGCCTCCCACCCTATCACAGACCTTCCCCTTTGTTCTTTCCTTCCCTCCTCCTTTCCCTGCCCCTACATCTTCCTCTCCTCTCCCCTCTCAGCGTTCCGAAGGGACCGCTCACTCCTGCTCCATTCTGCAGTCACAACCAGCACTCCCTCCCCTTCCCACGGCACCTTCCCGTGCAAGGGCACGAGGTGTAACACCTGCCCTATTACCTCCTCCCTTCCCACTATCCAGGGCCCCAAATACTCCTTCCAGGTGAAACAGCGATTTATTTGTACTTCTTGCAATTTAGTATACTGCATTCGCTGCTCACGATGTGGTCTCCTCTACGGTGGGGAGACTAAACGTAGATTGGGTGACCGCTTTGCAGAACAGCTCCATTCAGTCCGTAAGTGTGACCCTGAGCTTCTGGTCAGCTGTCACTTTAATTCTCCGTTTCACTCCCACTCTCCGTTCTCGGCCTCCTGCACTGTTCCAATGAAGCGCAATGTAAGCTCGAGGAACAGAACCTCATCTTTCGATTAGGCACTTTACAGCCTCTGGACTCAACAATTTCAGATTATAATCTCTGCCCACACTTTTTCCGATGGCAGCTGTTGACGTTTACGCCATTCCCATTTACACCCTATCTAGACCCAGCTTTTGTTTCTTTACTTGTCTCATTACCATCTCTTTTCACCTCACACCATCGTCCCTTTTGCCATTTAATCTCTCCTGCCTCCCACCCTATCACAGACCTTCCCCTTTGTTCTTTCCTTCCCTCCTCCTTTCCCTGCCCCTACATGCTGTGTACATAAATAAACAGACTAAATACGTACACAACACTACACTTGCTTAAAAACCTGTTACCTCTAACCTTTTCCAGTTCTGACAAAAGGTTATCGACCTGGAACGTTAACTCTGTTTCTCTTTCCACAGATGCTGCCTGACCCGCTGAGTATTTCCAGCATTTTCTGTTTTTATTATAGATATAGAGGGAACGTATCGATGGACAGAGTGGTGATAATAAGCCCTACAACAGCATTTATTGTGAGAGAGTTTTTCTCCTCATCTGATTTTCAATGAGAGGATGTCTTATTTGCCTGATGAGAAAGTTGTTGGTTAATCGTGACTTTGCCTGTCAAGGACTGGAAAGAGTTGACCAAAATACATTTTGCCTTCCATCAGAGTGGCACACATTAATGCTTTTGCATTCTGGGAGCGGCCATCCATAGAGTGACACTTCTGCTCAATCAGGGTCCCTGAGGATGCAGCAAAACTCAAGCCCCAGGCTTCACAGAGAGCGACAGGCATGTGCAGAGTGTTATGTATGTAAACACTACCAATGTGTAAGACTTGCCACCAGGGGGCACACCTGTGGGAGACCCAAGGGTCACCTGCACACCCTGGGCAAGCAGGTATAAAAGGCAGACTACCATGCTGCTTCCTCACTCTGCAGTTACATTAAATAGACCAAGGTCACAACAGTTTGAACTGAAGATGTACAGTCTTGTGGAGTTATTCTAAATGTAACATTTGGCGACGAGTAACAGATCACTGCTTTTCCACGCCATTGGTATTCTTGAGAGATTTGTTGAGGGTGATGATTGGGAAGCCTTCGTTGAGCATCTTGACCAGTACTTCGTGGCCAACAAGCTGGAAAAGGAAGAAACCGCGATCAAGCGCAGGGCGATTCTCCTCACCATTTGCGGGTCCACGGTGTATGGCCTCATCAAAAATCTGCTAGCAGCGACAAAACCAACGGAGAAGACATATGAAGAGTTGTGCACGCTGGTTCGTGAACACCTCAAGCCGAAGGCCAGGTATTGCTTTTATACGCACCACCGCTCCGAGGGCCAGGACGTGGTGAGCTATGTCACCGACCTAAGATGCCTTGAGGGACCGTGCGTATTTGCTGGATTTTTGGGGGCAGTGTTGCAGGACTTTTTCGTGCTTGGAATTGGCCACGAGGTCATTCTTCGCAAACTGCTGTCTGCTGAATCCCTAGATCTGATCAAGGCCATCACGATAGCCCAGGCTTTTATGTTCACGAACGATAACACTAAACAGATATCATTGCAGCATCGGAACTCACCGGCAAGTACTGTGCATAAAATAATGCCTTCAGCAGGCAGAACTGTACATGGCAGGACCTACATGCCTGCAGAGGCCAGACCTAGGATGACTCAGAGCCCGCCGTGGGGCGTGAATGCGAATCCATTAGCACCATGTTGGTGCTGCGGGGGTAATCATCGAGCCCATCGATGTCGATTCAAGCACTACGTGTGCAAGGGCTGTGGAACAATGGGGCACCTCCAGCAAATGTGCAAACGTGCTGCGACTCACCACGTGGCAGAGTCGGCAGAAGATGACTGATCCGGCGTGGATCACGCTGAACAAGTAAGAGAGGCATCTCAACCCGAGGCTGAAGAGGAAGTGTATGGGGTACACACCTTCACCACCAAAAGCCCTCCGATAATGTTGAAAGTCAAATTAAATGGCATTCCAGTTTCCATGGAATTGGACATGTGGGCGAGTCAGTCAATTATGAACCAGAAGGCTTTTGAGAAACTGTGGGGCAACAAGGCATAAAGGCCAAAACTAAGCCCAATACAGACCAAGCTGCGCATTTACACCAAAGAGCTCATACCAGTTATTGGCAGTGCGGCAGTGAAGGTATCATACGATGGAGCTGTGCATGATTTACCACTATGGATTGTACCAGGCGATGGCCCAACGCTGTTCGGCAGAAGCTGGCTCGGAAAGATCAGATGGAACTGGGACGACATCAAAGCACTGTCTTCGGTGGATGACGCCTCGTGCGCCCAAGTGCGAAATAAATTCCCGTCGTCATTCGAGCCAGGCATCGGCAACTTCACAGACACCAAAGTGCAGATCCATCTAATCCCTGATGCACGACCCATTCATTGCAAGGCCCGAGCGGTTCCATACATGATGTGAGAGAAAGTCGAGCTGGACAGACTTCAACGAGAGGGGATCATATCGCCAGTCGAGTTCAACGAGTGGGCCAGTCCAATTGTTCCGGTGTTGAAGAGCGACGGGACGGTCAGAATCTGCAGGGACTACAAGGTAACGATCAACCGAGTCTCGTTACAGGACCAGTACCCACTACCCAAAGTGGATGACCTGTTTGCAACACTAGCAGGGGAGAAGTCGTTCACTAAGCTGGATCTAACCTCTGCTTACATGACACAGGAGCTGGCTGAACCTTCGAAAACATTGACGTGCATCAACACGCACAAAGGACTGTTCATATACCACAGATGCCCCCTTGGGATTCGTTCGGCGGCGACCAGCTTCCAGAGGAACATGGAGAGTCTGCTGAAATCGGTTCCGTGCACCGTGGTGTTCCAAGACGACATCTTGATCACTGGCCGCAACACCACCAAACACTTGCACAACCTGGAAGAGGTTCTCAAGCGACTGGACAGAGTAGGACTCAGGCTGAAACACTCCAAGTGTGTTTTCCTGGCGCCAGAGATCGAATTTCTGGGGAGAAAGATTGCGGCGGACGGCATCAGACCCACGGACTCCAAGACGGAGGCCATCAAGAATGCACCCAGACCATAGCATTCATTCCTGGGACTCCTCAATTATTTCGGTAACTTTCTACCAGGTTGAGCACTTTGCTGGAACCATTGCATTTATTGCTACGCAAGGGTGACGACTGGGTTTGGGGTAAATCTCAAGAGACAGCCTTTAACAAGGCCAGAAACCTGCTATGTTCTAACAAGCTACTTGTACTGTATGACCCATGTAAATGTTTAGTGCTAGCTTGTGATGCATCTTCGTACGGGGTCGGTTGTGTGTTACAGCAAGCCAATGGGTCAGGCAAACTGCAACCGGTTGCATATGCATCCAGAAGCTTATTTAAGGCTGAAAGAGCCTACAGTATGGTTGAGTAAGAAGCATTAGCATGTGTATACGGGGTTAAGAAAATGCACCAATACCTATTTGGGCTCCGATTCGAGCTCGAAACCAACCACAAGCCGCTCATTTCGCTGTTCTCAGAAAGCAAAAGGTATTAACACCAGTGTTTCATCCCGCATCCAAAGATGGGCACTAAAGTTATCTGTGTATGATTATGTAATCCGCCACAGACCAGGCACTGAGAACTGTGTGGATGTCCTCAGTCGGCTACCAATGCCCACCATCGGGATGGAAATGGCGCAACCCGCAGACTTGCTTCGTGTAATGGATGCTTTTGAGAGCGAGTGGTCACCCGTCACGGCTCGCCAGATGAGGACCTGGACTAGCCAGGACACTGTGCTATCACTAGTAAAAAGCTGTGTCCTCAATGGGAGCTGGTCAGCGGTCCCAGGAGAAATGCAAGACGAAGTTAAACCGTTCCACCGACGCAAGGACGAAATGTCCATCCATTCGGACTGCCTCCTATGGGGGAATCGTGTAATTTTGCCAAAAAAAGGCAGGGAAACGTTTTACGCGACCTTCACAGCACCCACCCAGGCATAGTCATGATGAAGGCTATCGCCAGATCGCACGTTTGGAGGCCCGGCATTGACTCAGAATTGGAGTCATGCGTACACCAATGTAACACTTGTTCACAGTTTAGCAGCACACCAAGAGAGGCCTCACTGAGTCTGTGGTCATGGCCCTCCAAACCGTGGTCAAGGGTCCATGTAGATTTCGCTGGCCCCTTTCTAGGAAAGATGTTTCTAGTAGCAGTGGACGCTTACTCTAAATGGATTGAATGTATAATAATATCGTCATGTACGTCCACTGCCACCATTGAAAGCCTCCAGGCCATGTTCATCACCCATAGTTTGCCCGACGCCCTTGTTAGTGACAATGGACCATGCTTCACCAGCTCGAAATTCAATGAGTTCATGACCTGCAATGGCATCAAGCATGTCAGGTCTGCGCCGTTTAAGGCCGCGTTCAATGGTCAAGCGGAATGGGCAGTCCAAACCATCAAGCAGAGCTTGAAATGTGTGACGGACGGTTCCCTGCAGACCCGATTATCTCGGATTCTGCTCAGCTACCGCACGAGACCCATTCACTTACCGGGGTTCCCCCTGCAGAATTGCTCATGAAGAGAGCACTCAAAACCAGGCTCTCCTTAGTTCACCCGGATCTAAATGATCATGTGGAAACCCGACGTCACCGGCATAACGTGTACCATGATCGCGCGGCTGTATCACGTGACATTGAGGTCAATGACCCTGTGTTTGTTCTTAATTATGGTCATGGTCCCAAATGGGTTGCTGGCACTGTGTTAGCCAAGGAGGGGAATAGAGTGTTTGTTGTCAAACTTTTGAATGGACAAACATGCAGAAAGCACTTGGATCAGACCAAACTGCAGTTCACTGACAACCAAGAACAGTTTGAAGAGGACATTACCATCATTGATCCACCCACACACACCCAACCAGCAATCGACCTCGCAGTCAACCACGAGGATGAACCCACCATGCCCGACAGTCCGATCAGACCAGCTACACCGCAGTGCAGCAATGATCCAACCGACTCACCCATACCAGGACTTCAACTCAGGCGATCGACCCGGGAACAAGGAGCCCCGGATCGCCTTAACTTATAAATAACTTGTACATAAGACTTTGGGGGGAATGATGTTATGTATGTAAACATTACCAATGTGTAAGACTTGCCAGCAGGGGGCGCAACTGTGGGAGACCCAAGGGTCACCTGCACACCCGGGGCAAGCAGGTATAAAAGGCAGTCCACCATGCTGACTCCTCACTCTGGAGTTACATTAAATAGACCAAGGTCACAACAGTTTGAGCCAAAGATGTATAGTCTTGTGGAGTTATTCTAAACGTAACACAGGGGAAGCTTCTATGACTTTTGTAGGATCTTCCTGATCCATATTTCAGCAAATTAGATGATTCAGTTGATCATCTGAACTAATGAGAAAAATGTGTGAGCCATTATTTTTGGCCAGGAACCAAGATAATTTGTTTAATTTGGAACACACCAGACTTAGTTATGTAGATACAGCAGAGTGTTAGGCTCCAGTAACACACAGGGACTGGGAATCTGATATTAAGCACCTTAAATACTGTATGGCTTTCAGTGCACGACCCGTGGATTATTGCATCCCAGAGTACTAAAAGAGGTAGCCATGGAAATAATGGATGCATTGGTTGTCATCTTCCAAACTTCTATATATTATGGAACAGTTCCTGCAGATTGGAGGTTGGCAAATGTAACCCCACTATTTAAAAAGGAGGGAGAGAGAAAACAGGGAACTACAGACTGGTTAGCCTAACATCAGTAGTAGGGAAAATACTAGAGTCTATTATAAAGGATGTGATAACGGCACACTTAGATAATATCAACGGGATTAAAAAAAGTCAACGTGGATTTATGAAAGGAAAAACATGTTTGACAAACCTACTGGAGTTTTTTGAGGATGTAACTGATAGAATAGATAAGGGAGAACCAGTGGATGTAGTATATTTGGATTTTCAGAAGGCCTTTGATAAAGTCCTACATAAGAGGTTAGTGTGCAAAATTAAAGCACATAGGATTGGGGGTAACGAACCGGCATGGATTGAAAGTTGGTTAACTGACAGGAAACATAGAGTAGGAATAAACGGGTCTTTTTCGGAGTGGCGGGCAGTGACTAGTGGGGTACCACAGAGATCAGTGCCTCAGCTATTCACAATATATATCAATGATTTGGATGAGGGAACCAAATGTAATATTTCCAAGTTTGCTGTCGGCACAAAACTAGGTGGGATTGTGAGTTGTGAGGAGGATACAAAGACGCTGCAAGGCGATTTAGATAGGTTGAGTGAGTGGGCAAACAGATGGCAGATGCAGTATAACATGGATAAATGTGAAGTTATCCACTTTGGTAGGAAAAACATAAGGACAAAGTATCATTTAAATAGTGATGGCTTGGGAAGTGTCGATGTACAGAGGGACCTGGGTGTCCTTGTACACCAGTCATTAAAGCAAACATGCAGGTGCAGCAAGCAGTTAGGAAGGCAAATTATATGTTGGCCTTCATTGCAAGAGGATTTGAGTACAGGAGCAAGGATGTCTTACTACAGTTATACAAGGCCTTGGTGAGACCGCACCTGGAGTATTGTGTGGATCAGCCATGATCATATTGAATGGCGGTGCAGACTCGAAGGGCCGAATGGCCTACTACTGCTCCCATTTTCTATGTTTCTAAGGCTTGAGGCCTCCTTCAACAACAACAGCAACAACGCAAATTTATATAGTGCCCTTAATAGGAGCACAATCAAACAAAAATTGACACTGAGATACATAAGGAGATATCAGGACAGGTGATCAAAAGCTTGGTCAATGAGATAGCTTTAAGGAGCATCTTAAAGAAATAGAGAGAGGTAGAGAGGCGGAGAGGTTTAGGGAAGGAATTCCAGAGCGTGGGGTCTGGGCAGCTGAAGGCATGGCCACCAATGGTGGAGCGATTAAAATTGAGGATGCACAAGAGGCCAGAATTGAGGAGAGCAGGGATCTTGGAGGGCTATAGGAGGTTGGCTTCTGGTTAAGCAAGGCCTCGTTTTCAAAATTCTCATCCTTGTTTACAAATCCCTTCCTGGCCTCACCCCTCCCTATCTCTGTAATCTTCTTCAGCCCCACAACCTCCCGAGATGTCTGCACTCTTCAAATTCTGTCCGCTTGAGCATCCTGATTATAATCGCACGGTGGCCGTGTCTTCTGTTGCCTTGGTCCCAAGCTCTGGAACTCCCTCCCTAAACCTCTCCACCTCTCTTTCCTTCTTTAAGACGTTCCTTAAAACCTACCTCTTTGACCAAGCTTTTGGTCACCTGCGCTAATTTGTACTTATGTGGTTCAGTGTCAAATTTATTTGTTTTGTCTTAAAACACTGCTGTGAAGCGCCTTGGGACATTTTACTACGTTAAAGGCGCCATATAAATACAAGTTGTTGTTGTTACATGGGTACAGAGGCACGAGGGATTTGAAAACAGGGATGAGAATTTTAAAATCGAGGCGTTGCCGGACCAGGAACCAATGTAGGTCAGCGGGCACAAGGGCGATGGTTGGCAGTGAGTTAGGGCAAAGGCAGCAGAGTTTTGGATGAACTCACGTTTACAAAGGGTGCAAGGTAGGAGACTGGCCTGGAGAGGGTTGGAATAGTCGAGTGGAGAAGTAACAAAGCGTTTCAGCAGCAGTTGGGCTGAGATGAACCTGCTGCACAGTGTTTGTGCTTTGAATGCTGGGAGCTTAGGCACAAACTAACGCAAGGCCCATCCAGGCCCCAGTTTTATGGGCTTCCCTATAACGAGATTTCAGCACCTGTTTGGAGCTCCACAGATATTCGGCATCTATTGGAGCAAACACTTGACGAGAGTCTCGTTACAACGATTCGCAATGTCCTCGTGGGTCCACAGAGCCGCCCTTTGTTTCCAGGCTTTGCTCTTTTGGCCGATGCCAGGGAGGGTCCCTCTGCCCCACCACGCCAGCCTTTCAAGGGCAGCCATTGGCCATTCCGTATATTGTGATCAGAATAACTCCACAAGACTATGTTGTAAGCTCAAATCATTATAACCTTGGTCTCTTTAATGTAACTCCAAAGTGAGGAAGCAGCATGATGGACTGTCTTTTATACCTGCTTGCCCAGGGTGCACAGGTGACCCTTAGGTCTCCCACAGGTGTGCCCCCTGGTGACAACTCTTACCATTGGTGAGGTTTGCATACAAAATATCACTCCCCCCAAAGTCTTATGTACAAGTTATTTACAGGTTGAGGTGATCTGGCGCTCTGCGTTCCTGGGTCGATCGTCTGAGTTGAAGTCCTGGCATGGGTGAGTTGGTTGGATCGTTGCTGCACAGCCGCGCGGCTGGTCTGATCGGACTGTCGGCCATGGTGGGTTCATCCTCGTGGTTGTCAGCGAGGTCGATTGCTGGTTGGGCATGTGTTGGTGGACCGTAAATGGTAAAGTCTTCTTCAAACTGTTCTTGGTTGTCAGTGAATCGCAGTTTGGTCTGATCCAAGTGCTTTCTGCATGTTTGTCCATTCAAAACCACGCGATTCCCCCATAGGAGACAATCCGATTGGATGGACAATTCATCCTTACTTCAGTGGAACGGATTAATTTCATCTTGCATTTCCCCTGGGACCGACGACCAGCTCCCATTAAGGATGCAGCTTTTTACTAGTGATAGCACAGGATCTTGGCTGGTCCAGGTCCTGATCTGGCGAGCCGTGACGGGTGACCCCTCGCTCTCAAAAGTATCCGCCATTTCCACCCCGGTGGTGGGCAATGGCAGCCGACTGAGGGCGTCAGTGCAGTTCTCAGTGCCTGGTCTGTGGCGGATTACAGTCATACGCAGACAATGTTAGTGCCCATCTATGGATGTGGGACGAAGCATTGGTGTTGATACCTTTGCTTTCTGAGAGCAGTTTGTGGTCGGTTTGAGCTCGAGGAGATATTGGTGCATTTTCTTAACCCCGTATCCACAAGCCAACGCTTCTTTCTCAACCATACTGTAGGCTCTTTCAGCCTTGGATAAACTTCTGGACGCATATGAAATCGATTGCAGTTTGCCTGAGACATTGGCTTGCTGTAACACACAACCGACCACGTACGATGACACATCACAAGCTAGTACTAAATGTTTACATGGGTCATACATTACAAATAACTTATTAGAGCATAGCAGGTTTCTGGCCTTATTAAAGGCTGTCTCTTGAGATTTACCCCAAACCCAGTTGTTATCCTTGCGTAGCAATAAATGCAAGAGTTCCAGCAAAGTGCTCAACCCCAGTAGAAAGTTACCAAAATAGCTGAGGAGTCCCAGGAACGAACGCAGCTCCGTCACATTCTGTGGTCTGGGTGCATTCTTGATGGCCTCCGTCTTGGAGTCCGTGGGTCTGATGTCATCTGCCGCAATCTTTCTTGCCAGAAATTCGACCTCTGGCGCCAGGAAAACACACTTGGAGTGTTTCAGCCTGAGTCCCACTCTGTCCAGTCGCTTTAGAGCCTCTTCCAGGTTGTGCAAGTGTTTGGTGGTGTTGCAACCAGTGATCAAGATGTCGTCTTGGAACACCATGGTGCATGGAACCGATTTCAACAGACTCTCCATGTTCCTCTGGAAGATGGCTGCAGCCAAGTGAATCCCAAAGGGGCATCTGTGGTACACGAACAGTCCTTTGTGCGTGTTGATGCATGTCAATTTCTTTGACGGTTCAGCCAGCTCCTGTGTCATGTAAGCAGAGGTAAGATCCAGCTTAGTGAACGACTTTCCCCCTGCTAGCATTGCGAATAGGTCATCCACTTTAGGTAGCAGGTACTGGTCCTGTAACGAGATTCGGTTGATCATTACCTTGTAGTCCCGGCAGATTCTGACCTTCCCATCGCTCTTTAGCACCGGCACGATTGGACTGGCCCACTCGTTGAACTCGACTGGTGATATGATCCCCTCTCATTGAAGTCTGTCCAGCTCGATCTCAACTTTCTCTCGCATCATACATGGTACTGCTCGGGCCTTGTGCTGAATGGGCCGTGCCCCAGGAACAAGATGGATCTGCACCTTGGCGCCTGTGAAGTTGCCTGTCTCAAATAGCGCTGGGAATTTGTTTAGCACCTGGGTGTACGAAGCGTCATCCACCGAAGACAGAGCTTTGATATTGTCCCAGTTCCTAGCCAGCTTCTGCTGAACAGCGTTGGACCATCGGCTGGTACAATCCATAGTGGTAAATCATGCACCATTCTGTCGTACGCTACTTTCACTGCCGCACTGTTGACAACAGGTATGAGTTCTTTGGTGTAAGTGTGCAGCGTTGTGTGAATCAGGCTCAGTTTTGGTCTCTGTGCCTTGTTGTCCCACAGTTTCTGAAAAGCTTTCTGGCTCATGATTGATTGACTCGCCCCCGTGTCCAATTCCATGGAGACTGGAATGCCGTTAAGTTTAACTTTTAACATTATCGGAGGGCTTTTGGTGGTGAAGCTGTGTATCCCATACACTTCCTCTTCATCCTCACAAAAAAGTCCCGCAACATTTTCCCCAAAGATCTGGCAAATTCGCACAGTCCTGCAAGGCGTCTTAAGTCGGCGACAAAGCTCGCCACGTTCTGGCGTTCAGAGCAATGGTGTGTGTAAAAGCGATATCTGGCCATTAGGATGTTCTCCTTCGGCTTGAGGTGTTCTCGAACCAGCGTGCACAGCTCTGTGTAAGTCTTGTCCGTTGGTTTGATCGGTGCCAGCAGATTTTTGACCAGGTCATATATCGAAGACCCACATACGGTGAGGAGAATCGCCCTGGGCTTGACCGCTGTCTCACGTTGGCCACGAAATACTGGTCGAGACGCTCAATGAAGGCTTCCCAATCATCACCCTCAACAAATCTCTCAAGAATACCAACAGCAGTCATTACCGCGTGAAAGTTCGTGATCTGTAACTCGTCGGCAATTATTGTGTTCAGAATAACTCCACAAGATTATGTTGTAAGCTCAAACCATTGTGACCGTGGTCTCTTTAATGTAACTCCAAAGTCAGGAAGCAGCATGGTGGATTGCCTTTTATACCTGCTTGCCCAAGGTGCACAGGTGACCCTTAGGTCTCCCACAGGTGTGCCCCCTGGTGGCAAGTCTTACCATCGGTGAGGTTTGCATACATAACACCGTATGTGCCTCAGTCCACCACCATGCTGCTCCCCTTACACCAGGCACCAGGCTAGGATATCGCAGTAATATTTAAATGGGTAGCTCGCACATGATTCGACGAGGCTACTGGAGTGCCTGGGCAGGAACCAAGAGACACTCAATGCGTTTTATAAAGAATAAATATAGGGGCATTATACCCAGTGTAGTGCAGTGTGAGGGTGCCAGCCATGGTGCTGTGGCAGCATTCTCTACTCTCCATTAGAAAGGTATTGGTGCAAGTCACACTCCACAACACCTGAGTTCATAGTCCCGGCTGAAACTTCAGTGCAGTGCTGAGGGAGCAATACTGAGGGAGCGCTGCACTGTTGGAGGGGCAGTACTGAGGGAGTGGCGCACTATCGGAGGGGCAGTACTGAGGGAGCGCTGCACTGTCGGAGGGGCAGTACTGAGGGAGCGCTGCACTGTCGGAGGGCAGTACTGAGGGAGCGCTACACTGTCGGAGAGGCAGTACTGAGGCAGCGCCGCACTGTCAGAAGGCAGTACTGAGGGAACGCTGCACTGTCGGAGGGCAGTACTGAGGGAGCGCTACACTGTCGGAGAGGCAGTACTGAGGCAGCGCCGCACTGTCAGAAGGCAGTACTGAGGGAACGCTGCACTGTCGGAGGGCAGTACTGAGGGAGCGCTACACTGTCGGAGAGGCAGTACTGAGGCAGCGCCGCACTGTCAGAAGGCAGTACTGAGGGAGCGCTGCACTGTCGGAGGGGCAGTGCTGAGGGAGTGCTGCACTGTCAGAGACGCTGATTATTGGAAAAGGATGGCCTAAATGTTGGATTGTGCCCAAATTGGAGCGGGTTCTTGGCACACTCCTCATTCCCCATTCCTCCCATTCCCCATTCCCCATTGCATGTCCCAATTGAAGCCGACAGCCGGACCATGGCCAATCCTCCCACTGGCTTCATTTGATGAACTGCCAGTCTCCGGCCAGAGGTGGATCAGCGGGTCTAACCGTGTTCTCAGGGCAGGTGTGGATTGGGACTGTGATGGTCCCCATGATTGAACACCTTGGTGACATCGACTAACTAAGTCTACAGGTGAAACTGTCCCCCAGCGTCGCTATACCCAGCGTCGCCGTGCCCAGTGTTTCTGAACGCAGTGTCGCCGTACCCAGTGTCTCTGTACCCAGTGTCGCCGTACCCAGTGTCTCTGTACCCAGTGTCGCCGTACCCAGTGTCACTGTGCCCAGTGTCGCCGTACCCAGTGTCACTGTGCCCAGTGTCGCCGTACCCAGTGTCTCTGTACCCAGTGTCGCCGTACCCAGTGTCTCTGAACCCAGTGTCGCCGTACCCAGTGTCACTGTGCCCAGTGTCATCGTACCCAGTGTCACTGTGCCCAGTGTCGCCGTACCCAGTGTCACTGTACCCAGTGTCGCCGTACCCAGTGTCACTGTGCCCAGTGTCGCCGTACCCAGTGTCACTGTGCCCAGTGTCGCCGTACCCAGTGTCACTGTACCCAGTGTCGCCGTACCCAGTGTCACTGTGCCCAGTGTCGCCGTACCCAGTGTCACTGTGCCCAGTGTCGCCGTACCCAGTGTCACTGTACCCAGTGTCATCGTACCCAGTGTCACTGTGCCCAGTGTCGCCGTACCCAGTGTCACTGTGCCCAGTGTCGCCGTACCCAGTGTCACTGTGCCCAGTGTCGCCGTACCCAGTGTCTCTGAACCCAGTGTCGCCGTACCCAGTGTCACTGTACCCAGTGTCATCGTACCCAGTGTCACTGTGCCCAGTGTCGCCGTACCCAGTGTCTCTGTACCCAGTGTCGCCGTACCCAGTGTCACTGTACCCAGTGTCGCCGTACCCAGTGTCACTGTGCCCAGTGTCGCCGTACCCAGTGTCTCTGAACCCAGTGTCGCCGTACCCAGTGTCACTGTACCCAGTGTCATCGTACCCAGTGTCGCCGTACCCAGTGTCACTGTACCCAGTGTCATCGTACCCAGTGTGAGCTGCACCCCAGTGTCATTGTACCCAGTATACATTGTACCCAGTGTCGCCGTACCCAGTGTCACCGTACCCAGTGTCACTGTGCCCAGTGTCACCGTACGCAGTGTCTTTGTACCCAGTGTCACTGTACCCAGTGTTGCCGTACCCAGTGTCGCCGTACCCAGTGTCATCGTACCCAGTGTGAGCTGCACCCCAGTGTCATTGTACCCAGTATACATTGTACCCAGTGTCTCTGTACCCAGTGTCACCATACCCAGTGTGAGCTGCACCCCGGTGTCGTTGTACCCAGTGTACGTTGTACCCAGTGTCACTGTACCCAGTGTCGCCGTATCCAGTGTCGCTGTACCCAGTGTCACTGCACCCAGTGTCGCTGTACCCAGTGTCGTTGTACCGAGTGTCACTGTACCCAGTGTACGTTGTTCCCAGTGTCGTTGTACTCAGTGTCGCTGTACCCAGTGTCGTTGTACCGAGTGTCACTGTACCCAGTGTACGTTGTTCCCAGTGTCGTTGTACCCAGTGTCGCTGTACCCAGTGTACGTTGTACCCAGTGTCGCTGTACCCAGTATCGCTGTACCCAGTGTCGCTGTACCCAGTGTGAGCTGTACCCAGTGTGAGCTGTACCCAGTGTTGCTGTACCAAGTGTGAGCTGTACCCAGTGTGAGCTGTACCCAGTGTGAGCTGTACCCAGTGTCGCTGTACCCAGTGTCGCTGTACCCAGTGTGAGCTGTACCCAGTGTGAGTCGCTGCCTTCAGGGAATGAGGGAGATAAAAAGGGAGAGGAAGACAAACAGAGACACACTGCCAGGATGTCAGTGTCCCAAGGGATCGCTGTCTCCCTTTCATTCACTGGGAGCTGCCACAGTATTTTCTCGGGACTACAGGGGAGTTTATAAAATGTGAAGAAACTTAAAACGATTTTGCAGCTGGGAAACGAAAATTAGTTAAAAGCAAAAATGATCAGGGGCAGAATCTGGAATCAAAGCAGAGTGCGGTGAAGAATAGCAGCCCGGGCTCCTCCGAGGGACCTTGTTTGTCCACAATGATCTGCTTATTAACTAATAACTGCATTTTATCGCATAAGGACGAGATGTTAACAGCAGTTGACAGCGTATTGGAATTCCTTAGAGAGGAGGACAAGCAAAGTCCCCAGGCCACAACGTCCCACAATGCCGCTTATTGTCTGCAGCCAATGGGAAATGAAAGCCTTCTCAGGGAAATGGGCCAGGCTGTTGAATGGCCCTCTATTTAACAGATGATTGCTCCCTGACATCCCTGCCGCAGGACAAAGCCCATTGAGTTCATACTGGAGTTTTCAAAATTCCTGCAGCTTTTTATTCAGTGTGTTCGGCTGACTGTGTGTGTGTGTGTGTGTGTGTGTGCGTGTATGTGTGTGTTTGTGTGTATGTGCGGAGAGGGGGGTTTGCGGAAAGGTGGGGGAGGGAGAAGGAATAGCGAGCTTGCAAAAGAGCAACAGGCAGTTTGTGTCTCCTGTGCTTTGAGTGAGCTGGAGGGAGTGCAGGGGACACGCAGCTGTAGAACAACACTGCCGACTGATCTTATTACACATTCGGGCGGTTTCAGCCCATCAAAGGAGACCCGGGGGACGATGTCTGGTCTCCGAATGCCAAGGCCGCGATCGCCAGTGCTCTGGGGGGGCAGCTGTGAGCCGCTGTATCCTGAGGATGGTCAGCTTTCACCATTACTACCCAATGGTAGTCGCGTCAAAGCGGCCCAATTAGAATTGAGGCCATGCCGTGCGCACGTGTAGAAAGCTACCCTCTGCGGACTAAACCTCGAGTCATCAAATCGCACAGTGCAGGAGGAGGCCATTCGGCCCATCGTGCCTGTGCCGGCTCTTTGAAAGAGTGATCCAATTAGTCCCACTCTCCTGCCCTTTCCCCATGGCCCTGTAGATTTTTTTCCTTTACATGTACCTGTATATCTCCAATGCCCATTTAACTGTTACTATTTAATCTTTCAGGCAGCACATTCCAGATGTTAACAACTCGTTGCATTTTAAAATATCTCCTCATCTCCCCTCTGTTCGTGTTGCCAATGACCTTAAATCCATGCCCTCTGGTTACTGATCCCCCTGCCAGTGGAAACTGTTCCTTCTTATTTACTCCATAAAAAAACCCTCATCATTTTGAACACCTGTTACATCTCCCCTTAATCGTCTCTGCTCGGAGGAGAAAAATCCCAGCCTCTCCAGTCTCTGGATGCTCAAAGGCACACTAACCATCTGGTAACCAGCACACTAACCATCTGGTAACCAGCACACTAACCATCTGGTAACCAGCACACTTACCATCTGGTAACCAGCACACTAACCATCTGGTAACCAGCACACGCCATCGATTGTACCAGGGAATTTCCTGCCTGACCAACCTCCTCGTCCTTCTGCACAAGTAATATCCCACCTGGACTATGGGAAACCCTGTGGCATCCAACAGGCTTTTGATGGAATTCCACATGAAAGACTGTTGGTTAAGCTCAAAGTGGCAGAAATTCAGGGTCAGACCTGGGACTGGATAGGAGATTGGCTGAAGGATGCGAAGCAACAAGTACTTGGTGGAGGATGTACGCTGGAGGAAGTGGTGAGAGGAGCATCGCAGTGATTGGGGCATCGCAGCGATTGGAGCATCGCAGTGATTGGAGCATCGCAGTGATTGGAGCAGTGATTGGAGCAGTGATTGGAGCATCGCAGTGATTGGGGCATCGCAGTGATTGGGGCATCGCAGCGATTGGAGCATCGCAGTGATTGGAGCATCGCAGTGATTGGAGCATCGCAGTGATTGGAGCAGTGATTGGAGCAGTGATTGGAGCATCGCAGTGATTGGGGCATCGCAGTGATTGGGGCATCGCAGCGATTGGAGCATCGCAGTGATTGGAGCATCGCAGTGATTGGAGCAGTGATTGGAGCATCGCAGCGATTGGAGCAGTGATTGGAGCATCGCAGTGATTGGAGTATCGCAGTGATTGCAGCATCGCAGTGATTGGAGTATCGCAGTGATTGGAGCATCACAATGATTGGGACATCGCAGCGATTGGAGCATCGCAGTGATTGGAGCATCGCAGTGATTGGAGCAGTGATTGGAGCATCGCAGTGATTGGAGTATTGCAGTGATTGGAGCATCACAATGATTGGGACATTGCAGCGATTGGGGCATCGCAGCGATTGGAGCATCGCAGCGATTGGGGCATCGCAGTGATTGGGGCATCACAATGATTGGGACATTACAGCGATTGGAGTATCGCAGTGATTGGAGCATCACAATGATTGGGACATTGCAGCGATTGGGGCATTGCAGCGATTGGAGCATCCCTGTGATTGGAGCATCTCAATGATTGGGGCATCCCTGTGATTGGAGCATCGCAGCGATTGGAGCATCGCAGGGATTGGAGCATCACAATGATTGGGGCATTGCAGCGATTGGAGCATCGCAGCGATTGGAGCATCCCTGTGATTGGAGCATCGCAATGATTGGGGCATTGCAGCGATTGGGGCATCGCAGCGATTGGGGCATCGCAGGGATTGGAGCATCCCTGTGATTGGAGCATCGCAGTGATTGGAGCATCGCAGTGATTGGAGCATTGCAGTGATTGGGGCATCACAATGATTGGGGCATCGCAGTGATTAGAGCATCGCAGTGATTGGAGCATCGCAGTGATTGGGGCATCACAGTGATTGGGGCATCGCAGTGATTAAAGCATCGCAGTGATTGGAGCATCGCAGTGATTGGGGCATCACAGTGATTGGAGCATCGCAGTGATTGGAGCATCGCAGTGATTGGAGCATCGCAATGATTGGGGCATCGCAGTGATTGGAGCATCGCAGTGATTGGAGCATCGCAGGGATTGGAGCATCGCAGTGATTGGAGCATCGCAGTGATTGGAGCATCGCAGCGATTGGAGCATCGCAGGGATTTTTTTTTCTAATTTACATAAATAACTTGGACCAGATACTGGGATTTAACTTATGAGGACAGATTGCATAAACTTGGCTTGTTTTCCCTTGAGTTTGGAAGATTGAGGAGGATCTGATCCGAGGTGTTTAAAATGTTAAAGGCGTTCGATTGGGTAGATACAGAGGAATCATTTGCTCTGGTGGGGAAATCCAGATCAAGGGGGCACAATCTTAACATTCGAGCCAGGCCCTTCCGGAGTGAAATCAAGAAGTACGTCTTCCCACAAAGTGTAGTGGAAACCTGGAACTCTCCTCCCCAATGGCTGTGGATGCTGGGGGTCAATTCTTTCAAAACTGAAGTTGCTTGAATTTTATTTTATTGAAGTGTATCAAGGGATATGGAGAAAAGATTGGTTGATGGAGTTAAGATGCAGATGAGCCATGAGCTAATTGAATATTAGAACAGTCATGAGGTGGTGAATGGCCTCCTCCTGTCCTCAGGTACCGAGTTAGTTCAATGCAAACTGGTCAAATTCATAAATGATACCAAATGAGTTGGGCCAGTTAAATCAGACCAGCAGCTCACAAATTCCAAATTGAGTTAGTAAAATATGTATGTGTGTGGAACAATGGCAGGTGAAATTTAAGTGTAAGTTTTTCTCCTTCAGAAGCCCAAAATAGTGCTGCGTTCGCTGGGAATGTCTATCAGGAAATGCATTACACCAGCCCATGATCTCCATTGGTCGCAATTCATGCCAGAGGCAACAAAACAGAAGATCTTTGATAACAGGTGCAAAGTATAGCTCACAAGAGTCTCAAATCCTGCCGTATCTATTTTCACACTATTCCTCGAGGGCTTATTTAGAAAAAAATTCATTTTCAGCATGTGGGTGTCGCTGGCAAGGCTGGCATTTATTGCCCATCCCTAGTTACCTTTCAGAAGGTGGTGGTGGGCCTTCTTCTTGGCTGGTTGCAGTCTGTATGGTGAAGGTACTCCAAAAATGATGTGGGGGAGTGAGTTCCAGGATTTTGACCCAGCGACGCTGAAGGAACGCCTATATATCTCTGAGTCAGGATGGTGTGTGACTTGGAGGGCAACATGGAGGTTCCCATGTGCCTGCTGCCCTTGTCCTTCTAGGTGGCAGAGGTCGTGGGTTTACGAGGTGCTGCTGAAGAAGTCTTGGCGAGTTGCTGCAGTGCATCTTGTAGATGGTACACACTGCAGCCATGGTGCACCGGTGGTGGAGGGAGTGAGGGTGGTGGATGAAGTGCCAATCAAGCGGGCTGCTTTGTCCTAGATGGTGTTGAGCATCTTGAGTGCTGCTGGAGCTACACTCATCCAGGCAAGTGGAGAGTGTTCCATCACACTCCTGACTTGTAGGTGGTGGGGTGGCTTTGGGGAGCCAGCCACCTTGCAGTAGAATACCCAGCCTGTGGTCTGCTCTTGTTGCCACAGTATTTATGTGGCTGGTCCCGTTGAGTTTCTGGTCAATGGTGACCCCCAGGATGTTGCTAGTGGGGGATTCGATGATGGTAATGCCAGTGAATGTCAAGGTGCGGTGTTTAGACTCTCGCTTGTTGGAGATAGTCATTGCCTGGCACTTGTGTGGTGCCCTATTTTATCCTTATGTTCTGCATAAAAGGGTTCTACTTTAGCTTAAAGTAGTGGAGACGCAGGATAAATTGGGCAGCAATAATCAACAAATCAAACAGAATGATGAACTACAGAGCCAAAATGATGGCGTACAAATCAGAAGACGCCTTGCTCAAACTGTACGTGCTCTGGTCCGATTGGGTTTAGATCTGGTCACCGAGATATCCAAGCACTGGGGGCCATGCAGAAAAGGGCAAGAGGAGGCTGGTCCCTAGTGTTAGAGGACAGACTGCAAAACCCTGCGCTTTTAAGCCTAGAAAGGAGGCAGCTGAGAGGTGATCTTATAGAGGGATATAAGAATTAAGGGACTGGAAAAGATAAGCCCAGAACAATGCTCCAAACTAAACAATTGCACAGGCACCTGCTGTGGTGCCCTGTTGCTAGGTCAATGGGCAGTGGCGCACCTAAGAATATATAAAAGATCCCATGACACCATTCGATGAAGTTCTCCCAGGTGTCCTGGTCAATATTTATCCCACAACCAACATCACACCATGCAGTATTGGCAGGCCTATCAGTGTCTTCACTGAGGGCAGAGAGAGAGATGCCTCACCCGAAGCTGTCTCCTGCTTTAAAAGGACGAACCTGCCCTCTCCCCACCTCCCACTATCGAAGAATCAAGCCATGGATACGCCTCACTGACACTGCACACGCCCACCAGCATACACGCACGTCAGTCTAGGCCGATACTCCCAGTGCGGTGCTGAGGGAGTGCCACACTGTCAGAGGTGCCATCTCTCAGATGAGACGTTAAACTGAGGCCCCGTCTGCCCTCACGGTGGACGTAAAAGATCCCACGGCACTGTTGGAAGAAGAGCAGAGGGAGAAATCCTCAGTGTCCTGGCCAATATTTATCCCCCAATCAACATCACTAAAACAGATTATCTGGTCATCATCACATTACTGTTTGTGGGAGCTTGCTGTGCGCAAATTGGCTGCCGCGTTTCCTACATTACAACAGTGACTACACTCCAAAAGTACTTCATTGGCTATAGAATGCTTTGGTTGTGAAAGATGCCATAGAAATGCGAGCTCTCTCTTTCTCGGAGGACGCACTGGTTATATGTGAGAGGCAGAGGAATGTGAAGGTTGGTGGGGCAGGGGGCACAATGTGGTGAGACTTGTGCTAGCCATCCTGAAGGAGGGTCAAATGTGCACATCGGTCGTACGGACGGGATTGGCCAGCTCCGGAGAGACAGGAGCCCAGGCCATTCTGTGGTTCTGGCCTGACCTGGGAGTTCTTGGTGCTGACACTGAATTGAACTCTGTTCCCAGCTTTCAGCCCCTCAGCACGAGGGGGGAGGGGCACTACATTTGTAAATGTTTTACATTTTTATTTGTAAATAATAATTTTCTGAAATGAACTCACCCACCGCAAGACACTGGGCTCTTTAAAAGTGAGATTTCAGTGTAGGGGGAGTTTGACACGGTTAGCCCAGGACAAAGTGGGGCAGGAATTCATTTATTTTCGAGCGGTCCCACGTGGTGAAGTGTGAGCAGACTAAAGAGGCTGCATAAATATCAGTTTGTGTGGGGTACAGCACAGCGCAGGGAGTCAAGGCAAGAAAAGCCTTTGTGAAAAAACGTCAGTTTAATAATGTTGAATTATCCCAAGTGGAATTGACTTAACAAAACCCTGACACGTTCAGCATTACTGAGCTTCTCATCTTCTGACTGTCGGCTCCACACTCTGCTCAATGAACTGTTGAGCATAAATCGTTTTCTTTTCCCCCTTACTCATAAACTAACAGTCTTTTATTCTTTTGCAAATGTTGAGCTTTTCAAATAAACACTCATCTGACACTTTCCTGGGTCATTACTCCCCGGCCTCAACCTGTCCCGCTCGGTGTTTATCTTCCAGTTCCCACTTCCGCAGGGAGCGAGTGTGCGTCTACTCTCCGAGTTTGGTCGACTCCACATACACAGGGGGCAGAGAGAGAAATAGAGGGTGAGAGAGGGAGAGAGACGGAGAGGGAGAGACAGGGGGAGGGATAGAGGGTGAGAGAGGGGGTGAGAGAGGGGGAGAGAGAGGGAAAGATAGAGGGGGAGAAATAGAGAGGGAGAGACAGAGGGTGAGAGAGGAAGAGACAGAGGGTGAGAGCGAAAGAGATAGAGGGTGAGAGAGAGGGAGAGATAGAGGAGAGACAGAGGGTGAGAGAGGGATAGATAGAGGGGGAGAAATAGAGGGTGAGAGAGGGAGAGATAGGGGGAGAGAGGGAGAGAGAGGGATAGAGGGTGAGAGCGAGGGAGAGATAGTGTGGGTGAGAGGAAGAGATAGAGGGAGAGATAGAGGGTGAGAGAGGGAGAGCGAGGGAGAGATAGAGGAGAGGCAGAGGGTGAGAGGGAGAGATAGAGAGGGAGCGATAGAGGGTGAGAGAGGGAGAGAGAGAAGGAGAGGTACAGGGTGAGAGAGGGAGAGATAGAGGGTGAGAGAGGGTGAGAGAGGGAGAGATAGAGAGGGAGCGATAGAGGGTGAGAGAGGGAGAGAGAGAAGGAGAGGTACAGGGTGAGAGAGGGAGAGATAGAGGGTGAGAGAGGGTGAGAGAGGGAGAGATAGAGTGACAGATAGAGGGTGAGAGGGAGAGACAGAGGGAGAGATAGACTGAGAGATAGAGCGTGAGAGAGGGAGAGATAGAGCGTGAGAGAGGGAGAGATACAGGGTGAGAGAGGGAGAGATAGAGGGTGAGAGAGGGAGAGATAGAGTGAGAGATACAGGGTGAGAGGGAGAGATAGAGGGAGAGATAGACTGAGAGATAGAGTGTGAGAGAGGGAGAGATAGAAGGTGAGAGAGGGAGAGATAGAGGGTGAGAGAGGGAGAGATAGAAGGTGAGAGAGGGAGAGATAGAGGGTGAGAGAGGGAGAGATAGAGTGGGTGAGAGGGAGCGATAGAGGGAGAGATAGAGGGTGAGATAGAGGGTGAGAGAGGGAGAGATAGAAAGTGAGAGAGGGAGAGATAGAGAGTGAGAGAGGGAGAGATAGTGGGTGAGAGGGAGCGATAGAGGGTGAGATAGGTAAGAGAGGGAGAGATAGTGAGAGAGAGAAAGTTAGGTGAGAGGGAGAGATAGAGGGTGAGAGAGGGAGAGATAGAGGGTGAGAGAGGGAGAGATAGTGAGAGAGAGGGAAAGTTAGAGGGTGAGAGAGGGAGAGCTAGAGGGAGATATAGAGGGTGAGAGAGGGAAAGATAGAGGGTGAGAGGGGGATAGAGGGAGAGATAGTGAGAAAGGGAAAGATAGAGGGTGAGAGAGGGAGAGATAGAGGGTGAGAGAGGAAAAGAAAAAAGGGACAGAGTGAAAGAGGGAGAGAGAGACAATGAAAGAGGGAAAGAGAGAGTGAAAGAGGAAGAGAGACTGAAAGAGGGAGAGAGACAGTGAAAGAGGGATAGAGTGAAAGAGGGAGAAAGACAGTGAAAGAGGGAGAGAGAGTGAAAGAGGATGAGAGAGGGATACAGTAGGAAAATTGTGAGACACAGGGAAAGAGAGAGAGGGAGAGAGAGAAAGAGAAAGAGAATAGTGGAAGGGAGAGAGAAAGAGCGCCACAGAGAAACGCAGAGACAGAGAGCACGAAAAAGAAAAGAAAGATGTAGAGAAAGCAATGGGGAGAGAGACAGTGGGAAAGAGATAGTCATTGTCTGTAAAGCGCTGTGAGACATCCGGTGGTCATGAAAGGCGCTATATAAATGTAAGTTTCTTTTTTAGAGTAAGAAAGAGAAAGACAGGCAGAGAGAGAAAAAGGAGACAGAGTGATGAGGAAAGAGAAAGAAAGGGAGACAACAAGGAAGAAAATGTCAGAGACGGATAGATGGACAGAGAGGGACAGAAAGGGACAGAGAGAGAGAGAGAAGGACAGAGAGAGAGAGGGGGACAGAGAAGGACAGAGAGGGAGAGAGGGACAGAGAGGGACAGGGGGACAGAGGGGGACAGAGTAGGACAGAGGGACAGAGGGACAGGGAGACAGAGGGACAGAGAGTGAAGGAGGTTGGGGTTTCTGCTGTGCTATTATATGTTGCTCCCCTCCTCATGTCTCACCATCCTCACCTACTTCCTACACATGTGTCTCTAATGTTAAAACTCTCTTCCCTGCTTCTGTTGTTATTCAGTATCAACTAGAAGAGTTGGATTGGCCTGTCAATTAATTGTACAGCCCAGCGATGAAACCTGACTGTGGCTCCCTTATTTCCCACGAGGTATGATTGTGATCCTAACTCGGTTCCCTTGGCCAACACTTCTCACCCAAGGCAAGTCATGTACACAGTCCCGTGGTTTGCTGTCCCCCAGTTCAATGAGACTGGGTACAGAAAGGATTTCACAACCTCAGGAAGCCCCAAAGCGCTTTACACCCAATGAAGTACCTTTGAAGTGTAGTCACTGTTACAATGTAGGAAACATGGCAGCCAATTTGTGCACAGCAAGGTCCCACAAAGAACAATGAGATCATGACCAGATCGTCTTCAAAATAGTGCCATGGGGTTTTATACAAAAACCTGAGAGAGCAGATGGGGCCTCGGTTTAACGTCTCATCCGAAAGATGGCACCTCCGACAGTGCAGCCCTCCCTCGAGCCTTCTCCGCCATTTAATAACATCATGGCTGACCTGATCATGGACTTAGTTCCACTTCCCTGCCCGCTCCCCATACCCCTTTATTCCCTTATCGCTCAAAAATCTGTCTATCTCCTGGGGCAGAGAATTCCACAGATTTACAACCCTCTGAGAGAAGAAATTCCTCCTCATCTCAGTTTTAAATGGATGTCCCCTTATTCTGAGACAATGCCCCCTAGTTTTAGTTTCCCGTATGAGTGGAAATATCCTCTCTGCATCCAATTTCTCCAACCCTCTCATTATCTTATATGTTTCGATAAGATCACCTCTCAT
Source organism: Pristiophorus japonicus (assembly GCF_044704955.1). Taxonomy (NCBI): domain Eukaryota; kingdom Metazoa; phylum Chordata; class Chondrichthyes; family Pristiophoridae; genus Pristiophorus; species Pristiophorus japonicus. Next base: position 178,742,097 of record NC_091987.1, on the reverse strand, counting down.
TCTTTTGAACTCCAATGAGTATAGACCCAACTTACTCAACCTATCTTCAGAAGTCAAACCCCCTCATCTCCGGAATCAACGTGGTGAACCTTTTCTGAACAGCCTCCAATGCAAGTATATCCTTCCTTAAATACGGAGACCAAAACTGCACACAGTACTCCAGGTGTGGCCTCACCAATACCCTGTACAGTTGTAGCAGGACTTCTCTGATTTTATACTCTATCCCCCTTGCAATAAAGGCCAACATTCCATTTGCCTTCCTGATTACTTGCTGTACCTGCATACTAACTTTTTGTGTTTCATGCATATGGATCCCCAGGTCCCTCTGTACTGAAGCACTTTGCAATTTTTCTCCATTTAAATTATAATTGACTTTTCTATTTTTTCTGCCAAAGTGGATAACCTCACATTTTCCTACATTATACTCCATCTGCCAAATTTTTGCCCACACATTTAGCCTTTGCAGATTTTTTGTGTCCTCCTCACAATTTGCTTTCCCACCCATCTTTGTATCATCAGCAAACTTGGCTACATTACACTCGGTTCCTTCATCCAAGTCATTAATGTAGATTGTAAATAGCTGAGGCCCCAGCACTGATCCCTGCGGCACCCCACTAGTCACTGTTTGCTAACTGGAAAATGACCCATTTATCCCGACTCTCTGTTTTTTGTTAGTTAGAAAATCCTCTATCCATGCTAATATATTACCCCCCACCCTGTGAGCTTTTATCTTGTGCAGTAACCTTTTATGTGGCATCTTATCGAATGCCTTCTGGAAATCCAAATACACCACATCCACTGGTTCCCCCTTATCCACCCTACTCTTTACGTAATCAAAGAACTCCAGCAATTTTGTCAAACATGATTTCCCTTTCATAAAACCATGCTGACCCTGCTTGTTGAATTATGTTTTTCCAAATGTCCAGCTACTGCTTCCTTAATAATGGACTCCAACATTTTCCCAATGACAGATGTTAGGCTAACCGATCTATAGTTTTCTGCTTTTTGTCTGCCTCCTTTTTTAAATAGGGGCATTACATTTGCAGTTTCCCAATCCGCTGGGACTGCCCCAGAATCCAGGGAATTTTGGTAGATTACAACCAATGCATCCACTATCTCTGCAGCCACTTCTTTTAGGACCCTAGATTGCAAGCCATCAGGTCCAGGGGACTTCTCTGCCTTTAGTCCCATTATTTTACCAAGTACTACTTCTTTAGTGATAGTGATTGTATTAAGTTCCTCCCTCCCTATAGCCCCTTGATTATCCACTATTGGGATGTTTTTAATGTCTTCTACTATGAAGACTGATACAAAATATTTGTTTAATGTCTCTGCCATTTCCCTGTTCCCCATTATTAATTCCCCAGTCTCATCCTCCAGGGGACCAACATTTACTTTAGCCACTCTTTTCCTTTTTATGTACTTGTAGAAACACTTATTATCTGTTTGTATATTTTGAGCTAGTTTACTTTCATAATCTATCTTCCCTCTCTCTATTAGTTTGTTAGTCGTTCTTTGCTGGCTTTAAAAGTTTCCCAATCCTCTGGCCTCTCACTAGTCTCGGCCACATTATATGCCCTTGTTTTCAACTTGTTATCATCCCTTATTTCCTTAGTTAGCCACGGATGGTTATCCCTTCTCTTACAGCACAGACGTCAGCCTGAATTAAAGCCACACTATTTTCGTTCATTATGGATCTCTATACTGAAATTCCTGCTGTGCTCGCTCATCATGTGAAACTCTGAGCCAGACTTACCCCTGAGTTGAGATTACCCTCAATTTATTTCCTGTTTGGAACCCTCAGCCTATCAGAGAGAGGAGATTACCCAGCCTTCAGGTCCGAGAGGTGAAAGGGCAACAGGCTGATTGAACGCCAAACCACCCACTGACCCCTGACAGTTTTTTGTTTGTTAAAACGTTGCAGAAACCTCGTTGACATGAATTATTCATTGACCTGCCTTTATGTATGTCTCACACAAAGAACTCGCTGGCCTATTTCAACTTTCTAACCCAAGTTAATCTTGCAGAAACGGCATATAAACATCCAAGAGAGATCCTCTCAACACTGTTTCATGAATGAGTGTCAAGTACTGCTGAACTAAAGCAAATACAAAACAGCTTTGCCAAGATATGTTCTGCATGTGTCCGGAGTGTAAACTGGAGATAAAAGGAAGTAATGGTGAAATCATTGTATCGCAGCTTGCTCAACATTCACTTAGTAACTGAGCCCAAACACAACCCAAATACAGATATTACACCACAGGCATTGGGCTGCAACTAATGCTGCAGTTTTCCTTTTGGTACAATGAGCATATTTAATCAACAATGCTAGCCAATCAGAGTGAATGGGGAAGAGATCGATCCATTGGGGTTATCTCCACTGGGGAAGATTTTGCTTCATTGGAAGTCTGTACAATAGAAGTGAATAGGAAGTAATGTGGTCTAAATACAGAAAATGCTAGAAATACTTAGCAGGTCAGGCAGCAAATTGCAAAGTGCTGCAGTACAGTGGGACCTGGGGGTACTTGTGCATGAAGCACAAAAGGATAGTATGCAGGAACAGCAAGTGATCAGAAAGGCCAATGGTATCTTCGCCTTTATTGCAAAGGGGATGGAGTGTAAAAGCAGGGAAGTCTTGCTAATTATACAGCGTATTGATGAGGCCACACTTGGAATACTGAGTGCAGTTTTGGTTTCCATATTTAAAAAAGGATATAGTTGCTTTGAAGTTAGTTCAGAGAAGGTTCACTAGGCTGATTCCGGGGATGAGGGGGTTGATTTATGAGGAAAGGTTGAGTAGGTTGGGCCTCAACTCATTGGAATTCAGAAGAATGAGCGGTGATCTTATCGAAACGTATAAGATTATGAGGGGGCTTGACAAGGTGGATGCAGAGAGAATGTTTCCATTGATGTGGGAGACTAGAACTAGAGGGCACGATCTTAGAATAAGAGGCCGCCCATTTAAAACTGAGATGAGGAGAAATTTCTTCTCTCAGAGGGTATAAATCTGTGGAATTCTCTGCCTCAGAGAGCTGTGGAAGCTGGGTCATTGAATAAATTTAAGGCAGAGATAGACAGTTTCTTAATCGATAAAGGAATAAGGGGATATGGGGAGTGGGCAGGGAAGTGGATCTGAGTCCATCATCAGATCAGCTATAATCATATTAAATAGCGGAGCAGGCTCGAGGGGCTGTATGGCCTACTCCTGGTTCTTTTTCTTATGTTCTTATTATGTTAATCTGTGGAGAGAGAAACAAAGTTAACTTTTCAGGTCGATGATCTTTCGTTAGAAATCTTTTTGGTCCATTGAGAGAGGAGTTTGGTCCATTGGAATGATACTCAATGTGAGTTGAATGACTCATCGGTACATCATGCATGATACCACTCAATGGTTTAAGGTGTTTGGATTCTATTTACTGTACTAACAGGCTGCCTGAGCATAAATGTTCTTATTGTTACCCCATGTTATACACTTAAACACAACAATCTCGCTTTTGATGTGCTGCCTTATATCTGTTGTAAAATGGTGTCATATTGCAATGTTTCAAAGAAAACAAGACCAGTAATAACCAGGAGGCGTCCTCCTCCAATTCTGTGGTAATTGGAAACCACAAAAATATGCCAAAACCGTGATAACGAAGAGTTAATGGGGCAGTGTAACTGGTATAGAACAGCGATGAGTTCAGGGCAACTGTTAAAAAGAAAGATTTGCATTTATATAGCACCTTTCATGACCTCAGGACGTCCCAAAGCACTTTACAGCAAATGAAGTACTTTTGAAGTGTAGTCACTGTTGTTAGTACCACCAGCTCTGCCTCCGCAAGATCCTGCAAATCCACTGGGAGGATAGAGGCCAACATCCTCAGCATTGAAGCACTGACCACACTCGACCAGCTCTGTTGGGTGGGCACATGCCCGACACTAGACTCCTAAAGCAAGCGCTCTACTCGGAACTCCCTCACGTCAAGCGCGCCCCAGGTGGGCAGAGGAAATGTTTCAAGGACACCCTCAAAGCCTCCCTGATAAACATCCCCACCGGCACCTGGGAGTCCCTGGCCCAAGACCTCCCTAAGTGGAGGAAGAGCATCCGGGAGGGCGCTGAGTACCTCGAGTCTCATCACCGAGAGCATGCAGAAACCAAGCGCAGGCAGCGGAAGGAGCGGACGGCAAGCCAGACTCCTCACCCACTCTTTTCCTCAACCACTGTCTGTCCCACCTGTGACAGAGACTGTAATTCCTGCATTGGACTGTTCAGTCACCTGAGAACTCGCTTTTAGAGTGGAGGCAAGTCTTCCTCGATTTCGAGGGACTGCCTATGATGATGATGATGATGATAGTCCAGCTTGTCTAGTCATTTCCTGGTTGGGTTTCTGGATGTAAGGTATTAAAGCAGAATTCCCGCTCCATGGATAGAGTGCAGCTATATATGGTGCTTAATCAAGTCAAAAGTGGAAGTGTCCAATGAATAATTGACATTTCAATTTAAGATTTCAGCCTGTATCGCATTCCCAGCTTTCCATTATTCTAAATACAAACCATTTAAATTGCCTGTAACTCACTTTCAGGAATCCATTATCCTATGTATTGACAAACTCACTCCCAGATATCCATAATTGTATATTTAAACCATCTAAACTCCATGATTAGATTCCAGTCTATAAAAAACTCCCAGGAACCCATTAATCATCGAAAACCTTGATTAAATTCCGTCCTGTAACTCACTCTGGGGTATCCGCTATTCTCCATATAAATGATCAAACCACCCATACTCACTCCGAGACATCCATATTGTAGATATAAACCATCAGAAACTCGCAATTAGATTTCAGCCCACTTTACACCTAAACATTTATTATTCTATATATAAACCGCCCGAACCCTCCAATTAGAGTCCAGCCTGTAACTCATTCCCAGGCATCTGTTATTCTATATCATCATCATCATCATAAGCAGTCCCTCGAACGAGGATGACTTGCTTCCACATGAGTTCACAAATGTTTCAATGAAGGACCCGATGTTCCAGTCCTGAACTCCAATTGAGGGGATGGAAGATGTCTGTGCGTGGATTTTTTTAACGTGTGGTGACCGTTGCACACCAGCCACCACACGGGCTCGACAGAGCTAGGTCTTGGTCCAGTGGCAAGGGTTGAACCAGGACGATTGGAGACCTGCTCTGCTGCACGGGCCTAGTGCGCGCACATATCGCAGTGTGGGCTGGTTCCCCTATCCCCCATTTACTGGTGCCCCTCTCCTCCCCCATTTACTGGTGCCCCTCCCCTCCCCCCATTTACTGGTGCCCCTCCCTTGTCCCCCATTTACTGGTGCCCCTCCTCTATCCCCCCATTTACTGGTGCCCCTCCCCTATCCCCCCATTTATTGGTGCCCCTCCCCTCCCCCCATTTACTGGTGCCCCTCCCCCCCATTTACTGGTGCCCCTCCCCTATCCCCCATTTACTGGTGCCCCCCCTCTATCCCCCGATTTACTGGTGCCCCTCCCCTATTCCCCATTTATTGGTGCCCCTCCCCTATCCCCCATTTACTGGTGCCCCTCCCCTATCCCCCATTTACTGGTGCCCCTCCCCTATCCCCATTTACTGGTGCCCCTCCCTTATCCCCCATTTAATGGTGCTCCTCCCCTATCCCCCATTTACTGGAGCCCCTCCCCTATCCCCCCATTTATTGGTGCCCCTCCCCTCCCCCCATTTACTGGTGCCCCTCCCCTCCCCCCATTTACTGGTGCCCCTCCCCCATCCCCCATTTACTGGTGCCCCTCCCCTATCCCCCATTTACTGGTGCCCTTCCCCAATCCCCCATTTACTGGTGCCCCTCCCCTATCCCCCATTTACTGGTGCCCTTCTCATATCCCCCATTTACTGGTGCCCTTCCCCAATCCCCCATTTACTGGTGCCCCTCCCCTATCCCCCCATTTATTGGTGCCCCTCCCCTCCCCCATTTACTGGTGCCCCTCCCCTCCCCCCCATTTACTGGTGCCCATCCCCCATTTACTGGTGCCCCTCCCCATCCCCCATTTACTGGTGCCCTTCCCCTCCCCCCATTTACTGCTGCCCTTCCCCTATCCCCCATTTACTGGTGCCCTTCCCCTATCCCCTATTTACTGGTGCCCTTCCCCTATCCCCCATTTACTGATGCCCTTCCCCTATCCCCCATTTACTGGTGCCCTTCCCCTATCCCCCATTTACTGGTGCCCCTCCCCTATCCCCATTTACTGGTGCCCCTCCCCTATCCCCATTTACTGGTGCCCCTCCCCTATCCTCATTTACTGGTGCCCCTCCCCTATCCCCATTTACTGGTGCCCCTCCCCTATCCCCATTTACTGGTGCCCCTCCCCTATCCCCATTTACTGGTGCCCCTCCCCTATCCTCATTTACTGGTGCCCCTCCCCTATCCCCATTTACTGGTGCCCTTCCCCTATCCCCATTTACTGGTGCCCCTCCCCTATCCCCCATTTACTGGTGCCTCTCCCCTATCCCCCATTTACTGGTGCCCTTCCTCTATCCCCATTTACTGGTGCCCCTCCCCTATCCCCATTTACTGGTGCCCCTCCCCTATCCCCCATTTACCCCAATACAGTGTACTACAGTGCAGTGCAATGCAGTGGAATACATTATGTAGTGCATTAAAATCAGTGCAAGCTTTTCAACCCTGGGGAAAGAGCTGATAAGAGGAAACAGCAGGGAGTGGTGAGCTGCACTACAGGTGTGAGTCTCCAGCCCATAATCTGGGACTGTGAGGAGCCCACAGAGGGACCAGCCGTTCCGCATGTGGGGGCAGGAGTAAGGCGGAGTGCCAGGATCCCACGGCCCAGAGCGCTGTGGACGTCTCCTTACACACTGGTGAATGAAGGAAGCCGGAGTCGTAAGGCCCAGGGTCAAGGAGACCTAGAGTGGCTACCCGGAGATGGCTGGTGCTGTATATAACTTCTTTCTCTCCTATCTGTTGCCTTTTTAATGCACTGTATTGCACTGCACTGTGTTGTGCTGCATTGTATTCCATATATAAACCCCCCCGAACCTCTCGATTAGATTCCAGCCTGTAACTCGCTCCTGGGTATCTGTTATTCTATATGTAAACCCCCCGAACCCCTATATTAGAGTCCAGCCTGTAACTCACTCCCGAGTATTCATATTTCTATATTTAAACCCACCGAACCCTTCGATTAAATTCCAGCTTGTAACTCACTCCCGGGTATCCGTTATTCTATATACAAACCACCTGAACCCTTGGATTTGGTTCCAACCTGTAACTCCCAGCTCTTATTCAGCCCTGAAATTGTAATACCCAGCTCTTGGAAGTGATTAGGGCAGATTGAAGGACCGTGCAGATGTCAGTGTTGTGAATCGGGTGCACTGACCTCTGTGCCTTCACACCAGGTGCAGAATGTCGCCACGTTCGAGACAATCAATAAACTACCTGAACTGTGAGATTAGATTGCAGTCTCCCACTCAGACCCAGAGGCAGTGCTGGTTTTATATATGGATGACTTATTACACCCCTGATACAAATTCCTTGTTATGAACAGAACAGAAGATGGCTATTCAGTCCCTCGGGCCTGCTCTGCCCTACAAGTAGATCATGGCTGATCTGCACATCAACTCCTTTTACCACCTTTGCTCCATATCCATTGCTGTTTGTGGGACCTTGCTCTGCACAAATCGGCTGCCGCATTTCGTGCAACAGTAATTACACTTCAAAAATACTTCATTAGCTGTAAAGCACTTTTGAGACATCCTGAGATCGTGAAAAGACGCTATATAAATGCAAGTTTTTTTTCTTTATCCCATGGCACCCTTGAGTATAGGAGATATCTCAGTTGTGAAAGTACAGTCTTCAGAACCTAGTAATCAAATTGACCACCAGCATCCACAGGTACTGTTCCCGATTTCCACGACCGTTTGAGTGAAAAAGTGATTCCTGATTCTCTCCTGAATGGCCTAGCTCCAACTTTAAGATTGTGCCCCGTTGTTCTTGATTTCCCCCAACAGGAAATCGTTTCTCTGTATCAACCCTATCAAACCCTTTCAACATTTTAAACACCTCAATCAGATCACCCCTCAATTTTCTATACTCAAGGAAGCACAAGCTATGTTTATGCAACCTGCCCTCATAATTTCACCCTCTAAGCCCTGGTATCAATGGAGTTATCCATTTTGCTGTGCATTGCAATGGTGCAAAATACAAAGAGGTATTCAGAACCTAGTAATTGTCCTGTAATCAATTGCCATTGGAGAGGATGCAGCAAAGGCATGTCCACCTGCTGCTTTATTTTAACATGGCAGCAGCTTCACCCTGGCTGTGTTTTATGACTATGGATTATGTAGGTTTTTTGGGTGCAGCAGTGAGTTGCTTTTATAGATTTGGTGAATCATATCCAGTATAGCTCCATAGGAGCTGGCAATTCATCCCAATGGATGCTGGAAAGCTGTTCAACTCTGGGAGGTATCCTACCCTCACGCTTCATGCAAACATATATTGGAGCAGGAGTCAGGTTAGTGAGCAGCAATCGTGGTTGATATCTTCACAGTTCAGGTAGTTTATTGGTTGTCTCGAACGTGGCACCATTCTGCACCTGGTGTGAAGGCACAGAGCTCAGTGCATCCGATTCACAACACTGAAATTGATGGGACTGAAGGCCGATAAATCCCCAGGGCCTGATGGTCTGCATCCCAGAGTCCTTAAGAAGGTGACCTTGGAAATAGCGGATGCATTGACAGTCATTTTCCAACATCCCATAGACTCTAGATCAGTTCCTATGGAGTGGGGGGTAGCCAATGTGACCCCACTTTTTAAAAAAGGAGGGAGAGAAAAAACAGGGAATTATACACCAGTCAGCCTGACATCAGTAGTGGGTAAAATGATGGAATCAATTATTAAGGATGTCATAGCAGTGCATTTGGAAAGAGGTGACATGATAAGTCCAAGTCAGCATGGATTTGTGAAAGGGAAATCATGCTTGACAAATCTTCTGGAATTTTTTGAGGATGTTTCCAGTAGAGTGGACAAGGGAGAACCAGTTGATGTGGTGTATTTGGACTTTCAGAAGGCTTTCGACAAGGTCCCACACAATAGATTAATGTGCAAAGTTAAAGCACATGGGATTGGGGGTAGTGTGCTGACATGGATTGAGAACTGGTTGTCAGACAGGAAGCAAAGAGTAGGAGTAAATAGGTACTTTTCAGAATGGCAGGCAGTGACTAGTGGGGTACCGCAAGGTTCTGTGCTGGTGCCCCAGCTGTTTATATTGTACATTAATGATTTGGACAAGAGGATTAAATGTAGTATCTCCAAATTTGCGGATGACACTAAGTTGGGTGGCAGTGTGAGCTGCGAGGAGGATGCTATGAGGTTGCAGAGTGACTTGGATAGGTTAGGTGAGTGGGCAAATGCATGGCAGATGAAGTATAATGTGGATAAATGTGAGGTTATCCACTTTGGTGGTAAAAACAGAGAGACAGACTATTATCTGAATGGTGACAGATTAGGAAAAGGGGAGGTGCAACGAGACCTGGGTGTCATGGTACATCAGTCATTGAAGGTTGGCATGCAGGTACAGCAGGTGGTTAAGAAAGCAAATGGCATGTTGGCCTTCATAGCGAGGGGATTTGAGTACAGGAACAGGGAGGTGTTGCTACAGTTGTACAGGGCCTTGGTGAGGCCACACCTGGAGTATTGTGTACAGTTTTGGTCTCCTAACTTGAGGAAGGACATTCTTGCTATTGAGGGAGTGCAGCGAAGGTTCACCAGACTGATTCCCGGGATGGCGGGACTGACATATCAAGAAAGACTGGATCAACTGGGCTTGTATTCACTGGAGTTCAGAAGAATGAGAGGGAATCTCCTAGAAACGTTTAAAATTCTGACGGGTTTGGACAGGTTAGATGCAGGAAGAATGTTCCCAATGTTGGGGAAGTCCAGAACCAGGGGTCACAGTCTAATGATAAGGGGTAAGCCATTTAGGACCGAGATGAGGAGAAACTTCTTCACCCAGAGAGTGGTGAACCTGTGGAATTCTCTACCACAGAAAGTTGTTGAGGCCAATTCACTAAATATATTCAAAAATGAGTTAGATGTAGTCCTTACTACTAGGGGATCAAAAGGTATGGCGAGAAAGCAGGAATGGGGTACTGAGGTTGCATGTTCAGCCATGAACTCATTGAATGGCGGTGCATGCTCGAAGGTCCGAATGGCCTACGCCTGCACCTATTTTCTATGTTCTCCTTTTCTTATTCAGCAATACCAAGGCCAATTTTAGAGACCCGCCACTGTCTGGCAATTACTAATTCAGCCCTGATCAGGGATCCAATCTTACAATCCATCCTTTTCGGTGTGGCTTAGGCTTGGCTGTGATAACCTCATAGTTCAAAAGCTTGGTGCCACACAATGGTCTCCCAGATAATGAATGGTGGGAAGTCAGCTTGGGACAATCTTGAGCACCTTCTTGAACTAGTCACTGAATGACATCATGTATGACAATATCATAAGGGCATTTACGTTTGAGAAGCTACTGTGCTCCAGTGCAACACACTGAACGAACTGTTGTAACGCTATGGCTCAACTACAATGATTGATGTTAATTTCCATTCACAATTCTGACACTCCTTAAAATTAAACACTTGGGTAAATACAAGTGTAAACTTGTATTTGTTGGTCTTGCATTGACAAATTATAATAGTACATCTAATTAAAAATAGGCAAGCAGTTGTTCTACAAATTAGCTGTTGATAAATGCTGTGTCCAGAGTGATAATGAAACATAAAAATATGTAACAGACCAGACTGGTTCCAGATCCCAGGAACAGCAGCAACAGGTGTCCCAAGAATGGGCCTCGTTGGGCGAGGGAAGGCTAAAATTCAACCATAATTCTCATGTGCAGTAACGGCTGCTGGAAAGTGCACATCAGTACAGTGCAGAATTGAGTTCCTATGATGATCCCCACGGTTGGATAGCCTGCTGCCACCCATTGTCTGAAGTCATCCACGAAGAAGGGCCCTTTCCACAAGGTACTGATGAACCAAAACTGTCTAACGCACACTTAAAGCATACGAGGACTCAAAGTCGATCTCACTTTGCAATATTGACCAATGCTCCTGCTAATGCGTGCGTGCATGCTGCCACGCAATAATCTGAAAGGTCCCGTGCAGGCTGCTCACAGGCTTTTACATTGTAAATACCGCGCGCTTGCGCAGACATAAGAAATAGGAGCAGGAGTCGGTGTCGGCCATTTGGCCCCTTGAGCCTGCTCCGTCATTCAATAAGATCATAGCTGATCTGATCATGGACGATATGATCATGGACTGAGCTCCCCAAACCCTTTACTCCCTTATCGCTCAAAAATCTGTCTATCTCCGCCTTAAATATATTCATTGACCCCGCCTCCACAGCTCTCTGGGGCACAGAATTGCAAACCCATCGCAGTTTTAAATGGGTGACTCCTTATTCTAAGATTATGTCCCCTATGAGTGGAAATATCCTCTCTGCATCCACCTTGTCGAGCCTCCTCATTATCTTATAAGTTTCAATAAGATCACACCTCATTCTTCTGAACTCCAATGTGTATAGGCCCAACCTATCCTCATAAGTCAACCCCCTCATCTCAGGAATCAACCTAGTGAACCTTCTCTGAACAGCCACCAATGCAGGTATATCCTTCCTTAAATACGGAGACCAAAACTGTACACAGTATTCTAAGTGTGGCCTCACCAATACCCTGTACAGTTGTAGCAGGACTTCTGCTTTTATATTCTATTCCCCCTTGCAATAAAGGCCAACATTCCATTTGCCTTCCTGATTACTTGCTGTACCTGCATACTAATTTTTTGTGTTTCATGCACTAGGACCCGCAGGTCTCTGTACTCTGTACAGCACTTTGCAATTTTTCTTCATTTAAATTATAATTTGCTTTTCTACTATTTCAGCCAAAGTAGATAACCTCACAGTTTCCCACATTATACTCCATCTGCCATTTTTGACCACTCACTTGGGCTGTCTATATCCCTTTACAGATTTTTTTGTGTCCTCCTCACAATTTGCTTTCCTACCCATCTTTGTATCAGCAAACTTGGCTACATTACACTCAGTTCCTTCATCCAAGTCATTAATATAGATTGTAAATAGTTGAGGCCCCAGCACTGATCCCTGTGGCACCCCGCTAGTCAGTTTCCAACCGGAAAGTGACCCATTTATCCCGACTCTCTGTTTTCTGTTAGTTAGCCAATCCTCATTTAAGACATTTAAAGGGACTGCACATTAAAAAAAAACAGGCTGCGCAGAACAAAGTGCAGCTTACAGGCACCATGGATACTGACCCCTTAACTTCCCCCCAAAAGTAACAGACACAATCACACACACACACACACACAGGAGTTCTGGGCGCTATATGGTACTGCTGCAGCACTAGGACCATTAGCAAGTGGAGGCAACAGCATCATCTTTAATATTAACATTATCTTACAAACACTTAACATCTCGCTGAGCTATCATATTTAAAAAATATGTACAATTTCAACAAGAATATTACAACCATTTATGAAAATATAGCATATTTTCTATATAATACAAAAACATGCATTTAAAAAAAAGACAGCACTATTTGTTTTCGAGAGGGTGACAGACAAGAGTACAAAATATAAAAAACTTTCAGGCAGTTTGATTTCTTATGAATCATTACTGGGGACACAGATTTTTGGGACAATACAGGATGTGCTGTGGGGAGTTCAGGGTAATATTTTGCCATTGCACACTCAGCATGGAGCCTAATTCAGGAAATTATGTGCACATAGCCCATGGTTTTCTGTCGATGGCACATTAACTGTGGCAATCATTGCAGCCAAACTCGGTTTGGTTGTCAACTACACATAGACCCACACTCTCCAGGAGGGCTCGATAGCGATCGGTACAAACCCTGCCTAGCAGGCAGGCCACTGGTAGATTCTCTATTGCTGCTGTTGACAAAAAATTGTGGGCCGAGAGAGATTTCTTGACTCAAGCCCCTAAGCATAGGAGGCTTTGTACTGGGAGTGCATATCGGAAAAAAGTTACCCTTTAATTTGCTCAGCTTTTAGCACACTGCTTTGCAGGTCTGCCTTAAACACCTGTCTGGTAAAGTAGCAGTTGTTACCCATTTAAAATATTCTATGGGCAGGAATAACAGACAGGAATTTAGCACAAATGCGTTAACCAGTGTGCTAATACATTTTTTGCAGAGGAAATGTGTTACAATAATCGTACCCACCTAGCCTGCAGGATTAAGGGAGCTTTAAAAGCCCTTCCCAGAGTCAGATGTTGGTTTGTGATGCAAGCAAAAAAATGAATCTTACAAACAAACCTTTCTACACGTCACTTGTACACATGCCCAAAGATGTCACGTGAGCAACTGTGTTTGCTTACATCAGAGTGTGGAGTGAGTAGACCTATTAAAAGGGATGTTGCCTCTGTTACCTTTATGTTCTTTGATGGGGGTGGGTGGAGGAGGGATAGAAGTGCAAGTTCCTTGAACAGACAAATTTGACTCTGGAAATTTGATTATAGGGGTAGTGTTCAGTTTTAGAAAGAGGAATTTTAATCTTGAAATTTACACTTTCTTTTGCAAGGACACTTTTGGTCTACAATTGAGTCACTTTGTAATTGGGACATCTCTTGCTCACAGGACAATCAGATGGCAATGCCACTTAAAACCCAACAGTTAGCAATTTTTTTTTGGGGGGGGGGGGAGGGTTGGAATGGGCTGGGTGGAGGGAGAAATTAGAGAATTAAAAAAACAAAATAAAATGCAATGGATTCAAGACTGTTACACAACTTGCAGGGGTCAGGCCTGAACAGTGCTTCGAGATATCCCGAGCCCCTCTGCCATGTTACCCCATTTTGGAGTACCTCACAGTCCTGTACCACTCTTGTATATACACCAGCATTGTGGGTCACAGATTAAAAAGGCTGAAAATCTAAAATCCAGGAAGTGCTGGACATACACAGCAGGTACGTCAGCATCTGCGAGAAAAGGTGGCTAGGGAACTGGCCCATTTCAGACAAGAGAATCCCACCTAAATCATTAACCACTTGTTTCTTTCAGACACTGACAGAGCTGTTGAGTGTTTTCTGGTTTTATTCTGTCACACAGGCTCCCGAGCAGTTGCTGGGTCTCCTTAAACCTGCCAGAGTCCTTGCCCAGCCTAGAGCAATAATTCAACTCCAGGTTCTAGTTAATTGCTAGCAGCTTGGAGCATCCTATTTACACCAGGTAATTTTTGCTTATCCATTCTTATATTTTGTTTTAGTGTAAGAATTATGCATCAATGCTGATCAATATGTTCATTTTATGCCATAACCATCAGAACACATAGTATAAACTAACTCAATTCCAGCTTCCCTGACCACTCCTTCACATCACTGACCCACCATTCCAACCCTGGATTTGGTTTCTCTGGGAACAAATACCCACTTTTCACACCGTCAGTCACTTGTTTGTTTTCTTTTTCAGCTTGTTCATCACGACTAGGAAAATGCCTCAGTTATATCGGTGTGTAAAGTCAATAGTGAACACGAGGAATGTGTCCACTATCATTGCTGTGGAAACTATGAACTGTGTATTCATGGTTTTGTGTATTGTATTTACAAAGGAGAATAGGCACGACCAACAGAGGAAGAAAAATTTAGTTCACTTTGCACCCAATAGCAGCAATGAATTCCAGGTTGGTGATAATACAGAGGGAGAGATATTCACGATAGCTGAACTGCAACATAGGATATTGAGCAAAAGTTCTCCTCCTTTTCCACTATACCCCCTGCCCCCCCCCCCCCCCCCACTAACCATCAACACATTGCAGAACTGGAAGGGCACACACGCTGGAACCCTATGGCCTTCCCTTGCTTAGCAACACCCAGCATCAAAGTTGCTGCAAACAGGACGTGACTGAAGGTACCTGGAGACCGGACATGTCATTAATAACCATCTTCACTAAATACAATGCAGAGTAACAATCTTACAGGAGCCCATGAAACAGTTAATACACTAATACCAAGGGAGGGGGGGGGGGGGGCGGGAAATCAACCTGTAATACATTTATAGCTGCAATATCAACCAAGTTCAAACAGTGTCAATGAAACTACATTTTCCCCCACTTAAAAGGGTTTAAGAAGTTAATATTGTAACAGCTTGGTAAATGCATCCAAAAAGTGCATTCACCATATACTTAATAAAATTCTGTCACATTCCCCATTAAACATGATAGTAGTTGACTTGGTTAGTAGCTACAGTTGGGCTTGCTGCCTATTGGTTTTCTTTGCATGAACTAGGACTGGTGAAGCTATTGAGCATCAAGCAGCTTTCTACCTCCATTTACACGGACCTCGAATGCTTTACTCTGCACGGGATTGCCTGGCTTTACTAGGAAGCAGATTCTGGATATACCGCACTGGAACCCGAGCAGCTAAATGCACATTATTGTCCTTGGGAATGCAAGGCTGATTGGGGGCTAGGACAACCCATTGTTTGTCAGCTGTGTGGGTTTCTTCAGTTGTTGATGGAAACACCAGGTGAATCACAACCTGGAATCACTAACTTCCACCCTGGCAACAAAAAAGCACCCAACTCACCCGGCTTCAGTCAGACCTCCAGGCATTGACCGTGGACTGTACCCACATCAACAAGTGAGCGACAAAAAAGACAAACCGATGCCGAACACATTGACAATCTGCAGTGAGGCTGTGTCTGGACTGAACTCAATCTTTTATCAATAGCAACATTAAATGTTGGTGATGGATCCATAATCACAATGCCAATGAGAGGAGGGGAGGGGGCTTTTAACTTGACCGAAACCAAGTTGGTCCATGTAAATGGAGTCAGTCTAAAGATCATGTCTTTCACCAGCCCCATTACCAACGTATCAGTACCTTTGTACCCTATGCATCACACATTAGGTTCCCGTTCCAACAAAACCCTCCATTTGCATTACCCGTTGTACGGGTCCTTTCAGGGATCAGTTCCTGTATCTCAGTCTGGGTATCGAATCTCAAAATGTCCTCCTTACAAGTGCTTCTCAATTCACCAGATAGGCTTGATCCGACATTAATTAACAATTTCTATAGCTTCCTCTTTTTTTTATATTATTACAAAACTTTATACAAAACAAGGCTAAAATTCCACATTCTGCAGAGAAGGAATTTCTCCTCAGAAAGCATAAATAATTAAAAAAGGGTGAAGACATCTTTAAACCAGATACATTCATATGGAGTAATATTTTACTACTACAAAAAAATAAATAGCGTTATTTTCTGATCCCTCCTTGGTCTTTTCAGTGACTTGGTACAGTTACTGGCTTCAGACAAACAGGGAATTGGCCCCTTAGGTTTCCTGTAATTCTTCTGTTGGGTCCTTGCTCGAGTTGCCTTCAACAGCTCCTGTTGTACTCCAGGCTGTTGGATTATCACAGTCCATTGGAGCAGAGTCAAAAGAAGGAGGAACACAGCTCAGCGTTTGGTTCTCAGTTTCCAATTCAGGGTATTCATCACCTGCAAAGAAAAATATCACGGGTTAGCTGATGGTTAGAGCGTGTCAGGACCCGATGTGGCACCACGATGCCGAGCGTAGCATTCATTTTATGTAACAATGTTTCTGATGCCAATTTCCCCCCCTTGTTCTCCCCTTTTGAAGGCACCGACTGCACGGTTCCACAAGTACATAGCTGCTATGGTAATTAAATCTGATTGGCCATTCTGCATAGCTTGAATAGTTAATGTTGACATCCAATTCTAGATATCAACCCTTAGTGATAGGATAGTATTGCATTAATATAATGTAATGTGTAGTCCATTCTGTACTATATGCTGGAAACCAAAGCCAGTCTCCTAAAACGTACTAGTTGTTTCTTCACGTTGTGATGTGTTTGTGGACAGTTTCAAGCCTTTTCTGAAGAGCCCAGCTCACTATAGTTACAACTGAGTCTAGTAGCATAACGCCACCTCACAATTAACAAGGAGTGAACAGAGTGTTCGGCTTTCATTCTACACTTTGTAAAACATGGTATTCGCATATTTCTGCCGTTCTAGAAGAGAAGAGAAACCCTCCCACCAGCTTTGCAGCAGTGTTCATCATCATTTCTCTCAACTTATTAATGCCTGTACGTTCCTTCACATTTGGTGAAAATGTAGGAACATTCTGTGTGCAGAATGTGCTTGCAGTTAGTTATTTACAATCTATTTCCTTTTATGCTTGTAAAATACAAAACCCTGTGAGCAACAGGCAACGTTGATAAGAATATATCAAGTAATTTCACTATAACTAAATGGGGCTGATTCGCCACTCCAGTCAGCCAGGGGGCAGTCCAGGCTGTGTGCTGTGGAAGTGTGGCCCAAACACCTATCCCGACCAGATTTCCAGATTCAGCTAGTTACCATGTCCTACTGGCACTAGAATGGGCTTGGGCCCAACCTAGGGGAAGAAAGCGGACTGCCTGTAGAAGTACGCAGTACTCAAGAGTGACGGCAGATCAAGAGTTCTATTTTCGTCACAACAGCCTTTCATGAAAAGCATCATCTTAGCTTAGCATAATTTGGAAGGAACTGGCTCATCTCAGTGTAACAGTTGATAAAGATATTCACCCTTTCTTCTCCCCACAGCCACCCTCCAATCCCACAGGTCCTGCAGCCTTCCTTGCTGGTCCTGGGGGCTGGGGGAGGAAGAAATAAAGGCAGGAGGAGGTTACCAACAGCACCTTAGACCCTCCAATCTACGGAGCATGGGCACAGCCTCGACAGCTTACTTGCATTGGCTGAGCTGGATATTGGGCAATCGCTAGGTAGAATCCTGGGAAATAAAGTGGGAAGCATTATGATGTCACTCGTGCCTCATTAGCAGATCGGTTAAAAGTGTCCACCTCTTCTGGGGGCTCACCGTAGCCCAGCTCAGGAATACCCTTGTACCCTTCACTGCTTATGAAGTGAAAAGGAGCAGAGACCAGGAATAATGGGAATTAAGTCATCCCAGGATACGAAGCAGAGGTAAATTGGACCCAAGTGTAATTATTTAAAAAGTCAACAAGAAATTGTACCTTCCATATTGTCCTCATATGATTGGTCCAGGTGATCATTGCAGCAGGAATCTTGGGAAGGGAACTGTTCAGCACTTTCCTTTGTACTCTCGCACTCTGCCTCTCCGTTATGTTCAGTGACAATGGATCCAGGGCATAATGGAACAATGATATGATTCAGAGGCACCATCTCCATGGTGTCTTGGTGGCAAGTTGGAGTTCGCTGCATCATGGGTAGATTGTTGCTTGGGAAAGTGCCGTTGGTTTTAGTGAAACATCTGCTAAAAAGGGAATGAGAGAATTTAACCCGGAACTAACGTGCTCCGTTGCACCAACCACAGATTGCTAACACAAAGACCTGGCCTGTCTTAATGTGATCAATAAAAGCAAGATGGAGGAAGAGGGAGGTTTAATGAGAGAGGAAGGCAAAGCTAAACAAGAGGCAGGGAGGTGGTGTAAGAACTGGAATGGAGAAAGGGGAAGAGGAAAGATAGAAAAAATGAAGGTAAGGGGAACAAGCGAGAACAAGAGATAGAAAACACAGCCGAGAGAAAACTACTATGCCCGAAGGTACACCCTTTGACAATCAGCGAGAGTGCATGGCTCCTACACGATTGTGCATTTCAATAACATTTAAAATTCTTTTAGAAAAGAAACAGAGGAAGAAAAAAAAATAAAAAAATACACAAGGTAAATAAAGAATAACAAGGGAAAAGAAATGGGGAGGGAGAGAGAGAGAGAGAGAGGTGGGGGAGGGAGAGAGAGAGAAGGGGGGGAGGGAGAGAGGTGGGGGGGGGGGGAAGAGGGAGAGAGGTGGGGGGGGGGGGAAGAGGGAGAGAGGTGGGGGGGGGGGGAAGAGGGAGAGAGGTGGGGGGGGGGGGGGAAGAGGGAGAGAGGTGGGGGGGGGGGAAGAGAGAGAGGGGGGGGGGGAAGAGGGAGAGAGAGGGGGGGGGGGGGAAGAGGGAGAGAGAGGGGGGGGAGGGAGAGAGAGGGGGGGGAGGGAGAGAGAGGGGGGGGGGAGGGAGAGAGAGGGGGGGGGAGGGAGAGAGAGGGGGGGGAGGGAGAGAGAGGGGGGGGAGGGAGAGAGAGGGGGGGGAGGGAGAGAGAGGGGGGGGAGGGAGAGAGAGGGGGGGGGAGGGAGAGAGAGGGGGGGGAGGGAGAGAGAGGGAGGGGAGGGAGAGGGGGGGGAGGGAGAGAGAGGGGGGGAGGGAGAGAGAGGGGGGGGAGGGAGAGAGAGGGGGGGGAGGGAGAGAGAGGGGGGGGAAGAGAGGGGGGAGGGAGAGAGAGAGAGAGAGAGAGAGAGAGAGAGAGAGAGAGAGAGAGATTAAAGAAAAAAAGAGATGGAACCTGGAGTGAGGATGCAGACAAGAAAGTTAAGTATATTAAGAAAACTACAGCTCAGTAAATAAATTTGGATCCCTCCACATCATTTCCTTATTTCGATGTTGACTACAGTCAGTTGATGTCAGCCTCGTGCTAACATTTGCAGATGGGTCAGCATGGTCAAAACAAACCCCAATGGGCACTTTAACGCCAATCTACTACTGACTGTAAAGCTCACGATTACAGCTTGAAGCAGCCACAGAAAGAGACAGTGCTTTAATCCAAAGTACAGAACAGAGAGCAGTGGAAGTCTGGCTTCTCAGTGTACTCAGGGCATGAGGCAGCAGAACTACAGTGAGCGAACAGTCAAGCTCAGTGGCAAGGCAAAGCCACAAATGCTTACAGCTCAGTTCCACTCGTATCATACACAAATATACAAAGTAATCCTTCAATGGTGCTACTGTGCAGAGAGCAGTAACAGCAAGCGGTGGAACTGCCAGCATCTCCAGCAGGCAATTAGTCTCGAAGCAAGGCCAGCTGAGAGGCCAGAGCTTGGGGAGGGGAGGGGGCGGGGAGGAAAGGGGGTGGGGGGGAAAGCAGGCTGCTATTGCAATGTTAGCATTTTCAGATAAGCACTTGCTCCAGTCTGTATACACAAGGCACTGTGTCAAAACACTGTGTGTGTGTGTGTTTGTTTCAGGCAATGATCTGTAATTAGCATGAATAACTGAGCTGAGAAAAGGGAGAAGGAACATATTTATAAAAAGTGGCTCAGTATAACCTGGCCTCTGTGCGCTGTAGAAGACGTTGAACCGCCCCTTGGTAGGGTGGGTAGCACTGACCACCAGCCTCGCTTCCCCTCCCCACCACGCACTGAAATCTTGAGGCTTTTTTTTGCAAGAAAACTAAACAAACATTGAACTCGTTATTTTAAAATATTCACTCAACTCAAAAGGGAACAAAGTGCTCGGCAAATAAAGACTGAATCGGCTGGGCTCTTTTCTCTGGAAAGAGAAGGCTGAGGAGTGACCCGCTAGAGGTCTTTACATTGATGAAGGAGTTGCAATAGGGTAGACAATGAAAAGTTGTTTTCAGTTGTGAGGGAGTCCAAACCTAGGGGCCATAAATATAAGACAGTCACTAATAAACCCAATAAGGAATTCAGGAGAAACTTCTTTACCCAGAGAGTGGTGAGAATGCAGAACTTGCTACCAGAGAGTATTTATGGTGAATAGCAGTGTTGTATTTAAGGGAAAGCTAGATAAGGACACGAGGGAGAAAGGAATAGAAGGTTACGCTGATGAGGCTCGATGAAGCAGAGTGGGAGGGGGCTCCTACGGAGCATAGACCTGTTGGGCAGAGTGGCTTATTTCTGTGCTGTAAAATTCTATATAATGTGTTAATGTGTTTGTGTTTAAGGAGTAAGGGATGACTGTGACTTTCATCATGACAGCATGTCCAACAGCGATAGACATTAGCAGGATGTGTCACTGGTCAATGTTTGTAAATAAATGAGGAAAAAAGTTTGTCAGACATGCTTTTATAAAAACTTTACTGCACTAATTATTTCCAACCCCTCCCCCTAGTCCCCACAATCACTCACTGAACAAAGTGTGATCTTCAAGGCAACTGTTATTTTTTTTTTTTTAAACAGAGAAATTAACAGAATTCTCAAAACACCGGTAAAAATCTATGTATCCAAAAGATGGCTCGTTCAGTCACCTTAAACCAGTGATAGAGGATGTGATCCTGGCTTTGGGTCAAGATAAGATGATCAGAGCCAGGGCTACTGTCCTCAGTGCCCTGGGACTAGGGAGGGGAAAATAACAAGAAACAAGATTACGAGAGAGAGAAAGAGAGAGAGAGAGAGAGAGAGAGCGCGCTCTCAAGGTTTTCACACCTGTCCAACAAAATGGAGTCATACCATCCAGTAACCCTGAGCGAACATTAAACACTGCACAGAGCCATTGTGCACACTGACCTGTTGTTATTCCTGCAGTTGCGACAGTTGATGCACTCTGACGGTTCCGTCTGCGGGAGTGCGGTGTATATCCCACCACCCTGTCAAGACAAAATGCAGAGCTCAGGCGTCAGCAGCATCACTAGGACATTTCCAGTCAGATTCTGTGACACATATACAAACACTAAACCCAACTCTGCAGAAATCAGCACAGAATCTACAGCACAGCAAGGGGCCATTCAGCAGTTTGTGCCTGTGCCAGGTACACTTGCTCTTTCCCCAAAGCCCTGTAAATGTTTTCCCTCCAAGTATTGATCTAATTCTCTGAATGTTACTACTGAATCTGCTTCCACCACCCCTTCAAGAATTGCATTCCAGATCACAACTTGTGTAAAATAAAACATTTGCTCGTGTTGCCTCTGGTTCTTTTGCCAATCACCTTAAATCTGTGTCCTCTGTTTACCAACCCTTTTGTCACCAGAAACAGTTTCTCCCTATTTATCTATCAAAACCATTCCTCTATTCCTTCGAGGCACACTATTTCTCTACTGAAAAAGGAAATGGGAACATTGGCTTTAACAGCCTCAACTTGTCCTGCCTCTCTGTTCCTTCACCCCCGTTAAAAATTGTACCATTGAGTTCATATTGCCTCTCATTCTTCTTCCAAAAATGTATCACTTCACTGCATTAAATTCCATCTGCTGCGTCTGCCCATTTCACAGTATGTCCTCCTGAACTCTGGTTACCACATTTCTGAGTTTCGTATCATGTGCAAACTTTGATATTACGCCCTGTATACCCAAGTCCAGGTCATTAATATATATCAAAAAGTGGAGTGGTCATAATACTGACCGCTGGGAAACACCATTGTATCTTCCTTCTAATCTGAAAAACAACCGTTCATCACTCTGTTTTCTGTCCCTTAGCCAATTTTGTATCTAATGCTGCCACTGTACCTTTAATCTTGCTAACAAGGTTATTATGTATTTTGCCAAACGCCTTTTGAAAGTCCATATACACAATATCAACTGCACTGCCCTAATCAATTCTTTCCGTTACTTCGTCAAAGAACTTGATCAAGTTAGTCAAACATGATTCGCCTTTAACAAATCCGTGCTGACTTTCATTTATTCACCCATACTTATCCAAATGCAAATTAATTTTTTCTCAGATGATTTTATCTAAATGTTTCCCCACCACCAACATTGACTGGCCTGAAGTTGTCAGGTCATCCCTTTTTTATAATATTTGCAATCCTCCAGTCCTCCGGCACCACCCCCATAATCAGCACAGAAACAGGCAATTCGGCCAAAACAGTCCATGCTGACCTTTATGCTCCACTTGAGCCTCCTCAACTAAATCCATCAGCATAACCCTCTATTCCCTCTCCCTCGTATGCTTGTCTAGCCTTCCCTTAAATGCATCTAAACTATTCACTTCAACCACTCCGTGGTAGTGAGTTCCACATTCTCACCACTCTCTGGGTAAAGAAATTTCTTCTGAATTCCTTATTGGATTTCTTGGTGACTCTCTTGTATTGATGGCCTCTGTTTATGCTCTTCCCCACAATTGGAAACATTCTCTCTGGATCCACTCCATCAAAACCTCTTTTAAAGACCTCTATTTGGTCACCCTCAGCCTTCGTCGCACCCGCCCCCCCCACCCCCAAGAGAAATGAGACCGAGCCTATCCTTTCCTGATATGTATACCCTCACATTTCTGGTATTATCCTTGTAAATCTTCTCTGCACCGTCTCCAGAGCAGTGCTTCTAAATCCTTTTTAAAAAAAATATGGCGATCAGAACTTTACGTGGTATTCCAAGTGTGGTCTAACCAAGGTTCGATACAGATTTATCATAACTTCCCTGCTTTAAACTAATTGAGAAGGCAATAGAGCAGGTAGCACTGAGGGAAATGAAAACCAGAGCGTGCCAAGAAGGGACAGAATGTACAAACATAAAGGTGAATCAGAAAGTAGGGTCAAAGCAGGAAAAAAATGGTTAAAAAAAAAATTTAAAAGCTGTTCATCTGAATGCACGTAGCATTCGTAACAAAATAGATGAGTTGACGGCACAAAGATATAAGTGGGTATGATCTGATAAGCCATTACAGAGATTCCAGGTGTCCTGAACGGGAACTAAATATTCAGAGGTATGTGACAATTCAGAAGGACAGACAGAAAGAAAAGGAGTTGGGGTAGCACTGTTAATAAAGGATGAGATCAGTGCGTTAGTGAGAAACGATATTGGCTCAGAAGATCAAGATGTTGAATCAGTTTGGGTGGAGATAAGGAATAATAAGGGGAAAAAGTCACTGGTAGGCATAGTCTATAGGCCCCCTTAACAGTAGCTACCATGTTGGACAGAGTATAAAAAAGAACAGCAATAAATCATGGGCGATTTTAACCTTCATATTGATTGGACAAAGCAAATTGGCCAGGGTAGCCTTGAGGAAGAGTTCATAGAGTGTATCCGGGATAGTCTCCTTGAACAGTACATTGCAGAACCAATCAGGGAGCAGGGTATCTTAGATCTGGTACTGTGTAATGAGACAGGATTAATAAACAATTTCCGAGTAAAGGATCCTCTAGAAATGAGTGACCATAACGTGGTTGAATTTCAAATTCAGTTGAAGGGTGAGAAACTTGGATCTCAAACCAGTGTCCTAAGCTTAAATAAAGGAAATAAAGGTATGAAGGTAGAGTTGGTTAAAGTGGACTGGGAAAATAGATTAAAGTGCAAGACAGTTGATGAGCAGCGGCAAACATTTAAAAGGAGATATTTCATAACTCGCAACAAAAATATATCCCAATGAGAAGGAAAGACTAAGAGAAGGGATAATCATCCATGGCTAACTGAGGAAATAAGGGATGGTATCAAATTGAAAACAAGGGAGTACAATGTGGTCAAGACTAGTGAGAGGCCAGAGGATTGGGAAACTTTTAAAAGCCAGCAAAGAACGACTAAAAAAATGATGAGGGAAGATAGATTATGAAAGTAAACTAGCACAGAATATAAAAACAGACAGTAAGAGTTTCTACAGGTACATAAAAAGGAAAAAAGAGTGGCTAAAGTAAATGTTGGTCCCCTAGAGGATGAGACTGGAGAATAATGGGGAACAGGGAAATGGCAGAGATGTTGAATAAATATTTTGTAACGGTAGAAGACACTAAAAACATCCCAATAATGGATAATCAAGGGGCAATAGGGAGGAAGGAATTTAATACAATTACTACCACTAAAGAAGTAGTACTCAGTAAAATAATGGGACAAAATGTGGACAAGTCCCCACGACCTGTTGGCTTACATCCTAGGGTCTTAAAAGAAGTGGCTGCAGAGATAGTGGATGCATTGGTTTTAATCTACCAAAATTCCCTGGACTCTGGGGCGGTCCCAGCAGATTGGAAAATTGCAAATGTAACGCCCCTTTTTAAAAAACGAGGCAGACAAAAAGCAGGAAACTGTAGACCAGTTAGCCCAACATCTGTCATTGGAAAAATACTGGAGTTCATTATTAAGAAAGCAGTAGCAGGTCATTTAGAAAATCATAATACAATCAAGCAGAGTCAGCACTGTTTTATGAAAGGGAAATCATGTTTGACAAATTTGCTGGAGTTCTTTGAGGATGTAACGAGCAGGGTGGATAAGGGGAACCAGTGATGTGGTGTATTTGGATTTCCAGAAGGTATTAGATAATGTGCCACATAAAAGGTTACTGCACAAGATAAAAGTTCACAGGGTTGGGGATAATATATTAGCATGGAGAGAGGATTGGCTGACTAACAGAAAACAGAGTCGGGATAAATGGGTCATTTTCCAACTGGCAAACAGTAACTAGTGGGGTGCCGCAGAGATCGGTGCTGGGGCCTCAACTATTTACAATCTATATTAATGACTTGGATGAAGGGACTGAGTGTAATGTAGCCAAGTTTGCTGATGATACAAAGATGGGTGGGAAAGCAAATTGTGAGGTCACACAAAATCTGCAAAGGATATAGACAGGTTAAGTGAGTGAGCAAAAATTTGGCAAATGGAGTATAATGTGAGGTTATCCACTTTGGCAGAAAAAAATAGAAAAGCAAATTATAATTTAAATGGAGAAAAATTGCAAAGTGCTGCAGTACAGAAGAACCTGGGGGTCCTTGTGCATGAAACACAAACAGTATGCAGGTACAGCAAGTAATCAGGAAGGCAAATGGAATGTTGGCCTTTATTGCAAAGAGGATAGAGTATAAAAGCTGTATAAAAGTATAAAAACTGTTTAAAAGTCCTGCTATAACTGTACAGGGTATTGGTGAGGCCACATCTGGAGTACTGCGTACAGTTTTGGTCTCCGTATTTAAGGAAGGATATACTTGCATTGGAGGCTGTTCAGAGGTTTACTAGGTTGATTCCGGAGATGAGGGGGTTGACTTATGAAGATAGGTTGAGTAAGTTGGGTCTATACTCATTGGCATTCAGAAGAATGAGAGGTGATCTTATCGAAACATAAGATAATGAGGGGGCTCGACAAGGTGGATGCAGAGAATGTTTCCACTCGTATGGGGAAAACTAAAATTAGGAGACATATGTCTCAGAATAATGGGCCGCCCATTTAAAACTGAGATGAGGAGGAATTTCTTCTCAGAGTGTTGTAAATCTATGGAATTCTCTACCCCAGAGAGCTGTGGCGGCTGAGTCATTGAATATATTCAAGGCGGAGATACAGATTTTTGAATTATGAGAATAAGGGGTTATGGGGAGTGGGCAAGGAACATAGAACATAAGAATTAGGAACAGGAGTAGGCCATCTAGCCCCTCGAGCCTGCTCCGCCATTCAACAAGATCATGGCTGATCTGGCTGTGGACTCAGCTCCACTTACCCGCCCGCTCCCCGTAACCCTTAATTCCCTTATTGGTTAAAAATCTATCTATCTGTGATTTGAATACATTCAATGAGCTAGCCTCAACTGCTTCCTTGGGCAGAGAATTCCACAGATTCACAACCCTCTGGGAGACGAAATTCCTTCTCAACTCAGTTTTAAATTGGCTCCCCTGTATTTTGAGGCTGTGTCCCCTAGTTTTAGTCTCCCCGACCAGTGGAAACAACCTCTCGGCCTCGATCTTGTCTATCCCTTTCATTATTTTAAATGTTTCTATAAGATCATCCCTCATCCTTCTGAACTCCCAACGAGTAAAGACCCAGTCTACTCAATCTATCATCATAAGGTAATCCTCTCATCTCCGGAATCAGCCTAGTGAATCATCTCTGTACCCCCTTCCAAAGCTAGTATATCCTTCCTCAAGTAAGGTGCGGCCTCACCAATACTCTATACAGCTGCAGCAGGACCTCCCTGCTTTTGTACTCCATTCCTCTTGCAATGAAGGCCAACATTCCATTCGCCTTCCTGATTACCTGCTGCACCTGCAAACTAACTTTTTGGGATTCATGCACAAGGACCCCCAGGTCCCTCTGCACCGCAGCATGTTGTAATTTCTCCCCATTCAAATAATATTCCCTTTTACTGTTTTTCCCCCCCATTTTCCGACATTGTATCCCATCTGCCAAACCTTAGCCCATTCGCTTAACCTATCTAAATCTCTTTGCAGCCTCTCTGTGTCCTCTGCACAACCCGTTTTCCCACTAATCTTTGTGTCATCTGCAAATTTTGTTACACTACACTCTGTCCCCTCTTCCAGGTCATCTATGTATATTGTACAGTTGTGGTCCCAGCACCGATCCCTGTGGCACACCAGTAACCACCGATTTCCAACCCGAAAAGGACCCATTTATCCCGACTCTCTGCTTTCTGTTAGCCAGCCAATTCTCGATCCATGCTAATACATTTCCTGTGACTCCGCGCACCTTTATCTTCTGCAGTAACCTTTTGTGTGGCACCTTATCGAATGCCTTTTGGAAATCTAAATACACCACATCCATCAGTACACCTCTATCCACCATGGAGAAGTGGAGCTGAGTCCATGATCAGATCAGCCATGATCTTATTAAATTGCGGAGCAGGCCCGAGGGGCCAGGTGGCCTACTCCTGCTCCTATTTCTTACATTCTCTTATGTTCCATTCTATACCTCTAGAAATAAACCCCAGTGCTTGGCTTACTTTTTTTAAAATGGTCTTGCTAACCCGAGTCTCCACTTTTAGCGATTTGTTTATTTGTACTCAGAGATCCCTTTGTCCCTCTACCCCACCTAGACTCTCACCCTCCAAGTAATAAGTGACCTCCCTATACTTCCTACCAAAATGTAATACCTCTGTGTTGAACTTAGTTTGCCAATTATATGCCCATTCTGCAAGTTTATTAATGTTGTCCTGTAAATTGTTGCAATCCTCCTCAGTATTGACTATTGGGATTGATTGGGACAGGATTAATCAATTTGGTGTCATCTGAAAATTTAGAAATTGTGTTTCTGATTTCAAAGTCTAAATCGTTAATATAAGTCTAAATCGTTAATATAAATTGTGAAGAACTGTAGTCCCTGCACTGATCCTTGTGGAACACCACTACCCACCTTCTGCCACGGTGAATAGCTACCTTTTACCTCTACTCTCTGCTTTCTTTCTTGAAGTCAGCTAGCTATCCATTCTGCTACTTATCCCGACTCCGCATTCTCTGACCTTGTTCATCAGTCTATTATGGGGTGCCTATTGAAGACCTTTTGAAAATCTAGGTAAATTACATCTACTGCAATACCATTGTCTACTCTCCAAAAAATTCAATGAAGTTGGTCAAGCAAGACTTTCCCTTTTGAAATCCATGCTGATTAGAGTATTGGAAGATTGTGGCCAGTGTCTGCTCAACTTCTACCCTTATTTACCTTGGTTAACTAAGATGCATCCTACCCAGACCGGGTGACTCTTCTATTTTGAGGACTGACAACCATTTATCTATTTTTATCCTATCCAATCTCGCTGCTGCCTCCTCCTTTATTGCTAAATTGGCAGCATCCTCTTCTCTAGATGAAGATGGATGCAAAGTACTCATTTAGTACCTCAGGCATCCCCTCTGCCTCCGCAAGACTATCTCCCGTTTGGTCTCTAATCCGCTCCGTCCCATCCTTCCTTTAACTACTTTTTTATTACGCACTGGAATGGATTCCAAAATATCTTTCATGTATAGTAGTTGTAAAACATGGCTTGTTATATTTACAGAATTCATCTCAAATACCCAGTCTTAGTAATGAGGGACAATTCCACACTGCTACAGGGAGTGCTACAAGCACACAGCCTGTGACTGTCCACTTATTTTAATGGGCAGAAATACACTGCTGTGCACCCATGATTTCTCGCGATAAAATGCCTGCCAGCGCCAACGGAAGTTCGGAATCGGCCCATGGTTACAACTTATCTGGCCTTCCTGGAAATATTCCTTTAGCCAGGAAAGGTTTTCAGTTCCATCCTTGGCCACCTCTCAGTCCCAGTCTACATGCTACCTCTCTTGTATAATGACTCCCAGCCCGACCGCTTCATCACCACCCTCAACTCCAGTCACCAATGTGCTACCTAATGGCTTGTCCCAATATCAGTGTGGCTGATGAACCCGAACTTTCTCTAATGTTATGTTGGACAATCCGAAGCTATCCTGTTCAGCTCCAATCGAATATTTTGCACTTGAGCCCCCAGTTCATTATAAAGAATGGTATCCAATTAAAAACAAGGGCATACAAAATGGCCAAAACTAGTGGGAGGACAGAAGATTGGGAAGCTTTTAAAAGCCAGCAAAGAATGACTAAAAAAACTGAATAAGGGAAGATAGACTATGAAAGTAAACTAGCACGAAATATAAAAACAGATAGCAAGAGTTTCTACAGGTATATAAAAAAGGAAGAATGGCTGAAGTAAATGTTGGTCCCTTAGCAGATGAGACCGGGGAATTAGTGATGGGGAACATGGAGATGGCAGAAACTTTGAACAAATATTTTGTATCAGTCTTTATGGCAGAGGACACTAAAAATATCCCAACAGTGGATAGTCAAGGGGCTATTGCGGGGGGGGGGGGGGAAACTTAACACAATCACTAAGGAGATGGTACTCAGTAAGATAATGGGACTAAAGGCGGATAAATCCCCTGGACCCGATGGCTTGCATCCTAGGGTCTTGAGAAGTAGCAGCAGGGATTGTGGATTTACCAAAATTTCCTGAATTCTGAGGGGGTCCCAGCAGATTGGTAAACTGCAAATGTAATGCCCTCATATAAATAAGGAGGCAGACAAAAAGCAGGAAACTATAGACTAGTTAGCCTAACATCTGTGGTTGGGAAAACATTGGAGTCCATTATTAAAGAAGCAGTGGCAGGACATTTGGAAAAGTATAATTCAGTCAGGCAGAGTCAGCATGGATTTATGAAGAGGAAGTCATGTTTGACAAATTTGATGGAATTCTTTGAGGATGTAACGAACATGGATAGAGGATTGGCTAACTAACAGAAAACAGAGAGTCGGGATAAATGGTTCATTCTCGGGTTGGCAACCAGTAACTAGTGGGGTGCGTCAGGGATCAGTGCTGGGACTCCCAACTATTTACAATCAATATTAATGACTTGGAAGAAGGGAATGAGTAACGTAGCCAAGTTTGCTGACGATATAAAGATGGAAGGAAAAGCAATGTTTGAGGACACAAAAAAAACCTGCAAAAGGACATAGATAGGCCAAAAATTTGGCAGATGGAGTATAATATGTTGGAAAGTGTGAGATTATGCATTTTGGCAGAAAAAAATAATAATCGAAGAGCAAGTTATTATTTAAATGGAGAAAAATTACAAAGTGCTGAAGTACAGCAGGACCTGGGGGTCCTGGTGCATCAAACACAAAAGATTAAGTAGGTACAGCAAGTGATCAGGAAGGCCAATGGAATCTTGGCCTTTATTGCAAAGGGGATGGAGTATAAAAGCAGGGAAGTCTTGCTACAGTTATACAGGATATTGGTGAGGCCACACCTGGAATACTGCATACAGTTTTAGTTTCCATATTTAAGAAAGAATGTACTTGCTTTGGAGACAGTTCAGAGAAGGTTCACTAGGCTGATTCCAGAGATGAGGGGGTTGATTTATGAGGAAATGTTGAGGAGGTTGGGCCTCTACTTACTGGAATTCAGAAAAATGAGAGGTGATCTTATCGAAACGTATTGGATTATGAGGGGGCTTGACAAGGTGGATGCAGAGAGGATGTTTCCACTGATAGGGAAGACTTGAACTAGAGGGCATAATCTTAGAAAAAGGGGCCGTCCATTTAAAACAGAGATGAGGAGGAATTTCTTCTCCGAGGGCTGTAAATCTGTGGAATTCATTGCCTCAGAGAGCTGTGGAAGCTGGGACACTGAATAAATTTAAGACAGAGTTAGACAGTTTCTTAACCGATAAGTGGATAAGGGGTTATGGGGAGCGGTCGGGGAAGTGAACCCAAGTCCATGATTGGATCAGCCATGATCGTATTAAATGGCGGAGCAGGCTCGAGAGGCCATATGGCCTACTCCTGCTCCTGCTCCTATTTCTTATGTTCATTCCCAGTTGGTGTCGCAGGTGAAACCCAATAGAATGCAGTGTTTGATCTGGAGCCGAGCTGCAAATCTCAGCTTCTAACCATCACAAAGACCAGCTATTTCCATCACTCATCCTCACCATGTCCTCACTTCATCTTCCACCATCACAAACTCTCAATTACATCTGGGCCATTGAGACTTGATTTCTCAGGCTCCTCCGCTACACCACACACTCGCACCCAATCTAGACATCCACCGGCTTCCCCATTCTCTTCAATCCGACCATCGGTCACCTCCTCTAAACTTTCTCCTGTGACCGCAAAGCATTCATTCTTGCCTCTGAAGCATCTTGGGAAGTTCTACTATTCTAAGGTCACTGTAGAAATGCAAGTTGTTCTTGTATGCACATCCATGTTTGGCAAACCATTCATTTATTAAATGCACTGACATTTCTAAATAGGGCAACTTGATCACTTGTACTTGATGTCATTATAAATAAAATGATCCTTCTTTCTCCTCAAAAACATCATGAAGTCAGTGCATTTTAAACTTGGCTTTTCTGGTAGAAGATGATCGATATTGCCATTTTACTGCTTAAAAATAGTTGGAATAAAACGGAAAAGAAATGGTAAGCAAAGCTGCACCATGGGCTGAGAAATCGAGCCTGCACATTCCCAGCCGCCTGCAGCCTGACCCCGATTCCTAGGCAACATGTGGGATCCTGACAGACGCCGTATATCTGCTCTTAAATCAGCCAGTTTAGCTGACTTGGACTCGGGTTAAAGGAGTTGGGATTGGTTGGGACAGGATTAATCTATAACGCCTAAAGTCTCCCCCTTTCCTCTAAAAATAGTACTGTGAGCAGAGAGCACATGAAAAGTCTGCTTAAAAAAAAAGAGGGGCCCCGCATCTCCTTTAATGTGCAATGTACTCAGACAAAAATGCACTTAAAAAGATTGGCAATGTGCCAACTAAGAATTAACAGCAGAGAGAAGATAAAATCCAGGACACAACCCCAGGCCCCGACAGGAACCGCTGTGAACTTCGCTGTAACTCTTCCCTTATCCCCACCCTCCCTCAACCTCCGTCCCTACCCTCTCTCCACCTCTCAGCTCCACCTCAGTCCTTTCATGGCTTCTCCTCTCAACCATTGCAAACGTATTTAAAGTTTATTCAATAAACTCCTGCTCATTTGTTTACACAGTAAATCCATTCAAACTTCATTAGAAGGCCATAGCCAGAATCATAAGCAGATTTATTTTGTCTCTCTGAAAGTAAACTGATTTACCTCAGGAAAAACCACTTAGGATTATTTATTAAATCAGGCTAAACGTCACAATCATGTAACTGATCCAGTCAAGAGATTAAATCCTTCTTGCAATTTTCTCTCTCTTTCTCCCCATATCATCTCACGTTTTATCCTACCTTCCATTTTCCCCCATATCTTTCTCTCAATCCTTTCCTTCCCGACTTGCTTGATCTTTTTCCTTCCTGACTTTCTTCTTCACTTCCTTCGTCCTGTCTGTCTTTCTATCATTACACCATTACCATATAAACAGCAGCAGTTCAAATTGGCAACCAGGAATGTGCAATAAATGTGGCCTTGCCAGCATCATCCACATCTAAAGAAATATTAAATGCTGATCTCCAAATGCTGAGTCTGCAGGATAATCTAAAATCAGATAACTCATCCCCTCCGCCAATACAAAGAGAAAAACACATTTAGGTCTTGTGGATACTTCTGGACATATGCAACAGGCAATCAACAGCCTTTAGTGAAAGAATGAATTGAAATTGCATAGTTCCAACGTCAGCGGACATCATTCATTTCAGAATCTTGAAACTTCAGTCTAAATCCCTGGGTGACAAACATTTGGCCCATATTACTAACTTCTCAAAGACTTGTGGAACTATGAAGCCCAGTGATGGCTGCTGGGCCCTAGTTTCATCGAAAAAGTAAAGTGGAGAGGTGAGTGTAGCAGCGTGGGCCAAAGGGATTCTGGAGTAGATATGCTTTGAAGTCTGCCCCCTAGGGTGACGGAAGGGGGAAGGTTGGGTGTGTAGAGCCAACACTGCAGTGGGTTAACCATGATGCCAGAAAGCAGAATATCCATCTTTGTTTCAGGGTGCTTGATGCAGAATGCATGTGAATTTTGAAAATTGCAGTCGAGACTCAGTATGTGAAGGGTTAAATTAGAGGCAATGCCCAAAATTCAGTTGGTTCTAAATAAAATCAATGGCATTAAATATGGCTCTAGGCCTAACTGTTTCTGAACTGGGCCTGTCACCATAGAAACAACAGGCTCTTACATTCATAATATGGTGAGCCTGGTCATAGTCCATGTGGGTCCTCTGCAGCGAGTTTGTGTGGTTGGGGTACAGTGCTGTGCCTCCGTTCATCAGTCCATTCATCCCATTTGAAACCTTGTGGTGCAGGTGTGGGCAGCCATTGCTGAGGCTTCCATTGCCAATGAAGCTGCCGTGAATGCTTCCATTGATTCGACTGGTGCCTGGCAGGGTGGTGTACTCCATCAGCTGGCCATTTACCTCCTGGCCTTGATAGAGGTAGTTAGGAGGATCGTACTCTGGGGAAAAAATATTACTAAAATCAGTTACGGATGCAATCTGAGTTATTTCCCCACCCGCCAAAGAATATTAGTGACCTTGGTAACCCTGACATGTCAACCTCCTTCAAGAAATTTGCATTTAAAGAGTTAATGTCATAGTTGGGGCCTAGTCTCATTGACCACCTATGGAGCCTTCTAGCAGAGTAGTGCTGAAAAGGTGAGGTATGTCAATAAGAAAGAGGCCCCCCATCGGGTTTGTGATGGGGGAGGCCTCTTTCTTATTGACATACCTCAGCTGTTGCAAGTCTCCTTGCAATCACTATGACACTTAATATGCCTCCAAACGCTGGAATTCAAGACAGACTATATCCCTTTGTTAGCATAATAGATGAGGAATTAAAAGCTAGCAGAACAGAAACTTGGACGCAGCGTTTTCCTTAAATGCACCTAAACCAGCTCCAAACACTTATTTCAGCTCCATTCCTACTTTCATTCTCAGTATAACGGGATTATGGATACTCTGAGCGTTCATAAATTTAGACCTACTTTGTCACATTGGTCTTTTCTATTACTTTGCACTGACAGCGCCTCGGCTAGACTCCTTCCTGTGTTCTGGAACTGGGGTTTCCAAGCTTTTTGTCTTCCTGGCCATTTCGGTTAATGTAAGACACTGTGGGCCATGTATAATGTTTAAATCCATGTTCCCATTAATTTGTACACATTTAAAGCTGCTACACTAACAGATCTTACTGTTCGGACAAGGTTTCTCCACCAATTAGGGCACAGTGCTGCGTAAAGCCCTTTCCAAACCGTCAAAATTTAAAAATAACAAATCAACGATTAGGAAATATAAATATAACTGAATTACTTGGGCTTTCTAGGACAGATTGGCAGGGCTCAGGGGTTGCACATGGTCCGTAGGATGGACAGCATTGTTTTAAAACAACGAGGAGTTACCAGAGTACATCTGTTATATGTGAAGGACTTGAGAAAGACATGCAATTTATTTTTTGAAGTAGTGACGATTGTATTGTACTTTTCTTACTCAAATTCTGTCCTTTCATCCCTCCTCCTTGAAGGCGCTTACACTTACTAGGATACAGAACTGTTGCTAATTTCTCTTCCCAATTTCAGGATAACCATACCAATTATAGTTGATCCCCACTCAAATTCTTAAAATTCGGCTATAGAAACTGACTACTTTCTAGTTGGCAGCATTCATTCTGGGATTTGGAATAGTTTCCAAGGGCTGGAATCAATGTTCCCAACTGGGAATGGTCTCTGCAACTGGCCAACACTAAGCTGACAGTGTTGAGGACAAAACATTGAAAAGTGCTCCATCAACAAGTTAAAGAAACGGAGGGAGAGGTGATCCACAGGACTTGACTTACTCTGTAGAGTTGTCTGTTGGCGGTTCTTCCACAGGCACATGGCAATGAAAATAATGAGAATGAGAACCATGATCCCTAGCACCGAGCCCACAATCAGGTATAACATGTCGCTGCTCCGCGTGCCGGAGGCAGATGCCCCGTGCCCACCACTCAGGTGGTCATCGAGATTGGGCTGCGTACTCAGGTCGTCACCGATCACCACAGAGTATTCAGAGGATCCAGGGGGTCTTCGTGCTAAAGGAAAGTATGAAGAGCAAGTGATGGTGAGAAGTTTTCTGAAAATTGAGAATATGACGAACTCATTCACATCCTTTACAACAGCAGTCATTAAATGCATATTCATAAATCGAAACGATGCCTCTCCCTTCTCTCCTGAAGGCACTTACTGTTGTTGGGATGCAGCTCCGGGCAATGGCCGCCTTGTCATATCTCACCAAGTGGCCTTTCTTCAGGTAACAGCCCAGGCCCTGCAGGCACGCTAGTCAACAGAGGGCCCCATCACAATTAAACCTAATCCTATTCTCACCCGATCGACACTTCAGGTAAATTTCTCTGAATATCAATCATAATCCTGTCCACTGACAACACATTAAAACCTTTAGACCGAAGCTTTTCAATTAACTTGCTGACTGGAGAGTCAATGCAGTTAGCAGCTCCTACCTTTGGTCTCACAGATCATGACGTTGCTAAATTCACTCTCGCCACCTTCATTGAAGCATTGCATCTTGATATCATACGAGGTCTCAGGCTGCAGATGACTGATGAGGTGCCACTGCTTGTTTCCTGCATCGAGATAAACACATTAAAAGACATCTGCATGCAAGATGATGACAAATCTGCTTATTACAGAGAGGATAGACATGGTTGATTTTGAAAAAAATGAGCTTGTTGGATCAAGTGGCCCAATAATTATTTTATTGTGCTGTATTCAAACCACTATCTACACAAACTGTGAAATTGAATGGTATTTCTGCCTCTTGGTTTTCAATGTCTGGCTCAGAGGGAGAGTGCCCTGCTCCTCTGTACCTGGTAAGCCCTCTCATGGCCGCAGTCTGCTGATGGTCTTACAGGCTGGGCCCTCGCCGATTTCTTAGAGGGAGCAGTGTGCGGTGGCGTACCGCTGCAGGGAGCAGCGTGTGCTGCTGCAGGAGGGCGACGGCTGACTGCAGTGCGGGCAGGTACAAGAATGGCAAGGTTGGGGCGAAGGAGTGGCAAGAGTTCGTAGAGGGATGTGATCGGGGCCCAGGAGAGGCGAGGGTCCAGGGGAAGCACGGGCCTGCCCACACTGCGATGTGTGCGTGCATTAGGTTTGTGCAGCAGAGCTGGTCTCCAATCCTCTTGGTTAATCCTTGCCACTGGACCAAGACCTAACTCTGTCAAGCCCGCTTAGTGGCTGGGGTGCAATGGCCACCACACGTTAAAACAGTCCACGCACAGGCATCTTCCACCCTTCAAGATGTCAGTCGGGATCTGGAATATTAAGTCCTTCAATGAAACACCTGTTAACTCATCCCTTTTCAGCGTGGAAGCAAGTCATCCTCGATATGAGGGACTGCCTATGATGATGAGCTGGTAATACTGCTCTCAACTTGGATACTGCAGATTAAAAGTGCTACATGCTGACCATCTATCTGCTTTTCCCTGCTACCTTCTATTGAGGCCTCTTTATTGTGGTACACCTCAGCTTGGTAACTGGGACTGCAATCCGGAATCTGCACCCTACTATAATGTAATGTGTAGGTATAACTGTGATATTC
This sequence comes from Pristiophorus japonicus, assembly GCF_044704955.1. NCBI lineage: Eukaryota > Metazoa > Chordata > Chondrichthyes > Pristiophoridae > Pristiophorus > Pristiophorus japonicus. The sequence continues at coordinate 178,705,589 of NC_091987.1, read as the reverse complement.
TTTCATTTGATCGTAGTAGCTTTCAGTTTAAATCATAGGAACGAGGAAATTGAGAACCCCAAGTAGGTGTTAGACCGCAACAGTATCTCTATCCAATTAGAGACTATTGTACAGACCCAGGACCAGTGACAGCATTCTACATTTTCACCTGACCTATACAAGCCACATCGAGGGCCATGCAATCTTATTTGAGATATACTAACTCTCCAGAATGTTCCCTGCTTTTATAATTGGCCTTCACGTCACTAATCCAGATACTACACTGGGACCAATACTGTGGGTATTCAGTGAAACATGGACTGAATTAGCATTGAGACTAGATTATTGGCCATAGTCTTATTACCAATCCTGGCTATATTCGGGATGCAGCAACACAAAAGTAACGTAAATTAAGTACAAATAGGTGGACGGTTGGACCCTTAAATTTTCTGGATTAATAACCAAGTAATGATTGAGCTGCATGCTCAGATCATCGCTAATTGAAACACAAAGGCAATTCCAAGTCAATATTACAGCCCGAATGGCTTACATTGCGTACTGCTGAGTCAGACAAATGCATAATAAGGACTTGAAAAAGTTCTGCTTCAAAGTTCCTTGAATAGCCACGTTAATTTAAGTTTGAATTAAAAGTTAAGGAAATTGGGTTTGTTTCTTTCTTTGGAAAATAAGGCGACTTTGAGGTGACCTCATTGAAATGTTCAGTATTGTATAAAAGGGGATTAATGAAATTGATCCAGGAAAATCATTCACTATGTTGAATACCAGGAAACACAAGCCAAAATGAGAAGGCATGCAGGTATTTGGTTTTAAACAAAGGGTAATAGACTTTGGCATGAGTAACCACTGATGATTGAAGTGGAAAATATTAATGGATACAAGGGAGGCAGTTAGGTGTGCTTTGAGAAAGATTTTGGGGTCAAGATCCCTCAAAAAAGGATGGTTTTATTGTATTCTCCGCTTTCTAAAAGCTTAGGTTCTTGCTGCAATGTTTTGGGCTTAACTTTTCCAGATTGTGGCCCCTTTATCACATCCCACCTTCCTCACTCCCACCCGTAGAAGGGGAAAAAATCTGCTGGGACATCGTAAATCAAAATGTTGTCAACATAGCTATCAAAAAGCAGGCTCAGAAATCTGTTCACTGCCTTGTGTCTGGACAGAGATTTAACAAGAAGTACTGGATGGAGTCAATGCTCCTCCTCCCTTGAAACAAGAAAAAAAATCCAGCAAATAACCTGATAAACAAAGCTTCTTGCCTCTGCATTCCTCAGAGGCAGCTCCCCAAAGGAAAAGTGAAAATAACTGACTGAGTTCCTGCCGTCTCCTGGCCGCAGTCGCTTGCAGTCCCGGGTCAGCGCACCACCAATACCAGCACTGCAGTCTGATCAAATTATTTTGTTTTTCCTGGCCTATACCCAGGCTGTTAAAATCCTCCAAAACACTTCCCCTCCTTCTGGAAATAACTCAGCAATCTTTTCCTTTGAACACAGTTCTGATTTGTGGTGTGCTTTAATTAAAATAAAATTGGAGCTGGGCAGGGGAGAAGACTGGGAAGAATTTAATTAACTGTCTAATAATGTCCTTGACAGGAAATTCCACCTGAGTAGTTGCTATGGCAACACGAAATCAAGGCCTACCTCCCACTACTCTGACAGTCTGGCCCGTTCTTACACTCCTGACTTTGCTCTGCGCAGTCTCATTTATTTTTTTACTTTTGCAACTGTATTCATTAATGCCTTATTTTGTTTTCACAGAAACCAGTTCTACGAAACAGAGAAATCAGGAATTAAATCTTTACCGCCCTCTAATTGTTACTTCTAAACATTGATGATTAGAAGTTGCCCTGCAGTCACAGAAACTCATTTCTCCCCTCTTGATTTTGCTCCTGCTTCTCCTGAAGGCATCAACTTTTGCAAGGGTACGTTTCTCATGGGTGCCAGCCTCCCTTTGCTACTTCACTCAAGTGATCATTTTCTATGTTCCAGCTTGACAGTGAGCATCGGCGGAGGGCTACTCAACTATGGGAGATGTGCCATGGACAAGCCAGATCTTTTCCTCACACAATGTCCACATTTTGAAATTTTCCAGCAGTGTAGCGAGTGAAGGGAAATGGCAGCGTCACCTGCCGCAGTGTAGTGTAACCAGCAGATCCGTCAGAAGATGATAACAATGTAAACGCTTTAAAATGTAATTAAAGGGACACTCTACCGAGTGCAATTAAAAGTTTAAGGCTTCCACAACTACCTTAGTAACACCAGTGTCCCTAGTGCCCAACATTGCAATGCTGCAAATGATGGGAAATATCTCAAAGGGCCTGAAATTCATCATATTACTGCCCAGGAATGCGGTAATTTTTTTGATCCAAAAAAAAATTACTGCCCACTTATTGGCCACATTCACGCTGGCAGTAAATTCATCAGATACCATCCTGAGCAGGTCGCTCACTTCATAGTAGTGCGCCAATTGTTGCATAAATTAGCCATCATGTGGGGACAGAAATTGCCTCTGCGGGACCACCTCAGGAGAGTGTGCAGGAGACGGAGGAGGAGGAGCTTCGCGATGAACCCATGGCAGCACCTACACACCCGCGCCCGCCCCCCAAAACACCAGCTTTGTCTGCCCTCTGCCCATCTTTGACTTTTGAAGCTCTTCTTCTGAGTCATGATATTATTTACAATCTTTAGTGAATCTTGAACAATTATACATTATTTTTCTTACCCTCCACTCTCTTCTCACCTATTAATAAACTGACTTTTCCTGCTTTGTCCTTTGTATTCTCTCTCTCAAACCTTCTGACTGTCTTCTCCCTCTTTCGTACTCCTGTCCCTCCCAAGTTATTCTGCACATGCGCAGGCAACCCCCAATCATGGGAAAAACGTAAAAAATTTTTTTTTTTTTTTTTTTTTTTTAAATAGCGCATTCGCAGAACTCTGTCTTCGATGTTTGCTGAGTCTAATACCCTCCACCACCCGCTACACCCCACTAAATAATGATGAAATTCGCGTTCTTCGATCTCAGCGGTATGCGGGCAGTAAAAAACCAAGGATCGCCCGAATATCGCCTCGAAACGGGCGGCAGCGGTCTTCATGAATTTCAGGTTCACTGATGCATCGGGTTACAATATTTGAGTGGATGTATTGCACACCCGATGTCACTCAGCAAAAGATCACTAAGGCTGCTTTGTGTAACGGGCACCTGGAAGAACACCAACACCCACCCCCATCGACTTCTAGTTTCCTCTTTAAAAAAAAACGATGTAACTATTTGTACTGCAATGTTTTTTGGACAGATAGATGTCTGACAAGACCCCCACCCCGCCCCCCGCCAGTACTGCACTTTTTTGAGCGCAAGACTACAAACCCCACCCCCTTCAAGCTCTGCCCTCCTCCCGGCCCAAATCATTCCATGCACGTGGTGCCGAGAAGCAGGACCAGAGGTTCCGACATGCTGCCTGCCTGCCCCCCTCCCTCCAGCGTTCCCAGGGCCAGAGTGCGACCGGCGGGGTGCTGATAGCGGCGATCCTGGGGTTGAGAGTGAGGGAGAGTCTGTGGGGGGTGGGGGGAGAAAGAGAGAAAGAGCGAGGGAGGGAGCGAGGCTGGAGAGAGAGAGGCCAGAGGGGGGGGAAGAGAGAGAGAGAGAGAGAGAGAGAGAGAGAGAGAGAGAGAGAGAGAGAGAGAGAGAGAGAGAGAGAGAGAGAAGGGCTGGAGAGAGAGAGAGAGAGAGAGAAGGGCTGGAGAGAGAGAGAGAGAGAGAGAGGCTGGAGAGAGAGAGAGGCTGGAGAGAGAGAGAGAGGCTGGAGAGAGAGAGAGAGGCTGGAGAGAGAGAGAGGCTGGAGAGAGAGAGAGGCTGGAGAGAGAGAGAGGCTGGAGAGAGAGAGAGAGAGAGAGAGGCTGGAGAGAGAGAGAGGGAGAGAGAGAGAGAGAGAGAGAGAGAGAGAGGCTGGAGAGAGAGAGAGAGAGAGAGAGAGAGAGAGAGAGAGAGAGAGAGAGAGAGAGACTGGAGAGAGAGAGAGAGGCAGGCTGGAGAGAGAGAGAGAGAGGCAGGCTGGAGAGAGAGAGAGAGAGGCAGGCTGGAGAGAGAGAGAGAGAGGGAGAGAGAGAGAGAGAGAGAGAGAGAGGCTGGAGAGAGAGAGAGAGAGAGAGAGAGAGAGAGAGAGAGGCTGGAGAGAGAGAGAGAGAGAGAGAGAGAGAGAGAGGCTGGAGAGAGAGAGAGAGAGAGAGAGAGAGAGGCTGGAGAGAGAGAGAGAGAGAGAGAGAGAGGGAGGGAGAGAGAGAGCTGGGGCAACCCACTACAAGGGACATCATTGGAGTGGATGATATCCAGAAGTCACAACATTGTCACTATTCACTTCAGACCTAATAAACCAGTTAACAATCCGTACACAATGCCTGCCCCATCTATGGTGTGGTGGGCGGAGGATGTACTTGGACACTTCGGCTGGGGGAGGGATGTACATGGACTGCGGTAAGGCACTTCGGCTGGGCCTTGCTTTCTTTTGGGGAGCTCTGTCCTCTCACTTCAGGAAGTCCAAGTAGATCGAATTACAATTTGCAAAGTCAGTGAGACCTTGGGATGGGTGGTTCCAGTTACACATTCCTGTGAATCTTCAGAGTGTGGCTTATCCTCCAAGGGGGCCAATCAGAAACAAAGGGTGGGGCATGTTGGGCATTTTTGCAGTACAAATAAGCACGTCCTTAAAAAAAAATGGTGACATTTCTTTCGAATTACAAGTGCTTTAGAGGCTAAAACAGAATTCCAGAGACCACACTACTTCAGTCGAGACAACTGGATAAAGTGGACGTTTACCTCTCTAGTTCAGGATGGAGAAGTCGATATGTATTTTAAACCATAGTTAATTAACAGACAGCAGACCTGTTTCTTTGCGTACCTTCCACAACATCTCGTTTGTAATCGCTGTCGTTGTCACTGTCGGTCGGTCGATAATAGATATAAAATCCCTGGATGGGAGTGTTGTTGTTACTGGATGGAATATACTGTGAAGATAATCAGACCAGTGGAGATATTAGTAACTCAACATAGCTCAGCAGTTTGTCATAAGAAGGAGCTTTTCACATAGGCAAGAATGGAGGAACTAAACGGCCATTCTCCATCCTCATCAGCCTTTCAAGGTCACATAGAACATGCAGTAAATCTGCCCAATAATGTGCCTGTGCCCCAGCCAGCCTGTGGCTTCTACAGAAAGAAAAAAAAGACTTGTATTTATCTCGCGCCTTTCATGACCACCGGACGTCTCAAAGCACTTTACAGCCAATGAAGTACTTTTGGAGTGTAGTCACTGATATAATGTGGGAAACGTGGCAGCCAATTTGCACACAGCAAGGTCCCACAAACAGCAATGTGATAATGATCAGATAATCTGTTTTTGTTATGTTGATTGAGGAATAAATATGGGCCAGGGCACCGAAATAAAGCTCAGATACAAACATCAGTCAAGGCTGGGATTCAAACCAGGATCTAGCGAGAGTCCTCAAGGATTACACTGCAGTTATTAGGCTGTTCGAGCGCCAGCTTTAGATCGGAGACTATAGACAGTTAGATACTAGGAAAATAATGCATGCTCCACAAATTGGTCAGCCTGTCAATGGAATAAAATAAATTATGGCGCACTTGGATGTTCTAACAGTTGCCGCCTTGTGAACATGTTTACTAAATGTTATCTACAATGCAAGTCAGAGACATCTAAGTGTACAATGTCAATACTGCAACCAAATGTATTTTTTGTTGAGACCCCTTACATTCAACAGTGTACTGCTGAAAAATTTGAAATGGGAGCTCGAAGGAACTCCCAAGGGCTAATTTAACAAAACCAGATGTTTAGCATTGAGTTTTGCCCTTCGGAATTGCACAATGGGAATTCAGGTGCAGGCTTCAAATGATTTTCCAGCCACAAGTCTGTGCCTTAATTACTGATATGCGCTCCTGGTGGGCAAATCTCCACATCTGGAGCTCGATTTCTTAAAATTATCTTTTTGCTTTCCTGGTTGTAACAGCAAACAGATTTGTACGAGATAGTGTTTGGGACCAACTGAGAAGCAGGCAACCAAAGGATGAACAAACTTTTATTTATATAGTGTCTTTCATGTCCTCAAAGTACTTCACAGTCAACAGCTTACTTTTGAAGTGCAATCGCTGCTGTTATGTAGGTAAAACCCGTACTATTGTCGCTGGCTTGCACAGCTGATAGCAACCCCAAAATAAACATGCTGAATTTGCCATGACAAGACCCACCTACCAGGAGCTGGCAACACTAGTTCAGCACAAAATCTACGTTAAAGGAGCTATAGTCACATAGGAGCTGCTGTGGAGCATGCCCAACGGTACATCTACATTAGCATATTCATTGTCATTTGTTGGAATTCTTTGAAAAGGAAAACCAATTTCCTTCAGCATATTTTTTTGGGAGCGACTGTGTCCTCCAGCATTTCTGTGCCATATTGATAACGAGTTAAGCGGCATGTCTGGGAATTAAATGATTCTGTAATCAAGATTGCTGTCTGCCTAGAACAGCCACTGAAGAATTCCATCAGATTTTGGGTGTGGGCTGAAGGAAGAATAAAATAAAATTTGTTCACATTGAGGCTTGTGTGTTTGTTGTGCATTGTTACACTGCGTACAAAGAGGGGAACATATATCTTTAAAGATAAACGGTCATAGTATAAATTGTCTTGCAAGACAGCACACGAGGGGTCTATTTTCCTGCTTGCTTATGTCCACCTGGTCCAAGCGAGCCCCAGCTAGATATCCCATCCGCACTCAACTTCTCTGGACTCTGCATTACTGCCTATCGATGGCCCACCTTTTTATCACCACTCCCTGTACTTTGGAACTTTCCATAAAGCACCCCCGTATTTGTAAAAAGAGCATGCAATGACATTTTCAGGAGAAAACCAGCAGTGTACCAGGAACAAGTAACACCGATTCATTTTTAAAATGCAAGTACTGAACTAAAAAAGGACCAAAAACAGAACTGGCATGAGACAATGGCACAGTCGGGAGTAATTAGAGCAGTTACAACACAGAGCCAAAGGAGCAGTTTGAGAATCACAGCAGTACGGTGCTCTCCAAGGCTAAGGGTGAGGCACGTTGTTGGAACAGAGTTGGGCAAGTTTTACATTGCATCCAACTTCTGCACCTGACCTAGCAGTGCTTGACAATGGCACTTATACCCGAAATAGGTGCCTTAGTATTTACCATCTTCACTTTGATGAGCATTTAACATTTGCCAAAAACTGTAATGCTCTTTGGTCTAGTGACTAAGGAATTATGCACGGCATAAAAGGAACAGAAAGAAAAAAAAGGAAACAAGAACAAATTGTATTCTCTTTAGGATTAATCCTTAAACATCATGACACTAGACTGCAGAAAAGTGTGTGCAGCTGTCCTCCTGCTTTGATTTGCCCTCTAGGAGGGGTAAGAGAGTAAACTGGGATTGATGCTCTGTTTACCCCGCTCTCCTATTTGGAGATTAGTCATTGCTTGGCGCCTTTGCACAATGATGCAGTGGAGACAGGCAGCTCAGCAGAGCATGGGATCAGACCACTGCCGTGGCACCATTTAACGGTGCTCTGACATGTTACACCATTGTGTTGTCAGGAGAAATACTTTAAAATCTGTGCTTTAAATAGGGGCAAGATTTACACCAATGTCCTGTCAGCTGCCCCTGTATAGAAGTTCTTGCCAAAGTCGGTTAATCTGCCCACAGCAATCACAGAAACATCCAGAACTTGTAAACCTGTACTTAATATTAAACAATGAAATTCTAAAAAGGTGACCCCCTACCCTGCTGAATAAACAGGAACTCTATAGTTACACAGTGAGTAACCCGTACCCTGCTGAATAAGTAATTGCCAACAGTTACATAGTAACTCTTACCCTGCTCAATACAGGAACTTTGCAATTAGATAGTATGGCAAGATTCTGAGGGGGATTGATAGATGCCAAGAGGCCATTTCCCCTGGCTAGAGAGTCTAGAACTAGGGGGCATAGTCTCAGGATAAGGGGTCGGCCCTTTAAGACTGAGATAAGGAGGAATTTCTTCCCTCATAGGGTTGTGAATCTTTGGAATTCTCTACCCCAAAGGGCTGTGGATGCAGAGTCGTTGAGTACATTCAAGGCTGAGTTAGACGGATTTTTGGACTGTAGGGGAAGGAAAATGGAGTTGAGGTCAATGAGCAGCCATGATCTTATTTACTGGTGGAGCAGGCTCGGGGGGCTGTTTATGGCCTTTTCCTGATCCTAATGTTCTTATTCTCTGCCCTGGAAAATCAGGGTTTCCTGACCAGCACCTTCTGCAAGCAACTATATCCACCAGTAGTGCCCAACTTGGAAATTGAGCAACCATTAACCTGCTAAATAAACAACTGTGTCCAGTTAGTGAGTAACCCTTGCATTACTGAATAAACAGCAAGACCCTTTAGAGAGTGTGTAATTGTACAGAGTAGCTGCTTATTTAACAGGTTAAGGGTTACTCACTGTGTGCCTATTAGTTAAGTATTGGAGATCTAACTTGCCTGTTCTAACAGGCTCCTGAGTATATAAAGTACTGTTTTCAGTCTTCCCAGGGTTAATGTACTCCGGAGCTTTTGTGATAATCAGTGCACAATTAAAGTAACAACCAATCGCAGAGTCTCGGTGTTAATCCATCAACCCAGTCCAAGAGGGAAACATGACACAAGGGGGAAAATATTTTTCCAGAGCCTTGCGTGCCTCCCGCCAATTTTGAATGATCTTATCAATCCACTCAGAATAAAACAGGCTCTTTTTGCCTTTAAAAAAAATTCAGTAAATGAAGGTTCTGTCAGACAGAGAGGTCAGACTCCCCCGGTTCTAGCTCCCGCTCACTGCCAGGAAAGGACTGATTGTAATTGAGCACATTCTTGGATTTAATGAGTTGGCTGGATGAATGAAGTGCAAGCTCAGAGCATAGAAGTTTCTGTGACTGATAAGAGCCTCCATCCTTCACCCTCATCCACCCTCAGTGGTGCTCAGCCAGCAAACTCTGCCACAATTCAAATCACAAACATTGGAAATTTGATGTTCCGATCCCACCCGAAAAACTTTTGCTTACTAAAGTTTCAGATTTTCTTAATCTGATTTTGCCTCACATCGCCAAAGTCACCATTTTGAAATGCTTAGATCATGCACCTGGCACAACTACCCTTTTTCCTTTGGTTAAAAAAAAACATGGTTGACAAAGTGACTTCAAAAAATGAATCGACATGAGGCCCAACCTTCAGAGGAGGAGAAAGTCAGGGGGAAAAGACAGACTCTGCTGCTAGCAAATGCCAAAGATAAACATTCCAGTGATTCCTTTGCTTAAAGATCCCATATTTGGCGAATACCTCATTTAGATAAATTACATACTAAATCTTTGCATTTCCAGAATACTCTTATACACTTTACTCTCCCGTTATCACTAGCATCTCTTTCTCTGCTCTACTATACTCAGTAAAAGGGCTCAAATCCCTGTTACACCAGCGGAGCATGGAATTTTCAGCTAGATGCGTTTTCTGAAGTAGCAGTCATCTCATCGTCTCACTGACCTCCAAGAGCTGGAAGCCAAATAAATGTACCAAGGGAGAGTAGGTAGGAACTAGTGTAGTCACACTGTATATGTGCTTGTGAAGATTTCCCATGTTCAGTATTACTAACAAAAATAGTAAACGTGCTCTTTTTGAACTTTAGCTACAATTTAGCTAAAAACACAGACCAAAGTACTTATTTCAACTGGGGCATTTATTTTAGCCTTCTACACTAACTCAAGCCAGTGGTTACTTTTTTGATTTTAAAAAAAAGCCTTTTTACTCTAGATGTGTTTAGTTTCTGTGTTTCAGACTGCTCTCATTAGTGAGCCTTTGTTCTCAGTGGCCTGGAAAGTGTTTTCACTTGCCATGATATCTAGGCAAAATTCTTCATATGTTCTAATGACTGGAGAATTGTTTTTAATTAAAATACTTCAGCTATTGATCCTATCATGTTCCTCCATTGAATGCCCCTTGCCTTCAGAAGCAGCCAAGTAATACTACAGCCAACACAGAGCAAACAGACAAAATGCTTCATTTTTGTGACACGGTTTACTCTGGTTGGAGTTATCCACTCTAATCCCATTTCCCTGCTTTGTAGCCTTCTTGTTACATGGAGGTTTCTGTATAAGGCAGCAGAAAATGAATAATGCGTCTCAAAAACACAGACCCAAATTGAGGCACAGATCCTTCATTTGTGACATATATTACTATTAAAAAGATGAGGCAGGGGAAACAAAAAGATAACAAAATGGTTAAAGATTGAAGACCTACAATGAGAGCACAACGCTTACCGTCCATTTCAGCATTATCTGTGTGTCAGTGATAGCCTCTGTATAAGCAATGTGAGGACCTGCAATTGGACGTGCCGAAAATCGGTTGCTGAACCCTGCCACTTGGTATGGTCGTGAGGCTGCACTTCTGGGGCTTTCACCATGGGCGTTGATGGCAATCACACGGAACTTGTAGGTGGCACCTGAGGCACACAAAAATCCAGAAAACCGGGACTAGTAATTAGTGCAGCATAGGACACTTTACTACTTCAAAGTGTGTTCTAACGCCACATTGACAAGTGGGGCTATTTGCTAACAGGTTGAGACCCCAAGTGGTCATTGTGATTCTTCACAGGAGGGCAGAGATTGGCAGATGACAAGAAAACCCAGACTACTCAAATGGAGACCCCCATTAGAGCGGAGCATTGATGCATGTTCAGACTGCCTGGCCACTCGTCAAGGGGTCATGTAAAATGTGAGAGACAAGGGAGCTAAATTTGGTGGGAAAACATATCCCCATACAGTCCAGTGTGTCGTGGTTATGTTACTGGACTAGTAATCCAGAGGTTTGGATTAATAATCTAAAAAATACAAGTACAAATCCTACGATGGGAGTTTCAGAATATGAATTCAGTTTTAAAGATCTGGAAATAAAAAGCTGGTATCAGCAGAAGTGACCATGAAGCGGTCAGATTGTCGTAAAAACCCAACCAGTTCACCAATGTCTTTTAGGGAAGGAATCCTGCCATCTTTACCCAGACTGGCTTATAAGTTACTCCAGTCGCACACCAAAGTAGTTGACATTAATTACCCTCTGAAGTGGCATAGCAAGTCAAATACAGACTGTAGTGGTTCAAGGAGGTCCGTCACCACCTTCTTAGGATAATGAGGGACAGGCAATAAGTGCCAGCCTTGCCAGCGATGCCCACATCCAGAGAATAAAAATCTCGCTCCTGATCATTATCCATTGACTCTTGCCAGAACGTGATGTGACATGTGAAACCAGGATTCGGCTTAGCTATGCAATCCATGTTTGAACAGATCACAGACACTCAACTGTCTAGGTTTGCACAGTTGGGGGACATTCTGGAGGCCATTGCCTATGGAACTGTACCCCAGCAAGAGTCAATATCTTCAGGAGAGATGGGGAGAAAATAGACAAGAAAACAGAAGTTCACAAAACTTTATAATCAACAGTAACTGCTTTAGATGTAGCGGCCCCTCATAAGCCTCAGATTTGAATTGGATTATTCTGACTTCTCATTTCACTTATTTGGACTGTTACCTGGTTCAAGACTGCGCACTTCCACTGAAAGTTTAGATGGAGAGATGCTGTCTGCTGCCACTAGCCAGTCGCTGTTCCTTCCCATCCGTTTGTACTCCACCTTAAAGGAGGTGATAGGGGAGCCCCCATTTGCTCTTGGGATCCAAGTCACGTACACAGAAGTTTCCGAGGCAGTCGAGATTGTAGGCCGGTCTGGTGCCTCAGGGACTAGACAGGAAAACAAAAAGAGTGATCAGAACAGTGCTGGCGAGCTGAAGTTAGTTAGTTGCTGGCTCCATGCAGATATAGTAACAAGTGTCCATTTAGCAAAATCTCAGTCTCAAGATGGCAAATCTTGAGTCTGTTTCAGCCCTCAGTTGATGCCTGCAATTTGTAGTCTCCTCGAACGCATGCTCCCTTTCCGACAGCATCCTGTTGCCAGGGTGACTCTCAGTCAGGTTTTTAACATTTTATTAATCCATTATAATGATTGTTGGAGATACTTTTTACTACTCGGAAAGTGCCTTCAGAGAATTCTCATATTTCCAACGTATGAAGGGAGTGTCTTCGCGAGTCATTATTAAAAAAAAACCACATTTGTTGGTGTCGTAAATATGACGAGGCCAATCTTTGACGTGCTTTCCCTGTCAAGCAGGAAAGTCTGCCCTTCATAGCAGCATGCACAGAGGAATAAACTTGCCCACAGAGTTAAAAACACCTGGTAAATAATCATCTATGAATAATTCTGGGCATTTTAAGAATATTGAGGTGCAAGATTCAAACGACCTACAAAAAGTTCGCCCCAAAAAGCCAAATGCTTTCTCAACTCTAGAGAAGTATAAGAAGTGCAGAGGTGCAATTAAAAAAAGATATCAGTAAAGAGAGAGCATGAAAAAGTGTTGGCAAGTAAAATTCGGAAAACCCAAAAATGTTTTATAAATACATTAAGAGCAAGAGGATAATTAGAGAAAGAGTGGGGTCTGTCAGAGACTATCAAGCAAATCTGGATGTGGGGGCAGAAGACGTGGGTATGATTCTTAATGAATAGTGGCAAGCAGTAACTAGTGCTGGGACCCCAGCTATTTACAATATACATGAATGATTTAGACGAAGGAATTGAATGTAATATCTCCAATTTTGCAGATGACACTAAGCTGGGTGGCAGTGTGAGCTGTGAGGAGGATGCCAAGAGGCTACAGGGTGACTTGGACAGGTTAGGGCAAATGCATGGCAGATGCAGTATAATGTAGATAAATGTGAGGTTATCCACTTTGGTGGCAAAAATAGGAAGGCAGATTATTATCTGAATGGTGACAGATTAGGAAAAGGAGAGGTGCAACAAGACCTGGGTGTCATGGTACATCAGTCATTGAAAGTTACTACAGTTGTACAGGGCCTTGGTGAAGTCACACCTTGAATATTGTGTACATTTTTTTCGGCTTCTAAACTGAGGAAGGACATTCTTGCTACTGAGGGAGTGCAGCAAAGGTTCACCAGACTGATTCCCGGGATGGCAGGACTGACATATGAAGAAAGACTGGAGCAACTAGGCTTATATTCACTGGAATTTAGAAGAATGAGAGGAATGATCTCACAGAAACATAAAATTCTGACGGGATCAGATAGGTTAGATGCAGGAAAAATGTTCCCGATGTTGGGGAAGTCCAGAACCAGGGGTCACAGTCTATGGAAAAGGGGTAAGCCATTTAGGACAGAGATGAGGAGAAACTTCTTCACTCAGAGAATTGTGAACCTGTGGAATTCTCTACCACAGAAAGTTGTTGAGGCCAGTTTGTTAGATATATTCAAAAGGGAGTTAGATGTGACCCTTACGGCTAAAGAGATCAAGGGGTATGGAAAGAAAGCAGGAATGGGATACTGAAGTTGCATGATCAGCCATGATCATATTGAGTGGTGGTGCAGGCTCGAAGGGCCGAATGGCCTACTTCTGCACTTATTTTCTATGTTTCTATGACTATGTTTCTAATACTTAGCATCTGTTTTCACAAAAGAGGGGGGGGCGATGCAGACTTTACAATGAGGGAGGAGTGTGAAATATTAGATGAGATAAACATTGTGAGAGAGCAAGTATTAAGGGGTTTAGCAGCTTTGAAAGTGGATAAATCCCCAGGCCCAGATGAAATGTATCCCACGCTGTTAAGAGAAGCAAAAGAGGAAATAGCAGAGGCTCTGACCATCATTTTCCAATCCTCTCTGGCTGCAGGTGTGGTACCAGAGGGCTGCTAACATTGTACCTTTGTTTAAAAAGGGAGAAAGGGATAGACTGAGTAATTACAGGCCAGTCAGCCTAACCTCGGTGGTGGGAAAATTATTGGTAAAAATCCTGAGAGACAGGATAAATCTTCATTTGGCAAGACATGGATTAATCAAGGACAGTCAACATGGATTTATTAAGAGGTGGTCTTGTCTGATTAACTTGATTGAATTTTGAGAGGAGGTAACCAGGAGGGTCGATGAGGGTATGATGTAGTGTATATGGATATTAGCAACGCTTTTGATAAGGTCCCACATGGCAGACTGGTCACGAAAGTAATAGCCCATGGGATCCAGGGCAAAGTGGCAAGTTGGATCCAAAATTGGCTCAGAGGCAGGAAACAAAGGGTAAAGGTAAAGGGTTGATGGGTATTTTTGTGACTGGAAGGCTGTATCCAGTGGGGATCCCCAGGGCTCCATGCTGGGTCACTTGCTTTTTGTGGTATATATCAATGACTTGGATTTGAATGTTGTGGGTACAATTAAGAAGTTTGCAGATGACACTAAAATAGGCTGTGTGGTTGATAATGAAGAAAGCTGTGGACTGCAGGAAGATATCAATATACTACTCAGGTGGGCAGAAGTGACGAATGGAATTCATAAGAACATAAGAATTAGGAACAGGAGTAGGCCATCTAGCCCCTCGAGCCTGCTCCGCCATTCAATAAGATCATGGCTGATCTGGTCATGGACTCAGCTCCACTTACCGCCCTCTCCCCGTAACCCTTAATTGTTAAAAATCTATCTATCTTTGACTTGAAAACATTCAATGAGCCAGCCTCAACTGCTTCCTTGGGCAGAGAATTCCAGAGATTCACAACCCTCTGGGAGAAGAAATTCTTTCTCAACTCGGTTTTAAATTGGCTCCTCCGTATTTTGAGGCTGTGCCCCCTAGTTCTAGACTCCCCTACCAGTGGAAACAACCTCTCTGCCTCTATCTTGTCTATCCCTTTCATGATTTTAAATGTTTCTATAAGATCACCCTTCATCCTTCTGAACTCCAACGAGTAAAGACCCAGTCTACTCAATCTATCATCATAAGGTAACCCCCTCATTTCTGGAATCAGTCTAGTGAATCGTCTCTGTACCCCTTCCAAAGCTAGTATATCCTTCCTTAAGTAAGGTGATCAAAACTGCACGCAGTACTCCAGGTGCGGCCTTACCAATACCTTATACAGTTGCAGCAAGACCTCCCTGCTTTTGTACTCCATCCCTCTCGCAATGAAGGCCAACATTCCATTCGCCTTCCTGATTACCTGCTGCACCTGCAAACTAACCTTTTGGGATTCATGCACAAGGACCCCCAGGTCCCTCTGCACCACATTCAAATATTCCCCATTCAAATATTCCCTTTTACTGTTTTTTCCCCCCCAAGGTGGATGACCTCACACTTTCCGACATTATATTCCATCTGCCAAATCTTAGCCCATTCGCTTAACCTATCCAAATCTCCTTGCAGCCTCTGTGTCCTCTACACAACCCGCTTTCCCACTAATCTTTGTGTCATCTGCAAATTTTGTTGCACTACACTCTGTCCCCTCTTCTAGGTCATCTATGTATATTGTAAACAGTTGTGGTCCCAGCACTGATCCCTGTGGCACACCACTAACCACTGATTTCCAACCAGAAAAGGACCCATTTATCCCAACTCTCTGCTTTCTGTTAGCATGGATAGAGAATTGGCTGGCTAATACATTTCCACTGACTCCGTGTACCTTTATCTTCTGCAGTAACCTTTTGTGTGGCACCTTATCGAATGCCTTTTGGAAATCTAAATACACCACATCCATCGGTACACCTCTATCCACCATGCTCATTATATCCTCAAAGAATTCCAGTAAGTTAGTTAAACATGATTTCCCTTTCATGAATCCATGCTGCGTCTGCGTGATTGCACTATTCCTATCTAGATGTCCCGCTATTTCTTCCTTAATGATAGTTTCAAGCATTTTCCCCACTACAGATGTTAAACTAACTGGCCTATAGTTACCTGCCTTTTGCCTGCCCCCTTTTTTTTTTTAAAAACAGAGGCGTTACATTAGCTGCTTTCCAATCCGCTGGTACCTCCCCAGAGTCCAGAGAATTTTGGTAGATTATAATGAATGCATCTGCTATAAATTCCGCCATCTCTTTTAATACCCTGGGATGCATTTCATCAGGACCAGGGGACTTGTCTACCTTCAGTCCCATTAGCCTGTCCAGACTACCCCCCTAGTGATAGTGATTGTCTCAAGGTCCTCACTTCCCACATTCCTGTGGTCTGCAAATTTTGGCATTGTTTTTGTGTCTTCCACTGTGAAGACTGAAGCAAAATAATTGTTTAAGGTTTAATTCAATCCGGATAAGTGTGAGGTAATGCATCTCGGGAGGTCCAACAAGGCAAGGGAATACACAATTAATGGTACAACACTGAAAAGTGTAGAGGAACAAAGTGGAGTGCAGGTCCACAGATCCCTGAAGGTAGCTGGTAGATAAGGTAGTTAAGGCGGCATATGGAATACAAGAACAAGGAGGTTATGCTTGAACTGTATAAAACACTGATTAGGCTGCAACTCGAGTACTGTATGCAGTTCTGGTCACCACATTACAGGAAGGACGTGATTGCACTGGAAAGGGTGCAGAGGAGATTTACAAGAATGTTGCCTGAACTGGAGAATTTTGGCCATGAGGAAAGATTGGAGATGCTGGGTCTGCTTTCTTTGGAACAGAGAAGGCTGAGGGGAGGCTGATTGAGGTGTATAAAATTATGAGGGGCCTGGATAGAGTGGATAAGAAAGACCCGTTTCCCTTGACAAAGGGGCCAACAACCAGGGGGCATAGCTTTAAAGTAATTGGGGAAGGTTTAGAGGAGATATGACGGGAAATTTCTTCACCGAGGATGGTGGGGGTCTGGAACTCACTGCTCGAAAAGGTGAGAGGCAGAAGCTCTCACATTTAAAAAGTACTTGGATGTGCACTTGAAGGGTCGGAACCTATAGGGCTACGGACCAAGAGCTGGAAAGTGGGATTAGGCTGGATAGCTCTAGGTCGGCAGGCCAGCGTGGACAAGATGGGCTGAAATGGCCTCCTTCCGTGCTGTAAATTATTATGATTCTACGAACATCAAAGGGAGGACTGCATGCACATTAAGCTTATGTATCCCAAATTCCTGTGTTTTTCCCCCAATATCTCATGATGTAGCAAATCTCAACGCTATAAATAGATTGTCCACCTTGATGATTCGTGTTTGTTAAATGAGGGTGTACACTCAGCCGAGCTTTGAAGGGTTGAGGTGTAGTCAAACTGTGACAGTTTTGTGCAGTCCCAAATTCTTCCTTTATTCTCTTTGAAATAAAAAATAGCAGCAAACTAAGTAATACGTATATGTGGGATTAAAAAGTGTGGTGAGGCTCTCATCTTCGACAGGGGCAAGATGCAGAAAGGCTAAATTCAAATTAAAGAAAGGCAAATAATTATAAAATATTTTTAATTTTTTTACAACAATGCAAACAAAGTTTTAAAAATGGCATTTTATATTTTGGTAATTTTACTTTGCTCATGAAGGTGAGGGATGCTCATGCCGGGAGGACAGGGGAGTTTCCCATTCCATGCTTGGGGGGGGGGGGGGGGTGCGGGTGGGTGTGCAGCTTCACATTTCAGGATATTCATACTGGCACGCGTGGGGGGTGGGGGGGGGGGAGGGGTGGTGCTATTTCCCCATTTCGGGTATCCTGTGCCAGCATAAAGCACACTGAGGCCCGGTACATAAGTAAAGTACAATGTAAAGCGCTCTACACAGCCCCAATGTATTGAGCCTCAGCCCCCAACCTCAGAAGCAGTCCTATTTCCCACGGCAACCATCTAAGTTTGTGGCCTCTCCGTGAGACTCCCAATTTAGTGCTGGTTTTTGTGCTGCCATTCGCACGCACTGGTCAAGACTGCTCAAATTCATTTCATTTTGGATTCTTACTGCCAATGGACAGAGGACACCTTCAATCAATCATCAATCTTGGCTGAAGCAAAATACTGCAGATGCTGGAAATCTGAAACATAAACAGAAAGTGCTGTAAATACTCAGCAGGTCAGGCAGCAGCTGTGGTGAGAGAAACAGAATTAACATTTCAGGTCATTGATGAAAGGTTATTGACCCGAAACATTTACTCTGTTTCTCTCTCCACAGATGCTGTCTGACCTGCTGAGCATTTACAGCACTTTCTGTTTTTATATCAATCTTGGCTGAATTTGAACTCAAGTTCTAGGTGTGATAAAACAGCATGCTGACCAGCTAAAAAATGTCACATTTTGATGCAAAAAGGTGCTGCCGTTATACTTTAAAGTACTATAGACGTGCTAAATAGTTTGAACACAAGAATAAGTCACAGTTTAGCTTTTGTCAAAATAATACTTACTGAACTCAGAGCAACTTTAGAGAGCAAAGAAGACAGAAGAACAATGTTAGTAAAAGCATATTTTCAAAGCAGAATGGTTCTCAGCAGTGTTAGACCCAGTCAGTTGGCCAGTGCCCAGTTGCCATTCCAGTTAAATACTACAAGGACCCAAAATTGGACAGTTTGGCAATGTAGCAATAAAGGCTATGCAGTTCTAATAGCAAATGTCAATAGCACCGTTTGTAACTATACTGCAATATAGTCTGTACTAAGGTTTATAAAAACACTTAAGAGCAGAACATAATTAGACCAACGTGACTCCTTAAATTCAACACTAGATTCTTGAAAATTTGGCATGGGAGTCTCGGTTGATTCCTGGTACCGGAATCGCAGATTTAACAGCAGTCCCCTGCGCTTTCATACCACTTCCACAGCGCATTCCTGCCCCCACACAAAGAAAAATAACCATATTTTTACAACTGAATTCAGTGGTTTGTCCTCCATGCTACGTGCAACAGAAACTCCTGCTGGATTTGTTATGGAATTTTTTTTGGACTTATTACAGAATATGTGTGTGAAAGACTGCTCAGAGCAGCTAGAACCCAAGGGCTGCTCACTCTGGAAACTGGTTAATGCTGCAATAGGCAGTGAGGACCCAAGGGCTGGATTTTCACACCATCCTTGACTGCACATTCTGTAGCCAAGGGAGTGGACAGTTGACTTCTAGCAGGTGGCAGTGTCGGCAGCAATGCGGAACTGTAGGAAGCAGCTGGCTTCCACTCGGTATCTCTCCGTTGATGCCATATTAAAGACTGTACAAAGATATTAGAGAACACAAACAATCTGAATACTGTGTCACGGCACACAACCCACCCTTCATTGTTATTTCTAAACCTTATATAAATACAAGGTTTAGAAATAAAAGGACAGTATCTAACCCAATATATTAACCCATTCTATAGGTCTAATATATAGTTTGGCATAGAAAGGCACTGTGTTCAGCCATTTCAGCTCCTTTCCCACTCCCCACTACAACTGCGAGCTTGAGCACTAACCCCATCCCATGCGATCGCTTCTAAATATCGTCTCCAGCAATACCCATTCCCTGCCACACTCTTACCTCCCATTCCCAACATCCCCTGCCCACTGCCCTCATCCCTATATTATGAGCCTGCCCATTATTTCAGATTGACAAAGATCAGCAAGTATATAATATATTCTCTTCATAAATAATGAATTTGACATCAGAGGTTGTGGCTTGGAGTGGGCAGCTTGTAATGGAGGGTCGGGGAAGAGTAGGGTTAGAGTTCAAATAGTTTATAAAGGGAAGAGTGTTAAGGGTTGGTAATTTATTGAGGTAGGACATAAAGGGTTAGGGTTAGGTTAAGGCTAGAGTTGGTATTTTATAAAGGAGGGACAGAGAAGTTATTGATTGGATTAATGTTTACACTGGATTAGAGCTTATATAGGGGTCAGGGAAAACTAGGATTTAAGTTAGATTGTAAGTAAATGGGATAGGGAGGGCTATAGTTGATTAGGGATTTGTTTGGGTGGATTCAGCTTGAGGCCAGGGTTTGTTTGCTTACGGTAGGGTAAGATTTTGTAAAGGGGGGGGGGGGGGGGGCGGGGAATAGAGTGTGTTAAAATTGGATTCGGGTTAGTTTGCGTCAGCTGTGGCTCAGTGGGTAGCACACACACCTGAGTGAAAAGGCTGTGGGTTCAAATCCCACTCCAGGAATTTGAGTACATAAATCTAGGCCGACACTCCAGTGCAGAACAGAGAGTGCTGCATTGTCGGAGTGCAGTCTTTCGGATGAGACATCCAAGTGAGGTCCCTTCTGTTCTCTTAGATGGACGTAAAAGATCCCATGGCTCTATTTCAAAGAAGAGCAGGGAAGTTATCTCCGGTGTCCTGGCCAATATTTATCCCTCAATCATCATAACAAACAGATTATCTGGCCATTATCACATTGCTGTTGTGGGAGTTTGCTGAGCACAAGTTGGCTGCCATGTTTCCCACATTACAACAGTGACTACTCTCCAAAAGTACTTCATTGGCTGTAAAGCGCTTCGAGACATCCGGTGGTCGTGAAAGGCGCTCGATAAATGCAAGTTTTTTTTTCCTTTTCTTTCTTTGGGTTAAAGTTAAGGAAAGATAGTTTATAAAAAGGATTGGCAGGGTTAGGATTGAGTTATGGTTAAAGGCTTGAGTTGTCTTAGGGTTGAGTTAAGATTAAGGTCAGAGTTGGGTGGTGTTAAGAGTTTTCTAGCTATGTAGGAAAGCAGAGCAAGACTGCAGGAAAGTAAACACAGGATGAGGGGCTGTAAGAGTCTGTACCTCCGCTGTGTCGTGCTGGATCGTGGATTACCACGCCAAAATTAGTGCTGCTCTTATCCTCGACTGCTGTTTGTTTGGGAACGCCGACCGGTTGTGACGGTGTCTGAGAGTTTTTCTTCGAGGTGGAGGATCGCCCTGTGGGAGAGGGGAATAAAATCAGCATTATGTCAGAGCAAAGAGCGTGAAGCATTTCATCCAGAAAAATATTCACAGCGCTGCTCACCCATCGCAACATGGGCCACCTGCCCTGCTCTAAATGTTAAGAGCCATTTCCAATTGTTCTTATTCTTTCCCTTAAAGTTCCGATAAGGCAGAAGCCTCTGTAAACACTCAGCCCGTAGATCTTCCTACTGTATTGATCTTTTATTACTTTTGTTAAAAGAGACAGTATCATGTTTATACGCTGACGAGGACGTGATGATACAATTGGTGGCACAATGACCGTATTCGGTCACTGATTTGTTCTAGTGCTATGAATTTTAGTCTTATGTTTTTCTTTTAATTAAAAAGATTATGGCATTGAAATTCCACTTTCTCCTTCCTGCGGGCGTTCGACTAGATTTGAGAGAAAAAATGCGCATCTACCTGAAGCTGCTGCGCCCGTTCGACTTTCCGATCCACAGGCCTCCTCTTGCTGCGCATCGCAGCGCGTGCATGTCGAGACGTGCACAGGCCTGGAGCTGGAGTCACATGGCTCTGGGCAGCCAATCAGGTATAGTATATTCTCATTCATAGTAATAGGAGTTTCGTTTGTTCGAAGCTCCTATTACTATGAATGAGAAACCCCCTCAAACACTAATAAAAAATAGAAAATATACACTACATATTTAAGATTCATTTAAATATGTAGTATTATTAATGTATAAAAAAATATTTTCCCGATTTTTAGAAGTTTTTTTAATTATGCCTTAAAATAAACTTACCGCTGTGGGGAGGGCTTTTAACAATAAAATATATGTTTTCATAACTTTATTTTTTATTGTGTTGTGTTTTAAAACACTTGCGCCTGTAAAAGTAGGCTATGCGTCTGTTTTTTCAGCCGCAAGATTTTTTGAGGACATTTGCTGGACAAGATACGCGTAAATATCCTCGCTCCCGATCCAGCTCCAAGCTTGACAGATTGGAAAAGTCAGTTTTCTGCGCATGCGCATTGAAAACCGGCTTTTCCGATGCCTTCCCAGGTCCATCGAAACTTCGTACAGATCCGGGGACATCGGAATTTCTACCCCAATATCCTAAAAACACATTCAAAATGTTGCTGAGCAATAAATAAAGATCAGCTATACCAGCAACTCACGACCAGTAACATAAAGAACAATGTTCATGCCATTGTTGGAGCAGGTTGCCTGGAAAAAAAGCATTGGCACAGTCCCTTTAAATTTATAAATAACCCGGCAAATCCAGGTACATTTTAATACGGAATTGCCATAAATAAATATTTCAATACAGCGTTTACTGGCAAAGAAAAACAGATGGATATATCACCAGCATCTAACACCTGTTAAGTGGAAATGGTAACCCTGAAGTGTGAAAGAATCTAATATGGTTTTATCCGGGCAAACCAGGTTAATACCATACATACACAAGTCTAGATTCTGATCAATGTTATTTTATCAGCAGTATTTGAAATCCTTCCAGCATTAAAATGCCAATTGAAAAATCAATGCCAGAACTGCACAGAAACAGCACCTCAAGACAGTCTACAATTACACTCTACGGCCAACTAATCTTCACACTGCCGCCGCGTACCATGTAGCAGCATTCTCATGTTCTAACCTAGGGGTATTAACAAACTTTGTGTCTTTGTGGGCTGTGTAGGTGGTTGGGAGCCAAATATAAATGCTCCAATAAATTTACATACATCTCAAGTTGCCAATACATCTTGGTGTCCTACGTTAGTGACCATACTTCATAAGTACTTCATTGGCTATAAAATGCTTTAAGATGTCCTGAGGTCTGGAAGGTTGAACATAAATGCAAATTCTTTATAATTTAGGATTTATCTGTCAACGAGGCCTTTTCAAACTTCTAGGCCCATGAACTCAAAAAGGACCAAGCAGCAAAGAAGAAATATAAGCACAAATAGGTCTGAGTTACCTGAACTTTGAGAGTTGGACTCCTCTATTCTAGGAAGTTTACAGGCTAACAGCTAATCTCCATGTATGGATCCCCGCTGTTGCGGGTGTAGATGTGTCACATGCTGCAAGTGTTTCTCAAGTTTACTGCTTATTTGCATTAAGACTGCTTAGCTGATAATTATATTGATTTACTACCTAACTTTGGGATTGTAGAGTTGGGGTTGGAATTGGAATTTTTACCACACTGAATAATGTGCTTACCTCAAATTCCAATGTGCATAACTTTTAGCTTGAAATGATGCCATTGTGTATCGATCCATCCCTGTTTGTTTGTCCCTATTGGGCCCAGTCTGTGTACCTCAGCTTGTCCATCCCTGCATTTGTGGCTCTATGAATCACTGTCTATGTGACTATCTCAGTTTGGGGTTGTGGCAGCAGCCAGTTGCTGCTAGGCTCCACATTGAGAGATGGTACTCCTAGATGAACGGCTGTGATGCCATTACTGCAGGGCATCATGAAATTGTGTTTTGATTCCCGTTTAAAAGAAATTGCTTCTAATTATTTCCTCCTCTGGAACACCTTCTGGTATCTCATCCAAGTGGTCATTCTTCATATATGCATCTAGTCAGAGTGTTGGCAGGGAATTTGACCATTAAGGACATCCAAACAGAACCCAATCCTATCCTCTCAGAACATCTAAACACCCACTTTCCAACATGAGTCACTAGATAGCAATCAGATAGTGGATCCTGGATGAATTATCCCAATTCAGAGGCAGAAGCCAATTATCACAGCCTGTCACTGCCATCGTTGAGATCAGCTAACAACACGGATCGGAGATAGATCCTGGGACTTTCCTGGTCTGTATGGCTCAGTATCACACCACACGGTACATTTACCCATTGTGCCATTAGGGACGCTCATCTCAGAAACCAGGAGTTACAAATGCAGCCCATGTACAATGTTGCCTTGGCTCGTCATTATGTACCTTTGCCAGTTCGGAATGTCAGCATGGCTGGCTGGCCTTCACCAGAAGCGCTTCTTGCGACCATCAGTACTTCGTACAGACTAGTGGGTTCAAGCTCAGCGAGTTGAAGTTCATTCTCACTGCCAGGAACCCGAATCGTGTGCCAGCTTCCCAACATATTCCCACGGTTGTCGAGCTAGAACGAAAGCAAGAAGTTAGTGCCAAAAGTTCTTACATTGTGCCTTGCCATCCTCATCTCCGTTCTACTTTGCCTGACTCGCTCTCACTCTCCTGCTGTACTCGTCTTCTCCCTCCAAAAGATGTAGCCCAGGTAGGCCTATGTTCTACTACTACGCCTTGATCACCTGACCGGTGGCTTTGGACAAGAACCATCAATCCTCACTGATGCAGTATACTCAAAATTCCCAAAACTATCAGTGTGGGCCATGCTACTATATAAGTGAGTCCTGAGTGCTTGAAGGGATTCTGATGGCTCAGTTTGGGGCTCTCTCACCTTTACATCAGTACTTGTGCCTAATAATGATACCCTAGTACAATGTAGGGGGTGAGAGAAGGGATGTTAAACCAATGTCCTTTCTGCATGGTTGATAACAAGCCCATAATACTAATTACAGAGTCGGGAGTAATACTTATAGACCAAAAAAACTCCATTTCATTAACTTTCCCCATACCAATTATTTTGCTTTTTGGGTCTTAACATATTTAATCTCTTAAATTTATCTTTTTATACATACATTTGGAATTTGTCATACTTCAATATGTTTTTGAAAAAAACGAGAAAGCAAGCAATAATTTCATATCCGTCCTTCTGCCCCGGAGCATCTGCCAATCTACAATGCTCTGGAGTGTTTTGAAGACTATTTTAAATTGAATCCATTGGATGACAGGGAGCCAACATAGGTCACAAAGGATGGTAGTGATCGGTGAGTAGGAATTAGTGCAGGTTAGTACATGGGCGTCTGAGTTTTGTACAGGTTGGAGTTTATGGTGGGTGGAAGATGAAAGTCCAGAGGTGATAAAAGTGTGGATAAGGGTTTCTCTGGCGATGGGGCTGAGGTAGGGAAAGTGGTGGACAATGCTGTAGAGGTGAAAATAAATTGTCTTGATGATGGATAGGATGTAGGATTTGGAGCTTCACTTTGAGTTGAATGGGACACTTTTGCACAGTCTGCTTCAGCCTCAGTGAGGAGGGGATGGAGTCAGTGGCAAGTAAGTGTAGATTATGGGGGGGGGGGGGTCGGGGGTCGTCACAATATTCAGTTGAATGAAGTTATGATTCATCCATGACATGATGTTGGACTGTTTGGAGGTCAACGTGGGTGGATAGTTAGAGCTGGGTATCATTGGCATACATATGGAAGTTGACCCCATGTCTAGTGATGCCATCGACATGCAGCATGCAGCCTAGGGCAGAACGCAAAGCTGTAGCTGAAGACGCGCTGGATGCATTGATAGATATGAGGAGTGCAACCACGCATGGGCACTCCCACATAGCTAGACAACAGAGGAGAAGGATGTCCGTGAACTGTATCAACTGTTGGGGAGAGGCTGAGAAACATCAAGAGCGATATCATGGTCATAGTCACAGAGGATGCCATTTTGTGACTTGTCGGGTGCAGTGTAGTACTATACTACCACCCCCCCCCCCCCCCCCCCCAAGTGACGACGCTGATTAGTGCTTTAGGTACATGCCCATTAGGAACCGGATTGACACTGCCCAACTCACTTCACGCGAGAATATTTACACCCATCATTGAACCTGGGCCTCAAGAAGCAAACCCATCCAGTTTGTTCATATGTGTTTATGTATCAGCAGCACCATACCTTGCGGTACTTGACAAAGTAGGCATTGATTGGCGAGCCACCATCTTTTCCCGCTCTCCAAATCAAATCATAGCTGTCTGGGTTGGTGGTAAATGGAGCACTGAGAATGATGGGAGCATCGGGTGGCGAGGCAACATTGGTCTTCCGCGTTGGCACAGGGACGATGGACTCTTTTGTCGGCTGCTGTTGTGGCAGCACGGTGTCATAGATGTAATCGTAGTCCACACTTTCGTCACCTTCGTCACTCTGAACAATATCTGAGCCTCTCGCCGGTGGTGTGGGCTCTTGGTCATCAACCTCGGCCTTTGTTTCAAAGGGGACTGGTGGGAAAAAAAGTCAATAATATATTGTAATTATTCTCAAAAGTATAGCCACTGTTGCCAATTGCAAGAAACCACAAGCATGTAGATTGCTGGCTGCTTAACATTCTTCCTTTCCCCTCCCCCCACATTAAAATGCCATTAGTCCAAAGTAGTAAGAATGCTATTCTGAGCCAGAGGAAACATGCTCCACTGTCCCCAGATGTTCAGCTCACTGCCTCTTGCAAGAAAACCAACGAAAACTATCAGCGTTTCTCATTTAATTGAAGCCAGACTATGTTTGCTCTCGTTTATTTATTTAGGATACCACAGGCAGCAGCAGGATAGGGGAGGATGGGCTACACTTGTTGAAACTGGCACGTCTCTCAATAACAAAGAAACTATCAATTCGGAGGGGCTGCCAGCACCTCTCAGCTGATCCTTTAGTGTTTATACTGGAGCATCCAGTTGCAATCATGCTTAACCCGAGAGGTGCTGGGTTTGTGCTACCCTTGCGATGTTTTTATTACGCTGAAGGCACTATATAAATGCAAGTTATTGTTGTACTAGGTCGCAATCTCGAGCCGGAGCTATCATAAGTGAAATAGTGCTAATGTCTTCACAGTGATCAGGAATTTCCTCATGAGACCTATATCCAAAGAACCTCCAAAGGCAAAGCACTGTTGGTCTTTAGTGGCACCATTTTGTTTCAACTGAGCCCACCCAAATATCCTTGCACAGTTGATGTCACATTGTCAACCTGTACACAGACCTCATGGACAGGCTGATGCCAGAGAATTGTTGAGACTCTTCAGACTGTGCACGGGTTATCTGGGACAGACTCGGTTGTTTTGGTGTTGTAATGAATGTAGTCCCGCAGTATAAACTCAGCTATGCACATCTGCCATCAATCCTAGCTTCAGTGAATGTGCGCTTCATGTGGCATTTGACAATTAATGGCAGAAGTTGGAGAAGTTTAATTTTAAAAGGGTGTGTTGGTGAAGTTTGGGGTCTGCAGCTCCTGCTCCGAACTCTTATTTCAATATTGCCATGTTGGCAGTCAGGTAGAATTCATGCTGCAGCAGGTGGTACACAAACTTTAGACACATCTTTTACTGATTTTTATTTCAGTAAACGAGGTGGTACAACAATGCAACCGTGTCAATGATCAGGTGATTGCAGTACACATACCAAACAGACTTCTAAAGTGACAGGTTGGCAAGCAACCATGCCCCATTTAGAAGGATTATCTAGCCAGATACCATTCTGATCTGGTGTCAACCTGCAACTCTTTGAATTTTTGTGGTTGTTGGGATGAGGCATGTCTATATACAGGAACACTTCCCACTTTTTGCACCCAGTGTCAACATCGAGATACAGCATAGATTCGATGTAGCTCACTCTATACTGTCCTTTAAGCAATCATGAGAACCAAGGCTTATACCCAGCAGATGACAACGGTTAAGGTTTGTCCAGGTGATGAAAACATTTTTGAGACTAAATAATGTGTACTAAGGTGATCATAAATGGATAATTGGTCATTCACTACAACAGTTGCACAGGTTTGTTAGATGGAAAGTTACCATCTACTTTTGTGAGACTGTCAAGTTCCCCCTTCCCTCCGTGTAGTTAATTCCCTTTGATAACCAGGTCAAGGATAGGGGATAATCAAGGGGTTGTAGGGAGGGAGGAACTTAATACAATCACTAAAGTAATAGTACTCGGTAAAATAATGGGACTAAAGGCAGACAAGTCCCCTGGACCGGATGGCTTGCATCCTAGGGTCTTAAAGTGGCTGCAGAGATAGTGGATGCATTGGTTGTAATCGACCAAAATTCCCTGGATTCTGGAGAGGTCCCAACAGATTGGAAAACTACAAATGTAATACCCCTATTTAAAAAAGGAGGCAGACAGAAAGCAGGAAACTATAGACCAGTTAGCCCAATGTCAGTCGTGGAGAAAATGCTGGAGTCCATTAGTAAGGAAGCAGTAGGCCATTTGGAAAAGCAAAATTCGATCAAGCAGAATCAGCATGGCTTTATGAAAGGGAAATCATGTTTGACATATTTGCTGGACTTCTTTGAGGATGTAACGTGCAGGGTGGATAAGGGGGAACCAGTGGATGGGGTGTATTTGGATTTCCAGAAGGTGTTTGATAAGGTGCCACATAAGAGGTTACTGCACAAGATAAAAGTTCACAGGGTTGGGGGTAATATATTAGCATAGATAGAGGATTGGTTGACTAACAGAAAACAGAGTTGGGATAAATGGATCATTTTCCGGTTGGCAAACAGTAACTAGTGGGGTGCCGCAGGGATTGGTGCTGTAGCCTCAACTATTTACAATCTATATTAATGTCTTGGATGAAGTGACCGAGTGTAATGTAGCCAAGTTTGCTGATGATACAAAGATGGGTGGGAAAGCAAATTGTGAGGAGGACACAAAAAATCTGCAAAGAGATATAGTAGACAGGCTAAGTGAGTGGGCAAAAAATAGGCAGATGGAGTACAATGTGGGAAAATGTGAGGTTGTCCATTTTGGCAGAAAAAAATAGAAAAACAAATATTAATTTAAATGGAGAAAAATTTCAAAGTGCTGCAGTACAGAGGGACCTAGGAGTCCTTGTGCCTGAAACAAAAAAAGTTAGTGTGCAGGTACAGCAAGTAATCAGGAAGGCAAATGAAATGTTGGCCTTCATTGCAAGGGGATAGAGTATAAAAGCAGAGAAGTCCTGCTACAACAGGATATTGGTGAGGCCACACCTGGAGTACTGCGTACAGTTTTGGTCTCCGTATTTAAGGAAGGATATACTTGCATTGGAGGCTGTTCAGAGGTTTACTAGGTTGATTCTGGAGATGAGGGGGTTGGTTGACATGAAGATAGGTTGAGCCTACACACAGAATTCAGAAGAATGAGAGGTGATCTTAACGAAACATACAAGATAATGAGAGGGCTTGACAAGGTGAATGCAGAGAAGATATTTCCACTCACAGGGGAAACTAAAACTATGGGACGGTCTCAGAATAAGGGGCCGCCCATTTAAAACTGAGATGAGGAGGAATTTCTTCTGAGGGTTGTAAATCTGTGGAATTCTCTGCCCGAGAGCACTGTGAAGGCTGGACAGATTTTTGAGCGATAGGGGATTAAAGGGTTATGGGAAGCGGGCAGGGAAGTGAAGCTGAATCCATGATCAGATCATCCATGATATTATTAAATGGTGGAGCAGGCTCGAGGGGCCAAATGGCCTACTCCTGCTCCTAATGTTATTAACTAACATGTAAGAAACTGGAGACAACTGCAGATTGTATTTTAACTAGAATTTTTTGTTGTTGCAAAAACTATTTGCATTGCAGTTCCAAGCAGCTGCTACCCTCACACACATGCATGCAACCATCTGCAAACATGCATGTGCATACGGACCCACATATTTTCACTCACACGCAACCATTTCTACCCACACGTACACTCCCCTCAGGTCATGTTGCTCTGTTCTGGGAGTCTCTCTAAAAACTGCAATTCCCGATATCAATTGCAGTCTCAATGCCAGAAATGTATTTACAAGAAACATACTGAGACACTCAAACAGCAAAGTTTGTTACTTTCAAACATATTAATTGGCAAAATTAGAACAAATGTGTCGATTTGCAGGAATCCTTGAATTTCATCAATGTGTTCAGAGTAATACAATATCATTCTTCCCAGGAAATCCCAACCCAAGCAGCTTAGCATGATGCTTAAGCTCTGATCCCACAACCCGTATGTGACAGATTTTACAGCCTTGCTCAGAGACATGGAAGAAAACCAATTAGACTCTACTGTAAAGACTAGGTACAATCTAATATCATGGCTCGAGTCAGCTAGTGATTTGCTCAATGTGGAATGTTTAATATTCAAAGATTTAAAAAATCACACCTAAAAACCAATGGATTGTATTGAGAGATGTGCTTCATGTGACATTCCTGATTCATTATCTCAAATTGCTTCCAATGATACCAGTACTTTGTTGTAGTATTGCCCATCTCAAAATGTGCTCTCCAGATACAATCTAAGGTTGGAGGGGTCAAAATTATAACTGCATCACTGGGTATTTTTTTTTAAGTTCAAAATGTATCTATCACCTTGTGTTGTTGCAACAGTACTTCAGAATTAAACACCTCAAGTGAAGTGACCATTGTATGTAGCCATTCTGCGTTAGCAACACCTCAAACTACAATCACAATCTGATAATTATTGGGAGTGGTTGAGGGAGATATAGTGGCCAAGATACCAGGCGAGCTCTTCTTTGAATAGTGCCATGAGATCTTTCAACAGGCAAACGTTTCATCCAAAAGACAACAGTTTGTACAATAAAGCACTCCTTCAGTACTGAACTTGAATGCCAATCTGCCGAAATTATGAGCTGAACTGCTGATACTTGTACAGTTTACAAGGGAGAGAAACTATGCTACTAACTGAGCCATGTTAATGTACAGGTACACACACACACACCCTCCCCATGACCAGTATTAAAGATTGTGACACAGCATGCTAGTGGTGAGCAATGCCATTGTGTCACCTTTCATTAAGTATAGATTTTTTTTTACTATTTACCACAGCTCCATGATGACAATATACACTTTACATGTATTTGCTCTGTGAAGGGTTTAAGTGATGTGGAACACCCCAGCCCACAGGCTTCCTTGGAATCATGGTGCTGTTTTAGTGAAAGGGTCACGTAATTGGAATAAATGCAGTGTTATTCAATGTTATTTTGTATAGATCAGCTTTAGTCATTAGCCAGACAGTGTGTCTCAATTTTTCACCAGTTTACAACAGTGAAATTTCTCAGCAAACAGTCTCTCCATTGTTTTATGCTCGGAGTCAAGATTGCTGCAGTGAGCTCACCAACACCAAAGTGGACCGGGTGGTGCAGTGCCACACTGGTGTACGGCTGAATCACTGTCCGTTTATCTCCAGGACTTGGGATCCAATTCAGTCAGGAGAAGGGATGAAAGCCCTCTACAGATAACTCCGGTATGGTGGAGGGGAAAATGGGGAAGGCAGAGTGTCTGGATGATAGGGAAACCAGAAGCGTCAAAGACACCAGTGGTTGCGGGCTTAGAGACAACATTTCAGCTGTCATTCTCAAGCTCATTAAGGATTAGAGCCAATTGGAAGATATACATCGCGAGGAGCAGAAATAACAGGTTGAGGCAGGAAGATGCACGTTTCTAACTTTCAGATGGAGGTGTAATGTCAGGACAAAGTAGGGGAGGGCAGAGCTCCAAAATTACAACTAACTTAGGAAGATGAATCCTCATTATACCTTAAATATATGTGTTTTCTGATTTGAAACAAGTGTTTGAACAACAATCCAGCTCAATTAGGCCTAAAGTTGTCACCACAGAAACCACGATTGCCAAAGCAAAATAATGCCATATACATTCAGCAATTCACCCACATCTCCAATGACCTGTCTGCCATCGATCTGTTGCTTGATCGCAATCTACATCTTTCTAAAGAATGTTGCAGTCAGTTCCTTACACAACCTGTCAGCTACTCTCCCGGTAACATGTAGGTAAAATAAAAGTCAAGAAACTTTGGCATGACAAATGCTTGAGACATCACCTCAAATGATTACTACAACGTATGTCAACACATGATCTGTATGGGTTCACTCCAGGAAGCAGCACGAACTGGTGCAGGAGATAACGGCAGTGAAAAGGGCGACTGGATTGGACGTCACCAAGGTCCAGGTCGCTAATTGCAGAGCGACATGATCGGGGCCCAAGAGAGATGAGAGTTCGGGGCCCAGAAGAGGCGAGGGCCCAGGGGCAGCACGGGCCAGCCCGCACCGATATGTATGCACCCTAAGTCTGTGCAGCAGAGCTGGTCTCCAGTCATCTTGGTTAACCCTTGCTACTGGACCAAGACCTAGCTCTGTCAAGCCCGTGTGGTAGCTGGTGTGCAACGGCCACCACGTTAAAAAAAATCCACACACGGACATCTTCCACTCTTCAATATACAGTTTGGGACCTGGAATATTAGGTCCTTCATTGAAACACCTGTGAACTCATCGAACTCATCCGTTTTTTAGCATGAAAGTCATCCTCGATTCGAGGGACCGCCGAAGAAGAAGAATGGGTTCAGAGAGAAAATGAAGCTTACCAACTGAGAGAGAGGCCTCTGCTTGTACCGAACCCATTTTGTTGGAGGCCTCACAGATATATTGCCCAGAACTTTCCAGCGAAGCCGTGCGTATGTAAAGAGAACTCGATCCAGCCCTGGACATGGTGAGGTGAGGGGTATTGGAGCTTGTGCTGCCCACGCCAGAAGATTGAGAGTTCCGAGATTTTGACCGGAGAATGTGGGAAGGGTGGCTGGTGATTAGTCCGTGACGATCAAACCAGCGAATGATTGGTGTCGGCTGGCCGGTGGCATTGCAGGTCAATGTAACAAACTCTCCTTCAGTCACTCTCAAATTGGTAGGAGGGGAGATAATCACAGGTTTTGTGCCTCTGTCTGTAGAAAGGAATAAATCTGGAGTCACTCACTGAAATAAATGATCTTTGAATGAACACAAATTTCATATGGTAGTACAATGGGATTGCATTTGGGAAATTACTGCTCAGCCCCAAAAGACCTGCCATTTAACACAAATAACTCCACTACAGAAATTGCTGTTCCTTTATGCCTAGTGCTCCCCAAATCTCTCTTCCCGATTTGGCATTCTGAATAGACTCATTAACTGGCTACACTTACCTCTGATCCTAGTGCTGCCTGCAGACCACAAACTGCCAATGCCACTCTTCTTTCCTCCTTGCCTGCAGCTTTTGGGTACTCCCTCGCGCATTTTAACCATATTACATATCTCAGAAAAAGCACGCGTACGTCTTGCAGTGTCAGTGACGATGCATTAACTGCACTTTTCTTCAATAATATCAAGTTGGAAGTTGGACACATAACGGACTCCCTGCGTTCCCTTTGTAATTTTCTTTTAACAACTTTATCCCTTTTGTCGAGGTACTGATGGATGTGGTATCTCACCAAAGTGGCTATTCTTTACGTGTCAGCCTAAGACAGTGACGGGCAATTTGACCATGGTGGGAGGGGAAGGGAGACCATCGGCAAGCCCAATTCTAAAGGTCACAGAGGCTCACTTTCCTGTAGTAGCAGGAACCCAGTGAATTCCCCCCCCCCCCCCATCTAATTCATGGACACCAAGGCCAATTGTAGCACTCCCGACCGTAATTCCAGTGGAGATTATCTAACTCAGCAGACCAGGAATTGACCCTGGGACCTTTCTCGTCTGTGACTCAGTATCGTACAAGGCAGTGCATGCAATCGCAGAACCATTAGTGAGCTCTATTTTCTCATTAACAAAGTATATGAGGATGGAAAGATTTTACAAAGCAGGAGCAAAAACACAGATGCCAAGCAAACGGCAAAAAGGGAAACAAAGTGAGCGAGAAGTGGGAGCGTAGTTGTAGGGCAATTAACACCGTCCAGGGCTTTTAAGAGAATGGAGTGACTGCTGCCAACGAACCGGAGGCTGCGCCGTTCACCACAACAGACGGAGGATCTGACAAGTGCTGAACAACATCATAATAAAGTTTCATTAATGTTAGAGATTCCCAATCTACTGTCCCTATGACTGACAGGAATCTCCGAATGCTTCTAGTCTCAGAACAGTAATTTGCGAACTATTAACAAACCCAACTACCAGTTAGCAAAATAGACGACGCCGGGGCCAAACTATCCCTCATCTGGAGACTGCCGACTCTGGCCAACCACAATCTGGTGCACAAACAAGTGATTCATAACTGAATAAATTCTCCAATTCACAAAATGAATAACTTAAAACTACAACTGAACAAGATTTTTTTAAATCCACTTCTTTAATCCTCATTTTGGGAAGTCTGGCAACAACAAACAAAAACACAGTGGAACTGTGCATACGCTACCACTTCCGGTTCGTTGGCAGCAGTCGCATCATTAAAAGAAAGACTTTTGGAGATTGCAGCAGTTGGCGAGAAGGAAGTGTTGAAAATGAGTCTTGTAGGAGGTAGAAACAGTGCCAGAGGATAGAAAAAAAACAAGATTGCATTCACTGTTTTAATGTAGGCAATCATGTCAGTCAATTTGCAGATAGCAACACCCCACAATCAACAAATGTATGAATAACCAGACAATCGGTTTTCTTCGTTGATTGAGGGAAGAATGTTGGCCAGGACATCGGGAGAACTCCTTTCTCCTCTTCTCGGCAGATACCACAGTATAATGCGAAGGGAACGCTACATTGTTGGAGTTGCCACTTTTTGAGGGAGACATCAAATCGTGGCTACATCTGCCTTTCTCAGGTTCATAGTTGGGATTTAACCCACATGAAAGCCATCATCTGAGCCAAACTGACAAGTTGATAGTGTCAGCTAGCTTGGGGCAGCAGTGGTAAAGTTTCAAGACACCACCAATTCAAATCTTGGCCAGATACCCCAGGGGTGTACAGGACATCCTTTTTATATGTTGCTGGTCTAATGTGTGGAACTGTTATATATAAATTCTTATTTTAAAATATATTATGTAATTCAGACTGATAATGAGCTTAACTTCTGGGTGAAAGAGGGTGGAAGGAACATTTGTGTTAAGCTGTTGTGTACCTGATTGGACCAGGAGCCTAGCTGATGATTGCATAGAACCAATCCCATTTTCCACCATGCATTGATACATCCCAGCATCCTCAGCAGTGAGTCCTATGATCTTCAGTCTGTTCCCGGAGATCACGTGTCGAAGGCCGGCTTGGACAGTGGCCGCATTGTGGTACCAGGTGATGTTGGGCCGCGGATTGCCACGAGAATCGCAAGTTAAACGCGCTGTGGATCCCATGGACAGAGTCAGCTCTCGCAGCCCTTTGATGATTGTAGCAGGTTCTGCAAAAAAAGAGTAAAATTATTTTACATTCAAGTAAATTCTTCCAGCAGAAGTGCTGAGAATGACAGGGCATTTGTAATATCTCAGTGAGTCTCTCTCTGTTGCACCACCCACACTCTCCAGATTGGCCTGTTCCTGTACAGTCTGGCTGCTCAGCCCCTGATGCTGTGCTCTTGCCATGCTGACAGTGCACCCATTTTGCACTCTAGGGTAGAAATTACAATTGGTGCTATTCTTGTATATAGTTAACACTCAAATGCTCCGCGCTATTTTATACTTAGGTGATCGTAATTTCTATCTTTGTGCGTCAGATGGTAAATATAACTCGGGTGATTACAAACAACTACAAGAATTTTTAAGCAGAAGCTGAGTACTCAGACAGCCAACGGCACTACCCGCAGTGATTTGTCATGAGATGTTGCACCACAAGAATTACTTGCCTTGCTTATTAGACAAATAAAGTGGTCTGCATTGTTGACACTCTGTAGGCTATAATGAATCCCTGTGATGATCCATCAGGATCCCATGGCATATACATCAATGTCCACCAAGCCAGGGAATTAAATAAATCACATTTAAATGGGAAATCATCTCGTTCACTACTGTGTAGGACTTAAGCTGATAACTACAAAGGTTTTTTTTGTCAGTCTGCTCACTGTTGTATTTGGCGTCACCATTTTGCACTTATCCTTAAAAGTAAAAATGAGGGTGAATTTTTCAAATCTGCGCACCAAACAGGGAGCTGTGTGCCAGGAGCACAAATCAAGAATTCAGTTGCTCAACAGGTCAAATCCTGCAGAGTTTAGTACTGAGCCATGCAGGAAGCTTTAATCTGCAGTCTGTGCAAAGCCAGTCAGCGGAGGACCTCAATGCCCCTATGGGAATATAAACCAGACAGATTTCAGCTCCCGATTGTCCTTGCAGGGTCTCAGCTGGTATGGGGAAGTGGGGGGGGGATGTTGGATCTGGACAGGATCAAGTACAACTGTGATGCCAAATATCTTTGTGACACTCAACATCAGGGCTCACACATGAAGGATGCCTACTTAAGGCGAGGTATTGGAGGGGTTAGCTGGCACCAGTGGACCCATACACCAATATAAGCCAGCACCATCAGCAGAGGGAAGGGGAAATTGGAAAAGAGGAAAACAAAAATATATAAAGAAACTCACTCACCATGAACAGTCACAGTGTAGTTTGCAGATACTGGTTCCCCCACTCCATTTTCAGCGATACACAAGTAGCTCCCAGCATCCATTGCTCCAGCTTGATCGACAACCAGGTTACTGTGAAAGAGTGTCCGCCTGTCGTCCCCAGACATGTCCAGACCATCTTTTAGCCATCGGACACGCGGGTTTGGGACTCCACTTGCTACGCATTCCAGGATCAAAGGACTATGCTGAATCACCGTTACATTCTGTGGGGTTGTGGGGTAGATGATGTACGCAGTGTTGGTTGCAGAGCCTGTGGGGAAAGATGGGAGCAATCACACTGTGCAGTGTTCAACCATCTTGAAACATCTGGGCCACGTAGCGCGTAAAACGCTCAACGAATGACGATGTAAAGAAAGAGAAAGAGAAAAAGTGAATGACCACTCAATACAAAAGAGAAGAATGTACATGAGCAACTGCTGCTGATCAGTCATTGTACAGCCCTGAGTGCAAGCAAAGGAAGGCTACAGAGAAATCAGGAGCATAAGCAAGGGAAAGCAAAGTGTTGGAGTGTGAATGAGGCAAAGTGAAAGAATGGGTGGCTAAAAGGGAAAGAATGCTGTGGAAAAGGAAAGCCAAAGGCAACACTGGGATAGAAAGTGAAAGATTGCGCAGAGGAACGTAGTAAGCGAGAAAATGGAATTGAGGGAATATGAGAGAGAGAAACTAATGGAAAGTCTCTGGTACAAGTTGAGGGTAGATGCGCGTTAGGAGACTACAGATTTACAGTGAAGTCTCCTTTCAGAAATCCGACTGAGGACACCATCAGATAACATCCCTGTTTATTTGTTAGATGAATAATACAGCGAGATGTAACCATGCTAAAAAAACAACAAACAGTGATGAGTTAGAAAAACAAGATTTAGGCCCTCATTTCCCAAAATTGCTTTCATCAGGCAAGTTCTAAGTAGCTTTTCAGACACACAGCTGGTTAGAGATTAACTCTGAGGAAGAAAAAACTTCCGTCTGTTTGACTTTTCATCACCCTTATAATTTGTCCATATTTTCATCCGAGAGGTAGAGCAGATGTCATGCAGCACACAGGGATGGGACAGTGCTCGTTTCAGGGGTTGTGGGTGCCTCAGTTTTTTTGGGGGGAGGGGGGGGGTGGGGGAGGGGTGGAGAAACAGTGGGTGCCTCCTAATCTAAACATTAAATTTAAGCACACATTTCAACACCGTTTAAAAAGTGATTGAGGACGTGGATTCTGTCATTTATCTCATTTCATTTATAAATAATTAAATGTTTGGATATCAAGCTGAGTAAAGAGCTTAGAACCGAACAAATCTACAGGTAAATAAAATGGAATCACAGTCACACTTGTGGGAAAAGAGAACTTTGTGTTCAGTGTTCTAGCCCTGGCAAACGAAAGCATGCAAGGATGTGCCTGAGTAGCACTGGAGTCAGGGTACATGAATATTCAACAAACCTCAGTTAACTTGCAGGAAACATCAGAGAGGGGTCAGCTCATGTGATGGATGGAAAACTCTTTAAAAAAAATAAATGCCACACAGATGAGGAAAACCCCAAGTTCAATTGTTGGTCTGTGCTGAGTTCAGGCAGGATAATAATAGAGGTGCTACAATTTGCCTTAGTGCCCCCACTGGTGGATAATTTCACTCCTTATTGCGATTTAGAGTTGAAAAGTGCATGTGCGGGTGTCAGGGTGGACTGGATCAGGATGTGAGCCCATGTGAAGATTGT
Organism: Pristiophorus japonicus; assembly: GCF_044704955.1. Classification (NCBI taxonomy): domain Eukaryota; kingdom Metazoa; phylum Chordata; class Chondrichthyes; family Pristiophoridae; genus Pristiophorus; species Pristiophorus japonicus. The sequence goes on along the minus strand of NC_091987.1, from coordinate 178,668,023 downwards.
ATACTTAAAACATGTACTGGAAGGTACAAAACTGTACTGCAGCACGAGTCAGTGCCTCCAGGAGCACAGGCGGGAAAACTGGGAATGTGTGGAATGCCATGTGACTGCAGCCTTTCGTTTCTGTTTTTCTCATCAAGGTGAGGGATGTCAGTGCTGTGGGTTGAAGACTGAATCAGGTTTTGCAGCCAATCAGTACCAAGCATTCTCAAGTCAGCTTTAGTGCAAGTTAGAGAGAGTGAGCGAGCGGTAAGCGGGCGGGAAGATGGGCGAGAAAGAGAAAATCTCCCACCACTTAATAATGTACCTTACTCCCAACTACATAATAGCATCGCCCATTGCACCATGACATTTATTTTGCACTACAGCCATTATGGTCTTTGAATGAGACTGCCCATTTAGTGCTTAATTACAGGCAGTTTTGTACTGTGTATTAAAACTGCTCCAAAGTCATTACACGTAGAAGTTTGTAGCAAGCAGAGACATATTCATCGCAGTCTTGGCTGCATTCAAATCCATAATCCAAAGGTGAAAGGCCAGTGCTTAACCCACTGCACCCCCTAGATTCCCTCCCACAATGGTGACAGCACCTACCACACTGAACAGTTCAATATCCTTAATCTTAATCGGGTGTTACAAGGATCAAGGGGCACAGCAATCCTTTTAGCCGACTGTATTGGCTGAAACAGCAATGGCCGAGACTAGGTACATTGTGAAAATATATTTAGGCTGCACACTTACGCCTAATCAGCAGCTTATGCCCTGTAGGCTCCATTTTCATCTCGTGCGTGACAGGATTGTACGCTGCACACTTGTAGGTTCCTTTGTCCTGCTGTGTGACGTTGAGCACTTGCAAGTTTCCAGAGGGAAGGATCAGGTAGTTATCTGGAAAACAAGAGCATGGTAAGGAAAAGGATTGATGGAACATGATTAACGGGCTCCTGAAACTGCAACGGGTCAGGGAACAGGGATGCCAGCTCAGACCCATTGTATTCATGTGACTCAGTTGGTTTCCCCACAGACTTGCTCTGCGCCAAAATATCAAGCCCAAGCTTCTAGGAGAGCCAAGATGGGTTTAATGAAGGCGTTTAAATATTTCCAATGAATTTTCTTTTTATCACGTTATTGTAAAATATGTAATTTTTTTAAGTTTCATTGTTTAATCCCTCACTTTAGAAATTGGAAATTTTAGTCAGTCAGTGAGGGAAAAAAATGGTGGATGAAAAAGTTTCAGAAAGCATTTAGCAATTTGCAAGAACCCAATCACAAAATATACCCTCACTATAAAATAGCAGTTGATGCATATACACGGACACCTTGAACATTGAAAAGGTTCATCACAGCGCCCCCTACACAAGTAACAGGTAATGCAAGGATTTCAGTTTCCAATGAAATGCATGTTCCACAAATTTAATATATTAATAAACTAGTCGATTTCCAGTGGTGTTGCACCGAGGAAGCCAAGAGCAAGTGTAGACTTCAGATAAAAGTGGGGTTAAAGGGCAAGGATTAGAGCAAGGCTTGTCGACATAACTCAGTCTCCATTTTAAAAGTCCCATATTCTGTCCTAATTTTTATATAATTTATAGTGAAAGAGTAAGACTTAAAGCAATTTAGGAAGCAGAAAAGTAGAGTTAGTTGGAGCACAAGAATATCTATCCAGCACAGGTTGAAAAGCTGAGAGACGCAAAAGTGAGATGCTTCAGCGCCACCAGCTTACCTGGCAGCTGTCATTAGAAATGTGCACACAGGAATTTATAATGGAAAAATCTTACATAAAAGTGCGACAAAAACACAAGGTGTAAGATTCTGTACGCAGGAAGTGCTTACAACATTTTTAATGTTTTGTAAATGAATTACAAATGAATAACACCTGAATTTATATAGCGCCTTGTCATGTCAACACGTCGCAAAGTGCTTTTTAGTGAATTACTTTTGATCTATACACTTACTTGCAGACTGTTATTAAGTATCACAGGACTGGGTGAAGAGAGTGACTTATGTAGGCAAATGCAGCAGCTATACTGTCCCAGACAGCTACTGTTCATAGTCTGGTAAAATGTCACTGTCTTATTTTGGCGCAGTGAAAACCCTTTTACAATGTTGAGCAGTACAACACAAGGGGATATTTAAAACCCATATACAGAGTGCACTGTATTACAAATCTAGAGCCATGGATGAGTAGGAAGCAGGAAGATTGGCAGACAGAGCTTGGCCCTCACACCCAGCAGCACTTGTACTCTGACTTGCAGACAGTTATTAAGCATCACAGGCCTGGGTGACGAGGGTGATGCATGGTGACCACAGAATGACCTACAAAATGAGGAAAGTATACTATTAAAAAAATAATAGTGCAGCCCTTTTAAAGATGACTCCACATGGTCTGTCAAAGCTTACAGCACTGATCTTTAAACTCTCCGGCCTGGCTTTAAATTTCGCTCAGATTACTGAGATGAAAGTCCTCCATGAATGACTGCTGTGACGGTCCTTACTGAAAAGAGTTACGACATTTTCAACCCAACTCAAAGTGGCAACGTGTCCAGACCACAAAATTGCCTATGACTGGCACACACTCTCAGTCTCAGAGTGGTCACAATGATGGATGGATGAGAAAGAGAAATATCACACTGGTGCAATAGAGGGCGCACTTCATGTTGTTGGAGCAGTAGAAAATATTGGGCCTGAATTTGCAGTCAGAGGCTTTCCGCAGGAGAATGCTTCTGAACCCCAAGAAAAGTACAAATCTAACCGATGGTCCCAGAGGTTCGTAGACTCGTGCTCCTGGGCCTCTACGCATACGTAGGAGTAAAGGCCCACGTATCCCGGGATGCATGCGGTTCGCAAGCAGCTCTGGGATCATGTGGGACGGCCCAACCAATTAGAGGGGCAATGAAATTAAACATTTAACAAAAATGTATTTTGAAAAATAAATTTAAATGTTTTAAAGGGGCTAAAATAACCTGCAACTAATTTTTTAGTTTATGTTTAATTAAACCCCAAATTATTTTAATTTTTATTTAAACTCTTATGCTAGCTTTTACCAGGCATGAGTTTCACGGGTATTTGCTGGGCAGTAGCCCAACTCTCCGCCAGCGAATGCCCATTTCCTGGGGATGCAGAGGATCTGCAAACTGAAACTTGACAGATCGCAAGTTCCGGGTTTTCGCGTATGTGCAATGCATGCATAACCTAAAACTTGCGGGGCACTTGCAACCACGTATGCTGACATAGGCCCCGGAAAATCCTGGCCTCTGTATCTAATCTGTGCTGTATGAAGGATGGGAGAGTGTAAAGGGAGCTTTAATCTGTTTCTATACTGTGCTGTACCTGCCCTGGGAGTGTTTGATGGGACAGATGATGGCCACTAGCAACTGCCCATAATGCCTCAAATGCAGGTTATTAAAAAGTTACTGGGCTAGACTGAAAGGTAGTATATTTTTCACATACTTTCCCTAAGGCTGAGACACACTTACCTGTAGATTGCTCAAGCCATTTGCCCCTTACTCGGTAACGGATTAGTGCTGTGGGTTTACTGTCAGGTAAATGACATTCTATGACACCTGTGCTTCCTTCATCTACTGTAACTACTCGCTGGATGGGCGCCTGGAAATCACTTACACCTGCAAAGACAGAGGAAAGAACTATAAATCAGCTTTGGAAATGATTATTTACTGTGACGGGCTTTGCAATAGAAAACTGGCACAGTACAGCAGCACTGATATTTCAGACAGCAGCTTCCTTCCTCTTGGCACTCTCTCTCTCTGGGATAATGTGGCAACCTGGCACTCTGTTCCAGGAATGCAGAAGTTCAAACTCAGTCAGGGTTACTGGAGTGTGTACTACCATGTCAGTTTACACTCATGCTAACTGTTTCACAAACAGCAAATGGAGAGAAATGTTCTCCAAAAATGCCACTGGATCCATATACACAGTTCGTGAGCAATAGCAAAATAAACTTTCCAGACTTGAATAAGCAGGAGTGTAATATAGGGGTTAAAAATTCCACTTGTGTTTCCACTCTGGCAGCACACAACACAAACGGCTCATAATTTTCATGCATTAATTTTAAATAGACTGAAAATCATGGGTTGCAATTGCATATGTTCCCATTATGCGCCACGACTGCAGAAACAGAACTTTTAGCTCATAAAAGTTGCTTCAAGGAAAAATTTTCCACTTGTGCTCCCAATAAAGGAGCCTCAGCTGCCAGGAGTGAAAATCAAAAGATCTACCCTTTAATCTTTCTAATCTTCTGACAATGGTTAGGTTCAAATTCACAGCACCTGTCATTTTCTTTGCTTCTGACTACACAACCTGTTATGCGGAATGATATTATTAAATATGTAAATGTGTATCACCATCTGCTGATCTGTGATGCAAGACTCAGACATGAGAGCGCAATTTTGCCGCGCTGACATCATTGTATCAAGCACTGTATGTTTTCATTTTATTTTGGCTATAGGGATGACTAGCTTTGATGTGCGCCGGTGATTTCCTGATGTGGTCTATGCAAGTGCCACTCCCCACTAGGAGCGTCAGATCAGAGAGTTACCCCCTATATTTAATCACAAAAACGTTAGCAGTAAATGAACTGCTCGGTGTGGCACTGAACCACATGGTCTAATTTGTTCCCAGCCTGTACACAATTTACTGATCTCAGCTAAGGGAATGCTAATTGACTTTAGCACAAATGGGCTACGGAGGTGAGAATTGGCCAAAGCCTAATGCTCTGGATTGTGATTGAGTGAACTCCTTTGCTCTCCCTCACCGCTACAAAGTACGCATGTACGTGAATGCCAAGTGAAACAAGGTTAGGCTCGAAGCTCCACTACCGAGTAGCCAGCTGACACACACTATCTAGACTGACTCGAGAAAAATGGCTGCTTGAATGAGCTCCCAGAGATCTCCGCCATAGATCCCTAGCAAGTCCGTGCCTTGGGGAGTGATGGGGCGGGGAAAAGGAGAAACTGGAAAATAAAACTGAGAATTGGGAAATATTTAACGCACCGATTAAATCAGGTCTGTGGTTTTGTTTTCTCACTGCTTGGGGGGAGGTGGAGGCAGAGCGTGTAAAGACAGTTTTTTTCATTTTCTTTCCACTTCTTTGGACTTTCCACCTGTTCCAGGATGTGACCTGCTCACGGGACTCTGAAAACGCAGCCTTCTAGCCAAATTGAGGCATAGCTTGCGTCCCCTCCCCTCCGATTTTCTCTTTCTTGGGGGCGGACGAGAGGAGAAGCTTGCATCTACTGTAGGCCCCTGTTATGCAGCCTGCCTGTGTGGTCTGGTTACAAAACAGTCAGGGGAATTAAGACTCCATTACAGATTTTATATGGCTGTGAAGCTCTTTCGGGAAAGCAGATTCCTTGATTTGGAGGGGGGTGGGGGGGCAGAGAAATTTAAATTAAAATAAAATTGCAGGTTATTAAGCATATACAGCAATCATTTTTGGACAGGAATATGGATTGCAAATATACACAGAGTCACACTCGCCCTTCCTGTATTGGATAGGGAATGCTTGCTTCAGTGCTCAACAGGTCATTCCCTGGGTCACTTCCCCCTACATCAGCTTCCTTCCAGTAGTCAGCTCTATTTTTATAATTATAAGTGTTCCCATTGATTTCTCTCTCCAAGTCCGGACCAGGGCTGCTCAAAGGATGGAATGTCTCATTAATGCCCTTGGAGAGGACGGCTATCAAGTTTGCTGAAATTCAGCATCTTTCTTTTTTTCTTCCCTTCATTCCACAATTATTTGCTGAGGGCACACACACACAAAGTTACTGCCCATTCAGAATATGCTGCTTTCAAGCACCAATCTCAGCTGTGCCGCCTTTTGGAGAAAGAGGGTGACCAGAGACAACGGGCCGGGGGGGGGGGGGAGACTATAAAAAAAAAAGTGTCAACTCCAAGCATGCTCTCATGCACCTACAATTTGAGTGGTCATAGATAGACATTAGAGGATGGGCAAAATAAAACCTAAAATAAAAGATTTTTGATTATTGAGAAACGTACATGAAGCACCAGGGTCTTTGGTTGTAAAGAGGGGGATAAAGAGCACAAGATAAATAATTGATGAAAAATAGTCAGCTGCACACCATAACTTCCTGCTGTGTACCTAGTAGGCAAAGCTCCATACTGGGAGAGTGCAATACAAGAACTGGAATAATCTCATTTGACCTAACAAACCGGTCTCGTCCTAATTAACTGTTGGATTACTGCTCCAGATTTCTCCTCTCCTCTGCTAACACATTGACTCATGCTGGGGTCCGTTTCCACGGGTGCTGACAGTTCTTCTGTATCACAGCCACTGTTAATTCTTCATGAATGACCTTGGATAGCAGGTGTCAGCAAGCTACTCCAGCAAAGGAGGCATCACAGACAAGCCCTGTCCTTGCCCGATGTCCACAAATGCACTTTCCACCAATGATCAGGAGCAGGAACTCTGGCTGAATTTCTCCTCCCTTGCCCATGGGTCATGAGGCCAAGCTTGGCATCTGCCACTTTTTTTTTTAAAAAGGAAAGCTTGAGAAAATGGGACATAATTTTCTTTGCAACAGAGTGATCGACAACAATGGCTTTTACTTCAGTTCTGAAAAACATTGCTCTGCTACCATTTCTACAGCCACAATAAGGTACATGCGAGTAACTTGGCACTGGACAGTCCAGCCAAGGCAGGAAAGTGGCATGCAGAGAAGGGTGGCTCAAATGACTACCCTACTACTACCTGGGTATTGAATGTTGGTACATTCAACTGGTCAAAAGGATCAAGTTCTCACAGAATATCAATAGATCCGAGGGTTCCCATAAACTACAGCTCATCCGACAGACAGACAGGCTGGAGTGGAATGCCTCCCATTTCCCAAAAGATACTCACTTGCAATGGTAATGGAAGAAGGACTGCTCACTATTGCACCGATAGAACTGCTTGCCACGCACTGGTACCTCCCAACATGGGACATCTGTAGATTTGAGATAGTCAATGACCCAGATCGGATCTCTATTCCATTCTGTCCACTGTCTGCTAATTTCTGTCCATTGAAGTGCCACGTAATGAGTGCCCAGGTGGGCTCTGCAGCACAGCGAAGCTGAACCCGTCCGCCTAATTTCTGTATCGTGGAGCGAGGCTCTGCTGAGAAGTGAGGAGCCAGGTCTGTGGAAGAAGAATGAGAGACTGGTTAGGAAATGCCCCATCTTCTGATATCATCACTCTTACTGAAACAATGGCCCCTCTTAAATGGGATTGATCATCAATTGCATGAGATGGGGACTAGAAATGAGAATGTGAAAAAGGATTGCGAAAGTGGTAGATGGCTAGAGAAGGTAGCAAAAGGATGGAGATAGGGAATCGTGGGTAAATGTTACGCGAAAAAGCAAAAGTTAGACATGAGTCAGACGAGGGGCTGCTATATCCAGCCATGAAATAGGGAAATGCTATGAAAATCGAAACAATAAACACATCCCTGGAGCCCGCCCTATTTGGAGAGTTGTTAGCCTGCAATTGGGTATGCTATGGGGGAAATCGACCAATGATTGTATAAACTGAGTGTCACTCAAATGTGTTCTGCTGTAACAATGTATAAGTGTTGAGCTTTTGTACTGTTACGAGACTTGTCAGGAGAAAGGTGGACAGGCTCGAATCGAGTGTGTTCCCTTTATCTTAACAGGTCCCGGACGGAGAATCTCTAATAAAGGTCTTATGTTGCTAAGACTAAAAGTGTTCGTGTGTCAGTGAATTCGCTGAAACAGATTGAAGGGAAAAGAATCCAGTATCTACATTTGGTGCTTTGGGCCGGCCCCTCTATGACCAGCCCCTTCAACTGTATTGTACCATCCTGAAAGACTGTGCTACTGCTGTCTTAACTTAGAAACACGGGGATAAGCATAGGCCTGTTGCCAACTACTCTTCCAAAATAGACCCCGTTGCCTTGGGGCACCCTGTATATACTCAAATATTAACCACCATCTACAATAGCCTTCAATCCGCTGCCAACATTACCCTCCAGCAGGATATTGTTGTGTACACCTCTCACTCCGTAGCTGCTCTCCTGGGCCAACTGCAGACTCAACACATTACCATGGCCAGGCAAAGCAGATATGAGATCTACCTACTGAATAATCCTAAACTGACCTTTCGGCACCGTACTGCCATTAATCCAGCCTGTTTTCTTACTGAGCCACCCCAAGATGAGGAAGAACCCAGTCGTGATTGTTTATCTTTAATTCAGGAGGCCTCGTCGGTCAGGGAAGATTTAGTTGATGTACCAATGGAAGACCCAGACTGTATTATGTATGTTGACGGAAGTTCTTCTATTAATCCAGAAGGTACACGAATCTCAGGATACGCCATAGTAAACCAGGAGAATCAGGTCTTGGAATCTGCCGCCTTTGAAACTGCCTATTCTGCCCAACAAGCTGAACTATTCGCCCTCACCCGAGCCTGTATCTTGGCCAAAGACCTCAAAGTCAATATCTATACCGACTCTAGGTATGCCTTTAGGGTAGCCCATGATTTCAGACAATTATGGAAAAACAGGGGATTCCTAACCTCACAGGGGAATGAGATATCCCATAAGCAACTAGTATCTGATTTGTTGCAAGCCCTCACGCGCCCTAAACGTATTGCTATTGTTAAGTGCACTTCCCACACTACCAGAAACTCTCCGGTCGATATAGGAAACCGCCGTGCTGACAGAGGCGCTAAACAGGCCTCTTGTGGACAACAAATGGTGGTGCCTAGAATGATGAGTCAAACTAAAAATCCTGCCAAGGATAAGTTAGCCTCGGAAAAACAAATGCCAACCATCCAAGATGTCATTAAAGCACAGGAGGACGCTCCTGAAAAAGATAAACTGTTGTGGAAAGATTATGGATGTACTTATGACAATGTTTCTAAACACTGGACCACTCCCACGGAACAGACTTGCATGTCTGACGAGTTGGCTCTATGGGTTATTGAATGTATGCATTTTGCTACTCATTGTGGAGCAAGGACAACAAGTGACACGCTTTTGGCCACTTGGTGGCACCCTAGACTCCAGATGCTAGCCCAGAACATCAGTAGTCGCTGCCTTGTTTGCCAACAGCATAATCCAGGGAAGGGAGTCCCCTGTGATTGGGGTAAGACGCCCCTACCAGAAGGTCCCTTTGAGACCTTGCAGTTGGACTACATTAAGTTGCAAAAAGTTCAGTGTTACAAATATGTGTTAGTAATAGAAGATGTGTTTAGCAGATGGATTGAAGCCTACCCTACCCTGGACAATAAGGCTCAAACTGTTGTTACGGTGTTAATGAGGGAAATTATTCCTGGATATGGTATCCCAGCTCGACTGATGACCACCTATGTTCTTTCTCTGACTCAGGCTCTGTGACTAGCTCACAACCAGGTTCAAGAGGCTCACCTCGACCTCCCAGTTTTACCCGAATCGTCCCTCGTGGCACCAGGGAAGTATGTCCTGATTAAGAAATGGATTCGAAAGGGACTAGAGCCACGATGGGAGGGGCACTTTCAGGTGTTACTCACTACCCCCACCGCAGCTAAGGTTGAAGGGAGAAATGCCTGGGTTCACCTGCACCACTCTAAACTTATTACTTCATAATGAACCTCTCACTGGTCGTCCTAACTCTTGTTTCTGTTCCAGACTTCCTCTCCTCCATAGCTGAATAAACCACATCCTTGGGGCAGGAAGAAAAACACCAAGAACACGGCAGGAGAAAGGAACAAGCAGACTTAGCTGTTTTCTGAGCTATCCTTATCTTATTGTTAACTAATGTATAATATCGTCTAAAATTATTTAAACATGTGTAAGCTAGCAGGTACAATTGTGCTATCCTAGCAGAACTAGAAGGGCTACAGGATAACTTATTTTATCAGACCCATACCCGATTGCATGGTAATCGAACTGTGTGTTACCCACTAGCCCAATCAGTAGAGGCCCTGTTCGTGGCCACCCCTGTGGACTCCCCACGACTTATATACGGCGGATACCTCGGACGCACCCTGTGAGGGACAAACGGGCGAATATAGAAAGGATATACCGGGAAGATGTGTGGAATTAATAGACTCCATGAATCCTGAGTGCAGGGGATCCCAGGGAAAGAACGGAGCGGTATGCTCGGACATTGCAAGCTACCCGCTTTGCTTCTCAGGACAAGGGTGGGGTTGTGTATATGCCCTGGTCCCCAGGAACGCCACCTGTGTGCAGACGCAGTGTGCCCGTCAGCACTGTCGAGTGCGTAAGGGCCAGTTTACCTGTACCTATAACGAGCAAAGATGCCTGAACGTGACCGCAGGAAGGCAAGTTATCTGCGGTCAGTGTAACGGAACTCATGTCAGCTCAGAAACATGGGCATACCCGTTTGATGCTTACCAATTGGTAGGATCAGGCTCAAATTCAAGGGAACCTAGCAATTGGTGGTATAAGCAGTTCACGAGTGTTAGCAACACCGACGTAAAGTGTTATAGAGCTGAGGAAGGATTCGTGTTCCTCCTCAATGGCACCTTCAAGACAGCAACACCGACCCTCCCGGTCCTCTTTGCAGTAGGAACTATAGGACCACTCACTGTCCCATGCCCCAAAAGGGGTTATACCCAGAGAAAGGAAATAGTTGGTTGGATTGGTTATTTGGAGGATCCTGGGGATCTTATTTAATGCATGGAGCAGTTATTCTCGTTATGATAATAGTTACCTGTTGTCTGATTATTGGTTGCTTTAATGTCTGTTGTAAAGTAATGATGGCAAAATTGGAGCAAACTCTTACAGTCACGGGCTCCCGGAATCTGGTTCAACAGACTAAAGATTTACTCGAGAATCAAGAAGAGTATGAGAAACAAGAATGCGAACGGCTGAATGCGATACTCCTGGAATAATCACCAGGGTTATCATGGAATGATAAAAGGGGGGAACGAGAATGTGAAAAAGGATTGCGAAAGTGGTAGATGGCTAGAGAAGGTAGCAAAAGGATGGAGATAGGGAATCATGGGTAAATGGCTGACCAAAGATGTCAAGCTGTGATAACTACAATGTCAGCACAAAAAGGGGTTACTCAGAGTTGTGGTCAAACACGAGTTACGCAAAAAAGCAAAAGTTAGACATGAGTCAGACGAGGGGCTGCTATATCCAGCCATGAAATAAGGAAATGCTATGAAAATCGAAACAATAAACACATCCCTGGAACCCGCCCTATTTGGAGAGTTGTTAGCCTGCAATTGGGTATGCTATGGGGGAAATCGACCAATGATTGTATAAACTGAGTGTCACTCAAATGTGTTCTGCTGTAACAATGTATAAGTGTTGAGCTTTTGTACTGTTACGAGACTTGTCAGGAGAAAGGTGGACAGGCTCGAATCGAGAGTGTTCCCTTTATCTTAACAGGTCCCAGCCGGAGAATCTCTAATAAAGGTCTTATGTTGCTAAGATTAAAAGTGTTCGTGTGTCAGTGAATTCGCTGAAACAGATTGAAGGGAAAAGAATCCAGTATCTACAGAAAAACCATCATAAATATAACATAATTAACATCTCCAGCCTGGAGGCCACTTCTAGTGCCCATTCCAACTTGAACAGAGATCAGCTAATGCAGACATGGGATTCAACCTGGATCCTTCCTGATCTGACCGGTACCACACAAGAAGCTAGGAATTGCCTTTAAGAGTCACATGGAGAAGTTTATTCCCTGTTCCCAATATAAAAATTAACAGATCTTGGTGTTCCAAACCTCCAGGCCAACAAAACTTAACAGGACAAACCAGTAAAAATACAGGTTTTAACATTGTGGGTTCATAATTATTCATTAGAACATAAGAAATAGAAACAGAAGTAGGCCATATGGCCCCTCGAGCCTGCTCTGTCATTCAATAAGATCATGGCTGATCCGATCATGGACTCAGCTGCACTTCCCCACCCGCTCCCCATAACCCCTTATTGTTTAAGAAACTGTCTATTTCTGTCTTAAATTTATTCAATGTCCCAGCTTCCACAGCTCTCTGAGGCAGCAAATTCCACTGATTTACAACCCTTAGAAGAAATTTTTCCTCATCTCAGCTTTAAATGGGCGGCCCCTTATTCTAAGATTATGCCCCCAAGTTCTAGTCTCCCCCATCAGTGGAAACATCCTCTCTGCATCCATCTTGTCAAGTCCCCTCATAATCTTATATGCTTCGATAAGATCACCTCTCATTCTTCTGAATTCCAATGAGTAGAGGCCCAACCTACTCAACCTTTCCTCATAAGTCAACCCCCTCATCCCCAGAATCAACCGAGTGAACCTTCTCTAAACTGCCTCCAAAGCAAGTATATCCTTTCGTAAATATGGAAACCAAAACTGCACGCAGTATTCCAGGTGTAGCCTCACCAATACCTTATATAGCTGTAGTAAGATTGCCCTGCTTTTATACTCCATCCCCTTTGCAATAAAGGCCAAGATACCATCAGAATGATGAAAAAAAAGATATGCAAAATATCATAACTTGTCTTTCCAGCATTTTCTGTGAATAAGAAATACAAGTGCCAATAGGACTATGTTGCCTATGTGACATTGCCAGAGTTCAGGGCAATGTATAAACAAACAGGTAATGCTCCATTTAAATAGAACGATCAAATGAACCCATTAAACATTTGAACACTAATACTGCAAACAGTAAGCTCTGCAAATAGTAAGCCCTTAAAAACAAAGTTTGACAAATTTAATACTAGTGTAATATATACCGACTTAATACTAGTTTATACCAGTTGATGGTTAATAATTTTAACAAGGAATACATTTGCTAGATAGGGGAGTAGAGGCCACAATATTGGATTGTTCAAATTATAGTTGGATGTTAATATTGTTGTGAAGCACCTTGGGATGTTTTACTACGTTAAAGGCACTATATAAATAAAAGTTATTATAATAGAAGAGTTAGCACAATAAGGATGAACTTTAATAGCATTTTTATTCATCTCAGGCTTGCCTTTTATTCGGTCAGTGTGGACCAATGCCTAGTGGGAATGTGCTCAGTCTTGCACCTTGACACTTCAAAAAATTATTCAAATTAAGCACGTCACACATTCGGCAGCATGGCTTACCTGCCCTGATACAGGAGAGAAGGACTGTCAGCCACACACAGAACACCGATTGCAGAAGCCCCGTCTCTGGATCCATTGCACTGTGACAGGGAAGCAAGGATGAAGAGTTCCGCAGCAAGACAGGGTGGCCAGCACGATCTGCGAGAGATAAAGAGATGTTAACTGTAAAAGAAAGCCCACTTGCAGGGAAGAAGTTTGCTCCATGTAACGCCCACTACAGACGAGGCCCAATTCTGATGCTTCAATTACATCTCAAATGCTACAGCACACATCAAAAAGCAACACTGGATGATAGGAATGTGTCGAGTTTACTTTTCTCTCCCTCTTTCCCTAGATGTACGGACTCCTGCTCGGGTACATGCTGGTACAACCTGCACCTTTTGAGACCACTGTAAAACAGAGAACAGAGACTAGATATCCTGGAGCAACAAGGGTCTCAAGCACCATTGAAGAAAATGTAACTGCAACAACTTTAGCCCAATACTACAAAAATAAGACTCAAAGAAACAGGAAAAAGATAGTTCACATGCAATCATGAATCAGGTTCAGCATTTAGAAACATGCCCTTAAATATTAATGTTTCAACTGAGCTACAAGAGACTGGACAAACAGGCAAGTCTACAAGACTGAAGTTGTAAGTGGAGGTTGAGCTGTTGAATAGGATGCTTGTAACCATAATAAATCTATTTTTTTTCTCCCCTTTATCATAAAATCCTAGGGACCCCTAAAGCAATCCAACACAATCAACACACACAGAGCGGCAGAGACGGAGTAAGAGAAAGAAAAGCTTCCAGGCTCGAATGTGAAGCAACACAGCCCAGCTCTGTAATCTGTGGCAGGTGTTAACGTGCCTGTGGCGGCCACTTTCATCAGGACTGACAGCATTTGAAACTAAAGACATCTAAAAAAGGAGAACACTTCAACTGAGAGATGGCATGTTGCCATTTAATAGCTCAGAGACCCCAGGCACCAAAACTGACGCATAAACAGCAGTCTAACAGTCTACTGTACAAAGGCAACTTTAAGCACTCAACTTGTTCATTACCCTAAATGCAATCTCTCTTAAAAAAGAGAAAATATTCTTCTCATTCTCTAGGCTCTTCCACTTACAATATCCATTCCCTCGGTCAGGGCAGCAGACAATACCATGGGTGTACAAATAGATAGCAAGCTCTTGCTGATGGCACCGTCACCAACTGCTATGAGCTACGAGTGGTCCGTGCCAAGGGCAAGAGGTAGCTAGTCTCTGCTCAATCTGGTCTAGACTCTACAGCCTACATTTCCTCCCACTCTCACCTCTCAACAAACACAAACTAATCAGTTTTAGGGCTATGTGTTGTTTGTGGAACACAACAAATAAAGTTAATTTTGAAAGGAAAAGAATAGGCCCGGAGACAGATTATTCTGGAACCAGTTTGGTGCCAAATCTACTAACTGAGCTTCAGGTTACAATGGCTCGAGATGAAAGGTCGAAGCTGACTACTTAATATCAGACAGTACTTGTCAACTTCCTCAGGAATTAAACTTCATTCCACCAAGCTCCTGGGGGCACATTACCTCTGAACAGAATATTCCCTCTGGACAGAGACAAGAATTTCTCTGGTACAGGAGGCCCTTCCACTAGTGTTTCCTATGCCACAGAAATACCAAATCCTTACATTTATCATCACATAGCTTAAAGGCACCACACCACAATAACTAAATATAAGATTGTGCATTTTTCTTTTAGTTCTTTTGAACAATGGGAAGAGCCACTGTGCAGGTGTCAATAAGAACAGAAATGGAACAGTGTTGGGAAGTATTTTCCAGTTTACATTTCCAACTGCTTTCCAGGACTACAATTACAGTGAGGATTGGACTGCAGCAAAGCAATTGCATCAGAGCCAGCAATTTTTCCTTATATGAAAGCAATGCACCTTTAATTCACGGAATAGTGGCTAAATGAGAGACCGCAGAAGTATAACAGTCAGCAAGTCCCACCACTGAATAGGGGGCTATGAAGAAACTATGCTATGCCACCACTGAAATCCACTTGTACCCCATGCCTTACTCGGTGTTTACCGATACCAGCACCAGAGCCTCACACAAGGCTACTGCTTTGTGCTTTGGCCACTTTACAGTCCATATTTAAAGCAAATAACCTAGCATTAGAGACCCCAATCAGCAGAACCATCAGTTAGTTATGATCCCCATGGGTTCCAGAAATCAATTGGACCAGGAAAGCAAGAATAAATAAATTGCTCAAACCCTGAACTCCTCAAGCTTAGCAAGAGAGAGGAGCAAGGTCCCAGAAACCACGATTCAGTCCCTGGTTTGTGCCAAGTTAGCTAATCCCCACTGGGGCTGGCAGTAGGAATGCTACTGACCGGGTCAGTGCTCTGGGAAAATAGGAGTAAAATAAGCTCAGGCTCCTGCTCTTGATCACTTGCCAGTGACTCCTGCTGGATGTGCACATGTGTGATGTGATACTCCTGTCTAGTAGAACAGCCTCACTGTCAAGGCTCAAAAATTAATAATGGTTCTTTGGGCAAGGAATTGGAGGGCAGTTAGTACTAGTAAACCTGTACCATAGAATGGAGTTGGTGCCTTGGAGTTGTTGGGAAAATTGGAAGAGAAAAGTTTTTTTTTAAATTCATCACTTCCATTAACATAAATCCACAGTATTGTTACCTTTCTGCAATAACCAATCAAAATGCAGAGAGTTTCATAAAATATATGTGTGCTTGAAATTCATATACTTTTTTAAAAAGCCTTTACTGTAGTATAACAGAGAAAGTCTGTAACGTAAGCCTGATATTAGCATAATGGTCTTTCTACGAGTTGCAAGACTGTGAGACAGTGGAGGTCTGCGACATTTGATGGATGAAGTTACATCCCAATAAGTTTACCAAGGTCCCTGAAACACCTTGAATGTAAACTTTGCTACAGATCTGCAAAAATAAGCTCCTTGGTAAGGCAACAGCAACATATGCAATGCGGGTACAGTGTGTAGGCAATGATATGGTTTGCACCAAGTTATGCTAACCTTCAAGTGTTTTATTTGACAAGTTTTTTTTTAAAAAAAGCAGTGGTACGATTAGTGGCAATTGCAGCACCAATTCTATCTCTACTTAGAAAGCAAATTACTCAGAGTGATCCAACTATGGCAAAAAGCAACTTTTAATAGACTATGCGAAATAGTGGGCGCAGGAGTCAAAATACAAATCAAATGGAGGAATAGAGCCTTATTAAAAAATTACTTTAGCTCTTAGATTTTGTAATGTTTAATTTATTCCCAAGTATTAATTACTTGACTTGTAATATCCGTGTTTTTCTCCACCCCTTCTCCTCCCTCACCCAGGCTGTCAATGACTCCGAACTGAAGTTGACACTGTCCCTTCCCCATCAACTTCTCAGCACAAGGAATGATTCTGTTCACTTCCCCCTCTACCCGTCAGGAAGGCCCTGCTGTGAGTAAAGTGCTGCGTTTGCTTAAACACTCAGGCTTCTGCTAGAGGAAGAGCCATCCATCAGCAGAGTGAACTCACACTGAAAGGAAAGCAAATACTTCAGTCCGTTAACACAAAAGCACTGCTTGCCCAAGGCAGCGTGCAGTTCCACCATGCTACAAAGTGAACAGCTGCCTCAAAGTCATGCCCTAACCCAGCTACCGTTTCAGTATGGGGATTTGGGGGGGGGGGGGGGGGGGGGGGGGGGGGAAGAAAGAGAGGTCAGACCATCATTCTGTTGGCTGGTCTATGCTTTTGCATTCATCAGTATAAATGCAGAACTTTTTAATGTGTGCATTAAATGATAAGAGTGCAGTCAGGGACAACTGCAAAAAGGGCAGACATCTTGGGAAATTCAGGCTAGGAGCAAAATTTAAAGAAACACTATTTAGGGAAACCAACTGGCAACTGAACTCCTATAGATAATAAATGGGCCCACAGCCCAGAGATGCACAACTGTGTTTAATGTCCCGGACAAGGATTGACCTTCGTCCTATCAACTCCTAACCCCACCCCAATGTCTGATTGTATAGGTGCCTCTATGATAGATGTACAAGTACCACGTAACCTGCGTACTCTGCCATTCTGCATTCCACCATGCTTTGCTTTTGTACAACTCAACGATAATAACAGAATTATATATTTGGAAAAATAATCATTGTTTAAACTTTTGTGACAAAGGGACAAAGGACAGAATTTCAGCTAACAGGTAGGAGGAGCAGTGTGTGAAAGTCAGTCACTTGCGTTCTAGGAGGAGGTTTATATTTTGACACAAAGTGTAGGCTCAGTTGCATCTATGCGATGTATCCCGGATGTAAATATGGGGGTCTGGCTTATGTGCTACTTGCTTCCCTGGATCTTTGACTGATGGGATACAAGAAAAATCGCCCCAGAACTCACCAAACCCCTCGTAATATACATGCAACCTACTCGAGGATCTGTGGGCATCTTTTTATTCTCTCCATTCCAGCTCAGTTTTTCTGAATTTCACTAATGGAAAAAATTAAAAATTGGCTTATGATGCTCATATGGACCCTACTGTTGGAAGGCAGCTGCGCTCAGAGGGATCTGCTCAGCTGGTGTCACTGGCACGCAGCAACTGATACTCATTTCAATACTAGTTCAATTTCAATTCACTAGGCCAGCTTTCTCAGCCCAGTCAGAAATACACTAGGGAGCAGGGATAAATAACCCTTTAAAATGTGACACTGAAAGTATCATTCCAATGTGACACTGAAGGTGTCGATGACAAAATCATCAAAATGGCAACTTGCATTTATAAAGCAGCCCTCAGGTATACAAAGGAGGGGCAGGACACAGCACAGGAGATTCAGTAGATTGAGTAACTATATTCCCTAGAGTACAGAAGAATGAGGGGTGATCTAATTGAAACATAAAAATTCTTAAGGGGCTTGACAGGGTTAATGCTGAGAAGATGTTTCCCCTGGCTGGGGAATCTAGAACACGAGGTCAGTCTCAAAATAAAGGGTCGGCCATTTAGGACTGAGAGGAGGAGAAATGTCTTCACTCAAAAGGTTGTGAATCTTTGGAATTCTCTACCCAGAGAGCTGCGGATGCTCAGTTGTTGAATGTATTCAAGACAGAGGTCGATAAATTTGGGGGAACAAAGGGAATTAGTGCGGGAAGGTGGAGTTGAGCTACAAGATCAGCCATGATTTTGTTGAATGGCAGAGCAGGCTCGAAGAGCCAAATGACCTACTCCAGCTCCGATTTCTTATGTTCTTATGAGATGGGAGACATTAAAGGAGAAACCAAAAAGCAGGTCAAAGAGAAAGGTATTTTTTTTTTTTTTTAAAAAGGAGGGAGTTGAAGGAAGAGATGAGAGGTGAAGAGGCAAAGTTGTTTTGGGAGAGTGTTCCAAGAAGCATGGAGATAATGACTCAAAAGATCAATCTGTAATGATGGATGGAGTGAAGAGAAGAATGGGCCAATAAGTTATCCAGAGGGGTGATGGGAACAAGCAAAACATTGCTCAGATAAGCTGGGAGAAAACTTTAAGGCCTTGTAAAAAAAGAAAATCACAAATGTAGGAACTTATTAAATGGTAACACAGATCTAACGTGTAACACCATGGTGAAATAAGGCAGGCAGCAGGAACAATGTACAGATATTGGAGAAATAATAAGAGCTGACTGAAATCAATTTTCAATTCTATCCTGTCTGTAGGCGCCACACTCTGGCCACTTGAGGCAAGTGCGGCTTTAGGTTAGCTTATTATTTTTCAACTTTGTTCATTTTTATTAAAAGGGATTTAAAAATGCTTTGCAGCAGCATGTGTAAGATTTGCTTTAATGTGAAGTAACCGTGAGTGCCAAACACACACTATTTATGTGAGGATTTAGAGCTGGCTATTCCTGACACTGATCTGCCTTCAAAGATCATTAATGAGAAAGGTATCAAAGGGTCATTAATACTACACAGCAGGCACAGCTTAGCAAGGAAACATGCCAGTACCGTTATACATGTACCGCGCTTAATATTTATTCTCTTCTCAGCATGTTTTACAGCGGGACAAAGTCAGTTGTTAAACTTGCCCAGCCTGGTCCAGTTGATGGGAGCTTTTTAAATTCATTTAAGAAGTGCTGCACATCCTATAACACATGCTTACGGCAGTTTAGCAGCTTTCATGCACTGAGTGGGAAGAAGGGCAATTACACAGCAGACACAAAATTCCTAAACAATAGGTCAAGGCAAAGAAACAAAATATTAGTCAGTGACTTTGTTGCTCATTGTCTGCACCTCTGCACACATTTTTGGAAAATAGGCTGTGTTATTTGTTATTTCAAAACTCATGTGAAGAAAGAACTATTATTTATATAGCACCTTATTACAATGACCAGAAACATCCAAAGCACTTCATACAATTAATTACTTTGTGCAGTGACAGTTATGCAGCTAAGTGGCAGCCATTTTTCAAACAGCAAGGTGCCACAAACAGCAAGGAGATGGATGGCCAGTTAACCTGTATTTTCTTTCTGGTGGAGGAAAGAATGTTGACCGTAATACCAGAACTACTCCTGGCTCCTCTTTGCACAGCAATGTGGGATCTTTTTAACATCCACCTGAACTGTTGCCCAGTAACAGCTGGCACCCTCAGGATGGAGAGAGAGGAAAAAAAACACCAAAATACTTTAAAGATGCGGGAATAATTGCAGTGCCACTGGCACACCATTAACAGCTGCACAAGCTTCCGGTGCTGGAGTTTTCACCTCTAGCTCCTCTGGCCATTTAGATAATTGACCTTATGCAAAAAAAGTGTTAATACAGTAACCTTCATTTTAAATAGCAGCTTCTAGTCCTGCCTGCGTGTTATTTTTTTCTTTGCCAGAGTGGGGAGTTGTTACTGTTAAGGCACCAAGCAGCTGCTAGCTCATGTCTCTCACCGGTCTCAATCAGGGTTTTTGCCTCCTGAAGCCAGTCACACGCTTTTTGTCACCAAGTTTTCGAAGCCACAGGGAGAGAAAAAAAACTGGGATTTCTGCTCCCTTCTTTCTATTTGTGTCTTCGGCCGTCTGCAAGCCTTTGATCAATGGCATCGCTCCGAGCTGTAGCGATTTCGCTCTCTCTGCACTCTGCTTATTCCTGGGGTCTGGGACAATGAGGAGAGCAGCTGCGGCCTTCTAGAGCATGGTGTTCCCTGTCCGTAGGCTTCTTGCATTTCACAAACTTTCCCCACCCCACCCCCAGCCCCCCGCCTCCCTCCCAAAAGCTGCGGTGGAACCAATCAAGCATGCTTATCGTCCAAATGCCAACAAAGACATTTCCTTTCATGCCAGCCAGCTAAGTGGGAAGAAAATGGAAGTGACTTGGATAAATTGTAGCAAAGACAGAGAAAACAGAAAATAATCAACTCCACATGATCCACTTCTGTCTGCACAATGGAAGCCCCTCGACCTCCGGGTAACCTGGGAGAGGTCACTGCCTGGGTCAGAGGTTAGTCACAGATAAGGCAATATTGAGTGGCTGCCAGTTACAATGACACTCAATGTGTTCCTAATTAGATTCAAGGATGTGCCTAGGCTCCAAGCAGTAAATAAGCGTGGCACCTTGCTCTAAAGCACAATAACTAAAAGATCGCATCTGAACAGTGTGCTCCACTCTTTGAATCTTAACACTTCAGTAATTTTTAAATTAGCAGGCATTTTACAAAGCAATAGCAATAAGCAAAAACTTATTTTAAAACAAAATGCATTCTCGGCCCCCAACCTAGTTTTTCTTGCTCCCCTTTTCTAAAGTCATGGATTCTCATTGGTGGATTTTTCCACAGCACCAGCGACCTTCCAGGTACTCAGTCAAGCCAGCTCTCAGCCTAGATAGTGATTATTGTTTTGGGAGAGTTGTGCTATTTGACAATGGAAGCATCACATTTGAGCTCAATCCAGCTCTCAGTTCCCAAAGGTGTGACTTGCAGTAGAATTCAAGAGTGGAAACTGGTCGACCTTTTCTCCTTCCTAGACAAGGATAGAGTGGCTGTAGCTCTGCAACCATGCCCCCAACTGAGATCAGCTAACTTATCTGGTCTGCATGGCTCAGTTCCAAAGCTGGCAGTGTATTTACCAACCAAGTCAACATAATTAATTTATGTTCAGAAAAGCACACTCATTTCTTTGCTGTTTTGGGTCCCCTTCTCCTTCTCTCCCAAGCAAGCCTCCTTCCGACATGTGCCTTGGTCACCCTGGAACTGGTATGGTAAAATCCCCTCACCACAAATAGAGCGCTTAATAATTGAATCTGCGAGAGTGACTTACCAATCACACATTAAATTGAAACTTTATAAAAGTTCATGAATCAGTGCACATAACATATGCTAATAGTATAGAGATGTCATGGCAATCAATATGGCACTTCGAGAGCAACATGGTCCAGGAAACAAGCCAGATTGAAAATTCCCTGTTAAAGCTGCATTGCCACTTTAATGCTCTGTTTTGGTGGGTAGTAAATGGATGGTTTCCCTGCACCCGGGACACATCAGGGTGCAGGAGGTAGCATTCTCAATTACCAAAAGCACTGCTCCACATTTGGCCACAGATCTGAGTGCCCATAGGTCAGTGAGGATGGAGATGATGGGCTCGTGGGACTTAATATGAGAGAGGAAACAGACGGCTCTATGTTGGACAAGTTGGAGTTTATAAATGAGTGGCTGGCAAGGATAACATTGGGGAAATTGAGCCTAGAGACAAAGTGTGGATAAGGGTTTCAGTGATAGGGGTGAGGGTGGGCGATATCACGGTCTTGGTCTTGATTACAGTGTGGGAATTGAAGCTGAACTCTTTCATACTGTCTGATTTGATCAGAGTAGCCAGAGAGGGGCACAGATATGTTTATAGCAGGTCTGAAAATAAAGACTTCAGTCCTCCTCATTTGAACCACAGGAAATTTTGGACTCATCCACAATTTGACATCAGACAAGCACACTGTCAGTGACATAAAACTTGATCTCATCGCACATAACATTGTCGCTGATGTGTCTGTGGATTACATCACCAAGAAATAGCATGCAGATGAGGAACAGGAAGGGATCAAGGATAGATTCTTGAAGGACTCCAAAGATGACCATGCAGTAACGAGAAGAGAAGCCATTGCTGGAGATGCACTGCTGCGTTTGAACAGGTTGGAGTGGAATTACGTGAGGGCAGCCCGACAGAGCTAGACAACAGAGGAGAGGCAATGGAGGAGGATGGTATGGCCAACTGTATGACCGGCTGTGTAGAGGTCAAGCAAGAACTAAGAACTTGTATTTTTTTTTTTTAAATGCCTGTCACAACCTCAGGACATTTTAAAGTGCTTTACAGCCAATGAATTACAAGGAGAGATAATGCACCATGGTCACAGTCACAGAGGATGTTATTCATGACTTCAAATCGAAAAACCAGCACTAGTATTCTTGACGAGGACATGAGAAGTGATTGGCTGCATTTTTGTGGCATCTCCACTAACAGAGACAGACACACGCCTATCTTAAAAGTCTTACATATAGTATGCATTTCATTCACCTTAATTTCTGTTGTCATGATTTTATTGGTCTCACTTCTTCGCCATCAAATTTTTTCTATCATATTTTGTTGATTGCCTCAAAGTAAAACCACAGCAAACCACAACTGAAGGAGGTGATAAATCAAAAATAAGGCAAGTGGCTGGAAAACTCCTAATGAGAAGCTACTAAGGATGTGTGAAAATAACCAATCACATAGACCAGTAAGAAGAACTGATCAATAAAAAATGGATCAAATCACTCAAATGCTTTGGGCGAAAAAAATGTCTGCAATTCTGGCTCTCGGCAATGGAAATTTCTAATTTACAAAAATGAGGTTTTATACAAAATTTTAAAATTAATTTCAGTGACCTGATTAAATTTACTCATTGAGTTGTCTGTTGGGTCTTTCAGGGCTTCCCTTAAATGTTTTATTTTAAGGTTTCAGCCAATCTAATATTCCGATTAACTGACTGAATATCTCCAACCACCGACCCCCACCCTGAGAATGTTGACAACATCTCCTAGCATGCACCAGTAGGTTTCTGCTGATGCCTCAACCAATAACTTTACCTTTTGAAAAGGACTTTGAAACAAACTGCAATGAATGCTCAAAGCTTTATTTTGATTTAATATATTAACAAATACTCAATTTCTATTATAATCTTAGACAACTGAAATGAATACTTGAAATTTTTGCTGACAAAGTAAAATAAACTTTGAGAATGGATTTTTTTCTTCAGTGGAAAGGTTGAAGAAAATTTCCATTTACTTAACCAGGAGATTTTAATCATAACTGGAAGATGAATTTTAATGATTAATGATGAACTTTTGTGCATTGCGTAAATTTGTTTATGGACATGTGTTTATTAAAAACTGTATGTCAGCAAATTCACTAACGGTGCTTCATGTCAGGATCACAAAGACAGGAATCCCCGATGAGAAAAGCAGTGGGCGGAGGTGTGAATAGAAGAATGAGATGTGGGAACTCAGTGGGGAGGTTATCAGAATCCAGCAACCTCTAATGCTTCCAGTACCCCTCCCCAGGTCACATCCCCCACTCCAGTCTCAGATCAGAGGTCCCCCTCAGTGCTCACAAATCCCTAACCTACACTCCCAGACCCTCATACCAAACATCATGCTTGGAACTCACCCGTTCCCCCTACCCCTCCACTGCTCCATGATGCAAGGACCACCCCCAAAGCTCCGAGATCTTCTGACCTTCATCTCCAATGCTCTGAGATCCCAGAACTCTCCCTGCCAGTGATACCAGATCCCAGGATCTGACCCACTAGTCTGAAATCACTTTGCTTAGCCCCGAGATGCTAGGATCCTTTCCCATTGCAACTAAACCCCAAGATTTCCTCAAAGTACAACTAAACCAAAAAACCCATCCCAGTACTACCAGCCCTCGAATCCTCTTTTCTGTGCATCCAGATCCCAATACATCTCCCCTAATGCAGATAAATCGTTGCTCTGATATCACTTGGGCACAACACCTTTGTCCTTATAAAGCCATCGACTTACAGTAAGCAATGCAAGAGATCTACTAGTAATATATTATATTATAGAGCACACTTCCTGCAAGCTCAAACTTATTTCTTGTAGCTTTATCCCTGCCACTTTGTGGTAACACCATTATAATAAAACAGGGTATTCTCCAACGCAAGAGTATTACACACACACACACACAGTAATGCTCATCTTCCAATACATACAATAGCCCGTGTATCCCAGTGCATTTATATTGCGTGGTAGTTTCCACAACATAGGACAATGAAAAAATAACGATACGTATTCACCATTATCTATTTCAACCAGCTTTAGGACAAGGTACGGTCAAGTTAGTGAGCAAACATTTGCATAATTGAACTGTGTCAACTGATAGCCTCTCAACCCACTGGCATCCAGAAAATATTTAAGCCTTCACCTCCCGACAGCAATATTTATATCACTGCTCAGGATATATTGGAATGTCAGTGATATATCAGAGCACGACAATGAAACACAGCACAGAGTTGTAACTGAATACATGTTACAGCAAGGGCCAAGTTATATCAGAGCATTATAAAGTGAGGTATTAGAAGAAATTGTTGTAGATCTGCAATCTTTATACAATAGGCCTATCAAAGTTGGAGAGAAGTATAAAAAAATTACAGTGAGGGATGTGGCACATCTCAAAATGTTTGATATACAAGCAATTATTTACAAGTGCGGTTACTGTTATACAGGCAAGCATAGAGGTCACTGCACAAAAGATCCTACTAACAATAAGATGAATGACCAGTTAATTTGTTTTTCATGATACTGGTCGAGGGAGGAATGTTGTCAGGACACTGGAAGAATGATGGCTCTTCTTCGAATAGTGCCATGGGATCTTTAACGTCCACCAGAACATGCAGACAGGCCTTACTGTCTCATCTGAAAAATGGCATTTCTATCAATGTAGCACTCAATCAGTACTGCATTTGTGTTGGCCTAAATTAGATGCACATTTCTTGGAGGGACTTGAATCCACAACTTTCAGGCAAATGAATCAAGCTGACTGTGGTATATTACTGCGCATTACAGTAAGGAGCATTCTGTTACAGCATCAATTTCACATCTCAAGACTTTATGATGTGAATTTACAACAGAAAAGATCTTTATTCAAATGTCAGATATTGTTACTCAAAACAGAGGCAGTCAGTGGTCTGCAACAATACGAGATACAACCACACATTCAGGAAATTCTGGCTCATCCATTAGCTCTTGCAGAACAGCTCAATCCCAGTATAATACCCCTTATCAAGATACTTCACTGGTAAACCATGTTCCAATATTTTGACTTCAAAGTTCGCATCCTAACTTTCAAATCTCTTCATGGCATCACCCTACTCTACATTAGTTGATACCCTCCTGCCTTATGTCCCCATGCACACCTGCCATGCCTCTGACACTCTATTCTCCATTCCTTTTCCTCCACCATTGGTGGCAACAACTTTCAACCATTATGCTCCTGTTCTTTGCAATTCAGTGTTCAATAACCTCCTCCATGCCATCTCTAGCCCTGCTTTTAAAACACTTCTCTTCACCAAGGCCTTTAGTTCACCACCTTCTCCCTCCTGCTTGGCATCCACTGTTTTACCCCCTTTATTGTAAAATGTTTTGAGAAGCCTGCCTGCATATGTAATGCAAGTTGTCTTTGGTGTCCCTAAAGCCAGTGTGGTCTTCAGAGATAGCTCTGTAATACAGAACAGGTGCAATACATACTTCAAGGAGGCAGAAACCACCACCCTCCCTGTTGCAAACAGCTGCCACTACTTGCCATGAGGCAGTTACTTATTTTTCAGGCTAAACGGACAGACTAAGCAATGTGATTTTTACATTCTATAACAATAAGTTGGTATTGGCTCCTGGTCTACAAATCTGTCCTGCAGGGAAAACCGAGTAAATTCCAAAATGCAGGGAAGCCAATAACAATGTGGAAGTACATCCAATCTATGAGATGCCACAGTATAAATGGTATATAAAATTCCAATACACAATTCCCTACCATTCCACTGCATAGAAATCCCAGCAGGATCTGTTCTGCAGTAGCTGTGTTTATTCGGCCCCAAATGCACTTAAACATTCAGCGAGACATCTGGCCTCGGCGAGTATACATTCACCCAGAGATGTCAGGTCATAGTAAACAATATAATTGAAGAACGGCAAGGCTGCCTCATCTTATGATTACCATAACTTTATTCATTGTGGGAATCACAATACATTAAAGGGAAAATTTAAAATTTAAAAAAGTTGTTCTCCTTAGAGCAGAGAATGTTAAGAGGAGATTTGATAGAGGTATTTAAAATCATGATGGATCTATATAGTTAATAAAGAGAAACTGTTTCCAATGGCTGTAGGGTTGATAAGGAGAGGGCACAGATTTAAGTTAATTGGCAAAAGAACCAGAGATGACATGAGGAAAAACTTTTATACAAGTGGTCAGGTTTTCGAATGCACTGCCTAATAAGGTGGTGGAAACAGGTTCAATAGTAGCCTTCAAAAGGGAATTGGATGAATATTTGGAGAAAAAGATTGCACGGATATGGGGACATTTGCGGGGGGGGGGGGGGGGGGGGGGAAGAGAAAGAGAAGAGAATGGGATTAACTGGATTGCTCTTCGAAAGAGCCGGTGCAGACTCGATAGGCTGAATGGCCTTCTTCTGTGCTGTACTATTCTATAATAGTTACAAGGAGCCTCCATTAGAAAAAAAAGTGAAGATAAACCCCAAGCATTAACTGCAGGATATCACCAGGGCTGTAGCTAGTAGTAGGGAACGAGGTGAGGTAGTAATGGATTAGGTGACTAACTTTTGCAAGACTGAAGATTCAGGGACGAAAGAAAGATTGAGGCGCAAGGAACTCCATGACATTCAGGTCCTTGGAGAGAAAGAGTTGCAGTTGGAGACACAGTGATGACCCTTGTACCAACAGTAGTAATACAAGGAGATGGGAGAGTAGGATGTTATATTACACAGTTGTGTATCAAATGGCAGCATTATCAGACTCTTAAAGCACTAGTGAGAGAGATGGAATGCTACCCAAATTTAAAATTGTTTTCATTTCTGCAGAGTCTGTAAAACCTGCTGCCTTTGCATTACGAATTGTATGATCAGAACAACCATTAAAAATAAAAATCATACAAAATAAATTGCGTGTTTATTATCTCCAAGTGCTAAGTCCCTCACATCTAACATGTACGAGGAGCTCATGAACTTCTTTGTCACTGAGATTAAGGCCATCCGATCAGCTGTCTCTGCCACTTCGCTCCCTTCCCCTAGCCCACC
This sequence comes from Pristiophorus japonicus, assembly GCF_044704955.1. Taxonomy (NCBI): domain Eukaryota; kingdom Metazoa; phylum Chordata; class Chondrichthyes; family Pristiophoridae; genus Pristiophorus; species Pristiophorus japonicus. The sequence goes on along the minus strand of NC_091987.1, from coordinate 178,640,671 downwards.
GGGCCAAATTTCCTCTAAGGCTACCCCCTGTTGTAGCCCTGAACTCCCATCTTTCTCTAGTTTCTCTCCTATCTCCCCCTCATGCCCTCTCCGAGCTCATCATGTCCATGAGATTCACCTCCTGCTCCCTCTACTCTATTCCTACGAAATTCCCTTCCTGGCTTCCAGGTTAGCGGATATTGTTTACGGTTCTCTCTCCTCAGGTATTGTCTCCCTCTCCTTCAAAATCATGAGGGATCGAGACAGAGTAGATAGAGAAACTGTTCCCATTGGTGGAAAGGTTGAGAACCAAAGAGCATAGATTTAAGGTGATTGGTAGAAGAACCAAAGGCGACATAAGGAAAAATATTTTTACACAGCAAGTGGTTAGGATCTGGAATGCACTGCCTAAAAGGGTGGTGGAGGCAGATTCAATTGTGGCTTTCAAAAAAGAATTGGATTAGTACCTGAAGGAAAAAAATTTGCATGGCAATGAGGAAAGGGTGGGGAAGTGGGACTAACAGAAGTGCTCTTTGAGGCACGGGCTTAACGGGCCGAATTTACTCCTTCAGCACTGTAACCATTCTATGATAAATCTGGCGTCATCACCACTCTCCTCAAAAAAAAACCTCGACCCCTCCATCCTTGCAATCTACCACCCCATTTCCAACCTTGCTTTTCTTTCCAAAGTCCTTGAATATGCTGTTGCCTCCCAAATCCATGTCCAAAACTCGGCTGCCTATGTCCTAACTTGCACCAAGTCCCACTCACCCGGTCACCCCTGTGCTCACCGACCTACACTGGCTCCCGGTTAAGCAATGCCTCGATTTAAAAATTCTCATCCTAGTTTACAAATCCCTCCATGGCCTCACCCCTCCCTATCTCGGTAATCTCCTCCATCCTTAGAACCCTCAGAGATTTATTTTTATATATTCGTTCCTGGGATGTGGGAGTCGCTGGCAATGCCAGCATTCATTGGCTATTCCTAATTGCCCTTCAGAGGGTGGATGTTTCTTGAACTGCTGCAGTCTGTATGGTGAAGAGATACTGCGCTCCTGGACTCGAGCATCCCGATTTTAATCTTTCTACCATTGGCTGTAGTACTTTCAGCTACTAAGACCCCAAGCTCAGAAATTCCCTCCCGAAACCTCTATCTCTTTCTCCTCACTTAAGACACTCCTTAAAACTTACCTATGACCAAACTTTTGGTCACCTGCCCCAATATCACCGTACGTAGCTTGGCGTCAAATTTTATTTGTTCCTGCGACACATCTTAGGATATTTTACTAGATTAAAAGGCGTTATACAAATACACGTTGTTGTTGAAACCAAAATATTTGGAGAGACAAGTATACTAGATCAATCTCCCTTTTCCCCACAGGGCATTTTGTTTTTTGAAAAGCTAGTGTTAACTTAATTTAATAATAGCTTTTCCACTCAGTTGACAAAACAAATTACAGGGACCAGGATAGCTAAGTGTGAATTTTGTTTCAAATCATTCCATTTGATCCTATTCAGAAGAATATACACTCAAATTATTCAGAACAATTAAAAAAATTAGGAAACCATACAGTGAAGAAAGGTAATTTATTTTAAATATAATGCCTGTTTGCTGTTAACCAGTGCCTTGGAACAAGATGCTGTGTGTGGCACGCTTCACTCAGAATCCTGCCTGAACACTGTTTGGAACTCAGTTTGACTCTGGCAGTCTCTGTCCCCCTCGGAGAGGCTTTTAATGTGGCTATTTTTCCCATTATTTCCTCCCGGTGAGTTTAATAATCTTGGTTCCACATGGTCTGACTGATGGAATGTCAGGAGACTCGAACGAATCCCTCGCTCTCTCCCTTCCCCTTATTTTTTTCATTTCCTCCCCATTTCAAACAGACTGCCTGGCTCCAGCAACCTAACACACACTGGCATTCCCTACCCAGCTGCCTTCTTTAATACGATCAATGTCAGTAAGGATTAGCTGAGGCCAGGCTTGAGTCAAAGCTTTAAAAAAAACTTAATTGTAACCAAGAATATTTAATGGGACTGGAAAACAGTGGGTTTGACACTGCCCTTTCACCTCTAGGATCGAGGTTCAACACAGCCCAGGGTGGTTGGGGGGGGGGGGCAGTGTGAAAGTCTCCACTCACTGATGTCCAGGTGAATGGGGTTTGGGAAGTTGAGTATAGTTCCCAATGGATAGTGGCACATGGCAGGACCACGCTGAACTTCTAAGGAACAGAGGTGGTCAGTGGAAAACAAGAGGAGGCATTTCTGTACATAAAGCAAAAATTGTAGCCATATAAACTAGGAGTTCCAACTCTGGTTGGACCTATCCCAGGGTGTTTTATCACATAACCTGCCTTGCCCTTTGGTCACCCGACATATTCAACCTTGGGGTGTATCGCCTTTCCACGCCAATTGCAAAGCGAACAGACTCATTACCGGATTGGATGATTCTTGAATGTTAGTCAGCCATTTTATCCCATCTCCAATATTTTTATAACTAATAAATAAAAACGATTGAGTAAAATGAAAGAAAAAAAATTCATGTTCTTTTAACTCTCCGATGATTTTTCTCACAGGCTACTTGCAACAGATTCTTTAATTCAACCTTTAATTTCTGGAGACTCCCAGAAAATCCTGAAGGGTTGGCAGCCTTAGCATAAACCTGTGAAATTCTCAGCTTTCTTTGGCCATCCAGTTACAGAAGGGGGCCACAAACAGGGAACAGAACCAGGAACAGAACCTTCTTGGTCGGCAAAGAGTGAATGGCTGAAGTAAGAAAATTTCAAGTTGTGGGCTACATGCTTATTTCCCGTCCCTCCGAGTAGTTAATTTCAGGGCTTCACCATAGAGGCCCTAGCAGCAGGTCCCTACTCCTGCACCTTCCAGATGTTGCTGATGCAGCAAAATTGAGAAAGAGGAAAGGGATAAACTGGAAATGAACCATAGCACTTATGTAGACTGTAGATGTAAAGTGGAATCTGACAACAGGAAACTTTGCGAAGACAGAACTCGATACAAAGTGATGGATGCTGATTCCACTGTACTTATAAACATTGTCTAAAAATGTTGAGGATAATTGAGATATTAATAGAGTTAATAAATTCACATGGGAGTTAGGATGAGTGTGTAGAGATCTTGGCTGAGGATGGGTGGCCATGACTGAGGTTATGCATGGAGTGTGAAAGGAGTTTGTCTGATGGGCCAAATGGCCTTTTGGTGCTCCAAGTTTTCTTCTGTTCCTTTAGGCTACACACAGTTCTCTATATTGCACTGGTACACTAGATTAAAGGGGGCATGATTCAAGTTTAAAGAACAACATGGATGGGAGTTATTTATCTTGAACAAGTCTGTTATCACAAGTAAAAAGTTAATGAGAATCAATCAAGACTGAAGATTAATAAATATAAAATTCCCAACAAGCAGTAGATCCGTGGAATAGGATTACAGCAAAAGCAGTTAATTCTGTGTTGATTAACAGCTTTAAAAAAAGCCTGGATCATTAAGGTTTCCGAATAAATCACTTGGCCCAGAGGCTGGTGCAGCTTTTGTTTTGAGGGTTGCACAGGTGTGCACCAAAGATCATCGGGACCACATACTTAAATCGATACATGCATATATTCCAAATTGCTTACACTAATGGTTTCTGGTGTTCTAATTTTAGATTTATCCACCAATGAGGCAACAGCCCATTCCAAACCTCCAGGCACACAAAATTTAATCAGGACAAACTAGTGAGCAAAAACAGGAGATGGGGAATTATTTTCTTCTGCCCTCAGTACATACCTGAATGTTAAATTCAGAACAGATAGCTTACCAGTCATGTGGGCCACCTGACTTTCTGTTCATTACGGATGGAAAATTGGGTGGGCTGTGTAATGGACACATCATTCTCCATAAGCAATTTTCCAATATGCCGTCCTGGTATGTGATGGGCAGAAGTGGAAAGTTATTTCCAGAAACTCAAACAGAAGTAACTTGCCTAGACTCAGGGACTGCCTTAGCCTATGCCATTAGCTAATCTCAGCTGGGTTAGTGGTGGTGTGCTATAACTGGTCTTCCCTTGTTAACTAGTCCCTGCTGGAACATGTGCATAGATTTACAGAATTGGACTTGGCTCGTCATGTCCACTATGGTCAAATAAAGCGCCAGCATTTACTGTCTCGGCTCACAATGAGGAATGGCTACTTGGGTAAGGTACAAAGCGGCGACTAGGTCCTCAGAAAAAGGAATTTCTTATGAATGTCAATGTTTTAGTTAATTGCATGTTTATTCAGCGATCCTTTACTCTGAGCCTTACTTTATAAGAGTGTGGATGGGAAAATTGAGACTACAGCATTGTAGCTCTATCTCTGCCGTGTTTTCCCACCTGAAAACGCCACGTTGGGAGTGCAAAATTGCTAATTTTACCCTCAAAAGCCATGTTGCTTTCACACAACTCCAAATGGCCAGTTACTTAGCTATACTGACAGACCCCTGAATTTCTGCAAGAGCAATGGGGAGGGAAAGTGAGCTGCCCCATCTCAGTTATCAGAAAAATAAAATAAAACAGTGCAATCCTTGCAATTCAAAGAACTTGGATATCAATGTTGTAACTACAAAAGCAGAGGGAAGCAACATCATGAGATTTGTTGAAAGGAAATATTGGGGTGTATTGAGAGATCAACAAGTTTGTCCGATTGGGATCAGCTGTTTATAGTTTCTGCTGATCCCACTTCAGTTTCCAGTCTGTCTATAACTTATGTAATGTTGCGTGAAGTCCCACTTCCTGAAAGTGGAAGTTGCAATCCCCAGTCGAACTCATTGCTGTGAGATACTCTCGTTCATGGCAATTTTCATTGACCAGCTCAAGATGTAGATTATGAAATGTCAAGGAACCCTCAGGGTAAATTACTGCTTTCCTTGCTCTGCCTCAGTTTTTAAAAAGTGATTAAAATCTATTTTCTTCTCCTAGCTTAACATAATACTCCAGGGAAGAGCACATGGACTGTTCCCAAGCCAACAGTGGTCTGTCACCAGCTGTGTGGAGGTTTGTGACAGAGGTCCCGGGGCATATGATCCACACTCACAATTTTTGCTTTCCCAGTACAGATGTCTGGTCGTGCCACTGATTATTATGTACTCCAATGACACTGGAGGTATGTGTTTATGTCTCAAGGACAAGAAAAGACCAGCAGACCCAAAGTTTCTTTGTAAGGAACCAATGTGGTGTGAGTCCATTGCACTGCTACTGGAATAATGTTCATAAGACAATGATCCCTATAGAACTTATTTTTTTTTCCATTCAACTGGTTTCAGCTAATATCCTTCAGTATTTGGAAGAGGGATAATAGCCAACTAAACTAGAATCTAAACCTTTGCAAGGTTATCCAATGGTTTATGACCTTCATGAAGGGCAGCAGTGAAGCTATTCTGGTTTCCCTCAGTCAAGACATCCCTTCACATTAAGAAAACCCAAAAATTAATTGGCACTCAGACACCAAGCCCCCTCATTATCCAAGATACTAGCCAAATAATCTGTAACCGTAGAAATGGAAGAAGCCAACTCCTTCACACAACTTGGCCCACCTCCAGTATTACTGTCTTAAAGAGGAACATCTATTGATGGAGCCTAACCAAAAGAAGCCACATCTTCAGGAAAGTCTTCACCCATTGAAGCTCCATCTTTCTTCAGAGAACTTCACAGTTCGAAGCCCTTTAACATTCTCTTCTTTGCTCCCCGACTCAAAACAATTACACTTTAATATACAGACAGAAAAAAATTCCAGAAAATACTGGGGCCAATATTAGCCATCGAACACGTTCTTTCGGTCTCCTATTTTAGCTGAGCTGTTAACTCAGTTAAAATAAACCGATTACAGCCTGCATTAAAATAGCAGACTGATGAATATTATATGAATGCGTCATCAACAACTGTAATTCCCAGTGTACGATTTGAGTTATTTGTGGGTGCGGAGATCCCACTAACAAAACATGTAATATCCATTGTGTGTTCCTTATTAAAGATGGTGGTCTCCGTGACTCTCTCGCCCTCTAATTAGGAAATTAATCCATGAAACCCTGCCCTGACTCTTCGACAGGAACAAGGAGAACTCTTACTGTAGGAACAGGAACCAAGGAACACTCCTCCTCAAAGTACAGGCTCGAGAGGGGGTGCCACATTTAGGCCTTAGGATCAGAATGTTCTGTCAATGGTTTAGTTTGGGTTTCATTGGAAGGTTCCCTACACTAGCTATTTGAAGAGCAGGCAGTTCTCGGTGTCCAGCTCAGCATAGGCGAAACACCAGAAACATGACGGTAGGGCACTGCAGGCCTGCCCACGTGCATGAGTCACTTGGATGCCTTTACTCAAATCCATCATCCGGGACAATACATTTACATAAAACTACTGATTGTGATTCTCAAACTTTTGAAAATAGGCTGCACTAAAGTGGTAGGTCTGCAAAGAAAGTGACTCCGCTCTCAAATTCCCATTTTACACTCTGCTCCTGCACTGTAATTTTCTCTCTCTCACACTTCTTGATTTCGCCTCCTCCACTGGTTTCATTTTCCTCCATTTTTCTCTTTCTATTGACCCTTTATCCATATTCACTTCTTCCTCTATCCTTCTGTAATTCTGTCTCTTTACTTGGTGTTTCTTCCTCCTCTCCTCCACTTTCATTAAGATGCTAATTCGTGTCTTTCCTCCCCTCCCTTACCTTTCCCTTCTCTTTTGTACTGCAACAGTTTTCTTTCCTGTTTAGTGTTGGTGCTGCGATATGAAGAGGGGAGCAACCTGGGAAGAAATGAGGAAATTAGGGAGCAGGACTTCACACAGAGCCATGGAGAGACTGCTGAAATAAAAACTGACAGGCATGTAAAGAATGGCTGTAGGTTCACAACAGTCACTGCACTTCAAAGAGTAATTAATTATGTGCATCCTTTTGACGAGTTTCAAAAGTGATAAAATGCTGTATAAATATACTGCAGGTAAGCTCAACCTACCCAACAAATCTGTGATGCACTAGTATCCGTCAGAAGTACACCTTCGGAGATAGGAATTAGAAGCAGCTGAATGAACCGTCTGGGTAGTTGAGATACTGAGATGTGGAGTTTCAAGGGTTAAATACTGATAATGGATCAAAGAAACCAGACTCAAACCAATAAAACCGCTGAATGAGAATAAGGTTCCCACACAACCAGCTGACAAAGCAGCACTTCCTGCCATAACCCATTCCAATTCAAAATAAACAGTTTCTCACCTCCAGGCTCAGCTGTCTGCCCACAGCCTTTTGGTGAGTGACTGGTTGCTTTAACCACTACCACTCTGAGGGCTCAGAGTATCCCTCTCATCTGCTTCTTTCCCATTCTGTTTCTTGTCATTTTGTTTCTCATCCAAGAGATAGAGTAGAGCAGCCCAAATTAAATCCTTGTTAATATTAGCATTTAAGAGCAATGCCCGATATCACTTTCAAGTGCCGGACAGTTCCTAATGAATGTCAGTTACCCAACAAATTTCTTAATGAGTTGTCTTGAGTTTCAAACTCAACAGCAACTGGCCCATCAAGAATTGGGTGGGCTCCCAGGACACAGGCACCCCCAAGCTTGCTTTATTAAAACTTTAATCGGAATTTGATGTCTCCAGGACAATTTACTGCATGCTCATCAAAACCCTCTATTATTTTTAACATAAACCAAATGGTTTGACATCTCAAAATAATCAGAGTGGGATTTGATATGAGTGAGGTGAACGTTTATAATGATGCCGGCGATCAGTGACCTACAGGCTCATAGTTGTACTGCTGGTGTTGTTCATAGTTCAAGTGGATACAATTGGGGTAATTTTCTGAGTATATGCTGTCAGTGCAAAGCCTCACTTGTGCATGTTGAGAAATTGCAGGTTTGCTGGCAACATTTTGATATATGAGCTCGGCATGTAAAGCTCCTCACTGGTAGTGTGAAATGGGAAAATCAGAATATAAAAATTACCACTGCTGCATTTACTGAAACATCAGTGTTAAGGCTAGCATTTATTCCCAGTATTTATTCTGAAATGTATTAAACATCCTTGGAATTGTTTCCTTCCCTTTCACAGGAAAGACTACCTCTGTACAGTACTTCTCTTTTTTTCCCAGGAGATCCCCGCTCCTCCAAAACACTGGTGATTTGTCTATAGGCTTCTGTCACTGCCAGTTGTGATGTTATCGGTGTGGCTCTTGCTAATCTGGCAATTGGTCCAAACAGATTTATCTTTATTATTTTATTTTTGTTCCAAATGTTCTCACCACTCCTAAAGTAGATGACTTCATGCTAGTGATAGTTCCATGTCAACTTAGATAGTGGATATTAACAGGCTTTTGGCAGTGGAAGGTTATCAAAGCCGCCCTAATCCTGTCCCAACTCAATAATCACACATGCACATTTCCAGGAAGGGCCCCTAGATAGTGACCAGGAAAGGGAACCTCAGACAAATGTCTCCTCCCTAACCAAAAGGTCACTCAGGCTAACCGTAGTGCCCCCTACTGCAACACTCAACCAAGACCAGTTAACTGAGCATGGGTCAAGGATGGAACTTGGGACTATCCTATTTGGTTAGACTCAGTACAGTTAGACTTGGTGAGCAACTGGAAAAAAATAGTAGAGCAAGGTGGCAACAGAACAGCTCATGATTCAGTGCTGTAGGATGTGAAACAGTCACAGAGTGAGTACTAACCATGCAATCAGTTAGCTACAAACTGTTTATAGAATTGGCCAGCTGGCAAGTGAAATTTTAATATTACGGCTGATTTTCCCGGTCCATGCTTCCAGTTGTGAGTCTTACCTGCTGGGCGCACATATCAGAATTGCAGACGGTGCACCTGCAATATACGTGACCAGTGGGCAAGGATTCCTGCTGGCAGTCCAAATTCTGAAAATCACAACAACTATATCCACTTGAACTGTAAAAAGTAACCAGCAGTACAGCTATAACCTTTTAAATCACTGGCCTGCTGGCACGGGTACCCTGATCACAGGGAAGTGGCATACTACCAACACAGGAAATGTATACCAACCATACAGGTTGGGGGGGTTTTTTGCAAATTTGCGTAATTTATAGCCACTGGCAATACCAGACGAATGAAATGCGGTTTTACCATTACCAACTCAGTCTGTCCTACCTGCGATAGGAGCTGGCATTTGAGCCACAATAGAGGGCTGGCAAACTCTGATTAGACACATTCCTGAAGGTTTCATCACATGATCGCTCACCTCGTCACCCAAACAGCTCCCCCCCACCCCCTTGCCAATGTATTTTTATAACTAATTATCAAAAAGAGTTCAAAGATGAAATAAACCCACAACTTTTTAATGCCCCATGAATTTTCTCAATGGTTACTAGGAGTAGTGTCCAGGAGATTCATTTTTAATTCCTGGAAACTCAGGACAATCCTGGAGGGTTCGCAACCCTAGCCACAGAAAAAACAAAAAATTGGAAACTTTTACTCAATACTATATGGATACATTAACACCACCATAACTACTGAAGAAAATCCCATAATGCACAAGTGTTGTTTCTATAGACTATACTGTTGTTCCACAGGACTCAAAGGCAATCAAATTATTACCAATTAGTGTCAAACTTGAGGTGCTTGTGGTCTATGACTCACATGGCTAAACTTAACCAGCCCAGCACTAATTTCATTCCAGACTGGCCCCAGTTTCGAGCAAGAGAGCCCATTAGCGAGTGGACCCTAGAATAAGGAGACATTCCTTTATCCAGCCTTTGTGAATCAAACCAATCTCCCAATGCAGAAAAAGACTTAATTGATAAGAACATAAGAATTAGGAACAGGAGTAGGCCATCTAGCCCCTCGAGCCTGCTCCGCCATTCAATAAGATCATGGCTGATCTGGCCATGGACTCAGCTCCACTTACCCGCCCTCGCCCCGTAACCCTTAATTCCCTTATTGGTTAAAAATCTATCTATCTGTGACGTGAATACATTCAATGAGCTAGCCTCAACTGCTTCCTTGGGCAGAGAATTCCACAGATTCACAACCCTCTGGGAGAAGAAATTTCTTCTCAACTCGGTTTTAAATTGGCTCCCCCGTATTTTGAGGCTGTGCCCCCTAGTTCTAGTCTCCCCTACCAGTGGAAACAACCTCTCTGCCTCTATCCTGTCTATCCCTTTCATGATTTTAAATGTTTCTATAAGATCACCCCTCATCCTTCTGAACTCCAATGAGTAAAGACCCAGTCTACTCAATCTATCATCATAAGGTAACCCCCTCATATCCGGAATCAGCCTAGTGAATCGTCTCTGTACCCCCTCCAAAGCCAGTATATCCTTCCTTAAGTAAGGTGACCAAAACTGCACGCAGTACTCCAGGTGCGGCCTTACCAATACCCTATACAGTTGCAGCAGGACCTCCCTGCTTTTGTACTCCATTCCTCTCGCAATGAAGGCCAACATTCCATTCGCCTTCCTGATTACCTGCTGCACCTGCAAACTAATTGTAATTTCTCCCCATTCAAATAATATTCCCTTTTACTGTTTCCCCCCCAAGGTGGATGACCTCACACTTTCCGACATTGTATTCCATCTGCCAAACCTTAGCCCATTCGCTTAACCTATCCAAATCTCTTTGCAGCCTCTCTGTGTCCTCTACACAACCCGCTTTCCCACTAATCTTTGTGTCATCTGCAAATTTTGTTACACTACAATCTGTCCCCTCTTCCAGGTCATCTATATATATTGTAAACAGTTGTTGTCCTAGCACCGATCCCTGTGGCACACCACTAACCACCGATTTCCAACACGAAAAGGACCCATTTATCCCGACTCTCTGCTTTCTGTTCGCCAGCCAATTCTCTATCCATGCTAATACATTTCCTCTGACTCCACGTACCTCTATCTTCTTCAATAACCTTTTGTGTGGCACCTTATCGAATGCCTTTTGGAAATCTAAATACACCACATCCATCGGTACACCTCTATCCATCATGCTTGTTATATCCTCAAAGAATTCCAGTAAATTAGTTAAACATGATTTCCCCTTCATGAATCTATGCTGCCTCTGCTTGACTGCACTATTCCTATCTAGATGTCCCGCTATTTCTTCCTTAATGATAGTTTCAAGCATTTTCCCCACTACAGATGTTAAACTAACTGGCCTATAGTTACCTGCCTTTTGTCTGCCCCCCTTTTTTTAAAGAGAGGCGTTACATTAGCTGCTTTCCAATCCGCTGGTACCGCCCCAGAGTCCAGAGAATTTTGGTAGATTATAACAAATGCATCTGCTATAACTTCCGCCATATTTTTTAAAACCCTGGGATGCATTTCATCAGGACCAGGGGACTTGTCTACCTTGAGTCCCATTAGCCTGTCCAGCACTACCCCCCTAGTGAAAATGATTGTCTCAAGGTCCTCCCTTCCCACATTCCTGTGACCAGCAATTTTTGGCACGGTTTTTGTGTCTTCCACTGTGAAGACCGAAGCAAAATAATTGTTTAAAGTCTCAGCCATTTCCACATTTCCCCATTATTAAATCCCCCTTCTCATCTTCTAAGGTACCAACATTTACTTTAGTCACTCTTTTCCGTTTTATATATCTGTAAAAGCTTTTACTATCTGTTTTTATGTTTTGCACAAGTTTACCTTCGTAATCTATCTTTCCTTTCTTTATTGCTTTTTTAGTCATTCTTTGCTGTTGTTTAAAATTTTTAACGATGAGCAAATGTTTTCGAAATGGTTGCTGTTACAGCCAGCACCTTGTTAAATCACTATGTCCACCTCTGATCAGGGGAAGAAGTGATTGTTCGATGCTGCCATGTCACGCCATGGACTTTCGGAACATGATACTTGAGGCAAAGTTAGGTTTAATGCCTGTCCTTACTGTGGTGTGTTTACATGTGGTCTATCTTGCAAATTAGCTTTTAGTAACATAATGTAACCAATGAAGCTCCTGCTCAGTTACTGAAATGTGCAAGTCTGGAATGTTCTTTGTAGATACACTGGCCGCGGATTGATGTGTCCAGGCCAGGGCTACCTGTAAAATGGAGACTCAGACCCTGATAACGGTGATGCTCTGACACAATTGCTACTGTTCATCAACTAGGAAGTGAACGTTATCAGACTGTACACAATGAATCCCATTGCAACAAAAATCAACGCAACACAGCAGTGACCAACTCCCAAGACCCCAACCTATTGCACAGCCACCTATCCCAAGCAGTAATCCTTTGCAGTTCTAACTTATTTCAGTCAGTACTGTGTCAATGTCTGCCCAGTTGTAGATGTGGTGGTTGGAGGTCAATCATCACGGCCCCAGGACATCATTGCAGGAGTTCCTCAGGGCAGTGTCCTAGGCCCAACCATCTTCAGCTGCTTCGTCAATGACCTTCGCACCATCATAAGGTCAGAAGTGCAGCTGTTTGCTGATGATTGCCATGTTCAGTGCCATTCGTAACTCCTCGGATAATGAAGCAGTCCATGCCCACATGCATGGATGACATTCTGGCTTGGGCTGATAAGTGGCAAGTAACATTCGCGCCACACAAGTGCCAGGCAATGACTATCTCCAACAAGCGAGAGTCTAACCACTGCACCATTCAATGGCATTACCATCGCTGAATCCTCCATCATCAACATCCTGGGGGCTCACCATTGACCAGAAACTTAACTGGACCAGCCACATAAATACTGTGGGAATAAGAACAGGTCAGAGGCTGGGTATTCTGCAGCAAGTGTCTCACCTCGCGACTCCCCAAAGCCTTTCCACCATCTGCAAGTCACAAGTTAGGAATGTAATGGAATACTGTCCACTTCCCTGGATGAGTGCAGCTCCAACAACACTCAAGAAGCTCGACACCACCCAGGACAAAGCAGCCCGCTTGATTGGCACCCTATCCATTACCTTAAACATTCACTCCCTCCACCAGTGCACCGTGGCTGCAGTGTGTACCATCTACAAGATGTACTGCAACAACTCGCTAAGACTTCTTCGGCAGCACCTCCCAAACCCACGACCTCTACCACCTCGATGGACAAGGGCAGCAGGTGCATGGGAACACCAATACCTCCAAGTTACACTCCATCCTGACTTGAAAGTATATCACCATTCTTTCACCGTCGCTGGAGCAAAATCCTGGAACTCCCTCCCTAACAGCACTGTGGGAGTACCTTCACCACAAAGACTGCAGCGGTTCAAGGCAGCGGCTCACCACCACCTTTTCAAGGACAATTAGGGATGGACAATAATGCTGGCCTTGCCAGCAACGCCCACATCCCATGAACAAATAAAAACTAAATTTCACAGATATTTGAGCAGTGGATTGGTCCACTGAATTAGACTTTCACCATTGGGATCTAGGTTCAAATCCAGCTCAGTGTAATGGAATGAAGATCTCTATCTGCTGGCTGTAAGGGTCCTATGCAAAATTACTTTGGGTAGTTTGAATCTATCTAGTGGGCATGGATACAATAGAGCCGCTCCGATACTTTAAGCATTATTTGCAACGGGTGAAAAAAAAGACTCTTAGATCAGATCACCAACAGACTATCCTGTATTTACTGCAATGAGTCAATCCAATATGCCCAGAAAATAGATCTATCCCATCTCCCCCAGACCGTAAGTATAGTGCAAAGCTCGTTGATTGCAGATTGTGCGTGACTCGCTCTTTTCTCTCTACAGTTGTGTCACAGTAGTCAATCCACCGGTGATATCCTGTACAGCCCTTCTCCCCGGGTTTTCGTACATTCTTGGATGACAATAGTTTAAATATTCCAACTGGAGGAGCCTGTAGGCTTTATGGGAAACATGGCTTGGCAGAATTCACAGATCCTTGTGTGTCTGCTGAAACTGAAGGTCCCTAAAGCAGATGGGAAGGATCATATTAGTGAAGATCGCCCTACCAGTAGTCAACCCACAGCCTTGTACAACAGCTGTTGATTGCTGCCCCATGAGACCACCACTCACTGTAATTTATTTGTCTCCTACCCAAAGGAGCTGCTACCTCACAACAAATAAACTCCAAAATGGACCTACAGCATGTTTGTGTAATCGTGCTACCTCTTCACCTTTATTCCAGACTTTGACGCACTTCATCCCCACATTTGAGATTAAAGGCCCAATCACCTGCCCTAAATGCAAACACAGAATGCCTGGCGCAAACAAACAGCACAAGTAATCTCAGTAGCAACAAGCTCTGCAACAGAATAATAGAATGTGACTGTGTTCCTGAGATTACTTACACAGAGCACTACCAAGCCTTCAGAAGGAGGGAGGTAGAGAGGCTAGATTATCCCCAGAGAGAGAAAGGCAAAACTAATATGCAAGATATGCCATGCACCGTCAGCAGAGAACATTAATATGACACTGGCGTGCTAGTTATACTTTATCCTGCCCTATTGTCATTTTTTTTATCTTATAACACCCCTGTGAAGCGCCTTGATAGGTTTTACTATGTTAAAGGCGCTATATAAATACAAGTTGCTGTTGTTGTCCCTCCCATGCCAGGCTTAATTTCCTATCGGAGAGGCAGCTAATCTTTACCAGGTGCCCCTAATGCCCCCTTAACCAAAAAAGGTATTGGGAGCATCATCTGACACCCTGGTCAAAATCAGAGCCAACCATCTGAAGAATCGTGGGCACTGGCAGGACTCCACTTTAATCAAGCAGGCCCAGTTACTCGTTGCACTTTCACCAGGGTGCATTCGCATGCTTGCGTGCATTGGGTGGTTAGGAGGGGTAAATAGGAAAACTGAACTTTTCTGGATGATTAAGTTTGGGTGGACAGTGATGTTTAGACTACAGGCAAAAGCTGGCCTGGAAAATGTTGCGAATGTCAGAATTAAATTAAATCTGGCATTTCCTGTGCCAGCTGACCCTAAAATGAGAGAATTTTCAGCCTCCACTCCAATGAGTATCTTTTAAATAAAGGACTTCCCAGAGTGGGGCTAGAAACTGGGTCGACAATGGGTTTGCACACTACACTTTCATTAGAAAGCTGGGTATGAATCCGACCCATGGGTCCTACATGAAGTGATTCAGGGCAGTCTGAACACCTAGCATAGAATTCTCCTAATTAGATAGGACACAAGGATGGCTGTAAAGGAAATTGAAAGTGTCACACTGGTGCAGTAAGGGGTGTGAGCCCAGAGATTGCATGGAATGAAGAAAGCATTGCTTCGACCTGGGAATACTTGATGCCGATATTGGATGCTCGAGAAGGCAAGTGTTTCATTTCCTAGAACTATCGATCCTTAATTTGGTGAGGCCAAATAAAAATCACCAATTTCATACTAAAAAGAAATTGAAAAGAAGTTGATTCCACTATGATGCTCCTGTTACAGAGCTTCCATTGCTGGTGACAAGGGGATATCCTCAAGTAAAGCAATTTCCCCCTATTTTAATTGGGGGCTTTAAAAAAACTACCATCCTCAACTAAGCCCTTCATGAAATGAAAAATTACATAATATTTATAATTTTTGACTTCCTTTGGGAAAACCGAATTCCAGAATGTTCTATGTGACTCCTTAAACTGGCACAGGAGACTCATTTTTTTTTTCTAAAATCAGACCCATCTTCCAGGGAAGATTTGGAATGATCATATTTTGAATTCCTAGCTGCTTTTACGTTGGGTTAAGTGCCACAGCTCCCGACACACAGTGCTCACACAGCCAATGGCAAACCCAAAGTGAACTTGCGAGATTCCAACATCCAGGAAAATTTTATTCATCCTCAGGATGTGGATGTCGCTGGCAAGGACGGCATTCATTGCCCATCCCTGGTGGTCCTGCTATAAAAGTTTAATATAACAGAGGTTTGCTAGGCTAATTCAGAGGGCAGATAAGAGTCAACCATGATGGTGTGGAACTGGAGTTGCACATAGGCCAGACCGGGTAATTACTTTCTTTCCCTGAAGAATATTAGTGAACCAGTTAGCTTTTAATGACAATCGATAGCTTCATGGTTACTTTTACTGATCCCAGTTTCTTATTTCCAAATTTTATTTTAAACTAAATTCAAATTCTCAAATAGCCTTGGTGGAATTTAAACTTGCGTTCTCTGGATTACTTGTCCAGTAACAACCACTACACTACCAGACCCCTAAAAATCCAGGACAAAACAGGACTCCCCTACATCCAGTCTTAGTAAACCTGGAAACCTTGCTATGGCTTGGTGTTGCCAGTTGCCCAAGAACCAGACAGCAGGAGCTGCTGCATTTAGCCCAATACAGAAGCAGTTCCTGTATCCAGCTACTGTCAGCCAATACACCCCATCCACCTCCGTCCGATTTTGCTTACAATCTCCTGTTAGTTCAACTGACAAGATTCCCTCCTCCCTCCCAGATTTCCTTGCCTCTGATTTTCATCAAATGTTTATCAACAGAATTTCAAAGCTGTTGGAGATGTAGCAGTTTGATAATGCACAGCTACCAATGTGTGAATAGACACAAATCCTGGACAGTGGGCCTGGCTGGTGAGTGGCAGCTGACGATTCGCAGCAGTACTAGAATGTTCAAAACAAAAAATAGATTTTTAATAAAAAAAATGATTCTCCTACCCCCTTCAATTTTAAATGTTTTCATTTTGGAAATTCCAGTACCTTTTTGCAGCGTCCCTTCACTAGCGAGGTGCGTTGTCTCAGAGCTGTGTCAGCTTGGGCAGTGGCGACTGTAAATACCTGCCACCTTCTGGCTAAACACATTATCCGATTGCCACACGACAAACCAACATGAATAGGCTGGCACATTGGAGTGGCAGCTGGTGGGATGGGCTGTGGGAATACTCCGCTGTAGGTAACTAAGGGTCCTTTACACCCACAGGTCCTGCAGGTACCCAATAGAACATCTTTTGTCCAGTTAAACTCAAGCACCACATCAAAAACAATCTGTTACCTAATGTATTAATCTGGGATATGGATACTGTGACTGAGTGGGGACTAACAATAGGAGGAAACACAAGGCATTATTGAGCAGAGCCAATCCCACCTCCTTACCACATTAATTTCTCAGGAAGCTAACGTGACAATGTCAACCCTTTTAACGGATTTGAAATTCTGTGTGCTGCTAATGCACTGGCACCAATACTTTTAAAAGGAAATAACACACCTAAAGCAAATACATTTTAATGCTGCGTGACCTCAAATTGCTCCCAATGCTGCCACCAGTATTTCATACAGTTCAAAATGCTCCTTCCAAGCACAGCCACATTCAGGCGAACAAAATCTAAAATTGTAAACTGGGTCTTTTTCCACAGTTCATTTTGGCAATGTAGTCATGATTTTGCGATTCTATCTTTCCTGCCAATACTGCTTCCCACTGGGAATGCTGGATTTTGGAATCACCCCTTGTTTGAACACATCACACAACCAATTATCAACTTTGCTCAACTTCAAGTTTGACACCAGCGCTGCCAAAGTAACCGGTCCATGAATTGAACAAGCCAAAAATCGTTTCTTTAAGAAAAAGTCTCCATTTCCACCTCTTACACTGTATGGCTCTGTGGGCGTCTCAAATTCTATTTTATGCTACTCAACATTGGAAAAGTCATCTCGTATACAAATGGGAAAAGACAGAAAACATGTGTGTGTTTAAAAGGAGGCAAAGGAACAGTGTGCACTGAACAGTATTAATCCTGCCTGTGGGAGGGAACGAATTCTGCCAGTCTCAAAGTATCGGTCTGGGAAGTTTTTGATAAAACTTTTAGGAAAAAAAAACATTTGATGATGTGTTAAAACAGAAACGACAAACACTTTCATCAGCTCTCCTCTGCCAATGTCTCTATAATCAGAATAACAATGATTTTTAACAAAAAGAAACATAGGTCTTTGGGAGAAATAAATATGGAAGAATTTCTTCTATAAACTCACATCACTGTCAAAATGATCAATTTTAGGGTAATCATATTTAGTACAGGATCCCACATCTGACCTAAAAAGACTGGGAGCTGTTTTTTGGTGGGAGAGGGGGAAGTTGTTCAATTAAAACCAAGTTTAAGCACCATGGTCACTGGTTTAGATCTGTGTGAAATGCTCATGCATTGATCTGTGGGGCCAACAGACAAACTGCCATGTGTGGATCTACCAGGCTGGGGCATTTTGCAGGAGTAGACATACGTTATCCTAACTACTGGGACCCAAAGAGATACAGATGGGAGAAGACAACACAGAAAAAGAACAAGATGGTTATCATCCTAAAAGAAAGCAAACCACTTCAAAAGCAGAAAAATTTGCATATGCAGAGTTCAGATAAATAATATAGTTCTTCCTTGGATGACTTTCCCTGTCCGTCTGATTAAAGCAGTTGTGATATTGTGCAGAAGATTTGAACAATTTAGATTTCATTGAAATCAAAACTTACTACACAGATGCAGCACATTGAAGGTTTCTCCACAAATGCAAGTAAAAAAGACACTCAATGCTGGGGATCCACTGGTAATTCTACTGCACACTCAAACCTTAAAGCCTGCGTAGTAAACATGATTACAACAATCAGCCCAAGAGGCAAACCCCAATAAGTCTTGTACAACATACCGTGCCAGAAACATAATCAACATTAGCTGACAGATTTAAAAACAATTTTACAGCAGATTTATCCGCATTTGCATCTTTGTGGGTTGTTTTGGTGCATACCATGGAAGCCAGAGGGCGGCATATAAAGTTTAAATCCACGTCCCCCTTAATTCGCTGGTACAAACAGATCCTTGTGTTCTGATTTGGGACACATCCACCAAATGAGGCAACAGTGTCAAAAAAAACTATTTCCCAACCTCTCGGTGCGCAACAAATCAGCAAATGAGAAATATAAATGTAAGTAGAATGGAGTTACATGAGCGTTGGGGCTGGTTGACAGGGTTCAGGGGCTATAGGTAACAGAGGCGCTATGGGTGGGTGCTTGTGTTTTAGGGACGTTCTAAGGTGGAATAATTGTAGATACTTCAAGACCATTTGAGAATGTAAAAATTCTGTAGCTCATCTCAGAATCCAATGCACCCGTTTGGTTTGATTAAAGCGTGACATTCAATTAAACAGGCATTCCACATAATTCCCTGCATTAGTGACTCTGGCATTTCGCATACTGGAAAACATTTCCCGGGATTAATGGGGACACTGACTGAACAGCTTTCTAAAAATTCTAGCATTCTCTCTGCTCCAGTAAAACACTACTGCACAAACACTTGGGACAGAAAAAAAATACAATTATTTAGTCCTCCCTGAAGGCAAACAGAGCAAAAGGAAAACCAGCTACAGTTTCTGCTCAGCCCAGGCAAGAGCAACAGAAACGCTGCTCCTGAAAGCTTTTTAATAGAGAGGCTGAGGATGGAGAGCTTTCATCGGACTGTAACCTAATCCCATGATGGCTCCTTCTAACCATCCCCTCAAATGCAGTCTTTGGGCTGTACCTCCTACTCCACAGGCTGCAGACAAGGCTTGGCATGCCATCCAGCTAACTTCTGTCAACAGTACCCATATATCCTGACTGGAACTCCTGATCGATCGCTCAGGTCTCTGTCTTTGTCTCTCTCTTTTTACTTTCTCTCACTTTTTTCTGTGTCTCTCACTCAGTCAGTCCTTTCAGTGCTGGACTCCTCCATGTCAGTCTTGGCTTCTGTTTTCCCTGCCTGTCACGACTCCTTCTCCAGCTCTGCCTTGCTCTGTCCCCTTCTCCTTTTTTTCTTGTCCCTCTCCCCCTTGTGTTGTATACCTCTACCCCATCTCGGTCGCTCTCCCTTCCTTTCCCCAACATCCCAATTACCTGGTTCCATTTGTCTGTGTTTCTCTCTCCCCCTCTGCCTGTTTGTGACAGGGTCATGCACACTCAGTTTATATCCCTCTCCCACATTACATTAGTGACTACACTCCAAAAGTACTTCATTGCCTGTAAAGCGCTGAGACGTCTAGTGGTCGTAAAAGGTGCTATATAAATGCAAGTCTTTCTTTCCTGTTTCTCGATCCCTTGTTTTTCCTATTTCTCTATCCCTTTGTCTCCGTGTTTTCTCTCTCTCTCTATTCCTTGCTGTCTCCCCCTATTTATTCCTTCCTGCTTGCAATCCTCTATCCCTTTCTGCCCTCCCTCCTGGTCTTTCTCCTGTTTCTATCCCTTTCTGCTCACTCACACACACACACCGTAAAACACTGCAGTCTGAGGCAGCCTGCTCTGTGGTTTGAGCTCTGCAGTCTTGTACGCTTGCCAGTCATCCCTGCTCTCCCTCTGGAGTTCCGAGCTGGCTTTGTTGTTAGTCAGGCAGAGCCTCCCGAGCAGATGAATCCACAAGAAAAAAAAAGCCCCGACTCCATTGAATCGCGAACAGGAGCAAGAGTCCCAGAAGGGGGGCGGCTAAACTCCAGTGCGAGGGGGAATTACATGATATTTAAAAAGTCGGTGGGGCTAGCTTTTGCGGTGGTGGGAGAAGAAAGTACATATATTAAAAAAAATAAAAGTGGAGCTCCTCCTCCAGTTGTGGCCTAGGAGAATCTCAGCTGGATCTGAAGCCAGGCGAGCAGCAACAAGAGGCTGCGGCCCCCTTGCCTCCTCCTCGGCCCACATTACAGCAGTGACCGCACTGGCTGCAAGGCGCTTCGAGACGTCCGGGGGTCGTGAAAGGCGCTATAGAAATGCAAGTCTTTCTTTTCGTTTCAGCCCCCACATCCCGGGGGCCCATCGAAAACCAACCCCTCGTTAGCTTACCTCTCACCACAGCGGCTGCCCACACGTTCCGCTGCGTGACTGTACATCCCGGAGACACCGAGTGCAAGCCGCCCGCTCCATGGATGCTCGGCTATCCGCACTCCGCACTCCTCTCTCCTCTCTCCTCTCGCTCTCCCTAAGGTCCCCCGGCGGCGGCGGCCGTTCCCATGGATGTGGAGGGGAAGGGGAGCTCGCTCTCTCTCTCTCGCGTCCGCTCTCCGTGTGAGCTCTCGCTCGCTCTCCCGCGCGCTCGCACTGTCAGCTCGCACTCTGTGTGTGTTTGTGTGAATGAGTGAGAGTGCGCGCGCAGCCCAATGCTCTCTCTCGTTCCTTCGAGCCCGAACCACAACCAACTGCTCGCGCTCCTCCTCCCGACTCTACCAACTCTGCTTTAGAAGGCGAATGGAAAGGAGAGCGAGAAGGGGGGGGACTAAAAAAAAGCCAGCAGACAAATTCATCCATCTCAACCCTCTTTCCCTTCACCAATCACAGCCCAGCCGCGCCTCTCGCTGGAATCTTTTCAGTTCCACCCTGTTTATTAGTCAAGTGTCGATTTTTTAAAAAAAGAAAAGGATTAATATTCTGATTCTCTCTCCCCCCCCCTTTCCTCTTCTTCAGGCCCAGTGGTCTTGGTGCTGCTCGGTGAGAGGGTCACTGCGGCTGACCTCTCACCCTTCCATTTATCACTTGACAACCAGCAACAAATGCCCTGACAGGCTTGGGAAGCGGCCTGCACTGCCAGGGGAGCCTAAAGCAGCATGCAGTACCCCATGCAGACCCTTCCTGCACTCTCTCCCGGGCTACCTTGGGAGGGAGGGGGGGCGCTGCCCGTCATTTTCAAATTGATAATAGTTCACATAAAAGAAAATAAAGACTTTGGATTTATATTTCACAACCACCAGACATCTCAAGTACTTTTAGAGTGTAGTGACTGTCGTAATGTGGGAAACCCAGCAGCCAATTTGCACACAGCAACATGATAATGACCAGATGATCTGTTTTTGTTACATTGATTGAGGGATAAATATTGGACAGGACACCAGGGCTAACTCTCCTGCTCTTCTTCAAAATAGTGCCATGGGATCTTTTACGTCCACCTGAGAGAGCAGACAGGGCCTCGATTTAACATCTTATCTGAAAGACAGCACCTCCAACAGTGCAGCACTCCCTCAGCACTGTACCGCAGTGTCAACCTAGATTTTTTTTTTAAGTTCCTGGAGTGGAACTTGAACCCACAAGCTTCTGACTCAGAGGCAAGTGTGCTGCCCACTGAGCCACAGCATGTTACTGAGCTTTGTTTTTTTAATCTCTCCTTTGGATCGGCCTCCATTTTTTCTTCCTCTTGTGACGCACCTTGGCATAGATTTTCAAACTTGTGGGTCTGTGACAAGTTTCTCGTTGGGGGGTGGGGGGACGTGACAGAGGATACCCCTTTAAATGTCAAGATTACCGATGCATCGTACCGAAACATCGTTGACCAAAGCGCTCATGCCACGTCAGCACTCCTAGTGCCTGGATGCCATATAACTGGTGCAGGCGTGACACTTGACGTTCAATGTAAAGTTGAAGATGTTGATCTAGAGGAGGAACAAGTAGGGCTGGGCAAGAGAAAACTCAGAAACACAATCCTTCCTATTTGCGAATCTCAGCTGGTTCTGACGAAAATCCTCGATCGCAGTGTGTTGCTTCTGAGAAAGAGAAATACAGAGAAAAAGGGAGAATAACAGAAAGAATATGCAAAGAAGAAAAATAAGGAGTAAGTAACAGAAATGCAGAAGGACTGGGAATAAAGGAACAGATAAAAATAAATAAAGACCATTATTTATATAGCGCCTTTCACAACCTCAGGACCTCCCAAAGCGCTTTACAGCCAAGGAAGTACTTTGGAAGTGTAGTCACTGTTGCAATATAGGAAAGGTGAAGTGAGAAAACAGTAATAGAAATAGAGAGGGAGTGAGATTGACAGAAATGGAGACAGAAACTTAGGGTGTGTGAGCTTGCCATAAACGAGGAGACAGAAACACAGAAAGAATAAAAGAAAGAAAAAAATCACAGACACACAGAAATTACAGAGCAGATCTTCCAGGGGCCCTCTAATCTCTTACTATGGTCATATGTACCATGCACCTTCAAGCCAGACACAGGAGTGCAGCAGAGATTGAATCTACCCCGACCCTCAAATATTTACTGTTCAGAAAGCATAACACACTGCACAAACAATGCCAATCTTTTATTTATTTATTTTTATCTGTTTCCTTTATTCCCTCTCCTGTGTTTCTGTTACTTTCTCCTTCTTTCTGATACTCTCCCTTTTTCTCTGCATTTTTCTTTTTCAATTAATCCCTTTAAGGGATCATAGCCAATAGAGGGAGTGAGCAGAATAGGTTGGAGCAGCTGGAGGCAGCAACAGAAGGGGGAGAGGAGCAGAGTCCTCAGCGTGCATGTGTCAATGGTCAGTATGCGTTGTTGACATCTGTCCTGAGGGTGTAGGGCCTGAGCTGGAATGGACCCAGGAATGCCAAATGTGGTGTTGATTGCTGAGCCTCCGACCTCACATCCTCTCCATCACAAAGACCACTTACTTCTACCACTGTGACATCGCCCGTCTCCACCCTGTCTCAGCCCATCTCCGGCCAAAACCCTCAATCATGCTTTGTCATCTCCATGACGATGCCAATGCTCTCCTGGCTGGCATCCCATCCTCCACCCTCTATAAGTTCAGCTTATCCAAAACACTGTTGCTCGATGTCCTATCTTGCACCAAGTTCCACTCACCAATCACTCCTGTCACGTATGACCGACATTGTTTTCCAGTTCCCCATGTCTCCAATTTAAAATTCTAATCACCCTCCATGGCTCAGCCCTCCCTATCTCTGTAACCTTCTCCAGCGCTAAACCCTCCGAGAACACTGAATTCCTCCAACTCTGGCTCCTTATGTACCCGCGCTCACTTCACCACCATTGCTGGCCGTGCCTTCCATTGTCTAGGCCCTAAGCTCTAGAATTCCCTCCCTAAAGCCCTCTGCTTCTCCAAGTCCCTCTCCTCTTTTCAGACCCTCATTAAGACCCAACTCTTTGTCTAAACTTTGAGTCACCTCTCTTCATATCTCCTCCTTTAGCTCTGTGTCAATTTTTTGTCTGATTAAGCTTTTGTGAAGCGCCTTGAGACATTTTTCTATGTTAAAGTTAGCATTATATAAAATGAAAGTTGTTGTTGATGAGTGGAAATAACTTTATCTCGGCATTATACATGGGCACAATATCATATACACAAGTACACAACTTATTGACACTATCGCGAGTGGCGTAGTGGTGCGGACATGATGGGCCGAAATGGCCTCCTTCCGTGCTGTAAACTTCTATGATTCTATGAAATTGCACCCATGAGCTCTGGTTATACCACAAATGAAGTAACTAAAATTAGACACCAGTATTAAACCCGAATTGTGTGTGGCTTGTGGCCCAGTTCTGATGACATTACTGTGAGCCATTTTATCTCACGACGTTGCCACCTTTCCATCAAACTGTAAAATGATTCACGTAGGTGATGTCATCATATGTGACATTAATGGCACTACTGGCAGTTCTTATTAACCCTTAAATTGCTGAAACTCACAGGAAGGTGAGGGTCTATGACCTGGCCCCTCCCAATCTCTGTAATCTCCTTCAGCCCTACAACCCCCCGAGATATCTGCGTTCCGCCAATTCTTATGCATCCCTAATTTTGATCGCTTCACCGTTGGCGGCCGTGCCTTCTGCTGCCTGGGCCCTAAGCTCTGGAAATCCCTCCCTAAACCTCTCCACCTCTCTACCTCTCATTCTTTCTTTAAGACGCTCCTTAAAACCTTTGAACAAGTCTGCCCTAATATCTCATGTGGCTCATGGCCAAATCTTGTGTGATAACGTTCCTATAAATCGCCTTAGGATGTAATACCACATTAAAGACGCTAAACAAATGCAAGTTGTTATTGTTGTCAGAGAACTGAAGGAAGCTGTGCTTGTACAATAAAGTATAATTTTGAACCATTTTCGCTCCGACCCGATAATATATTGCGAAACACTTTTGTTAATAGAAGGCCTGACTGACCATTCTTCCTTCCTACGGCTGGTCACTGTTAATTGGAGAGGGGGGAGGGGAAAGGAACAAACCTTACAGGCCCAAGTATGTTTTCCGGAGAACAATTCCAAGAGGCACATTATTTCGAAGGGAACTGCCCCAATTGTAAAGTAATGAAGTGATGTACAGGCTGAAATTTACTGGACTGGGGTTGAACCACCAGCTTTATTTCTGATATATTTTCCACAGTTTAATTCAGGCCTTCAGCTAGCCAGCTAAAGGCAACTTGCATGAGTTACATTGAAAAGAATTAGTCAGGCTCTGTCTTACTAAGATCAAAGCCTGAGGTCTGTGCGCATTCCCCTGGTAACTGAGTTATCAAATAAAAAGGAAGAAAGCAAACTGCAGCTAGTCCTGCCTGCTGCTCATTCTGTCTCCTGCTATTGCCCCTGAGGAAGGGAGGCAGACTCGATGCCTGCTCGCAGGCTTCAGCGAGAGATGCCCTTTTACACATAGAGCTCCTATAGTGCGGATTGTGTGAGAGCCATGCCAGTGCCTTGGCTCCTTGCATTCACTCTGCAATAACTACAACCTCATCCCCACTGTAGAATAGTTCCCCCACAAAAAAAAAACTGTGCACAAGTCACTCTCCCACAATCCAAATGAGAGAAGTGCCAAATTTAACTTCAGTGAGAGCGGCTCGGAGGGTGTGGCAAGTGAGTCCTGTGATTTTTGTTCCCTCAAAGCAGCTGGCCATAAGAATCACCATTTGCAGTCCCTTGGAATCGAGGAAGACTTGCTTCCACTCTTAAAATGAGTCCTTAGGTGGCTGAACAGTCCAATACGAGAACCACAGTCCCTGTCACAGGTGGGACAGAGAGTCGTTGAGGGAAAGGGTGGGTGGGACAGGTTTGTGGCAAGGTCTTTTCGCTGCCTGCGCTTGATTTCTCAGCGCCCTCCCGGATGCACTTGCTCCACTTAGGGCAGTCTTTGGCCAGGGACTACCAGGTGTCAGTGGGGATGTTGCACTTTATCAGGGAGGCTTTGAGGGTGTCCTTGTAACGTTTCCTCTGCCCACCTTTGGCTCGTATGCATGAAGGAGTTCTGAGTAGAGCTTTTGCTTTGGGAGTCTCGTGTCTGGCATGCGAACAATATGGCCTGCCCAGTGGCCATAAGAATGTGTCACTTACAGCTTACACAAGGGGTTACGGCTTACGCAAGAGGTTAGAGTCGACATAGGATACGGCCCTTATAGAAGGTTACGCCCTACACAGGCAGTTATTACCTATGCAGGAGTTTATGTCCCATCTTCAGAGCCTGCAATCCTCTGAGAACAAACATTTCATCTGGCGCTAAAGAGCAAAGATGCCATATGTTGTTTACTGTTGCAAAGAGAACACAAGAGGCTCGGGTTAACCTCTGTCTCATTGCCAGCTCCTGTTTGGTGTATTCATGAAATACCTCAAAATATATAAATATACATATATATAGTATTCAGAGGCAGCTGCCGAATCTTGCTCTTTGCGAGTTCCCCACCATCTTTGGTGAAAGAATGTAACCTGTTCCTCTGCGGTTCACCGTCTGAGAGAAAGCAGAGCTCTCCGCATATCCATAGGATTGTAATCAATCTTACTCCTCATGCTCAGAGCATCCTGCGAGTGCCAAGATTAGGAGGATTAAGAGGAAAAACGCCCTGAAAATATCTGGTTAAAAACCGGCTCTACACATCCCGACTCCAGCTTAAGACTTTCTTTTAACCCCTTTCTTTTTCCCTGTAACTTTGGTGGCTCTGTATTTCTCATCATCTGTCTTTATAAACCACACATAATATCTGAGAGTGCTTCACACATTGCTAGTGATTAAAATCTGTTAGCTCATTTCCTTAGACCCGTAGGATTCTCTTCCCAGCCCCTAAACTGATTGCTTTGCTCCTTGAAGCAGTCAGACAGGGAGGAGGAGTGTACAGAGCCACAGAGCCTGCGGGAGGATTCTGTTCCTCTCCCTAGTGAGCAGGGACTGTAGTGCCCAGCATGGTGCTTTCTGTCCGCCCTAGACGGAGGGCAATCACGCTGACAGAGCCAACTAAAGACTCAGCTGGGGCCTTGGAAACACTCCACAATGCCATTTACTACGCTTTTGGATTAGACCTACTACCTAGGCCTCAGTAATGACTACCTGCAGTCCCTGCTGCTAAACCGATGACCAATGATTACTGGGTCTTAAAGCAACCACTCCACATTCCTGCGAATGCCTTTCCCTCATGCTGCTGTCATCTGAATGGGCTTTACTAAAAGCTCAGCAGACAGCCAATTAAAACAGGCTCACACCCAATAAAACCACCTTCCATTTTCATCAAACTAGGCAAAAAAAGCATTTAATCCACAACTGATGTGGCTGCAGGCACATTCTTAGAAATTCTTTTATATTTCTAAAAAAAAATGTGTCATCCAAAACAACAGAATGTTGAGGCAAAGGTTTGTTTGCTCGAGTTTGTTTGTGCAACTTGTTTAATTTCAGTACACGGGGCTGGAGGAAAATAAATGTTCTCAGTCGTATCTACCACACATGCCATATTTACCGCACACCTAACCCATGCCCTCACTCATTGGCTACTGATCAGGGTTCAGAGTGCAGTGTTTGCGAAAGGCAGAATCTCCTGCACGCATTTCATTGCAAAGCAAGAGGTTAAGCTCTTGTCTCTTTGCTTTCTTCTGTTTGGTGTATTCATGAAATACCTCTCTCTCTATATATATATATATAGTGTAAAGCAATTCAGCAGCTCGTTTTACATCTCTCCCCATTATTATTTCCATTGAAGCCAGCTGGAAGTAAGAATTGCATGTTAAACAGGCTGCCAATTTGCTGTCAACTGTGTTACACTATCGCAAAGGTTGTATATCTACCTCACGGTGTGTTATACAGGCAGCATAGTGAATGGGGTATGTGTGGGGGGGAACAGGGGCAAGGCCGTGAGCAAGAGGGGGAGGACGGATGGGTAATTGGTGCAGAGCAGTAGGACACGGGGCCAGGAGTGGACAGAGTGTGTGAATGGAGTGAGTGGACAGAGTGAGTGGACGCAGTGAGTCGACAGAGTGAGTGGATGCAGTGAGTAGACAGAATGAGTGGACAGAGTGAGTGGATGGAGTGGGTGGACGGAGTGAGTGGACAGAGTGAGTGGACGCAGTGAGTGGACGGAGTGAGTGGACGGAGTGAGTGGATGGAGTGAGTGGATGCAGTGAGTGGATGGAGTGAGTGGACGGAGTGAGTGGACACAGTGAGTAGATGGAGTGAGTGGACAGAATGAGTGGACAGAGTAAGTGGATGGAGTGAGTGGAGAGAGTGAGTGGATGGAGTGAGTGGACAGAGTGAATGGACACAGTGAGTGGATGGAGTGAGTGGACACAATGAGTGGATGGAGTGAGTGGATGGAGTGAGTGGACAGAGTGAGTGGACAGAGTGAGTGGATGGAGTGAGTGGATGGAGTGTGTGGATGGAGTGAGTGGACAGAGTGAGTGGACAGAGTAAGTGGATGGAGTGATTGGAGAGAGTGAGTGGATGGAGTGAGTGGACAGAGTGAATGGACAGAGTGAATGGACACAATGAGTGGATGGAGTGAGTGGACAGAGTGAGTGGACATAGTGAGTGGATGGAGTGAGTGGACACAGTGAGTGGATGGAGTGAGTGGATGGAGTGAGTGGACGGAGTGAGTGGATGGAGTGAGTGGACACAGTGAGTGGACAGAGTGAGTGGATGGAGTGAGTGGATGGAGTGAGTGGATAGAGTGAGTGGATTGAGTGAGTGGACAGAGTGAGTGGATGGAGTGAGTGGACACAGTGAGTGGACAGAGTGAGTGGACTGAGTGAGTGGATGGAGTGAGTGGACACAGTAAGTGGACAGAGTGAGTGGACAGAGTGAGTGGACTGAGTGAGTGGATGGAGTGAGTGGATGAAGTGAGTGGACACAGTGAGTGGACAGAGTGAGTGGATGGAGTGAGTGAATGGAGTGAGTGGACACAGTGAGTGGACACAGTGAATGGATGGAGTGAGTGGATGGAGTGAGTGGACACAGTGAGTGGATGGAGTGAGTGGATGGAGTGAGTGGACACAGTGAGTGGACACAGTGAGTGGATGTTGTGAGTGGACAGAGTGAGTGGATAGAGTGAGTGGACAGAGAGTGGACGGGGTGAGTGGTCACAGTGAGTGGACAGAGTGAGTGGATTGAGTGAGTGGACGGAGTGAATGGATGAAGTGAGTGGATGGAGTGAGTGGACACAGTGAGTGGACAGAGTGGGTGGACAGAGTGAGTGGACACTGTGAGTGGATGGAGTGAGTGGACAGAGTGAGTGGACAGAATGAGTGGACACAGTGAGTGGACAGAGTGAGTGGATGGCGTGAGTGGATGGTGTGAGTGGACAGAATGAGTGGACACAGTGAGTGGACGGAGTGAGTGCACGGAGTGAGTGGAGTGAGTGGAACAAGTGAGTGGACGCAGTCAGTGGACAGAGTGAGTGGATGGCGTGAGTGGATGGTGTGAGTGGACAGAATGAGTGGACACAGTGAGTGGACGGAGTGAGTGGAGTGAGTGGAGTGAGTGGAATAAGTGAGTGGACGCAGTCAGTGGACAGAGTGAGTGGACACAGTGAGTGGACACAGTGAGTGGACAGTGAGTGGACAGTGAGTGGACACAGTGATTCGGCATGGGCCCTTGGGTCATCGACCTGAAACGTTAACTCTGTTTCCTCTCCACAGCTGCTGCCTGACCCGCTGAGATTTCCAGCATTCTCTGTTTTTATTCCAGATTCTAACATCTGCGGTATTTCTCTTTTGTCATTTAATCACTCCTGCCTTCCATCCTATCTCTCATCTGAAAGACGGCACCTCCGACAGTGCAGCACTCCCACAGCGCTGCACTGAAGTATCAGCCTAGATTATGTGCTCAAGTCTCTGGTGTGGGCCTTGAACCCACAATCTTCTGACTCAGAGGTGAGAGAGTTACCCACTGAGCTTAGGATGGCATCGTGACGAGGAATAGCTGATCCATTGACCAGGATCAATTGGCGGTCTGTGCAGAGTTGGCTGATTTTCCCGGGTACCTGTAATGTATTTGCTTCATGGGTTCTTTGTTTAAGAATTCAGAGCCACACATTGCTATTAAGATCTAGTTGGTTTATTAACAAAAGGTTTAACAATCACACGACACATTACCAGTTCATCCAGTGGGCTCACAACCACCTGCCCCATCGTGGATCCCCCGAACTCAACTAGCTGGCGTTTATTGAGTCTTGTGAGCATCACATTACTGGCTGAGCCACTCCCAACTCAGTAGCTCCATAACTATTTTAAGTTGAAACTATAAATCAAGTGCCCCCTTATTAAAGGGGCACTAAAACCGACAAATTAAACTTTTAACATTAAATGGATCAAATTAGAATTTGGTTGCCGGGGGTGATGATGCACTCTGGCGCCCACACCTCGTGGAAGGCCGCGAGCGTACCAGTGGACATCGCGTGCTCCATCTCCAGGGACACCCTGGCTCGAACATAACCGCGGAAGGGAGGCAGGCAGTTGGGTTGAACGACCCCCTCGACCGCCCGCTGCCTGGACCTGTTAATGGCCACCTTGGCCGTGCCCAGGAGCAGTCCTATGAGGAGGCCTTCTGACCTATCCGCTCCCCTCCGCATCGGGTGCCCAAAGACCAGAAGCGTGGGACTGAAGTGCAACCAGAATTTGAGGAGCAGCCCCTTCAAATATTGGAACTCAACAGCTCCACAAACCTGTGGGCACACCCACTGGTTCATACATTACAGATACCAGTTGGTGGTGTGGCAACTGGCTTCACTGCTACAGTTTAAGAAGGGGGCGATCATCAGCCAGAACGCCCACTCCTGATCAGTCTGAAGATGTGGCTGTGAAGAGCAGATTTACTGATGTTGAGCGAGGAGAAGATCAGGCTCGGCTGCAATGCCCCCCATGGTAGAACAGCCGATGGACACTCACCGTCCATGCTCACACTTGGGAGACTAGCTGGGACCCAAGGGCATGGTGGCATCATCATGCAACAACAACAACATACCAGGGCACTTCATAGAGGAGAGAGAAGACAACTAGCAGTGATAAAGAAAGACTTGCATTTATATAGCAACTTTCACGATCACCAGATGTCTCAAAGCGCTTTACAGCCAATGAAATACTTTTGGAATGTAGTCACTGTTGGAATGTGGGAAACTCGGCAGCCAACTTGCACACAGCAAGCTCCCACAAGCAGCAATGTGATAATGACTAGATAATCTGTTTTTTTCGTTATGTTGATTGAGGGATAAATATTGACCAGGACACCGGGGATAACTTCCCTGTTCTTCTGTGAATTTGTGCCATGGGATCTTTTATGTCTCTTGAGAGGGCAGACGGGGCCTCGGTTTAACATCTCATCCAAAAGACAGTTTCTCCAACAGTGCTGTGGTCCCTCAGCACTGCACTGGGAGTGTCAGCCTGGATTTTATTTGTGCTCAAGTGGATCTTGAACTCACAACCTTCTGATGCAGAGGCAAGAGTGCTACCCACTGAGCCACAGCGATGGAAGAATTGATAGTCAGAGAGATAGTAACCCTGGAAAAAAATAATTGGGAAATTACATTTTTCTTTCTCATTTTCTTTGAACACTTTTGATTGCTAGTTATAAAAATATTAGCGATGGGGTGGGAAATGGCTGTTTGACTGACAGTCAAGAAGCATCCAATCGGGTGGATGAGAGTCTGCTCCCCTTTCCAATCGGAGTGAGGAGGCGGAGCTCTGCGGTGACGGACATGTCGGGTGACCAATGGCGGGAGCATGGGTTGTAGTGATTGGAGGCTGGAGGTCATGTGATGGAACTTCCTGGATTATGTCCAACCAGAGTTGATAACCTAGGGTGCAGGGTCTTGGCGGATTCTGCCCATCACTCACCACCAGGAGGCATCCAAGAAATGTTTGCCCCCCACTCTTGTATGGAAGCATCTGGTCGCTTCAGAGTCCCCCTTTACGCCCAGTCTAAAAGGGGCCGGGTGGTGGGGTATATTTAAAGGAACAAAATGCTGCGTGCTGACACAAAACAGGAAACGCACGTGTAGTGGGCTCACCCTGCGCGCACAGATTATACTTTGCCGTCTGGCTTTGCGCTTACGGAGCAGCCATGGTGAAACCAGACCAGCCGTGTTCGAGAGCAAATCTGGGTGGCCACCCTATGACCTTTGCTCTCTGACCTCCCGCCATAACGGCAGCAGGGGGTGGGGAAGCGCCGCCGTTAAACTGCAGCCCGCCCCTCGGGTGTTGGCGCCCGGATGCGCTGCAATCACCTCGGTGCAATCGGACCTGTTCCTGGGCGCGCGGGGAGGAAATCCCCCCAGCATACTGACAAACATCTTGCAGCACCTCTGAATATTCAGTGCGGTTTTGCTGAAACCCCTACGAATAACAAATAGGGAACACTCATTTATCCGACGATGTCTTCAGACGGAATTTAAGCAGGCAAGGCCCGAACTGAGCCCTGGCTGTAACACTTAAGGGGCAGATTCCATTTTCAAACTGGTCCCGATACCTGGCTGAAACACAGCGAGACAAACAAGGGGATTCTTTATCAGGCCCTGGCCAGCTCAGTAAATAGTTTGGCTTCAGAGAAATGGAATCAATTCCCGGACCCAGGCTGTTCCCAGTGCTCAGCAGTGCGGAGAGAGCTAGGCTCCTGTTCACACAGTCCTGGGCGACACATCTCCCATAGGTCACCATGCCAATTGGACACACACTACATTCACTGCATAATGAACATCAGAATATTGACTGCTGCAGCACTAGACGTGTCTGCGGGCATGGCCCTGCTGACAATAGAGGGGGCTGACTGACACTGTATTAGAGATGACACGAGAGAAAATAGCCACAGTACTATCTCAGAACAGGCGCACAAGAGAACAATGACAGGCGCATTTGTGTGAGAGATTTGTATCATGTTTCCAGGCTCTGCATAAACTGAGCAGCAACTTCGGAGACCTCAGACGCTCTTGTACCTAACGGGGCCCCCCCCTCACAGAAAGTAAACAGCTTAAAAACTGTTTCTATGGCAACAGGAAGTGCCAGGAATCTGCACAACATGGCACTCTGTTGTCATAGAAAGGGCTTTATGCATCACTGTCCGGACAAGGAGGTGCTTACGCTGTGAGTGATTATGGAAACAGCTTGTTTTTTTAAAAAAGGATTTTGCGTTAATGTATTTTGTAAGAACTGAGTGGAATAAACCAGGATCATCATCGCCTCATGCCTCACATATCAGTGGCGGCAGTGTAAGGGGTAGAGGGGTAATATTCTGTACTGTACACAGTGAGTGTTATCAGGGTAAATGGGTAATATACTCCTCCAGTACTGTACATGGAGTGTTATCAGGGTAAATGGGTAATATACTCCTCCAGTACTGTACATGGAGTGTTATCAGGGCAAATGGGTAATATACCCCTCCAGTATTGTACATGGAATGTTATCAGGGGTAAATGGGTACTATACTCCTCCAGTACTGTACACAGCGAGTGTTATCAGGGGTAAAGGGGTAATATATGCCTTGTTATGTATTGCACACAGTGTGTAGCGTTATCAAGACTAAAAGAGCAGGGTTAATATACACACTTAAAAATGGTCTATATCAACGTTTCCCCTGCAGACACAGCCTGTCTCGCGTGACCTGGGAGAACTCCCTCTGCTGAATTTTATTGTCATTAAACTGTGTTCGCCAGCAGAGCAGCTCCACTGACCCACTATGCATCAGAGCATGCTGGGACGGACACATGGCTGTGCTGCAGGCAGTGACCACAATGAGTCCAGTCACTAAATCAACATCCAACGGTGTGTGCAGTAGTTTTACAGCATTGCCAGAAACACTGCAAGATGGCAGCTTCGTAGAATGCACTGTGGGAAGGAGCAGGGCATCCTGTGCTGATCATTCATGGGGCAGGCTGGGACAATCATACTAATAAATGGCTAAGTGTTGGCCTCTGGGGAGCATTAATCTGAGTTAGCTGCAAGATGGCAGCATGAGCTGTTGGTGGTGACACATTTGACCTCAGTTTCCTATGAGACGTAAAACCGAGGCCCCATCTGCTCGCTCAGGTGGACGTAAAAGATCCCATGGCACTATTTCGAAGAAGAGCAGCGGAGTTATTGCCACTGTCCTGGCCAATATTAGGCCTCAATCAACATAACAAAAACAGATTATCTGGTCATTATCACATTGCTGTTTGTGGGAGCTTGCTTTGCGCAAATTGGCTGCCATGTTTCCTACATTATAATAGTGACTACACTTCAAAAAGTACTTCATTGGCTATAAAGCGCTTTGAGGTGTTCAGTGGTTGTGAAAGGCGCGATATAAATCCACATCTTTCCTTTTTCTTTTAATGTGTACTTGGCAACATGCGAGGTTGCATCGTTAGCCTTGGTGTCACTGTTAACTTGTAGGGTGGCAGTGTTGTACTCTGAGATGGTGCTGTTTGCCTCTGGGTAGCAGCCAGCCTTATTCAGACACTTTATGAGCTCACACCTGACGGTCTTGAGCCACCTGTGGAGGCTGATGTTCACTCTGTCAATCTTCAGATGACTTGTTTCAACTTTAATGGGTTTTCTCCTGTCTGAACGCTGCTTTCCGAGAGGCAGTTAACAGCCATCAGCGTGAAGCCAAACATTCCCTTTGAAGACACAGAGGCATTCTTACAGACTGACAGTTTCTGCATTTGCTTCAGGGGATTGAAGCCTGGAGTCCTGGGGCCCAGAGTTCCATCACATGGAGACAAGCTGAGGCCAGCCCAGAGTGAAAGATTATTACTTCTGTCTCCTCACTGACCTCAAACCCAGCCTCTCACTCGACTATTAACTCAATCGGAAAAATATACACACTAAGAGCAGCTCAGGGACTTGAGTTTGGATAGTTCTGGAAAATCAAAAGACTCGGGTGATTGGAAGTAAATGAGCCCCGCCCCCACTCCCTCCCCACCCCTCCCTCCAGGAATACCAGGACAGATACAGTGAGTTCACGACAGACACAGTGAGTTCAGGACAGAAACACTGAGTTCAGGATAGATACAGTGAGTTCAGAACAGACACAGTGAGTTCAGAACAGACACAGTGAGTTCAGGACAGACACAGTAAGTTGAGGATAGAAACAGTGAGTTCAGGACAGACACAGTGAGTTCAGGACAGATACACTGAGTTCAGGATAGAAACAGTGAGTTCAGGACAGACACAGTGAGTTCAGGACAGACACACTGAGTTCAAGATAGAAACAGTGAGTTCAGGATACAAACACTGAGTTCAGGACAGGAACACTCAGTTCAGGACAAACACAGTGAGTTCAGGATAGACACAGTGAGTTCAGAATAGAAACAGTGAGTTCAGGACAGACACAGTGAGTTCAGGACAGACACACTGAGTTCAGGATAGAAACACTGATGTTCAGGACAGAAACACTGAGTTCAGGATAGAAACACTGAGTTCAGGACAGAAACTTGAGTTCAGGATAGACACAGCGAGTTCAGGACAGAAACAGTGAGTTCAGGATAGAAACACTGAGTTCAGGATAGACACAGTGAGTTCAGGACAGACACAGTGAGTTCAGGATAGAAACACTGAGTTCAGGACAGACACACTGAGTTCAGGATAGAAACACTGAGTTCAGGACAGACACAGTGAGTTCAGGACAGACACACTGAGTTCAGGACAGACACGGTGAGTTCAGGATAGAAACAGTGAGTTCAGGATAGACACAGAGCGTTCAGGACAGACACAGAGCGTTCAGGACAGAAACACTGAGTTCAGGACAAACACAGTGAATTCAGGATAGACACAGTGAGTTCAGGATAGAAACAGTGAGTTCAGGACAGACACACTGAGTTCAGGATAGAAACACTGAGTTCAGGACAGACACAGTGAGTTCAGGATAGAAACAGTGAGTCCAGGAGATAAGCACTGAGTTCAGGATAGACACAGTGAGTTCAGGACAGACACAATGAGTTCAGGACAGAAACAGTGAGTTCAGGACAGAAACAGTGAGTTCAGGATAGACACAGTGAGTTCAGGACAGAAACAGTGAGTTCAGGATAGAAACACTGAGTTCAGGATAGACACAGTGAGTTCAGGACAGACACAATGAGTTCAGGACAGAAACAGTGAGTTCAGGATAGAAACACTGAGTCCAGGACAGACACACGGAGTTCAGGACAGACACGGTGAGTTCAGGACAGACACACTGAGTTCAGGACAGACACACTGAGTTCAGGACAGACACACTGAGTTCAGGACAGACGCACTGAGTTAAGGATAGACACAGTGAGTCCAGGACAGACACACGGAGTTCAGGACAGACACGGTGAGTTCAGGACAGACACACTGAGTTCAGGACAGACACACTGAGTTCAGGATAGAAACACTGAGTTCAGGACAGACACACTGAGTTCAGGATAGACACAGTGAGTCCAGGACAGACACACTGAGTTCAGGACAGACACGGTGAGTTCAGGATAGACACAGTGAGTTCAGGATAGACACAGAGCGTTCAGGACAGACACATTGAGTTCAGGATAGAAACAGTGAGTTCAGGATAGACACAGAGCGTTCAGGACAGACACAGAGCGTTCAGGACAGAAACACTGAGTTCAGGACAAACACAGTGAGTTCAGGATAGACACAGTGAGTTCAGGATAGAAACAGTGAGTTCAGGACAGACACACTGAGTTCAGGACAGAAACACTGAGTTCAGGACAGAAACACTGAGTTCAGGACAGAAACACTGAGATCAGGACAGACACAGTGAGTCCAGGACAGACACACTGAGTTCAGGATAGAAACACTGAGTTCAGGACAGAAACACTGAGTTCAGGACAGACACAGTGAGTTCAGGACAGACACACTGACTTCAGGACAGACACAGTGAGTCCAGGACAGACACACTGAGTTCAGGATAGAAACACTGAGTTCAGGACAGAAACAGTGAGTTCAGGATAGAAACACTGAGTTCAGGACAGACACACTGAGTTCAGGATAAAAACACTGAGTTCAGGACAGACACAGTGAGTTCAGGATAGAAACAGTGAGTC
Source organism: Pristiophorus japonicus (assembly GCF_044704955.1). NCBI lineage: Eukaryota > Metazoa > Chordata > Chondrichthyes > Pristiophoridae > Pristiophorus > Pristiophorus japonicus. The sequence goes on along the minus strand of NC_091987.1, from coordinate 178,603,889 downwards.
CAGGAGATAAGCACTGAGTTCAGGATAGACACAGTGAGTTCAGGACAGACACAATGAGTTCAAGACAGAAACAGTGAGTTCAGGACAGAAACAGTGAGTTCAGGATAGACACAGTGAGTTCAGGACAGAAACAGTGAGTTCAGGATAGACACACTGAGTTCAGGACAGACACACTGAGTTCAGGACAGACGTACTGAGTTCACGATAGAAACACTGAGTTCAGGATAGAAACAGTGAGTCCAGGACAGACACACGGAGTTCAGGACAGACACGGTGAGTTCAGGACAGACACACTGAGTTCAGGACAGACGTACTGAGTTCACGATAGAAACACTGAGTTCAGGACAGACACAGTGAGTTCAGGACAGACACAGTGAGTTCAGGACAGACACACTGAGTTCAGGACAGACACGGTGAGTTCAGGATAGACACAGTGAGTTCAGGATAGACACAGAGCGTTCAGGACAGACACAGTGAGTTCAGGACAGACATACTGAGTTCAGGACAGACACACTGAGTTCAGGACAGACACAGTGAGTTCAGGATAGAAACAGTGAGTTCAGGACAGACACACTGAGTTCAGGACTGACACACTGAGTTCAGGATAGAAACAGTGAGTTCAGGACAGACACAGTGAGTTAAGGATAGAAACACTGAGTTCAGGATAGACACAGTGAGTTCAGGACAGACACAGTGAGTTCAGGACAGAAACAGTGAGTTCAGGACAGAAACAGTGAGTTCAGGATAGACACAGTGAGTTCAGGATAGACACAGTGAGTTCAGGATAGACACAGTGAGTTCAGAACAGACACACTGAGTTCAGGACAGGCACAGTGAGTTCAGGACAGACACACTGAGTTCAGGACAGAAACACTGAGTTCAGGATAGACACAGTGAGTCCAGGACAGACACAGGGAGTTCAGGACAGACACGGTGAGTTCAGGACAGACACACTGAGTTCAGGACAGAAACTTGAGTTCAGGATAGACACAGCGAGTTCAGGACAGAAACAGTGAGTTCAGGATAGAAACACTGAGTTCAGGATAGACACAGTGAGTTCAGGACAGACACAGTGAGTTCAGGATAGACACAGAGCGTTCAGGACAGAAACACTGAGTTCAGGACAAACACAGTGAGTTCAGAATAGAAACAGTGAGTTTAGGACAGACACAGTGAGTTCAGGATTCACAGAGCGTTCAGGACAGACACACTGAGTTCAGGATAGACACAGTGAGTTCAGAATAGAAACAGTGAGTTCAGGACAGACACAGTGAGTTCAGGACAGAAACACTGAGTTCAGGACAGAAACACTGAGTTCAGGATAGAAACACTGAGTTCAGGATAGACACACTGAGTCCAGGACAGACACACTGAGTTCACGATGGAAACACTGAGTTCAGGACAGACACACTGAGTCCAGGACAGACACTCTGAGTTCAGGATAGAAACACTGAGTTCAGGACAGAAACAGTGAGTTCAGGATAGAAACACTGAGTTCAGGATAGACACAGTGAGTTCAGGATAGAAACACTGAGTTCAGGATAGACACAGTGAGTTCAGGACAGACACATTGAGTTCAGGACAGAAACAGTGAGTTCAGGACAGAAACTTGAGTTCAGGATAGACACAGCGAGTTCAGGACAGAAACAGTGAGTTCAGGATAGAAACAGTGAGTTCAGGATAGACACAGTGAGTTCAGGACAGACACAGTGAGTTCAGGATAGAAACACTGAGTTCAGGACAGACACACTGAGTTCAGGATAGACACAGTGAGTCCAGGACAGACACAGGGAGTTCAAGACAGACACGGTGAGTTCAGGACAGACACACTGAGTTCAGGACAGAAACACTGAGTTCAGGATAAAAACACTGAGTTCAGTATAGACACAGTGAGTTCAGGACAGACACATTGAGTTCAGGACAGAAACAGTGAGTTCAGGACAGAAACTTGAGTTCAGGATAGACACAGCGAGTTCAGGACAGAAACAGTGAGTTCAGGATAGAAACACTGAGTTCAGGATAGACACAGTGAGTTCAGGACAGACACAGTGAGTTCAGGATAGACACAGAGCGTTCAGGACAGAAACACTGAGTTCAGGACAAACACAGTGAGTTCAGGATAGACACAGTGAGTTCAGGATAGAAACAGTGAGTTCAGGACAGACACAGTGAGTTCAGGACAGAAACACTGAGTTCAGGACAGAAACACTGAGTTCAGGATAGAAACACTGAGTTCAGGATAGACACACTGAGTCCAGGAAAGTATCACTGAGTTCAGGATAGAAACACTGAGTTCAGGACAGACACAGTGAGTCCAGGACAGACACACTGAGTTCAGGATAGAAACACTGAGTTCAGGACAGAAACACTGAGTTCAGGATAGAAACACTGAGTTCAGGACAGATACAGTGAGTCCAGGACAGACACACTGAGTTCAGGATAGAAACACTGAGTTCAGGACAGACACAGTGAGTTCAGGATAGAAACACTGAGTTCAGGACAGACACAGTGAGTCCAGGAGATAAGCACTGAGTTCAGGATAGAAACTGTGAGTTCAGGACAGACACAGTGAGTTTAGGATAGAAACAGTGAGTTCAGGACAGAAACAGTGAGTCCAGGAGATAAGCACTGAGTTCAGGATAGACACAGTGAGTTCAGGACAGACACAGTGAGTTCAGGACAGAAACAATGAGTTCAGGACAGAAACAGTGAGTTCAGGATAGAAACACTGAGTTCAGGATAGACACAGTGAGTTCAGGACAGACACAGTGAGTTCAGGATAGAAACACTGAGTTCAGGACAGACACACTGAGTTCAGGACAGACACACTGAGTTCAGGATAGACACAGAGCATTCAGGATAGAAACACTGAGTTCAGGACAGACACAGTGAGTTCAGGATAGACACAGAGCGTTCAGGACAGAAACACTGAGTTCAGGACAAACACAGTGAGTTCAGGATAGACACAGTGAGTTCAGGATAGAAACAGTGAGTTCAGGACAGACACAGTGAGTTCAGGACAGAAACACTGAGTTCAGGACAGAAACACTGAGTTCAGGATAGAAACACTGAGTTCAGGATAGACACACTGAGTCCAGGAAAGTATCACTGAGTTCAGGATAGAAACACTGAGTTCAGGACAGACACAGTGAGTCCAGGACAGACACACTGAGTTCAGGATAGAAACACTGAGTTCAGGACAGAAACACTGAGTTCAGGATAGAAACACTGAGTTCAGGACAGACACAGTGAGTTCAGGACAGACACACTGAGTTCAGGACAGACACAGTGAGTCCAGGACAGACACAGTGAGTCCAGGACAGACACACTGAGTTCAGGATAGAAACACTGAGTTCAGGACAGACACAGTGAGTTCAGGATAGAAACACTGAGTTCAGGACAGACACAGTGAGTCCAGGAGATAAGCACTGAGTTCAGGATAGAAACTGTGAGTTCAGGACAGACACAGTGAGTTTAGGATAGAAACAGTGAGTTCAGGACAGAAACAGTGAGTCCAGGAGATAAGCACTGAGTTCAGGATAGACACAGTGAGTTCAGGACAGACACAGTGAGTTCAGGACAGAAACAATGAGTTCAGGACAGAAACAGTGAGTTCAGGATAGAAACACTGAGTTCAGGATAGACACAGTGAGTTCAGGACAGACACAGTGAGTTCAGGATAGAAACACTGAGTTCAGGACAGACACACTGAGTTCAGGATAGACACAGAGCATTCAGGATAGAAACACTGAGTTCAGGACAGATACAGTGAGTTCAGGACAGACACACTGAGTTCAGGACAGACACGGTGAGTTCAGGATAGACACAGTGAGTTCAGGATAGACACAGTGAGTTCAGGACAGACACAGTGAGTTCAAACAGACACACTGAGTTCAGGACAGACACAGTGAGTTCAGGATAGAAACAGTGAGTTCAGGACAGACACACTGAGTTCAGGACAGACACACTGAGTTCAGGACAGAAACAGTGAGTTCAGGACAGACACAGTGAGTTCAGGATAGAAACACTGAGTTCAGGATAGACACAGTGAGTTCAGGACAGACACAGTGAGTTCAGGACAGAAACAGTGAGTTCAGGACAGAAACAGTGAGTTCAGGATAGACACAGTGAGTTCAGGATAGACACAGTGAGTTCAGGACAGACACAGTGAGTTCAGAACAGACACAGTGAGTTCAGAACAGACACACTGAGTTCAGGACAGAAACACTGAGTTCAGGACAGAAACACTGAGTTCAGGATAGAAACACTGAGTTCAGGACAGACACAGTGAGTTCAGGACAGACACACTGAGTTCAGGACAGACACCGTGAGTCCAGGACAGACACACTGAGTTCAGGATAGACACAGTGAGTCCAGGAGATAAGCACTGAGTTCAGGACAGACACAGTGAGTTCAGGACAGACACAGTGAGTTCAGGATAGAAACAGTGAGTTCAGGACAGAAACAGTGAGTCCAGGAGATAAGCACTGAGTTCAGGATAGACACAGTGAGTTCAGGACAGACACAGTGAGTTCAGGACAGAAACAATGAGTTCAGGACAGAAACAGTGAGTTCAGGATAGAAACACTGAGTTCAGGATAGACACAGTGAGTTCAGGACAGACACAGTGAGTTCAGGATAGAAACACTGAGTTCAGGACAGACACACTGAGTTCAGGACAGACACACTGAGTTCAGGATAGACACAGAGCATTCAGGATAGAAACACTGAGTTCAGGACAGACACACTGAGTTCAGGATAGACACAGAGCGTTCAGGACAGAAACACTGAGTTCAGGACAAACACAGTGAGTTCAGGATAGACACAGTGAGTTCAGGATAGAAACAGTGAGTTCAGGACAGACACAGTGAGTTCAGGACAGAAACACTGAGTTCAGGACAGAAACACTGAGTTCAGGATAGAAACACTGAGTTCAGGATAGACACACTGAGTCCAGGAAAGTATCACTGAGTTCAGGATAGAAACACTGAGTTCAGGACAGACACAGTGAGTCCAGGACAGACACACTGAGTTCAGGATAGAAACACTGAGTTCAGGACAGAAACACTGAGTTCAGGATAGAAACACTGAGTTCAGGACAGACACAGTGAGTTCAGGACAGACACACTGAGTTCAGGACAGACACAGTGAGTCCAGGACAGACACAGTGAGTCCAGGACAGACACACTGAGTTCAGGATAGAAACACTGAGTTCAGGACAGACACAGTGAGTTCAGGATAGAAACACTGAGTTCAGGACAGACACAGTGAGTCCAGGAGATAAGCACTGAGTTCAGGATAGAAACTGTGAGTTCAGGACAGACACAGTGAGTTTAGGATAGAAACAGTGAGTTCAGGACAGAAACAGTGAGTCCAGGAGATAAGCACTGAGTTCAGGATAGACACAGTGAGTTCAGGACAGACACAGTGAGTTCAGGACAGAAACAATGAGTTCAGGACAGAAACAGTGAGTTCAGGATAGAAACACTGAGTTCAGGATAGACACAGTGAGTTCAGGACAGACACAGTGAGTTCAGGATAGAAACACTGAGTTCAGGACAGACACACTGAGTTCAGGATAGACACAGAGCATTCAGGATAGAAACACTGAGTTCAGGACAGATACAGTGAGTTCAGGACAGACACACTGAGTTCAGGACAGACACGGTGAGTTCAGGATAGACACAGTGAGTTCAGGATAGACACAGTGAGTTCAGGACAGACACAGTGAGTTCAAACAGACACACTGAGTTCAGGACAGACACAGTGAGTTCAGGATAGAAACAGTGAGTTCAGGACAGACACACTGAGTTCAGGACAGACACACTGAGTTCAGGACAGAAACAGTGAGTTCAGGACAGACACAGTGAGTTCAGGATAGAAACACTGAGTTCAGGATAGACACAGTGAGTTCAGGACAGACACAGTGAGTTCAGGACAGAAACAGTGAGTTCAGGACAGAAACAGTGAGTTCAGGATAGACACAGTGAGTTCAGGATAGACACAGTGAGTTCAGGACAGACACAGTGAGTTCAGAACAGACACAGTGAGTTCAGAACAGACACACTGAGTTCAGGACAGAAACACTGAGTTCAGGACAGAAACACTGAGTTCAGGATAGAAACACTGAGTTCAGGACAGACACAGTGAGTTCAGGACAGACACACTGAGTTCAGGACAGACACCGTGAGTCCAGGACAGACACACTGAGTTCAGGATAGACACAGTGAGTCCAGGAGATAAGCACTGAGTTCAGGATAGAAACAGTGAGTTCAGGACAGACACAGTGAGTTCAGGATAGAAACAGTGAGTTCAGGACAGAAACAGTGAGTCCAGGAGATAAGCACTGAGTTCAGGATAGACACAGTGAGTTCAGGACAGACACAGTGAGTTCAGGACAGAAACAGTGAGTTCAGGATAGACACAGTGAGTTCAGGACAGAAACAGTGAGTTCAGGATAGAAACACTGAGTTCAGGATAGACACACTGAGTTCAGGACAGACACACTGAGTTCAGGATAGAAACACTGAGTTCAGGACAGACACACTGAGTTCAGGACAGACACACTGAGTTCAGGATAGACACACAGCGTTCAGGATAGGCACACTGAGTTCAGGACAGACACACTGAGTTCAGGATAGACACAGTGAGTCCAGGACAGACACATGGAGTTCAGGACAGACACGGTGAGTTCAGGACAGACACACTGAGTTCAGGACAGACACACTGAGTTCAGGATAGAAACACTGAGTTCAGGACAGACACAGTGAGTTCAGGACAGACACACTGAGTTCAGGATAGACACACTGAGTTCAGGACAGACACGGTGAGTTCAGGACAGACACAGTGAGTTCAGGATAGACACACTGAGTTCATGACAGACACACTGAGTTCAGGACAGACACACTGAGTTCAGGACAGACACAGAGCGTTCAGGACAGACACAGTGAGTTCAGGACAGACACACTGAGTTCAGGACAGACACACTGAGTTCAGGACAGACACAGTGAGTTCAGGACAGACACAGTGAGTTCAGGATAGAAACACTGAGTTCAGGACAGACACACTGAGTTCAGGATAGACACAGTGAGTCCAGGACAGACACAGGGAGTTCAGGACAGACACGGTGAGTTCAGGACAGACACACTGAGTTCAGGACAGACACACTGAGTTCAGGACAGAAACACTGAGTTCAGGATAAAAACACTGAGTTCAGTATAGACACAGTGAGTTCAGGACAGACACATTGAGTTCAGGACAGAAACAGTGAGTTCAGGACAGAAACTTGAGTTCAGGACAGACACAGTGAGTTCAGGATAGACACAGAGCGTTCAGGACAGAAACACTGAGTTCAGGACAAACACAGTGAGTTCAGGATAGACACAGTGAGTTCAGGATAGAAACAGTGAGTTCAGGACAGACACAGTGAGTTCAGGACAGAAACACTGAGTTCAGGACAGAAACACTGAGTTCAGGATAGAAACACTGAGTTCAGGATAGACACACTGAGTCCAGGACAGTATCACTGAGTTCAGGATAGAAACACTGAGTTCAGGACAGACACAGTGAGTCCAGGACAGACACACTGAGTTCAGGATAGAAACACTGAGTTCAGGACAGAAACACTGAGTTCAGGATAGAAACACTGAGTTCAGGACAGACACAGTGAGTTCAGGACAGACACACTGAGTTCAGGACAGACACAGTGAGTCCAGGACAGACACAGTGAGTCCAGGACAGACACACTGAGTTCAGGATAGAAACACTGAGTTCAGGACAGACACAGTGAGTTCAGGACAGAAACAGTGAGTTCAGGATAGACACAGTGAGTTCAGGACAGAAACAGTGAGTTCAGGATAGAAACACTGAGTTCAGGATAGACACACTGAGTTCAGGACAGACACACTGAGTTCAGGATAGAAACACTGAGTTCAGGACAGACACACTGAGTTCAGGACAGACACACTGAGTTCAGGATAGACACACAGCGTTCAGGATAGGCACACTGAGTTCAGGACAGACACACTGAGTTCAGGATAGACACAGTGAGTCCAGGACAGACACATGGAGTTCAGGACAGACACGGTGAGTTCAGGACAGACACACTGAGTTCAGGACAGACACACTGAGTTCAGGATAGAAACACTGAGTTCAGGACAGACACAGTGAGTTCAGGACAGACACACTGAGTTCAGGATAGACACACTGAGTTCAGGACAGACACGGTGAGTTCAGGACAGACACAGTGAGTTCAGGATAGACACACTGAGTTCATGACAGACACACTGAGTTCATGACAGACACACTGAGTTCAGGACAGACACACTGAGTTCAGGACAGACACAGAGCGTTCAGGACAGACACAGTGAGTTCAGGACAGACACAGTGAGTTCAGGACAGACACACTGAGTTCAGGACAGACACAGTGAGTTCAGGACAGACACAGTGAGTTCAGGATAGAAACACTGAGTTCAGGACAGACACACTGAGTTCAGGATAGACACAGTGAGTCCAGGACAGACACAGGGAGTTCAGGACAGACACGGTGAGTTCAGGATAGACACAGAGCGTTCAGGACAGAAACACTGAGTTCAGGACAAACACAGTGAGTTCAGGATAAACACAGTGAGTTCAGGATAGAAACAGTGAGTTCAGGACAGACACAGTGAGTTCAGGACAGAAACACTGAGTTCAGGACAGAAACACTGAGTTCAGGATAGAAACACTGAGTTCAGGATAGACACACTGAGTCCAGGACAGTATCACTGAGTTCAGGATAGAAACACTGAGTTCAGGACAGACACAGTGAGTCCAGGACAGACACACTGAGTTCAGGATAGAAACACTGAGTTCAGGACAGAAACACTGAGTTCAGGATAGAAACACTGAGTTCAGGACAGACACAGTGAGTTCAGGACAGACACACTGAGTTCAGGACAGACACAGTGAGTCCAGGACAGACACAGTGAGTCCAGGACAGACACACTGAGTTCAGGATAGAAACACTGAGTTCAGGACAGACACAGTGAGTTCAGGATAGAAACACTGAGTTCAGGACAGACACAGTGAGTCCAGGAGATAAGCACTGAGTTCAGGATAGAAACTGTGAGTTCAGGAGAGACACAGTGAGTTTAGGATAGAAACAGTGAGTTCAGGACAGAAACAGTGAGTCCAGGAGATAAGCACTGAGTTCAGGATAGACACAGTGAGTTCAGGACAGACACAGTGAGTTCAGGACAGAAACAATGAGTTCAGGACAGAAACAGTGAGTTCAGGATAGAAACACTGAGTTCAGGATAGACACAGTGAGTTCAGGACAGACACAGTGAGTTCAGGATAGAAACACTGAGTTCAGGACAGACACACTGAGTTCAGGACAGACACACTGAGTTCAGGATAGACACAGAGCATTCAGGGTAGACACACTGAGTTCAGGACAGACACACTGAGTTCAGGACAGACGCACTGAGTTCAGGATAGACACAGTGACTCCAGGACAGATACATGGAGTTCAGGACAGACACGGTGAGTTCAGGACAGACACACTGAGTTCAGGACAGACACACTGAGTTCAGGATAGAAACACTGAGTTCAGGACAGACACAGTGAGTTCAGGACAGACACAGTGAGTTCAGGATAGACACAGTGAGTTCAGGATAGACACAGTGAGTTCAGGACAGACACAGTGAGTTCAAACAGACACACTGAGTTCAGGACAGACACAGTGAGTTCAGGATAGAAACAGTGAGTTCAGGACAGACACACTGAGTTCAGGACAGACACACTGAGTTCAGGACAGAAACAGTGAGTTCAGGACAGAAACAGTGAGTTCAGGATAGAAACACTGAGTTCAGGATAGACACAGTGAGTTCAGGACAGACACAGTGAGTTCAGGACAGAAACAGTGAGTTCAGGACAGAAACATTGAGTTCAGGATAGACACAGTGAGTTCAGGATAGACACAGTGAGTTCAGGACAGACACAGTGAGTTCAGAACAGACACAGTGAGTTCAGAACAGACACAGGGAGTTCAGGACAGACACGGTGAGTTCAGGACAGACACACTGAGTTCAGGACAGACACACTGAGTTCAGGACAGAAACACTGAGTTCAGGATAAAAACACTGAGTTCAGTATAGACACAGTGAGTTCAGGACAGACACATTGAGTTCAGGACAGAAACAGTGAGTTCAGGACAGAAACTTGAGTTCAGGATAGACACAGTGAGTTCAGGACAGACACAGTGAGTTCAGGATAGACACAGAGCGTTCAGGACAGAAACACTGAGTCCAGGACAGTATCACTGAGTTCAGGATAGAAACACTGAGTTCAGGACAGACACAGTGAGTCCAGGACAGACACACTGAGTTCAGGATAGAAACACTGAGTTCAGGACAGAAACACTGAGTTCAGGATAGAAACACTGAGTTCAGGACAGACACAGTGAGTTCAGGACAGACACACTGAGTTCAGGACAGACACAGTGAGTCCAGGACAGACACAGTGAGTCCAGGACAGACACACTGAGTTCAGGATAGAAACACTGAGTTCAGGACAGACACAGTGAGTTCAGGACAGAAACAGTGAGTTCAGGATAGACACAGTGAGTTCAGGACAGAAACAGTGAGTTCAGGATAGAAACACTGAGTTCAGGATAGACACACTGAGTTCAGGACAGACACACTGAGTTCAGGATAGAAACACTGAGTTCAGGACAGACACACTGAGTTCAGGACAGACACACTGAGTTCAGGATAGACACACAGCGTTCAGGATAGGCACACTGAGTTCAGGACAGACACACTGAGTTCAGGATAGACACAGTGAGTCCAGGACAGACACATGGAGTTCAGGACAGACACGGTGAGTTCAGGACAGACACACTGAGTTCAGGACAGACACACTGAGTTCAGGATAGAAACACTGAGTTCAGGACAGACACAGTGAGTTCAGGACAGACACACTGAGTTCAGGATAGACACACTGAGTTCAGGACAGACACGGTGAGTTCAGGACAGACACAGTGAGTTCAGGATAGACACACTGAGTTCATGACAGACACACTGAGTTCATGACAGACACACAGAGTTCAGGACAGACACACTGAGTTCAGGACAGACACAGAGCGTTCAGGACAGACACAGTGAGTTCAGGACAGACACACTGAGTTCAGGACAGACACACTGAGTTCAGGACAGACACAATGAGTTCAGGACAGACACAGTGAGTTCAGGATAGAAACACTGAGTTCAGGACAGACACACTGAGTTCAGGATAGACACAGTGAGTCCAGGACAGACACAGGGAGTTCAGGACAGACACGGTGAGTTCAGGACAGACACACTGAGTTCAGGACAGACACACTGAGTTCAGGACAGAAACACTGAGTTCAGGATAAAAACACTGAGTTCAGTATAGACACAGTGAGTTCAGGACAGACACATTGAGTTCAGGACAGAAACAGTGAGTTCAGGACAGAAACTTGAGTTCAGGATAGACACAGTGAGTTCAGGACAGACACAGTGAGTTCAGGATAGACACAGAGCGTTCAGGACAGAAACACTGAGTTCAGGACAAACACAGTGAGTTCAGGATAAACACAGTGAGTTCAGGATAGAAACAGTGAGTTCAGGACAGACACAGTGAGTTCAGGACAGAAACACTGAGTTCAGGACAGAAACACTGAGTTCAGGATAGAAACACTGAGTTCAGGATAGACACACTGAGTCCAGGACAGTATCACTGAGTTCAGGATAGAAACACTGAGTTCAGGACAGACACAGTGAGTCCAGGACAGACACACTGAGTTCAGGATAGAAACACTGAGTTCAGGACAGAAACACTGAGTTCAGGATAGAAACACTGAGTTCAGGACAGACACAGTGAGTTCAGGACAGACACACTGAGTTCAGGACAGACACAGTGAGTCCAGGACAGACACAGTGAGTCCAGGACAGACACACTGAGTTCAGGATAGAAACACTGAGTTCAGGACAGACACAGTGAGTTCAGGATAGAAACACTGAGTTCAGGACAGACACAGTGAGTCCAGGAGATAAGCACTGAGTTCAGGATAGAAACTGTGAGTTCAGGAGAGACACAGTGAGTTTAGGATAGAAACAGTGAGTTCAGGACAGAAACAGTGAGTCCAGGAGATAAGCACTGAGTTCAGGATAGACACAGTGAGTTCAGGACAGACACAGTGAGTTCAGGACAGAAACAATGAGTTCAGGACAGAAACAGTGAGTTCAGGATAGAAACACTGAGTTCAGGATATACACAGTGAGTTCAGGACAGACACAGTGAGTTCAGGATAGAAACACTGAGTTCAGGACAGACACACTGAGTTCAGGACAGACACACTGAGTTCAGGATAGACACAGAGCATTCAGGGTAGACACACTGAGTTCAGGACAGACACACTGAGTTCAGGACAGACGCACTGAGTTCAGGATAGACACAGTGACTCCAGGACAGATACATGGAGTTCAGGACAGACACGGTGAGTTCAGGACAGACACACTGAGTTCAGGACAGACACACTGAGTTCAGGATAGAAACACTGAGTTCAGGACAGACACAGTGAGTTCAGGACAGACACAGTGAGTTCAGGATAGACACAGTGAGTTCAGGATAGACACAGTGAGTTCAGGACAGACACAGTGAGTTCAAACAGACACACTGAGTTCAGGACAGACACAGTGAGTTCAGGATAGAAACAGTGAGTTCAGGACAGACACACTGAGTTCAGGACAGACACACTGAGTTCAGGACAGAAACAGTGAGTTCAGGACAGAAACACTGAGTTCAGGACAGAAACACTGAGTTCAGGATAGAAACACTGAGTTCAGGATAGACACACTGAGTCCAGGACAGTATCACTGAGTTCAGGATAGAAACACTGAGTTCAGGACAGACACAGTGAGTCCAGGACAGACACACTGAGTTCAGGATAGAAACACTGAGTTCAGGACAGAAACACTGAGTTCAGGATAGAAACACTGAGTTCAGGACAGACACAGTGAGTTCAGGACAGACACACTGAGTTCAGGACAGACACAGTGAGTCCAGGACAGACACAGTGAGTCCAGGACAGACACACTGAGTTCAGGATAGAAACACTGAGTTCAGGACAGACACAGTGAGTTCAGGATAGAAACACTGAGTTCAGGACAGACACAGTGAGTCCAGGAGATAAGCACTGAGTTCAGGATAGAAACTGTGAGTTCAGGAGAGACACAGTGAGTTTAGGATAGAAACAGTGAGTTCAGGACAGAAACAGTGAGTCCAGGAGATAAGCACTGAGTTCAGGATAGACACAGTGAGTTCAGGACAGACACAGTGAGTTCAGGACAGAAACAATGAGTTCAGGACAGAAACAGTGAGTTCAGGATAGAAACACTGAGTTCAGGATATACACAGTGAGTTCAGGACAGACACAGTGAGTTCAGGATAGAAACACTGAGTTCAGGACAGACACACTGAGTTCAGGACAGACACACTGAGTTCAGGATAGACACAGAGCATTCAGGGTAGACACACTGAGTTCAGGACAGACACACTGAGTTCAGGACAGACGCACTGAGTTCAGGATAGACACAGTGACTCCAGGACAGATACATGGAGTTCAGGACAGACACGGTGAGTTCAGGACAGACACACTGAGTTCAGGACAGACACACTGAGTTCAGGATAGAAACACTGAGTTCAGGACAGACACAGTGAGTTCAGGACAGACACAGTGAGTTCAGGATAGACACAGTGAGTTCAGGATAGACACAGTGAGTTCAGGACAGACACAGTGAGTTCAAACAGACACACTGAGTTCAGGACAGACACAGTGAGTTCAGGATAGAAACAGTGAGTTCAGGACAGACACACTGAGTTCAGGACAGACACACTGAGTTCAGGACAGAAACAGTGAGTTCAGGACAGACACAGTGAGTTCAGGATAGAAACACTGAGTTCAGGATAGACACAGTGAGTTCAGGACAGACACAGTGAGTTCAGGACAGAAACAGTGAGTTCAGGACAGAAACATTGAGTTCAGGATAGACACAGTGAGTTCAGGATAGACACAGTGAGTTCAGGACAGACACAGTGAGTTCAGAACAGACACAGTGAGTTCAGAACAGACACACTGAGTTCAGGACAGAAACACTGAGTTCAGGACAGAAACACTGAGTTCAGGATAGAAACACTGAGTTCAGGACAGACACAGTGAGTTCAGGACAGACACACTGAGTTCAGGACAGACACAGTGAGTCCAGGACAGACACACTGAGTTCAGGATAGAAACACTGAGTTCAGGACAGAAACACTGAGTTCAGGATAGAAACACTGAGTTCAGGATAGACACACTGAGTTCAGGATAAAAACACTGAGTTCAGGACAGACACAGTGAGTTCAGGATAGAAACACTGAGTTCAGGACAGACACAGTGAGTCCAGGAGATAAGCACTGAGTTCAGGATAGAAACAGTGAGTTCAGGACAGACACAGTGAGTTTAGGATAGAAACAGCGAGTTCAGGACAGAAACAGTGAGTCCAGGAGATAAGCACTGAGTTCAGGATAGACACAGTGAGTTCAGGACAGACACAGTGAGTTCAGGACAGAAACAGTGAGTTCAGGATAGACACAGTGAGTTCAGGACAGAAACAGTGAGTTCAGGATAGAAACAGTGAGTTCAGGATAGACACACTGAGTTCAGGACAGACACACTGAGTTCAGGATAGAAACACTGAGTTCAGGACAGACACACTGAGTTCAGGACAGACACACTGAGTTCAGGATAGACACACAGCGTTCAGGATAGGCACACTGAGTTCAGGACAGACACACTGAGTTCAGGATAGACACAGTGAGTCCAGGACAGACACACGGAGTTCAGGACAGACACGGTGAGTTCAGGACAGACACACTGAGTTCAGGACAGACACACTGAGTTCAGGATAGAAACACTGAGTTCAGGACAGACACAGTGAGTTCAGGACAGACACACTGAGTTCAGGATAGACACACTGAGTTCAGGACAGACACGGTGAGTTCAGGACAGACACAGTGAGTTCAGGATAGACACACTGAGTTCAGGACAGACACACTGAGTTCAGGACAGACACACTGAGTTCAGGACAGACACAGAGCGTTCAGGACAGACACGGTGAGTTCAGGACAGACACACTGAGTTCAGGACAGACACACTGAGTTCAGGACAGACACAGTGAGTTCAGGATAGAAACAGTGAGTTCAGGACAGACACACTGAGTTCAGGACAGACACACTGAGTTCAGGATAGAAACAGTGAGTTCAGGATAGACACACTGAGTTCAGGACAGACACACTGAGTTCAGGATAGACACACTGAGTTCAGGATAGACACACTGAGTTCAGGACAGACACGGTGAGTTCAGGACAGACACAGTGAGTTCAGGATAGACACAGAGCGTTCAGGACAGACACAGTGAGTTCAGGACAGACACACTGAGTTCAGGACAGACACACTGAGTTCAGGACAGACACAGTGAGTTCAGGATAGAAACAGTGAGTTCAGGACAGACACACTGAGTTCAGGACAGACACACTGAGTTCAGGATAGAAACAGTGAGTTCAGGATAGACACACTGAGTTCAGGACAGACACACTGAGTTCAGGATAGACACACTGAGTTCAGGACAGACACACTGAGTTCAGGATAGAAACACTGAGTTCAGGACAGACACACTGAGTTCAGGACAGACACACTGAGTTCAGGATAGACACACAGCGTTCAGGATAGACACACTGAGTTCAGGATAGACACAGTGAGTCCAGGACAGACACACGGAGTTCAGGACAGACACGGTGAGTTCAGGACAGACACACTGAGTTCAGGACAGACACACTGAGTTCAGGACAGACACAGTGAGTTCAGGATAGAAACAGTGAGTTCAGGACGGACACACTGAGTTCAGGACAGACACACTGAGTTCAGGATAGAAACAGTGAATTCAGGACAGTCACAGTGAGTTCAGGATAGAAACACTGAGTTCAGGATAGACACAGTGAGTTCAGGATAGACACAGTGAGTTCAGGACAGACACAGTGAGTTCAGAACAGACACACTGAGTTCATGACAGACACAGTGAGTTCAGGACAGACACACTGAGTTCAGGATAGACACACTGAGTTCAAGACAGACACACTGAGTTCAGGACAGACACAGGGAGTTCAGGACAGACACACTAAGTTCAGGACAGACACACAGCATTCAGGACAGACACACTGTAGCAATCAGAACTGTGACTATTCACAGCCAGAAATCTTACAGTGCAAAGAGCTAGAAACTCATTAACCTTATCCCTGAAACTGGAATTGTTCACATTTGGAACATAGGAACAGGAGTAGGCTGTTCCATTTTGTTGGGAAAGGAGGAGGGAAATTTCCTTCACTCGGAGAATTGTCGGGATCTGGAACACTACTTGAAAAGGTAGAAGCTGATTCTTTAAATAATTTTGCAATGGAGTTGGTCAGTTTATTGAGGATGAGAAACTTACAGGGTTATGGACAAAAAGTGGGGATGTGGGACTAAGCACAATTCCCCTGTCAAAGAGTCATTACAGGCACGACGGGCCGAATGGCCTCCTTCTGTGCTGTAAGTTTCTATGAATCTATGAATTCAACCCCCCGAGCCTGTTCCACCATTCAATTAGATCACAACAGATCTGTACCTTAACTCCATTTCCCCGCCTTGGTTCTGTAACCCTTAATACCCTTGCCTAACAAATATCTTGCAAACTGAGTTTTGACATTTTTAATTGACCCCCAGCCTCAACAGTTTTTTGGGCGAGAATTGCAGTTTTCCACCACCCTTTGTATGACGAAGTGCTTCCTAACAGCACCCCTGAATGGCCTGGCCCTGATTTTAAGGTTATGCCCCCTTAATCTGGACTCCCCCAGTTAGAAATGGGACTAGGGACTCAGTTCCGTGGTGATTTTGGTACCATGTTTACATGTTGTAGTGGGCTCCCTCTAATGGACTGAGTTAGACAGATCACAAAGGTTGCTGGTTCAATCCCTGGCCTGTGCCAAGCTGGCTGCTTTTAGCCCAGGTGATGATACATTTGGCCCCTAGCTTCAGAGGGGAAAGAATAGCCAAGGCTGTGAATGGTTGATGTGGAGACCATCATGGCTTTTAAAGCAAGAGCAGAGGAAAATAAAGGGCTGTGATGTATTTGCTTCGTGTGTTCTTTCCTTAAGAATTCATAGCAACACATTGCTATTAAGAACTAGTTAGTTTATTAACAAAGGTTTAACAATCACACTACACATTACCAGTTCATCCACCAGGCTCACAACTGCATACCTCATTGTGAATGACCTAGACCCAACTGGCTGGGGTTTTATTGAGTCTTATGAACATCACGTGACTGGCTAAGCCACTCGCAATGCAACAGCTCTGCAACTTTTTTGAGCATAACTTTAAATCAAGTGCCCCCTTTTGCTAAGGGCACTAGAACCCTCAAATTTCCAAATAAAACTTTAATGGAAACTTAAATCAAATTAAAATTTGGTTGCCGGAGGTAATGATGCACTCCAGTCCCTCCGGTGCCCGAACCGGTGTACACCGCGTGCTCCATCTCTAGGGACACTCTGGTGCGGCAATAGCTCCACAGAGCTGTGAGCATACTCACAGGTGCATACATTACAAGGCTGTGGGGAAGAGCAGGGTTGTGGGATTCCTTTTGAATTGCTCAAGCAAACAGATGTGAGGTGCTGAATGGCCTCCTTCAGTATAAAGTAAACTGCAATGGTTCAATGGTAGTTATAAGTTTAGGGAACTACCTTAGATCATCTCTCTGGTACAGTCGTGCTATTTATCCATGTAAGTGATTTGAATGTGTTACTTTTAGGGATGTGCCCATACTGCCCAATATTGACTATGTGATAGTGTTACCCAGGGGTGTTTTATAAAATTAATTCACAGGATGTGGGCATCACTGGCAAGGCCAGCATTTATTGCCCATCCCTAATTGCCCGTGGGAAGGTGGTGGTGAACCGCCTTCTTGACCCGCTGCAGTCCAGTGCTTCTTTGCAGCAGTTTTTATACAACTGAGTGTCTCGCTAGGTCATTTCAGAGGGGCAGTTAAGAGTCAATCACATTGCTGTGGGTCTGGAGTTACATGTAGGCCAGACCGGGTAAGGAGGCGTGTTTCCTTCCTGAAAGGACATCAGTGAACCAGATGGGTTTTACGACAATCCTATAGTTTCCCAGTCACCATTACTGAGGCTAGCTACTTTATTCCAGATTTATTTAATGAACTGAATTTAAATTTCCCCAGCTGCTGTGGTGCAATTTGAACAAACGTGTCCAGATTATCACTTCAGGCCTCTGCATTACTAGTCCAGTAACATAACCACTACGCTACCATTCCCATTCCCATGAGATCCTCCTATGATCTGAACTGGATGTTTGTGTCTTTCGTATGTGCGCTCCTTCCGTCTCTCCAAAGGTGAGCTGAGCAAATACTTGGTGAGACTGGGCCAGACACGATTTGTTAATTGCTTTATGTCACATAACGTGAACATACAGAGCACTTAAGATCAGATTCATTTATTTCAATCAGTACAACTTGTTGTTCTGTAATAATTCAAGAGAATAAATGGTCAAGAAAAGATCCTGAAACATGGCAAACCAATTATCACAAACCAGTAACACATAAAAAAGAAAGACTTGCATTTATATAGCGCCTTTCACGACCACCAGACATCCCAAAGCACTTTACTGAGAGGGAAGACGGGGCCTCGGTTTAACGGCTCATCCGAAAGATAGCACCTCCGACAGTGCAGCACGCCCTCAGCACTGCACTGGAGTGTCAGCCTAGATTTTTGTGCTCAAGTCTCTGGAGATCGGGCAAGGATGGGAACAGGCTCAGGTTTGACTTATACTCTCCCTTCCCCCACAAGCTCACAAATAAACAAGGAATTAAAGAGAGCTGTGGGCATTGCGGAGGACCAGGAAGAGTCAGTGACATCAGGAGGAGAAGGGGTGGGGGCGGGTGGGCGGGAATTGAGAAAAAAAGAATTTGGATCAAATAACCACCTGCTGATTGGATTGTTATGGGCTGCTTGCTTCCTGGTGCCAGCAGCACTCTGATGCCAGCCCTGTCTTTTCTGCTCTCCAAAGTCAATATAAGGGTTGTCCATCAAACCCCCTTTTAATTGCACTGAGGAACACAACCAATGGTAGGAACACTGACTTTACCTCTGTGATTAGCAGCCACAGACACCACGGTGTGCAAATCCGGAGTGAGTGGTGAGTCACTGCACACTCCAAATGTAGATAACATTTCAGGAAACTATTACACGCTGTGGGCATTCAGGAGTGAATAAATCACAGGCACTGATTGGTTAGCAGTCAACCAAAGCTTTGGTTTGTCAGTGAGGATCCTGACACTGCCCAATGAGTAGACTAGCCAATTTGCATAAAGGAGATTACACCCCATCCTGTTATTGTGAGGCAGCACTGCTGCATTGTCTCATGCAGAAATCAAGCGCAGGCAGCGGAAGGAGCGTGCGGTAAATCAGTGCCACCCGCCCTTACTCTCAACGACTATCTGTCCCACCTGTGACAGGGACTGTGGTTCTCATATTGGACTGTTCAGTCACCTAAGGACTCATTTTTAGAATGGAAGCAAGTCTTCCTCGACTCCGAGGGAATGCCTATGATGACGATGATTGATGTGACAACCAGTCAAACTGAGTATTCATGTGGGGAGGAAGCTCGAGGATACAATGCCCCCTCCCCCCGTCGCTCCCCTCCCCTCCCCCCTCCCCAACTCCCACCATCTCCTCCCCCACCCCTTAGCTGTGCAGATTCAGGGGCAGGATAGCTACCCATGAGCTGGTGGGTTTAGCCTATTGTTTACATGTACATGGCAGGGGATGGTTAGAGAGCCATCTACCCCGCAAAAGATTGACTGACTCTTAATCTCAACCCCCACCCTCCACAAAATGAACTGCCTTGGATTCTCTGAGTTGGAAGTCAAGGAAAATTATGTGCATGTTTGACACTGTGGGTTTCCTTGAAATGTGAACCAGCCAGAGGGCTAAATATTCCCACTTTTGTGTATATAATAAATTAAAATTGTAAAGTTCTGAAGGTTTAGGCTGTGAGATGAGGATCTGGTATCCGAACAGCATCTCAAAAACTACAGGCAATTGGTATTATACCAGCGACAGGCCTGCCATGCGGAGAGTGGGAGTTTGAAGCAGCTGCTCGCTGAATAAATGATGGTTGGCACCTCTAACAATTTCTCCATGTTCTCCTGGCTGGCCTCTCAATATCCACCTCAATGTGGAGTGTTTGCTGTGGCTCTGTGGGCAGCACACTCGCCTCTGAGTCAGAAGGTTGTGGGTTCAAGACACACTCCAGGGACTTGAGCACAAAGGCTAGGCTGGCACTCCAGTGCAGTGCTGCACTGTCGGAGGTGCCGTCTTTCAAACGAGACGTTAAACCGAGGCCCCGTCTGCTCGCTCAGGTGGATGTAAAAGATCCCTTGACACTATTTCGAAGAAGAGCAGGGGAGTTATCCCCGGTGTCCCGGCCAATATTTATCCCTCAATCAACATCACAAAAATCAGATTATCTGGTCATTATCAAGGTGCTGTTTGTGGGAGCTTGCTGTGCGCAAATTGGCTGCTGCGTTTCCTACATTACAACAGTGACTACACTCCAAAAGTACTTCATTGGCTGTAAAGTGCTTTGAGACGTCCGGTGGTTGTGAAAGGCGCTATATAAATCCAAGTCTTTCTTTCAATGAAAACCCTGCTGCCCATATCCCGCTGGCCCATCATTCTTGCCCTCGCTGATCTATATTGGCTCTCTGTCTTCTAATGCATTCAATTGCAAATCCTTGCCTTTGAAGCCCTCCATAGCCTTGCCCCAACCGACCTTTACAACCTCCTCCACCCTTCCATCCCCTCGTACACCCTTTGGTTCTTTGATCTGACCCTTTGTTATTCCCCGCACCCCGCCCACCTTTGCCCCACCAAGGGGGGAAGAGCTTACAGCTTCTCGTCTCTACTCTCTGGAACTCTTTCCCTTAAACCTACCCTATTTCCACTTCACCTTTCAAAACCTTCTCCAAACCCATCTCTTCGACCAATCTTCAGGTCACACCCTTCCTTACTCTCTCACCCATGGCTCAGTGTCCACTCCTTTATTTCTTTTATTGTGCCTCCCCCAGTGTAAAACACCGTGGGTTACTTTCTATGTTAAAAGCACTGTATAAATGATCATCATCATAGGCAGTCCTTCGAAATCGAGGAAGACTTTCTTCCACTCTAAAAGTGAGTTCTTAGGTGACTGAACAGTCCAATATGGGAATTACAGTCTCTGTCACAGGTGGGACAGACAGTGGTTGAGGGAAAGGGTGGGTGGGACTGGTTTGCCGCACGCTCCTTCCACTGTCTGCGTTTATTTTCTGCATGCTCTCGGCGACGAGACTCGAGGTGGTCAGCGCCCTCCCAGATACTCTTCCTCCACTTAGGGC
Source organism: Pristiophorus japonicus (assembly GCF_044704955.1). Classification (NCBI taxonomy): domain Eukaryota; kingdom Metazoa; phylum Chordata; class Chondrichthyes; family Pristiophoridae; genus Pristiophorus; species Pristiophorus japonicus. Next base: position 178,582,359 of record NC_091987.1, on the reverse strand, counting down.
GGTCTTTGGCCAGGGATTCCCAGGTGTCGGTGGGGATGTTGCATTTTATTAGGGAGGCTTTGAGGGTGTCCTTGTAACATTTCCTCTGCCCATCTGGGGCTCGTTTGCCGCATAGGAGTTCTGAGTAGAGCGCTTGCTTTGGGAGTCTTGTGTCAGGCATGCGAACAAAGTGGCCCGCCCAACGGAGCTGGTCGAGTGTGGCCAGTGCTTCGATGCTGTGGATGTTGGCCTGATCGAGAACACTGACGTCGGTGCGTCTGTCCTCCCAGGGGATTTGGTAGGATCCTGTGGAGACATCGTTGGTGGTACTTCTCCAACGATTTGAGGTGTCTATTGTATATGCTCCACGTCTCGGAGCCATACAGGAGGGCGGGTATCACTACTGCCCTGTAGACCATGAGCTTGAAAGCTGCTGTTGTCTGGTTCCTGTTGTGGAAATTAATCCAGTTTAGCCTTTGGTTTACACCCCTATCATGGTGGCATCTCCCTTTAGGCATTGTAATGTTCGTAGCTCCACACTGTGGACGTTCTATCACAGGCATCAATACCTGGACCATCTCTAGTTCAAAACAGCCAGAGATAGCAGGCTCCAAGAGTTAGGAGAGGACTTCAGGTTCAATCAACAATTTACTTTCCCATTGAGATCTGCCATAGAACCATAGAGTGTTCTAGCACAGGCCATTCAGCCTGTCTAATCTGGGCTGGTGTTTTCTCCCCATAGTCCAATCCTGCTCCCTCCTGCTTGCTCCCTGTCCCCTTAAATATTTATATTTTTCAGCAATCATCGAATTCCCCTTTTGAAAGAAACGGATGGACTCTGCTTCAACATCTTCTCCGCAGAAGGTTGTGAGGCTGTTGAGCTGGGGGGCAGCATGTGTACAATGGGGTCTGACACCCTCAGGCAGTGGGGAAACATCCCGCATGCAGTCCAGCCACAATTATCCAATGACCTCTATCAGTAAGGGGAGTCCCGCAATCTGTACTCACCCATATCATCATCATCGTCATAAATGGGCAGCAGGCACGGTGACATTATAAAAGTGGAGCAAACGTTATTCTGAGTAATTGTCCAATTTTAAGTACACCTTAAGTCCAGGTATCCACTATTCTATAGTTAAACATTTCGATTGGATTCAAGCTTGTTTATCACTCTTGGGTCTCCATTATTTTATATATAAACCATCCAACTGGCTTTTAGATATTCACTATTCTTTTTTTCTTTTTTATTCATTGATGGGATGTGGGCATTGCTGGCAAGGCCGGCATTTATTGTCCATCCCTAATTGCCCTTGAGAAGGCGGTGGTGAGTCGCCTTCTTGAACCACTATAATCACTTGATTAGATTCCAACAAGAATCTCACTCCTCGGTATCTGTTGTTCTATATTTAACCATCTTTGATTAGATCCCACTCCTGGGTAGTCACTATTTTATATGTTAAACCACTTGCGCATTTCGATTAGATTCCAGCCATCAGGCCATTGGGTTCTCTTTGCCCTGCGCTGGTTTGGCCAGGTTTGACAGGCAGTAACACGAAGGCAGAATATTATCTGAATGGTGGCAGATTAGGAAAAGGGAGGTGCAACGAGACCTGGGAGTCATAGTTCATCAGTCATTGAAAGTTGGCATGCAGGTACAGCAGGCGGTGAAGAAGGCAAATGGTATATTGGCCTTCATAGCTAGGGCATTTGAGTATAGGAGCAGGGAGGTTTTACTGCAGTTGTACAAGGCCTTGGTGAGGCCTCATCTGGAATACTGTGTTCAGTTTTGGTCTCCTAATCTGAGGAAGGACGTTCTTGCTATTGAAGGAGTGCAGCGAAGGTTCACCAGACTGATTCCCGGGATGGCTGGACTGACATATGAGGAGAGACTGGATCAACTGGGCCTTTGTTCACTGGAGTTTAGAAGGATGAGAGGGGATCTCATAGAAATGTATAAGATTCTGACGGGACTGGACAGGTTAGATGTGGGAAGAATGTTCCCGATGTTGGGGAAGTCCAGAACCAGGGGACATAGTCTTAAGATAAGGGGTAGGCCATTTAGGACTGAGATGAGGAGAAACTTCTTCACTCAGAGAGTTGTTAACCTGTGGAATTCCCTGCCACAGAGAGTTGTTGATGCGAGTTCATTGGATATGTTCAAGAGGGAGTTAGATATGGCCCTTACGGCTAAAGAGATCAAGGGGTATGGAGAGAAAGCAGGAAAGGGGTACTGAGGGAATGATCAGCCATGATCGTATTGAATGGTGGTGCAGGCTCTAAGGGCCGAATGGCCTACTCCTGCACCTATTTTTCTAAGTTTCTATGTTTCTAACCCTTCCTCACCCGCGTGGCACTGAGGTACAGAGATGACCCGTTCCTTTATATCTCTCCATGCTTGTGAGTCTCCTGGCTGACCTCCCACATTCTACCCGATGTAAACTTGAGGCGATCCAAAACTCGGCTGTCCCGTGTCCAAACTCGCACCAAGTCCTGCTCACCCATCACCCCTGTGCTCACTGACCTACATTGGCTCCTGATGAAACAACGCCTCGATTTCAAAATTCTCATCCTTGTTTACAAATCCCTCCAGGGCCTTGCCCCTCCCTATCTCTGTAATCTCCTTCAGATTTACAGCCGCCCGAGATGTTTGCGCTCCTCAAATTCTGCCCTCTTGATCATCCCTGATTATAATCGCTCAACCATTGGTGGCCGTGCCTTCTGTTGCCGAGGCCCCAAGGTCTGGAACTCCCTCCCTAAACCTCTCCGCCTCCCTAACTCGCTTTCTTCCTTTAAGATGCTCATTAAAACCTACCTCTTTCTGCCGTAATTTCTTCTTATGTGGCTCGGTGTCAAATGTATTTGTTTTGTCTTATAACACTGCTGTGAAGCGCCTTGCGACATTTTACTACGTTGAAGGTGCTATATAAATGCAAGTTGTTGTTGTCTGCTAGCCACTTCTCTCTCGCCAATGAACCTACCACACGGGCCGCTGCCCAGCCAGGTCCCGGGGAGGTGAGCTCCCAGGAAGCCTTGCATACCTTCCATTCTGTCATCTCCCTTGGTCTCGCTCCAAACACACAGTCCATTGAACGCTGGCCCTCGGAGTAGGCCCTCTCTTTCCTCACCTTGTAATCACACTCTGTCATTTCCACTCACATCTGTGCAGACACACACACATCACTGAGTCCTTCTGGTACCTTTAACTCGGGAGCGTCGATGACCTTCGACTGGAAAAGTTAGTGCGAATGCAAAAAGGGGAAATCTCATCCCCTACAGTTTCTCAAAGAAAATTTAGCCTGCAAGATTTTCACCCCCCTGAAAACTTACCTCCGGAGCCTCATATAGAAACATAGAAAATAAGATCATGCCGGGAATGGATGCAGCAAAATCAGGCGCACGCCGCTTGCAAGTTCCTGACCGTTCATGTTAATGGGCGCGAGAGGGTGAACAACGGGCGTGCACAGCACACGAAGCTCCGTCCCAGAGACGCTGTAGACAGAGATTTACCCCGAACGTGTGCTGCTTGAGATGGTGCAAGGCATGGCAGATCTGCAGTGCACCCTCAAAGCCTCCCTGGTAAAGTGCGACATCTGGGAATCACTGACCCAAGACCGCCCTAAGTGGAGGAAGTGCATCTGGCAGGGCGCTGAGCACCTCGAGTCTCATCGCCGAGAGCATGCAGGAATCAAGCGCAGGCAACGGAAAGAGCGTGCGGCAAACCAGTCCCACTCGTATTGGACTGTACAGCCACCTAAGAACTCATGTTAAGAGTGGAAGCAAGTCTTCCTCAATTCCGAGGGACTGCCTATAGAAACATAGAAACATAGAAAATAGGTGCAGGAGTAGGCCATTCGGCCCTTCCAGCCTGCACCGCCATTCAATGAGTTCATGGCTGAACATGCAACTTCAGTACCCCATTCCTGCTTTCTCGCCATACCCCTTGATCCCCCTAGTAGTAAGGACTTCATCTAACTCCTTTTTGAATATATTTAGTGAATTGGCCTCAACAACTTTCTGTGGTAGAGAATTCCACAGGTTCACCACTCTCTGGGTGAAGATGTTTCTCCTCATCTCGGTCCTAAATGGCTTACCCCTAATCTTAGACTGTGTCCCCTGGTTCTGGACTTCCCCAACATTGGGAACATTCTTCCTGCATCTAACCTGTCTAAACCCATCAGAATTTTAAACGTTTCTATGAGGTCCCCTCTCATTCTTCTGAACTCCAGTTGGCCCACTCACCTAACCTATACAAGCCCAGTTGATCCAGTCTTTCTTGATAGGTCAGTCCCGCCATCCCGGGAATCAGTCTGGTGAACCTTCGCTGCACTCCCTCAATAGCAAGAATGTCCTTCCTCAGGTTAGGAGACCAAAACTGTACACAATACTCCAGGTGTGGCCTCACCAAGGCCCTGTACAACTGTAGTAACACCTCCCTGCCCCTGTACTCAAATCCCCTTGCTATGAAGGCCAACATGCCATTTGCTTTCTTAACCGCCTGCTGTACCTGCATGCCAACCTTCAATGACTGATGTACCATGACACCCAGGTCTCGTTGCACCTCCCCTTTTCCTAATCTGTCACCATTCAAATAATAGTTTGTCTCTCTGTTTTTACCACCAAAGTGGATAACCTCACATTTATCCACATTATACTTCATCTGCCATGCATTTGCCCACTCACCTAACCTATCCAAGTCGCTCTGCAGCCTCATAGCATCCTCCTCGCAGCTCACACTGCCGCCCAACTTAGTGTCATCCGCAAATTTGGAGATACTATATTTAATCCCCTCGTCTAAATCATTAATGTACAGTGTAAACAGCTGGGGACCCAGCACAGAACCTTGCGGTACCCCACTAGTCACTGCCTGCCATTCTGAAAAGTCCCCATTTACTCCTACTCTTTACTTCCTGTCTGACAACCAGTTCTCAATCCATGTCAGCACACTACCCACAATCCCATGTGCTTTAACTTTGCACATTAATCTATTGTGTGGGACTTTGTCGAAAGCCTTCTGAAAGTCCAAATACACCACATCAACTGGTTCTCCCTTGTCCACTCTACTGGAAACATCCTCAAAAAATTCCAGAAGATTTGTTAAGCATGATTTCCCTTTCACAAATCCATGCTGACTTGGACCTATCATGTCACCTCTTTCCAAATGCGCTGCTATGACATCCTTAATAATTGATTCCATCATTTTACCCACTACCGATGTCAGGCTGACTGGTGTATAATTCCCTGTTTTCTCTCTCCATCCTTTTTTAAAAAGTGGGATTACATTGGCTATCCTCCACTCGATAGGAACTGATCCAGAGTCAATGGAATGTTGGAAAATGACTGTCAATGCATCCGCTATTTCCAAGGCCACCTCCTTAAGTACTCTGGGATGCAGTCCATCAGGCCCTGGGGATTTATCGGCCTTCAATCCCATCAATTTCCCCAACACAATTTCCCGACTAATTAGGATTTCCCTCAGTTCCTCCTCCTTACTAGACCCTCTGACCCCTTTTATATCCGGAAGGTTGTTTGTGTCCTCCTTAGTGAATACCGAACCAAAGTACTTGTTCAATTGGTCCGCCATTTCTTTGTTCCCCGTTATGACGTCCCCTGATTCTGACTGCAGGGGACCTACGTTTGTCTTTAGTAACCTTTTTCTCTTTACATATCTATAGAAACTTTTGCAATCCGTCTTAATGTTCCCTGCAAGCTTCTTCTCGTACTCCATTTTCCCTGCCCTAATCAAACCCTTTGTCCTCCTCTGCTGAGTTCTAAATTTCTCCCAGTCCCCGGGTTCGCTGCTATTTCTGGCCAATTTGTATGCCACTTCTTTGGCTTTAATACTATCCCTGATTTCCCTTGATAGCCACGGTTGAGCCACCTTCCCTTTTTTATTTTTACGCCAGACAGGAATGTAGAATTTTGTAGTTCATCCATGCGGTCTCTAAATGTCTGCCATTGCCCATCCACAGTCAACCCCTTAAGTATCATTCGCCAATCTATCCTAGCCAATTCACACCTCATACCTTCAAAGTTAGCCTTCTTTAAGTTCTGGACCATGGTCTCTGAATTAACTGTTTCATTCTCCATCCTAATGCAGAATTCCACCATATTATGGTCATTCTTCCCCAAGGGGCCTCGCACAACGAGATTGCTAATTAATCCTCTCTGATGATGATGATGTGTGCGTACTAGGTCTGTGCAGCAGAGCTGGTCTCCAGTCGTCTTGGTTAACCCTTGCCACTGGACCAAAACCTAGCTCTGTCAAGCCCGTGTGGTGGCTGGTATGCAACGGTCACTACACATTAAAAAAATCCACGCACAGGCATCTTCCACCTTTCAACGTGTAGTTCAGGACTTGAAATATTAGACCCTTCATTGAAACACCTGTGAACTCATCCTTTTTTGGAGTAAGAAGCAAGTCATCCTCGATACGAGGAACTGCCTATGATAATGATGATGATGATGATGGTGATTGTGATGCTTTGTGCGCGAGACCTGTTTTGCTTTTAAAAGGTTATTGCCAATTTTATTTCCAAGTCGGGTCGCTCTGTTATTCAGTACCCTTGGTGCTGTTGTTCTGAAAATAGATGGGAGGATTTCTCTTGACCCCCAAGCCCAGCTGTGAAAACATGAACAGAAAGAACTTGCATTTATATAGCGCCTTTCACAACCTCAGGATGGCCCAAAGTGCTTTACAGCCAATGAAGTACTTTTTGAAGTGTAGTTATTGTTGTAATGTAGGAAACGCTGCAGCCAATTTGCGCACAGCAAGCTCCTGCAAACAGTATTGAAATAAATGCCCAGATAATCTATTTAGGTGTTGGTTGAGGGATAAATATTGGCCTGGACACCATGAGAAGTCCTCTGCTCTGCTTTGAGTAGTATCATGGGATCATTTACGTCAAGCCGAGAGGGGAGACAGAGCCTTGGTTTAACCTCTGAAAGAAGACACCTCTGACAGTGCAGCCCTCGTTCAGTATTGCACTGGAGTGTCAGCCTAGATTATGTCCTCGGTTTTCTTGAGTGGAGCTTGAGCCTACAGCCTTCAGATTATGAGAGTGTTGCCACTGAACCAAGTCTGACACAGAGGAGGTGTAAGTTGCTGCTTAGCCCGGGCTAGATTTTCCTTCCCTCTCTTGCAGGATGTTATCACCAGCTCCACTTGGCATCCCTGGCGTGGCACGGCTGAGATTAGCAACTCCTGCTCTGCCACTCCTTCAGGCATCAGTTGTGCCCAGCCCTACTTGTCCCTCCCCTAGGATCAGCATCCTCAACTTTACACGCTCCATTCATTCACAATTATTTAACAGCAAGCGTCATGCCTGCGCCAGTTATATGGCATCCAGGCACTAGGGGGCGCTGATGTGGCATGAATGCATTCGTCAACGATGTTTTGGTGCCATGCGTCGGTAATCTTGTAATTTATGCGGGCAAAACCCATGTATCCTCTGTCGCGCCACCCCCCCCCCCCCCAACCCGATAACCTAGTCACAGCCCCCCAAGTTTGAAAATCTACGCTATAGAAAGATGCCCAAAGGTGTGCCACAGAGAAAGAAAACATGGAGGCCGATCCAAAGGAGGGATTAAAAAAAACGCAGCTCAGTAACACGCTGTGGCTCAGTGGGCAGCACACTTGCCTCAGTCAGAAGGTTGTGGGTTTAAATCCCACTTCAAGACTTAAGCACATAAATCTAGGTTGGCATTCCAATGCAGTGCTGAGGGAGTGCTGCACTGTTGGAAGTGCCGTCTTTCAGATGAGACAGTAAACAGAGGCCCCGTCTGCTCTCTCAGGTGGACGTAAAAGATCCCGTGGCACTATTTTGAAGAAGAGCAGGGGAGTTCTCCTGCTGTCCTGGCCAATAAACATAACAAAAGAACAGATTACCTGGTTACCTATTATTTTGTGGGAGCTTGCTGTGCGCAAATTGGCTGCCGCGTTTCCCACATTACAACAGTGGCTACACTCCAAAAGTACTTATTGGCTGCAAAGCGCTTTGAGACATCAGGTGATCATGAAAGGCGCGACATCGATCCAAGTCATAACGGGGAACAAAGAAATGGCGGACCAATTGAACAAGTACTTTGGTTCGGTATTCACTAAGGAGGACACAAACAACCTTCCGGATATAAAAGGGGTCAGAGGGTCTAGTAAGGAGGAGGAACTGAGGGAAATCCTTATTAGTCGGGAAATTGTGTCGGGGAAATTGATGGGATTGAAGGCCAATAAATCCCCAGGGCATGATGGACTGCATCCCAGAATACTTAAGGAGGTGGCCTTGGAAATAGCGGATGCATTGACAGTCATTTTCCAACATTCCATTGACTCTGCATCAGTTCCTATAGAGTGGAGGGTAGCCAATGTAACCCCACTTTTTAAAAAAGGAGGGAGAGAGAAAACAGGGAATTATAGACCGGTCAGCCTGACATCGGTAGTGGGTAAAATGATGGAATCAATTATTAAGGATGTCATAGCAGCGCATTTGGAAAGAGGTGACATGATAGGTCCAAGTCAGCATGGATTTGTGAAAGGGAAATCATGCTTGACAAATCTTCTGGAATTTTTTGAGGATGTTTCCAGTAGAGTGGACAAGGGAGAACCAGTTAATGTGGTATATTTGGACTTTCAGAAGGCTTTCGACAAGGTCCCACACAAGAGATTAATGTGCAAAGTTAAAGCACATGGGAATGGGGGTAGTGTGCTGACATAGATTGAGAACTGGTTGTCAGACAGGAAGTAAAGAGTAGGAGTAAATGGGTACTTTCCAGAATGGCAGGTAGTGACTAGTGGGGTACCGCAAGGTTCTGTGCTGGGGCCCCAGCTGTTTACACTGTACATTAATGATTTAGACGAGGGGATTAAATGTAGTATCTCCAAATTTGTGGATGACACTAAGTTGGGTGGCAGTGTGAGCTGCGAGGAGGATGCTATGAGGCTGCAGAGCGACTTGGATAGGTTAGGTGAGTGGGCAAATGCATGGCAGATGAAGTATAATGTGGATAAATGTGAGGTTATCCACTTTGGTGGTAAAAACAGAGAGACAGACTATTATCTGAATGTTGACAGATGAGGAAAAGGGGAGGTGCAACGAGACCTGGGTGTCATGGTACATCAGTCATTGAAGGTTGGCATGCAGATACAGCAGGCGGTTAAGAAAGCAAATGGCATGTTGGCCTTCATAGCGAGGGGATTTGAGTACAGGGGCAGGGAGGTGTTGCTACAGTTGTACAGGGCCTTGGTGAGGCCACACCTGGAGTATTGTGTACAGTTTTGGTCTCCTAACCTGAGGAAGGACATTCTTGCTATTGAGGGAGTGCAGCGAAGGTTCACCAGACTGATTCCCGGGATGGCGGGACTGACCTACCAAGAAAGACTGGATCAACTGGGCTTGTATTCACTGGAGTTCAGAAGAATGAGAGGGGACCTCATAGAAACGTTTAAAATTCTGATGGGTTTAGACAGGTTAGATGCAGGAAGAATGTTCCAAAGGATGGGGAAGTCCAGAACCAGGGGTCACAGTCTAAGGATAAGGGGTAAGCCATTTAGGACCGAGATGAGGAGAAACATCTTCACCCAGAGAGTGGTGAACCTGTGGAATTCTCTACCACAGAAAGTTGTTGAGGCCAATTCACTAAATATATTCAAAAAGAGTTAGATGAAATCCTTACTACTAGGGGGATCAAGGGGTATGGCGAGAAAGCAGGAATGGGGTACTGAAGTTGCATGTTCAGCCATGAACTCATTGAATGGCGGTGCAGGCTGGAAGGGCCGAATGGCCTACTCCTGCACCTATTTTCTATGTTTCTATGTTTCTTTATCTTTATGCCCGCCAAGGCAGTTAAGAGCAGAGCGAACTGTGTTACCACTGGAGACGCCATTCAAGAGCTTAACAGGTTGTGATGATGAAGTGCAAGGACCCAGTTGTTCGTTTGGAGTGTAGCGTTACCCCTTTACACTGTGAGTAAGCCAGACCCTTTCCCATTACTTATTGTAGTTCCCTGTATCACCCTGAGCATGACAGCTGGCCAGGAATGTGTTCGAGTGTGATAGAGAGGGTGTTTTATATGGCTTTGTCTATTTGGATGGGAGCCATGTGTGTTGTGTCAGTGAGAGGCGTGTTACAAAAGGCACGGTTTATACGAGTTCTCTGCTGGTGAGGGAGCCATAAGCTGCTTGAGTAGGTACAGTAGTGGGAGAGTGTTGGTGCCCTGTACTGTATCTGACTGTCAGTATGACGCCAGCTTTTTGTGGCCACTCAGAGTTTACTTTTAAAATTTAATGTGGCAGCCTGCTTTCCAATCAGACACCTGACACTGATCCCGGGACAGATTTGCTCCCTGGGCACCGGGCGTTTCGAACTAAACACCTCCAACGAGGTATTAATTTTCTGAAAAGCTCTGACTTTTTACAATGCAAATCCCAGATGTTGGTGCAGGTTGGTTTCCTCCTGTCCCAGCTACACTTTCAACTGATAACTTCAAGCTGTCGAGTGTTACCAGCCCTCTGAAGGACTGCGCTCGCTGTAAATCAAGCCAGACGGCCGTGAGCTGCTGGTAATCAGGGTCTGCGCAGCGGGGAGCCAATGACATCACCGCTGCCTGCCTGGATTCCTGCTGGCCTCACGGCAATATCATCTGAAGAAATGTTGCGATATATGTGGGGCTTTGTTCTCTTTCTGGATAATTCAGTACAGCTGGCACAGGCTGTGGGATGGATTGTGGAGACCATTAAGTGCCCATCTCCGCTCACACCCCCTCCCTCCATAGCACCTTCCCCAAAGCTGGGAAAGCAAATATGGTCGGCTCCCACTGAAACACACATTTAAAACAGTAATTGTCTTTTCAGGAAATTGAACCTGCAAATTACCACCGGCGATATTGGTGAATGAACGCTTATTGTGTCCGTGCTGCCTTCCTCTGCCTGATTTGTTCACGTCGGCATTAACCCGGTTATTTTAAGGGATGTCAGACAAATATTTTTGAGTGTTTGTAAATATCGGCAACAGAATTTCTAGGCTTAGAATTAGAGGAGAATTCTTTTTATGCAGCGAGCTATTATGATCTGAAATGCACTGCCTGAAAGGGCCGTGGAAGAAGATTCAATAATAACTTTCAAAAGAGAATTAGATAAAAACTTGAAAAGAAACATTTGTAGGGCTATGGGGAAAGAGCAGGGGGAGTGGGACTGATTGGAGAGCTCTTTCACAGACACAAAGGGCCAATAGCCTCCTTCTGATTTGTATTATTCTACATGTGTGTGTCTGCGCGTGTGTCTGCGTGTGTCTGTGTGCGTGTGTGTCTGTGTATATCTGTCTGTGTGTCTGCATGTGTGTGTGTGTCTGCGTATGTGTGTTTGCGTGTGTGTGTCTGCGTATGTCTGACTGCGTGTGTCTGTGTCTGTGTCTGCGCACGTGTGTGTGTCTGCGTGTATGTCTGTCTGCATGTGTGTGTGTGTGTCTGCGCGTTTGTGTGTGTCTGCATGTGTGGGTGTGTGAAATCTTTAAATGTTAGGGTGGAAAAGGTGACTTATCGCCTTCATCCTGTGGATGAGTTTTGGAATTTACTGTAATTCTTCCCAGTTCCACAGTCTCCGGACTGTCGGCTGAGCCCTGAGCTGAAATCCCTTTGAAGACGGGCTTCCCTGCATTCATTGCCCTTTACTGTTCTGCTTACTGAGCAGAGCTGTCAGATTCCTGGCAGCGTTACTGCTGCTAAACTTAAGGTGTACTGCCCAGCTCAGGTGGCCCTCCCAGTTGGCACCCAGGACTGAAGGAGCACCAGCGGCTCCGAGTGTCCCAAGTCCCAGAGCGACAAGGTTTGGAGCTATGACTGAACGGACATCTGTCCAATGAGTTGGGAGACGGAGAATGACTGGGTGATTTGGAGTTGTGAAGAAATGGGCCAGATTTTGCTGTAGCAGGGCATCTAAGGGTGTCTGCCGTTAGTTAGACTTGCACCTACACCCTTCAGCTCAAAACATTTTTAGCCACAATGCTGCTGAAAGTGCGAACTGATAACGGCGTCGCGAAGGAAACAGGGCTTCTGGGAACTGAGTGAACAGGGCAATAACAGGTATCTCCTTAACCAACCAGACTTAAGGATTGGGAAATAAATAGTGGATGGACTGAGAATGAGGGTGTGAATCAGAGTCCAATCAGGTACAGAAAGAGAACTAAAGAAAGATTGTATTAAGAGAGATAAAAGAGATAGAAAGGAAAAGTAAGGAAAAAAATATAACATTTAAAATTTGAAATCTTCCCAAAAAATTCAAAACTGGAGGAGTGAGACTCCATACTTGTAATCGTTAATTTTCAGTGCCAGAGAGGTTGATCAGCAGTGATGAACACTTATCGCTCTGATAGAAGGGTACTTGCGCTACTAATTACTAGCCCTCAATATCTGCGGAAAGTTTAGTTCATATCTATTGCGCAAATACAGCAACCACGCCATTCAAAGCATGTCGATGGTGAGGCAGACAGTGGGCTGCTGTCTCCGCAAAGCTCACAGTGGAGTGCGCACCTCAGCCTGCAGCTTTTGGATACTGGCGTTGAACATCTGTCCCTCGCCTGAAGTTGTTGGACTATTTACGTATAACTAATGGTGAGCGTCATCAGCCTCACTGTTACTCTGACAGCAAATCCTGGCCCATTATTTTTGTGGTTTGGTTGGACTCTGCTATGGGGAGTGAGTGCCGTCTTCCCAACCCAAAAATTAACTTCGGCTTTTAAGTGCCAGCCGTGGCTCAGTCGTAACACGTGCGCCTCAGCGTCGGAAGCATGTGTCAGATATCCAGGCTGACATTCCAATGCAGCACTGAGGGAGCGCTGCAGTGCTGGAGGTGCTGTTCTTCGAATGTGACGTTCAACTAAGGCGCTGTCTTCCCTCTCAAGTGGGTGTAAAAGATCCCGTGGCACCTAGTTTGATGAAGAACAGGGGAATTCTCCCCAGTGTCCTGGCCAATACTTATCTTTCAACCAGCATCATTAAAACAGATGATCTGATCATTATCACATTGCTGTTTGTGGGTTTGCTGTGTGAAAATTGTCTGCCGCTTTTCCGACATTATAACATTGACTACGCTCCAAAAGTATTTCTTTGGCTATAAAACGATTTGGGACATTCTGAGGTCATGAAAGGCGCTATAGAAATGCAATAATGTTCCTTCCCTAACCCCAGCATTTGCATTCTCCTTTAACGAGGCTGCAGTACAGGATGTGCTGGAGAGAGTTGAGTTGCCTTTGCCACTGATTTACACCTCCGTGATCCACTGGTTATGGGATGGGGCAGCTTGAGCCTTTACATGGTTGTGGGGAGTAGGAATCTCAGTCTGGAAGCTGTGCCCCTCACCTCCAGGTGCCATGACTCAAGACAGCAACATGCTGTGTGCCCCACTCGCTCTTCATACCCGTCATTATCAGCACCTTCGCACAATTCTTGGGTGAGTGGCGCACTGAGTCATCCATACCAGGTCTCAACTGGAACAGTGCCCATGGAACAGGACCCGAGCACGGAGTCACTGGTTGGGCTACGACAATCGGCCCTGGGGTTGAGGAAAGGGATAGACCACTCAGTGTTCTCACCGCTGATTGCCACTCAACGGCCCCGGCTGGAGAAGGATAGGCATCCGATACGATGCACTCCACAGCTGAATAGCCAGCTGATGGGCATTGTCTAGGCCCACACACGAAAAGCAGCCATTTGGGAGAGTTAGTGGCAGCCCGCTGATGTCCCTGTGACTATCTCTGCCACAGTCAGTCCCCTCAGGAGGGAAGAAAGTATACGGCGAATAAATCGAATCGTTTTATGGACCAACATCTTAACAGATGGAATTTTGCAGAACGGTGCAGTCTGGTGTGACTCTGTCACAGACACCTGCGAGATGTCCAGGTACAGAGGTGCCGTTAAAAATGCCAACAGCTGGAGGAGATTAAGCTGAGTCTGGGCCCAGCTGCCTGCGATCAATCCCGTCTCTCAGAACCCGGCTCATGCTGGCTCAGACTGGAGCACATTGTGTGGGTAGAATGGGAGCACAGCCTGTTTGTGAAGGTTTCGCATTTTTTGGGGGAAATTTAAGAGGTGGTGTGAAATTGGAGACTTTGGCCGCATAACTAATTGACATTTTACACTGTGCGAGCAGGCAGTGTCTGAGACTGGAGCACACGGCATTATTCCGCGGCTCCGTCAGGAAAACACGGGAAAATGAGCACTCCTCCAAGTCTGGCATCTTGCCTCTCCCCGATTTTCATCGCCCCACCATCGGCGGCCGTGCCTTCAGCTGCCTGGGCCCCAAGCTCTGGAATTCCCTCCCATTCACTCCGCCTCTCTACCTCTCTCTCCTCCTTTAAGAACCAATCTCTTTGACCAAGCTTTTGGTGACCTGTCCTAATATCTCCTTATGTGGCTCGGTGTCCAATTTTGTTTGATAACGCTCCTGTGAAACGCCTTGGGACTTTTCTTTATTGGATTAAAAGTGCTCGAGAAAGATAAGTTGTTGTTATTGAGTCACCCCCTCTGAAGGTGGTATCTCTTCTTGGGATAGGGGCATTCCGCAGGTATTGGTAACTCTTTGGTACCTCAGCCTTGTGCGCTTAGATAGTGAGCAGTGGTGGGCTATTCAACATGGAGGGCATCACAGTCAAGACTAAACTTTTCCCCGTAAAACATGCACAGATGCAGACTTTCCCACAGGAGTCACTGGATCGCAATGGGGAGTGGGCGTACCACACTGATTCCTTTACCCCACCCCTGGCCTGGGTGCATTGAGGCCAGACACAGCACCATGACCATGGAACAAGCCCCGAGCATGGAGTTACTGTCATTAGAAGAGTAAAGGGAGAAAATTGGAGGGGGAAAATATTACAAGGGACATTCGAAGGTTCTAAGCTCAGTTCCTATATAAGAATTGCAGCGCTCCCTACATGTTGAAATTGTTGATGTAACAGTACTGTTTGCAGAGTGAGTCTGGGAACCGACTGAAAAGAACTGAAACAAATAGCATTCACACATGGCTGTGAGTGTTCAGTGTCAGCCGTGGCTCAGTGGGTAGCCCACTCACCTCTGGGTCAGAAGGTTGTGGGTTCAAGTCCCACTCCAAGGCCTTGAGCACAAAATCAAAGCTGACATTCCAGGGGAGTGCTGCACTGTCAGAGGTGCTGTCTTTCGGATGAGATGTTAAACCAAGGCCCCGTCTGTTCTCTCTGCAAAGGATCCCACTGGTGCTATTTCGAAAAAGAGCAGGGGAGTTCTCCCCTGGTGCTCTGGTAAATAATTATCCCTCAACAAACATCACTAAAACGGATGATCTGGTCACTGGATGTTTGTGGGAGCTTGCTGTGCGCACATTGGCTGCCATGTGACAATAATTACAACAGTGACTATACATCAAAAGTACTTCATTGGCTGCGAAGCGCTTTGCGACGTTCTGAGGTCAGGAAAGGTGCTATATAAATGCAAGTCTATCTTTATTCTTTCTCAATGCTTCGAACGGGAGCCCAGCTGGGAATAACTGTGCCCCGACCACATGTCAGGTGTTTTTTTGCTGCTGCATTGAGTTTGAGAGTGTGATGGGGGCCAGGACTCGCGATTCCACTCACTCCCATTTACATCCCCGCCTGGCACTGGGCACCAGCCAGAGGCAGAAATGGAAAACCAGCCACCAGATCCCAGAGGGTCTCTCCCCGTGCGCACCGGGGGAGGGTCAGTCAGCGCACTTGCATCTTCAAGTGCCGCTGGTGGTGGGAGAACAGCGCCTGCTTGTTGGTGGGTGCAAGTTTAGAACATGAAGGTGGTTTAACGTAGCAGCCTTGACTCAGTGCTCGCACTCTTGCCTCCGAGTCAGGAAGGTTGTGGGTTCAAGCCCCTCCTCCCGGGAGTTGAGTCCATAATCCAGGCTGACACTTCAGGGCAGCAGTGTGGGGGTACCGCACTGTCGGAGGTGCCGTCACTCGGATAAGCTGTTAAACTAAAGCTGTCTTCATATAATTATATAGCACAGAAGGAGGCCATTCGGTCCATCGAGCCTGTGCTGGCTCTTTGAAAGAAAGAGTGATCCAATTGGTTCTACTCCCCCCGCGCTGTCCCTGTAGCTCTCAAATTGTATCTCTTTGGAAAGTCAGTATTGAATCTGTTACCACAACACTTTCAGGCAGTGCATAATAACCCAATGCAATCTTCCCACTGGTCCTTTTGCCAACTGTGTCCTCTGGTGCCCTCCTGCCACTGAAAACTCATTTACTCTATCAAAGCCCCTCACCATTTTGAACAACAAAGGGTAAAATAATGAAAGGGATAGACAAGATAGAGGCGGGGAGGTTGTTTCCACTGGTCGGGGAGACTAGAACTAGGGGGCACAGCCTCAAAGTACGGGGGAGCCAATTTAAAACCGAGTTGAGAAAGAATTTATTTTCCCAGAGGGTTGTGAATCTGTGGAATTCTCTGCCCAAGGAAGCAGTTGAGGCTAGCTCATTGAATGTTTTCAAGTCACAGATAGATAGATTTTTAACCAATAAGGGAATTAAGGGTTATGGGGAGCGGGCGGGTAAGTGGAGCTGAGCCCACGGCCAGATCAGCCATGATCTTATTGAATGGCGGAGCAGGCTCGAGGGGCTAGATGGCCTACTCCTGTTCCTTATTTATATGTTTCTTATCTTATGTTTCTTATGTAACATAGTGGTTATGTTCCCATTAAGATGAATTTAAAAGATCTAGGACACGATTTGAAGGAGAGCAGGGACGTTCTCCTCGTTAATATTTATTCCTGAATCCATACCTTCAAAAGTGGGTTAACTGATCATTTATCTCATTGCTGTTTGTGGGATCTTGCCGTGAACAAATTGGCTGCTGTGTTCGACTATAAAACAACAGTGACCATGCTTCAAAAGCAATTCATTACGTGAAGCGCTTTGTGATGTTCTGAGGATGTGATAGGCGCTATATAAATGCAAGTTCTTCCTTCCTTTCCATGTTTGTGACATGCAGAGGGAGTTATGCCTGCGGGGAATGCAAGCTGCCTGCACAGAATCAAAGAATGGCAGCGATTACGTCCATCTCCGAGTGCTGCCACTCAGCTCCCGGGCTGCTTTCTGTGCCGATCTCAGTGCTATTGCCGGGATTGTCAAACACGTGCACAGGATCATCTCTCTTTTGATCTATGGTGTGAGACCGAGCAGGAATGCTCGCCTGTACCTGACCCCAGCACCTGAGGTATCCCCGTGTCCCCACCGGGCTGACAAAGATTTATGGCCCCTCACAATTGCCACCCCGCTGCGGACCCTGCAGGTGTGGACCACCCACTAGTGGGCCAGCCCTGGAAGGTGTGAAGTGGGAGTCTGTATGATGAATGGTTCGGGGACTTGGTCCAGAGTTAAACGAGGTCCTGAGGCGGTTTAGAATTATTATCGTCCTCTGGCTGTGTGAAACTGCAACAAATTAAAGACCCTGGGCACTTGAGAGGGGGAGAAGTATTTTTTGGGAGGGGCAGTATGTTCACATCTTCCTTTAATCTGCTGTCTTTTAGGGCTAATCCCAATCCTGATCCCCAGGGAGAACCAACAGCAGGGAAGGTGGTAGAATCTCTGTGCTGTACTCGGGGGCAGGGGGCAGGGGGCGGGCAATAAAGAAAGAACTGGCATTTAGATACCATCTCTCAGAAACAAAGTGATCAAAATTCAGCACCGCCGTTTTGGAGGCGGTAACACCGCCTGAACGGTGATTTTACCGCCTCAAACTGCTAAATTCAGTTTTCCCGCCCAAAGATGAGAGAGCAGCGCTATAAGTGGCATTGCACACTCACCCTCGGGTGCCAAAGGAGCGACATCTCAGGAGGCCGACCGAATTTCCCGGCGGTGGGCTGCTGGTAGGCCAGTTGAAAAAAACGAAAAAAGAAAGTTTCCGAAAATGTCTCTGACCCTCACCCACACTTCCCCACTGTGCCACTAATACATAACCGCTGAAGAAATTAAAGTTAGCAACTTGCCTTGATCCCTGGACGTTAGCGTCCCAGGATACCCAATGTCCCGCCAGCTTTCCCAGGCTGTACGAACGCCTGCCCGTAAGGCCACTGTACTTACCTTATTTCGCAGCCGCGGTGCCAAGTGGGCGTTGCACGCTTGATGACATCACCACGTGGGTGGTGGTAGAGCGCAAAGCGGTACCTCTTGGCGCTGCCCCCACCGCCCAACGGAATTTCTCCGGTGGCCAGGAACCGGCTCCCTGCCGACGGTAAGTCCTTAGCCGCTCCTATCCGACGCTAACTGGTGGCGTAATAAACCGAATTTTGACTCCAAAGTGCCTTACATACAATGAACATGAGGGAAAGGGAATAGAGGCATACAGACACAGACTAAGAGGGGTAGTTGGAGGTGGGAGGAGGCTCATTTGGAGTATGAACACTGGCATAGGCGGATTGGATCGAGTGGTGTGTTTTTATGCATGGATTTTGTGTAATTACATTATGTAGGGACTGTTACTATATAGCGAAATGCAGAAGCCATTTTGTACTCAGACAGTCATGACACTTTCTCTGTTTTTGGTTGAGGGAAGAGTGTTAGTCAGGATGCCTTGATAATCATAGTATCAGAGAATGGTTACAGCTCTTCTGCAAATCCTTTCCTGGGATCGTCAACATGCATCAGAACCAATGGAACATGCACACAGGACTTCAGTTAACAACCCCTCCGACTGTGCAGTACTCCCTCCGTACTGCACTGAAGTGTTAGCCTAGATTATGTGTTTGAGTCCTGAAATGGGGCTTGAACACAACCTTCTGCCTCAGAGGCAAGAGTGCTACAAACTGAGTCAAATGAGCATCAGATTGGTATAGACTGCCAATTTCTTCAGTTAGTCAGTGACGTGGAGTCTCTCGAAGATTGCTGAGCATACATTTGGGAGGAAGGAGAATATTTTTCAGACTCCATAACAACATGGCACACATGGTACATTGAAGCAATTTCTGATAGTTACCTTCCCTTATGTTAAACCATCTTCACAGCCCACCTCTTACTGCGCCCACTTTTCTGCCTCTTTCAGAACCCTGCTCCTGTTAGTCAAGGACTTTTATGTATCAGCCATGGCTCACTTTAACCTCTGAGTCAGAAGGTCATGGGATCAAGCCCACTCCAAAGGCTAAACCAAATGATCTAGGCTGACACTCCCAGTGCAGGTGCCGTCGTTCGGATGAGACGTTAAACCGAGGCCCATCCTGCCCTCTCAGGTGGATGTAATAGATTCCATGGCACTACTCAAAGAGCAGGAGAGTTAGAGTATTTGCAGCACAGAAAAAGGCCATTCGACCTAACTGGTCTGTGCCGGTGTTTATGCTCCACACGAGCCTCCTCCTACAGTACTTCATCTTCCCCCATCAACACACCCTTCTATTCCTTTCTCCCTCATGTACTTACCTAGCTTCCCCTTAAATGCATCTAAATAATTCACCTCAACTATTCCTTGCGGCAGAGTTTCACACTCTCATTACTCTGGATTTATTGGTGACTAGCTTTTATTAATGGGCCCTGGTTTTGATTTCTCCCCACAAGTGACAACATTCTCTCTGTGTCTACCTGATCAGACCCATCATCATTTTAAAGAGCTCGATCAGGTTACCTCTGAGCCTTCTCTGTTCTACAGTAAAGAGCCCCAGCCTGTGCAATATCTCCTGATAGTTATAACCTCTCACTTCTGGTATCATTCTTATAAACCTTTTCTGCACCTTCTCCAGTGCCTCTCTATCCTTTTTGTAATATAGAGAGCAGAACTGTGCACAGTGCTCTTGGTGTGGTCTAAGCAAGGTTCTATACCAGTTTAACCTAACGCCTCTGCTTTTGAATTCTATTCCTCTGGAAATGAACACCAGCGCTTTGTTTGCATTTTATATGGTTCTGTTAACCTGCATTGCTACTTTTAATAATTTGTGAGTCTGTAACCCTAGATCCATCAGCTCCTCTAGCCCATTTAGACTCTTATTTTCCAAGGAGTAGGTAGCTTTCTTATTCCTCCGACCAAACTGCATCACGTCACATTTACCTATGTTGAGATTCGTTTGCTATTTACATGCCCATTCTGCATGTTTGTTAATGTCTTCTCCCTGGTGTCCTGGCTGATATTTATCCCTCAGCAAACATCACAAAAACAGATTATCTGGTCATTATCACATTGCTGTCTGTGGGAGCTTGCTGTGCGCAAATTGACCACACTTCAAAAAAGTACTTCATTGGCTGTAAAGCGCTTTGGGAGGTCCTGAAGCCGTGACAGGCACTATAGAAATGCAAGTTCTTTCTTTAAGTAGGTTTTGTCAGTGAACTGGATGAGCTCCAGCTAGCACACAACAGCCCCCAGACAAGAAACGGCATGAGGAGTTCGGACAAGGGTCTACAGCCTAAATGTTCAGCATTTGTTTCGCTTTTAGATTCTGGCTGCGGATTTCCGGCATTCTCTATTTTAAATTTCAGATGTGCAGCATTTGTGTGTTTTGTCTACGACAAGGGCAGAGTTTAGACATTCCAGGCAAAAGCTCCAGTGAAGTTTTCAGACAATTTCAGGGAGACAAGAAGAGATGCAAGGACTGATTCCCTCTGGAGGGAGAAAGTTGCCCCAAAGCAGACTGCGTTGACAGGCGACAGGCAGAGACACAGAGGCAATGATCTGAATACCGTGCTTCAAGAGGAACAATGTTCCATCCAATAAACGCCGGCTGCTTATCGACCTTATATAGCAGCCACTCTGCATATGTGAAAGATCACAGCTGGCAGTGTCCTGCAGTAATTTACTGAACTCGTTCTCAGTCATTATCTGCTGGAGGACCTCAGCAACAGAGAGGCCTTGACTAGCCCTGGACAACACTCCAAAACTCGTTTAATGGAGCTGGAGGCTCGGGCGGTGTAAATTGTGTTTATTTTTGCCCTTGAGAAGTCTAACACTATTTGTTGTATGTTCAAGGCCCCATTCAGCACAAAACTCTATCTAGAAGCAATTATCAGCCTCTTTCCCCACACAGTGCACCTGATTCAGGAGTCGAGAAGTGTCCACTCCAGTTTCTTTCTCAAGCTAATGGAGATGTACTTGGCCCCTTTTACTCCGAAGCTCTGTTCCAGCTGCTTTCCGAAAGAAATCTCAAGCTTATCATAGTGCAGAAAGTTAATTACACGAAAAAACAACCCAGCAAAGCAATGCAGCGATACAGCTGCCAGCAATCTGTGGCTTGGAAGCTGGAAATTCCTGATGACAGACATTAGGGACAAGTAAGGTTGCCAACTCTGATTGGGCCTATTCCTGGAGGTTTCATCACAGGACTTCCCACTTCCAACCGCCCCGCCCAGTCAAACGGCATGTTTTGTTGCCCCATCGCTGGTATTTTTCTAACTAATAAATGAAATGAAAAAAAAAACACACGGGGTGAGAAATTCGGCCGTGCCTCTGTTGCGGCGTTAATCCAGGCGGAGCGGTAACTTTTAGCGCCTTGAAAAAGTTTGCTCCTCCCGCCCAGAAATTCGTCAGAATCGGTCGAAGAACTGACGGACGATAAATCAGCCGTTGCACACCAGAGCTGGGTGGCGATAACGAAAATGCCGCCGCTGAATTTAATCGAGTCATTGCACATGCGCCGAACTCCGATTCAGATCCCGGGAAAAGCTGAATCTTAAAGGCGCGGCATGGTAATGCACCCGTTAAAGTTTTCAAAGTCACTTTTTCTGAAGCTGAACTCTTCTTTCTGTCTGCTGCTGCAAACTGGGAGGCTCACGCACCGTGCTGTGTGTAAACGTTGCACTGACTGTGACCTCCCAGGGAAGCGCTTCCGCATCCCTTTAAGTAGCCGCCAGTTAAAGATTCTGCAAGCCTGCACCAACTGTTTTTCCAGATGTTGTTTTTGGCAACCCCACCTAATTTACCGACCGGGGTGCAAGCGTAGGCATTGCACCTGGAATACGTCATGACCGGAGTGATCATCAGCAGGTTTGCACCTCCGGTGAGCCTCGAATGAATTTTCGGTCGGGCGCTAAACGGCGCGCTCCCGGTCAGTAACCTCTTACGCTCCCATTCTACCATCACATGCTGCGTTCCAACATCTCACTCAGGGCCGGGCCTTCAAGTGAGATTCTACGCAGCGAGTAGCAGTAGGCTATTCAACTGTGAAAAGAGAACCTGGCTTGTACGATATGACACTTTATGCTATTAAATTATTTCATTTTCGAAGTGCAGCCTTTCCCACAAACAGCAATGAGATGGATGACCAGTTAACCTGCTGACTTTGAAAGAAAGAACTTTCATTTAAACAGCGTCTTTCACAGCCTCAGGCGTCACAAAGCATCCCACAAATAGCAATGTGATAATGGCAGGGTAATCTGGTTTTAGCGAGGTTGGTTGAGGGATGAACATTGGCCAGGACACCAGGGAGAACTCCCCCGCTCTTCTTTAAAAGACTGCCGTGGGATATTGTACACCCACCTCAGAGGGCAGATGGGGCCTCAGTTTAAAATCTCATCTGAAAGATGGCAGCTTCGATAGTGCAGACTCCCTCAGTACTGCACTGGAGTGTCAGCCTAGACTTTGTGAAGTGATTGTATTTATACCATGCAGAGCCCAAAGGCTGACTATTAGGCACATTTTCTATTTCCAGCAGAAAATGGGATCTAAGGGGAGCGAATGAGAAGGGGTTTAGTCCATGGGGATTCTATATAATCAGGGTGAATGGGAAGGGGTTCAGACTATGGCGAGTCTATACAATGAGAGTGACTGGGAAGGGGTTTGGCCATTTAAAATTCTATATAACAGGAGTGATTGAGAAGGGTTTTGGTCCATGGTGGATTGCTAAACATCAAATCCAACATGGTCTCTGCTGTAGTACCTGGGCAATGAAACCATTCCTGACCACCTTCATTGATTCGTTTCCATTCTCTTCCTTTCACTTTATCCCGGATGTATCCATTCAATCTCCGAGTCGTTGACACCTCCATGGCTGGCACATTACAATATTCTGCCACACTTCTTACCTGTCATGTACTGCTGGGCTGCAGGAGTTACCAATGAGGAATTTCTGGCCCATCATTGCTCAATGTGCTCCATATTCTTTCAACCAAATACCCTCTGCTGCTCCATCCATCCCTTCAATAGCTGCTGTATCATTCCTGATAGAAAAAACTCCACCTTTCTCTGTAGGTTGCCTTTCCAAAGCCCTGAGTTCCTGTTCTCACCCATCTTCTGCCGTCAACTACCTTTCCCAGTTGTCTATATTGATATTCTTGCTAGCAGAATATAACTCATTCGCACTCATACTGCTGACACATGTGCACTCACACTACGCCCACATACACACATGCACACATCACACACCACTCCACACATACTCCACACACACTTACACACATCACACATCACCCAACCCACACACACACTCCACAACACTTATCACACCCCACTCCACACATACTCCACACACACTCACATACACTTACACACATCACACCCCACTCCACACATACTCCACACACACTCACATACACTTACACACATCACACCCCACTCCACACATACTCCACATCCACTCACATACACTTACACACATCACACACCACCCAACCCACACACACACTCCACAACACTTATCACACACCACTCCACACACAATCCACACACACTCACACACACTTACGCACATCACACCCCACCCCACACACACTTACACACACCACCCACCCCACACACACACTCACACACATCACATACCCCTCCACACACACACACTCCACACACTCTTACACACATCACATACCACTCCACACACACACTCCTCACACACTTACACACATCACATATCACTCCACACACACACTCACACACATCACATACCACTCCACACACACACTCCTCACACACTTACACACATCACACACCACTCCACACACACTTACACACATCACACACTATTTGACACACACTCACATACAATTACACACATCACACACACCTCACACACACTCCATGCACACAGTCACGCACACTTTCTCCTTCACTCATATATTCCCTCTCTCACTCTGTCTTGTTCCCCATCCTGGTGGTGGGGGTGGGGGGGGCGTTTGGGGTTCATCATCTCTTGTAGGGTGTCTTTTTAAATAACGTCAAACTGCTCCCAAGGTTTTGCCATGGTCATCTGCAGTAGTACCTGAGCTGCGGTATCAGAGATGAGATCAGTTATCTGTGTAATAAGGCTGATTGGGTAATATTCCAGTTAAACTGATGACAAACATAAGAGGTCCATGGATAGAAACTGAGCCCACACAGGGTTCAAGTGACGAGCTGATAAGTGTTTCCACAGACAGACAGACAGAACGAGAGGAGTATCTCCGGGTCAGAGACACATGCTCTAATACTTACTGCCCGGAGTTGTTGCAGAGACACCACAGCTGGGAGCAGCAATACCCACTCCCACGGTTCAAATCATTGACAGAGCTTCCGTTTTCCCCTGGCTTTCTTTCCATTTCATCTGCCAAAGGAACTTATACCCTGGGCTGGGATATGGTTCCATGGACACTGGACTGGAATATGGTTAATAGACACTGGGCTGGGATATGGTTAATGGACACTGGGCTGGGATATGGTTAATAGACACTGGGCTGGGATATGGTTAATGGACACTGGGCTGGGATATGGTTAATAGACACTGGGCTGGAATATGGTTAATGGATACTGGGCTGGAATATGGTTAATAGACACTGGGCTGGGATATGGTTAATGGACAGTGGGCTGGGATATGGTTAATAGACACTGGGCTGGAATATGGTTAATAGACACTGGGCTGGGATATGGTTAATAGACACTGGGCTGGGATATGGTTAATGGATACTGGGCTGGAATATGGTTAATAGACACTGGGCTGGGATATGGTTAATAGACACTGGGCTGGGATATGGTTAATGGAGACTGGGCTGGGATATGGTTAATGGACACTGGGCTGGGATATGGTTAATAGACACTGGGCTGGGATATGGTTAATGGACACTGGGCTGGAATATGGTTAATAGACACTGGGCTGGGATATGGTTAATAGACACTGGGCTGGGATATGGTTAATGGACACTGGGCTGGGATATGGTTAATGGACACTGGGCTGGAATATGGTTAATAGACACTGGGCTGGGATATGGTTAATGGACACTGGGCTGGAATATGGTTAATAGACACTGGGCTGGGATATGGTTAATGGACACTGGGCTGGGATATGGTTAATGGACACTGGGCTGGAATATGGTTAATAGACACTGGGCTGGGATATGGTTAATGGACACTGGGCTGGAATATAGCTCCATGGTTCCACGGCCATTCCTCATGTGAGTTTAGACAGTGAGTGTCCGCGGGTCAATCAACCGGGGCGAATATCACAACCCGACCCGACCCTGTCCTCACCCAATGCCCACAAGGGATCACTGTACAGTGGTCGAGAGCAGGAAGCACTGATGATTTCCCCTCCTCGCCTGCATGTGCCAAGGCCCGCTGTAGCAGCGAACCTCAACTCTGGCTAATCACAGAGCAATGAGCGTACCTGGAACCCTCTGAGGCACACTATCACACCGGGCTAAACACCTACTCAAGGAGCCATTAAGGCAGCTCGTTCCCGACAATGTTGGAGAGTCAGGTGAAGATGGAAGACCCCATTTTGAACCAAGCTTGTAAAGCCCCCCTGGCTCGCGATGGATGCGGATAATGACAGGATTTCTTGGTACATTACCAGCAGTTTGAATTACAGTTTCTGACCTTTATTTCAACCCAGAGAGATCTGAGATACCACTCCGCTCCGCAAAGCATGAATCTGTTTCTCATCACCCACCTCCACCATCGCAAGAATGCAACTCAATCCGCAAACGATGATCCATTCGAGGAGCAGCATGAACATCGCCGTCTGCTCTGTGCCATAGCGGCAGTAAGGGTCAGGAAGTGCAGCCTAGGAGTGGCACCTGAACTCATCAATCATCAACACCATTCAGCTCATCTCTCCTTACAAATAAAATACTTACAGGGCTCAGGCATGTTCCTCATGTTAAAAGGTGCAGAGTGTGACTGAAATGATCTCCTCAGAGGAATGCTGATTTAGATTCCGCGACAGTTGGCCGATTCGAGCGGGGGCTGGTTGTCGTTATGTGCGTCGTGCCTCCTCCAACCTTTCTCTGCCCCTCTCCCCAAGGCGCTGGCCTCTTGACCGGTGCCTGCTGCCTTCTACTACTCAGTCCCAAGTGTCAGCTGTGGCTCAGTGGGCAGCGCTCTCGCCTCTGAGTCAGGAGATTGTGGGTTCAAGTCCCACTCCACAGAGACTTGAGCACTCCAGTGCAGTACTGAGAGAGTGCCGCACTGTCAGAGGTTCTGTCTGCATGATGAGATACTAAACCGAGATCCTGTCAGGCGGATGTAAACGATTCCCTGGCACTATTTCGAAGAAGAGCAGATGCGTTTTCCCTAGTATGCTGGCCAATATTTATCCTTAAAACAGATTATCTGGTCATTGTCAAAGAGCTGTTTGTGGGAGCTTGCTGTGCACAAATTGGGTGCTGCGTTTCCTACATTAAAACAGTTACTGCACTTCAAAAAAAGGAACTTCATTGGTTGTAAAGAGCTTTGGGATGTCCTAATGTTTTATTTTCTTCAGTGGCCATTCTTCACGTGTGAGGCCAGAGAGTGATCAGGCTAATCGACCACAGGGTTCACCACAACTGAGCCCCATCCTGCCCACAACACATAACAGCATAAGAAATAGGAGCAGGAGCCTGCTCCGCCATTCAATAAGATCATGGCTGATCTGATCTTGGCCTCAGCTCCACTTCCCTGCCCGCTCCCCAGAACTCCTGACTCCCTTATCGCTCAAAAATCTGACTGTCTCCGCCTAAAATATATTCAATGACCCAGCCTCCACAGCTCTCTGGGTAGAGAATTCCTCAGATTCACGCCCCTCTGAGAGAAGAAATTCCTCCTCATCTCCGTTTTAAATGGGCGAACATGAATACGAACACGCAGGGGAACTTTCTATGAGGGGTCTGTGAGCAACAATCTGGCTGATGCCCGGCTGATATTTAGTTTCCCCCCCGCACAGCGCACAGACCCTGAGGCTGATCGCAGTAGTGTCGATGCTGGCATGGTTGAGTTCGGTACAGGCGCGGAACTGAGACTGGGGTCTTCCTGGTCTGTGGGGCCCAGTACCGTGCCAGACTGCTGCATTTACCAGCTGGGCATTCACTAACACTCTCCAGTCTGGGCCAATTTCATTCTTTATAAAAATAGAAATGGAGATATCTTAATTCTCTGGTGCAAGAAACCAAAGCTGCCACCCTACAGCCAGAAAGCTCCATCCAACGGTAAACATCAAGGTGGATGATGTGGGTGTTGAGGGATGGAGCAAGCCCCTCAGTTTGGATCAAACACTCGTTCTCACAGAATGGTGGAGTCCATGACAGGTTAGAATGTAGGTGAACTGTAGGAGGTGATTAAATAGTTGTGTAAAATGTACATGGGCTGTGGGAGGAGATTAAATGGGTGGGTTGAAGTTGCATGTTGCTCTGGTGGAGTAGGGGATGCTTTCTCTGAGTTTGTGGTTGAGGCAAGTTTTGAGGCAGAGTAGAGGGACATTTACTTTGCATCTGGGAGTGCTTGATGTTGACAGCGGGTTCCTGAATTCCATTTCTTAGCATCCCTCACCTTGATAAAAAATCAAGTTTACAGGTCCTGGGACAGATTAGGAGACGATTCTGGATCTCAACAAGGGGGGGATGGGGCGGGGGGGGTGGGGGGAGATTGTGCGGGATCAGGTAGACAGGAGCGGGAACGGGAGGTCGAGGCCTATATAAAGTCTAGTGGCAGTCGGAGGAGGCAGGGACAAAAGTTTTAAAAAAAAATCAAAATTGAAGTGTGTCGTCACAGCCAAGCGGGTAAGTGATTGGCTGGTGGACTGGTGTGTATTTTTCTTTTCTTTTCTTTTTCTTTTCATTGACCTTTGGCATTGTTGTAAGTAGGATCTGCCAGTAAATATATGTGATCTTTATTATCTAGGGAGAGTCAGTTAATTAAATTGGCTGTTTGCTGAGTAGCGGCTGGGTGTGTTGTGCTAAGGTTTAGAGTTTAGTTCTACTCGATAGTTGCGAGTGTAACTAGAGGGATGGCAGGGCAGCTCAGTCCCATGGATTGCACATCCTGTGGCATGTGGGAAGTCCCCGGTGCTTCGCGCAGCTGGGGTGACCACGTGTACAGGGGGTGTCTCCAGCTGCACCAACTCGAGCTCCGTGTTTTGGAGCTTGAGCGGCAGCTGGGGTCACTGCGGTGCATCCGCGAGACTGAGAGCCACGTGGATAGCACGTTTCTAGAGGTGGTCACCTCGCAGCTTGATAGTGTGCAGGCAGAGATGGAGTGTGTGACCACCGGACAGAAGAGGAGGACTAGGCAGGTAGCGCAGGAGTCCCCTGAGCCCATCTCGCTCTCCAACTGGTACTCTGTTCTGGGGAGTGCAGCCAGAGCCAAGTCCACAGCACCACAGGTGGCTCAGCTGCACAGGGGGGTGGTGGGGGGGTGGTGGGGGGGGAGGGGGGTGCAGAGGAGGAAGAAGAATGGAAGAGCTATAGTGGTAGGGGATTCAATAGTCAGGGGAGCAGACAGGCGTTTCTGTGGCCACAGTTGTGACTCCAGGATGGTATGTTGCTCCCTGGTGCCAGGGTCAAGGATGTCACTGAGCGGCTGCAGGGCATTCTGGGGGGAGAGGGCGAGCAGCCACAGGCCGTGGTCCACATCGGTACCAATGACATAGGTAGGAAGAGGGATGAGGTCCTGCAGGCAGAGTTTAGGGAGCTAGGAGAGAGATTAAAAAGCAGGACCTCAAAGGTAGTAATCTCTGGATTTCTCCCAGTGCCACGAGCTAGTGAGTACAGAAATAGGAGGATAGAGCAGATGAATACGTGGCTGGAGAGATGGTGCAGGCGGGAGGGCTTTAGTTTCCTAAGTCATTGGCACCGCTTCTGGGAGAGTTGGGACCTGTACAAGCCGGGACCAATATCCTCGCAGGTAGCTTTGCTAGTGCTGTAGGGAGGGTTTAAACTAGCTTGGCAGGGGGATGGGAACCTGAAAATAGATTCAGTAGGGAGGGGAGTAATGCTGAAATTAGCAAGCAAAAATAAACAAAGTGAGTTTGAAGGAGAGAGCAAATAAGCAGGAAAAAAAGGTAAAAAAATAAACTTAAAGGCACTTTGTCTAAATGCACGTAGCATTTGTAAGTTGATGAGTTGACGGCACAAATTGAGACAAATGGGTATGATATGATAGCCATTACAGAGACGTGGTTGCAAGGTGACCAGGACTGGGAATTAAATATTCAGGGGTACTTGACAATCCAGAAGGACAGACAGAAAGGAAAAGGAGGTGGGGTAGCTCTATTGATAAAGGATGGAATCACTGCAATAATGAGAAACGATATTGGTTCAAATATTAAGGGTGTTGAAACAGTTCGGGTGGAGATAAGGAACAATAAAGGGAAAAAGTCACTGATGGGCGTAGTCTATAGGCCCACTAACAGTAGCAACTCTGTTGGTCGGAGCATAAACCAGGAAATAGTGGGGGGTTGTAAAAAGTGAACAGCAATAATCATGGGTGATTTTAACCTCCATATTGATTGGACAAATCAAATTGGTCAGGATAGCCTTGAGGAGGAGTTCATAGAATGCGTAAGTGACGGGTTCCTTGAGCAGCATGTAACGGAACCAACCAGGGAGCAGGCTATCTTAGATCTGGTTCTGTGAAATGAGACAGGATTAATAAACAATCTCCTAGTAAAGGATCCCCTCGGAATAAGTGATCATAGCATGATTCAATTTCAAATTCAGATGGAGTTGAGAAAGTTGGATCTCTAACCAGCGTACTAAGGTTAAATAAAGGAGACTATGAAGGTATGAGGGCAGAGTTGGCTAAACTGGACTGGGACAATAGATTAAAGTGTAGGTTGATGAACAGTGATGTACATTTAAGGAGATATTTCACAACTCTCAAGAAAAATATATTCTAGTGAGAAGGAAAGGGTGTAAGAGAAAAGATAGCCAACCGTGGCTAACTAAAGAAATAAAGAACGGTATCCGATTAAAAACATGGACATACAAAGTGGCCAAAACTAGTGGGAGGGCAGAAGACTGGGAAGCTTTTAAAAGCCAGCAAAGAATGACTAAAAAAATTATTAAGAAAGGGAAGATAGACTATGAAAGTAAACTAGCACAAAATATAAAAACAGATAGCAAGAGTTTCTATAGGTATATAAAAAGGAAAAGAGTGGCTAAAGTAAATGTTGGTCTTAGAGGACGAGACCGGGGAACTAGTAATGGGGAACATGGAGATGGCAGAAACTCTGAACAAATATTTTGTATCAGTTTTTACGGTAGAGGACACAAACAATGGCCCCAAGTTTCCACATGATTTGCTCCTGATTTTTAGGAGCAACTGGTGTAGAACGGAGTATCTTAGAAATCGGAATTCTCCACATTTAGTTTGCTCCAGTTCTAGTCAGGTAGAACAGTTTCACTTTGGCACAGAATTTTTTTTTCAAAAGGGGGCATGTCCGGCCACTTACGCCTGATTTCAAAGTTTCGTGAGTGAAAACTTACTCCAAACTAACTTAGAATGGAGTAAGTGAATATTTTTGTACGCTCGAAAAAACCTTGTCTACATCAGGCGTAGGTTCTAAATTAGGCGTAGGGAACGAGGTGGGGGGGGGGGGGAGGGGGGGCAAGGGAAGTCATTAAATTCTACAATCAATCCTTAGTTATACTTATACAAATATTATACAAATAAATCCAACCTGAATAAAAATTTATAAGCAAAGAAAAGATTAAATAAACCATGTTCCTACCTGTGTGAAAATGCTTCAGGCAGGCCTTTCATGTTGGAGACAGGCAGCGGTGTGGCGTCAGTGTCTCGACGGCAGCGGCAGGCCTTCATTCTCTTCGAGGCTGGCCGCGAAGAAGCAGCACCGGACGGACCCGAGGCCATTCGGCCATGAGATATCAGCGGCGTCAGTGGCTGGCCGGCAGCCGAAGAATCAACGCAGCTCATTAAGGTTCTTGAGGCCATTCGGCCACGCTTTAGGGGCGGCGTCAGTGGCTGGTCGGCAGCCAAAGAGTCAGCAGCGGACGGACGTGAGGCCATTCGGTCATAGGATATCAGCGGCGTCAGTGGCTGGCCGGCAGCCGAAGATACAGCAGCAGCCTTCGAGCTGTGAGGGGGACTGAGGCCATTTGGACAGGGAGAGGCAGCCACATCGACAGTTTTATATTTAAATTTGCAGAATGGGTACTGCATTGTCAACACCACGTATTATTGCAAAGTTGAATTGGCACTCTTATTTCTCCAAACACACAGTCCTTAATTTGCATGCACCAATGCAGCACTGGTTCTGCAAGTTTAGCAGTGAAAAGCTGAACTCACTGATTTCAGCAGGTGATTTATTCAGCAGTGCTGCTAAAAGCACTCCCTCACACACAGAAATATCAAAAAAATTAAATTACAAGCCTTTGCAGGGGTCCAAGAAACAAATCTTCACTTTTTCTGCAGTATTTTAAAAAATGGGCGAGTGCCAATGTTTGTGTGAGACTGCGCGTGCGCGCACGCTCCAACGCGCACGCGCAGGGTTTCCGGCACCACGAAGGCTAATTTAAATTGTACCTGCCCCCTGCTGCTTAGAAAATCGGCGCGAGTGTTAGGCTCCACCCCCTGCTGCGAAGAGCGCGCAGCGCCAAGCAGACATCGAGCTCGAGAATATCGGATTTTTTTTTAGGCGCAGTTTTCGGCTCGGCATGAAACTTGGGGCCAATGTTCCAACAGTGGATAGTCAAGGGGCTTTAGGGGGGAGGAACTTAACATAATCACAATCACTAAGGAGGTGGTACTCAGTAAGATAATGGGATTAAAGGCAGATAAATCCGCTGGACCTGATGGCTTGCATCCTATGGTCTTAAGAGAAGTAGCGGCAGGGATTGTGGATGCATTGGTTGTAATTTACCAAAATTCCCTGGATTCTGGGGAGGTCCCAGCAGATTGGAAAACTGCAAATGTAACGCCCCTATTTAAAAAAGGAGGCAGACAAAAAGCAGGAAACTATAGACCAGTTAGCCTAACATCTGTGGTTGGGAATATGTTGGAGTCCATTATTAAAGAAGCAGTAGCAGGACATTTGGATAAGCAAAATTTGGTCAGGCAGAGTCAGCATGGATTCATGAAGGGGAAGTCATGTTTGACAAATTTGCTGGAGTTCTTTGAAGATGTAACGAGCAGGGTGGATAAAGGGGAACCAGTGGATGTGGTGTATTTGGATTCCAGAAGGTATTTGACAAGGTGCCACATTAAAGGTTACTGCACAAAATAAAAGTTCATAGGGTTGGGGGTAATATATTAGCATGGATAGAGGATTGGCTAACTAACAGAAAACAGAGAGTTAGTATAAATGGTTCATTCTCTGGTTGGCAACCAGTAATTAGTGGGGTGCTGCAGGGATCAGTGCTGGGACCCCAACTATTTACAATCTATATTAATGACTTAGAAGAAGGGACTGAGTGTAACATAGCCAAGTTTGCTGACGATACAAAGATGGGAGGAAAAGCAATATGTGAGGAGGACACAAAAAATCTGCAAAAGGACATAGATGGGCTAAGTGAGTGGGCAAAAAATTTGACAGATGGAATATAATATTGGAAAGTGTGAGGTCATGCACTTTGGCAGAAAAAAAATCAAAGAGCAAGTTATTATTTGAATGGAGAAAGATTGCAAAGTGCCGCAGCACAGCGGGATCTGGGGGTACTTGTGCATGAAACACAAAAGGATAGTATGCAGGTACAGCAAGTGATCAGGAAGCCCAATGGTATCTTGGCCTTTTTTGCAAAGGGGATGGAGTATAAAAGCAGGGAAGTCTTGCTATAGCTATACAAGATATTAGTGAGGCCACACCTGGAATACTGCGTGCAGTTTTGGTTTCCATATTTACGAAATGATATACTTGCTTTGGAGGCAGTTCAGAGAAGGTTCACTAGGTTGATTCCGGAGATGAGGGGGTTGACTTATGAGGAAAGGTTGAGTAGGTTGGGCCTCTACTCATTGGAGTTCAGAAGAATGAGAGACGATCTTATCGAAACGTATAAGATTATGAGGGGGCTTGACAAGGTGGATGCAGAGAGGATGTTTCCACTGATGGGGGAGACTAGAACTAGAGGACACGATCTTAGAATAAGGGGCTGCCCATTTAAAACAGAGATGAGGAGAAATTTCTTCTCTCAGAGGATTGTAAATCTGTGGAATTCGCTGCCTCAGAGAGCTCTGGAAGCTGAAACATTGAATAAATTTAAGACAGAAATAGACAGTTTCTTGAGCGATAAGGGGATAAAGGGTTATGGGGAGCGTGTGGGGAATTGGAGCTGAGTCCATGATCAGATCAGCCATGATCTTATTGAATGGTGGAGCAGGTTCGAGGGGCCGTATGGCCTACTCCTGCTCCTATTTCTTATGTTCTTATGTTATCTGTGGTTTTGAAGGATTGAGAGACGGAAGCTCTGAAAAGTTTGACAACAAGTTGACAAGGAAGGAACTGAACAGATAGTGCAGAATCCTGTTCAGCTGGGCGTGACTGGGTTAAAGTCAGATGATCTCAGCCCTGAAACACAGAGCAGTGCTTGCCAGCATACTGTCATGCAGGCAGGCCCCTGTGAAAGCTATTCTGTGAGTAATTCCTCTCTGGGAGGAGGTGCAGCAATCAGAGGCCGGCACAGCTTGGCTTTCTGCCGCCTCAGTAATTAACAACTCTTTAAAAAAAAAACCTGACGGCTAATCTCCTCACTTTTACTGAGCCCCACACTCCTACAACACGCCCCGAATAGTTTGGTAAAACTGAAAAGCTATGAAGGCAGCGGGGTGATTTATAGACATTTTCCTAGATTGGGTTCAGAGACAGTTACAGTCTCATTTGTGAAATCATCGATTCCAACTCTTAACACACTCCGGGCCTGCTTTCTGTAGGTCTGGCAATTTTGTGCTGTTTAAACAAAGAAAGATTTGTATTTATATAGTGCCTTTCATGACCTCGGGACTGCACAAAGCACTTTACAGTCAATTAAGTACTGCTTGTAGCTGAGAGCATGCAGGAATCAAGCGCAGGCAGTAGAAAGAGCGTGCGGCAAACCAGGCCCACCCTCCCTTTCCCTCAACGACTATCTGTCCCACCTGTGACAGAGACTGTAATTCCCGTATTGGACTGTTCAGCCACCTAAGAACTCATGTTAAGAGTGGAAGCAAGTCTTCCTCGATTCCGAGGGACTGCCCATGATGATGATGATGATGATGATGCTTGTAGTGAAGTAAGGAAGCCAATGTGCACACAGCAAGTTCTCTCAAATGTCCTATAGTCTCTGGAGTGGGACCTGAGCCCACACCCTTCTGACTCAGAGGCAAGGGTGCTACTCACTGAGCCAGGGCTCACACCCTACTTATACAGGCTCACTTCAACAAATGTTGTTCCCAGCTCCTCCCAACTCTGGTTGAGGCTGAGACTTGTCAGCTTGTTGGAAAATGAAGGAGTGAATTAAGGCATAACCTTAAAATTAGAGTTAGGCTGCTCAGGGATGATGTCAGGAAGCACTGCTTCACACAAAGGCTAGTGGCAATCTGGAACTCTCTCCCCCAAAAAGCTGTTGAGGCTGGGGATCAATTGAAAATGTCAAAACTGAGATTGGCATATTTTTGTTAGGCAAGGGTATTAAGGGTTACAGAATCAAGGCGGGTGGGTGGAGTTCAGGTACAGATCAGCTATGATCTCATTAAATGATGGAATAGGCTTGAAGGGCTTCTGTTCCTACAACAGAGACTGTTGGGTAGATGACGAATTTTTGAGGTGATGTGAGTTTTGCCATAAACAAGACAGTCTGTTTCATTTTCAAATCTCTTTGTTTAAATATATTGTGCAGGACCTTGGCTGCACAATGAGGGTAGGTTCACTGACCAGTTCCGAGTTTGATTGTTGACTTCAGCTGGAGAGCTACAATTAGCCTCATAGACTCTGGGCCGGTGGAGGTGAAACATTAGCTAGGGTTCCTGCTTCTGTTTAAGGTGTGAGCTGTGGCTCAGTGGGTAACAAGCCTGCCTCGGGCTCAGAAGATCCTGGGTTCAAGCCTTGCTCCAGGGACTTAAGCACAAAATCTAGGCTTACACTCCAGTGCAGTGCTGAGGCAGCGCTGCACTGAGACGTTAAACCGGCACCCCATCTGCTCTATCAGATGGGCGAAAAAGATCCCATGCTACTATTTCGAAGAAGATCGTCCTGGTCAATATTTATTGCTCAACCAACATCACCAAAACAGATGATCTGGTCATTATCACATTGCTGTTTGTGAGAGCTTGCTGTGCGCAAATTGGCTGCTGTGTTCCCTACATTATAACTACACTTCAAAAGTACTTTAGGTATTCTGTGACAAATGTCTCACCTCCTGACTCCCCAAAGTCTTTCCACCATCTACAAGGCACAAGTCAGGAGTGTGATGGAATACTCTCCACTTGCCTGGATGAGTGCAGCTCCAATAACACTCAAGAAGCTCGACACCATCCAGGACAAAGCAGCCTGTTTAATCGGCATCCCATCCACCACCTTCAACATTCTCTCCCTCCACCACCGACATGTACCATCTACAAGATGCACTGCAGCAATTCACCAAGGCTTGTTCTGCAGCACCTCCCAAATTCACGATCTCTATCACCTCGAAGGACAAGGGTAGCAAGCGCATGGGAACACGATCACCTGAAAGTTCCCCTCCGTATTACACACCATCCTGACTTGGAAGTATATAGTCATTCCTTCATTGACGCTGGATCAAAATCCGAATATTACCTCCCTCACTGTGGGAGCACCTTCACCACACGGACTGCAGCGGCTCAAGAAGGCAGCTCAAGGGCAATTAGGGATGGGCAATAAATGCTGGCCTTGCCAGTGACGCCCACATTGCATGAATGAGTAAATATGATAAAACATAATTGGCTGTAAAGCGCTTTGGGATGTCCTGAGGTTACGGAAAGTGCTATATAAATGCAAGTTCTTTCTTTCAGATTGTCTTTCAATAAGATGCCTCAAGTGTAAGTGTATGGATATTTAATGAGGACAGGATTGGACTCAGCTGTGATGGTATCCACAGCCGAATAGCCTGCCAATACTTAACTGTCTGTCTCACACAGTGGAGGATGGCCACTTGGGGGAGGTATTGCATGGTTCCTCTCAGCTGCTAAACCGTAGCCAGACTTGGTGGCTTTAGGAAGGTAGGGAAGAGAAGGGGAGGGAGCAAATATATTGCACGGGACAACTTGCTTTACTTTCAAAGACGTCCTTCCAAAATTCACTTAAAAAGGAAATATTTGTTTGTGGTCTTCACACTGAGTCCAAGGGACAGGTCTGAAAGATCTAACTGACAAAGGCACAGTCAAGACACGTAATTGGAGGGTATAAAGTTACGATCAGCA
This sequence comes from Pristiophorus japonicus, assembly GCF_044704955.1. Lineage (NCBI taxonomy): Eukaryota > Metazoa > Chordata > Chondrichthyes > Pristiophoridae > Pristiophorus > Pristiophorus japonicus. Next base: position 178,545,897 of record NC_091987.1, on the reverse strand, counting down.
CCAAATCTTGAAGCGAAAGGCTAGGAGAAATGTTTTTGCATGGATCGTTCAGACTTGGAGGGACAAGACGTCCTGATCCTGCCCTAGGCATATTGGATCACCCGGGCACAGCATATGGGGAGGATCACATGACCACAAGGGAGCTCATTCAATTTCACTCCATCACTCACAATAACAACAACTCGTATTTATTTAGCACCTGTAACGCAGTAAAATGTCCCAAGGCACTTCACAGGAATGTTACACCACAAAATTTGACACTGAGCTACATTAGGAGGAATTAGGGCAGAGAGGTAGGTTTTAAGGAGCATGTTAAAGAAGGAAAGTGAAGTAGAGAGGTGAGATTTAGGGAAAGAATTTCTGAGCTTTGGGCTCAGGCAGCTGAAGGCACGGCCACCAATGGTGGAGCGATTATAATCAGGGATGCTCAAAAGGGCAGAATTAGAGGAGCGCAGACATCTCGGGGGGTGGGGTTGGAGGAGGTTACAGAGATAGAGAGGGGCACGGCCATGGAGGGATTTGAAAACAAGGATGAGAATTTTAAAATCAAGGCATTGCTTAACTGGAAGCCAATGTAAGTCAGTGAGCACAGGGGTGATGGGTGAAAGGGACTTTGTGTGAGTTAGGACATGGGCTGCCAAGTTTAGGATACGTTTACATAGGGTAGAATGTGGGAGGCCAGCCAGGAGTGTATTGGAATAGTCGAGCATAGAGATAACAAAGGCCTGGAAGGCTTCAGCAGCGGATGAGCTACGTGGAATATTCTACCCAGAATATCCTTCCTTACCAGAGACAAGCATAATCCATATTAGCTTTTGAAAGAGAAGTGGAGAAATACTCAATAAAGGTATGGTTATTTAAAGGGTATGGGGAAAAGACAAGAGAATAGGATAGTTTGTTCAGAAAGCCTGCACAGGGGCGATGGGCCGTATTGTCTCCTTCTCTGCCGTCAAATTCTAATATTTTCGATTGAAACCTTCATCTAAAAGCAGCCTGAGGTTCCCTCAATTAAAGTATAGGGTCAATAGGATCAGCCATGATCATATTGAATGGCGGTGCAGACTCGAAGGGCCGAATGGTCTACTACTGCTCCTATTTTCTATGTTTCTATAATACGTCGAGTGTCACCCTTTCTCTCAGTAACGTACCATGAGTCTATTTCCTTCTTTCTCTAACTAAGCAAAATTCCTAACCAGCACCATCAACAACTGAACTCCCCCCCGCCCCCCCTTCCCCTGCCCCTGGGGCTGTGTTGTGGACGGGTGCCCATAGTTGCTCTCGCTCCTGCTGGTACCTGCACCCTTCCTGCTCTTGGCTCCACTACAGGCAGCACCCGGGCAGCAATCCAGAAATGTTTCACTAAAAAATCATTTGGCTTCGGAAAAAGGAACCATGCCTTTTTATTTTGGATGATGGTTGTCCCCTTGGGCTCCAGCTTCACTCAGCTGTCAGCGGAGGGCCGAAGGAACAAGCTGCAGATCGCCCTCCCGTAACGTGAGCCAACGGGCACTGAATAAATACACACCGAGCTGCCCCAGATTTCTGTCGGTGCTGGCACTGACTCCAACGTGATCTGAGACGTCCCTGGTCCTGGAGGGTCGGTGCGATAACTCAGGCCCCTGGTTCTGTGTGCGACTAGTCGGTGACAAATCTACCGTTTGCCACAAAAGAAATTTGCGCTTAGTAACAAGGAAATAAAATAGTGAGTGGCTTTCTTCAACATTATAGGGAGCACACTCTGATTTCCTGATATGCACCGACATTTGTAAAATGTACCTGTAGAACTTTGGGATATACCCCACACCCCTCACTGTAACACTGATATAACCTACACCCATCACTGTAACACTGATATTCCCCACACCCCTCATTGTAATATTGATATACCCCACACACCTCACTGTAACACCTGATGTACCCAACACCCCTCACTGTAACACTGATACACCCCGCAACCCTCAGGCGTGGAAGCAAGTCATCCTCGATACGAGGGACCGCCTATGATGATGATGATGACTGTAACACTGATATACCCCGCACCCCTCACTGTAACACTCTGATATACTCATACTCCTCACTGTAACACTGATATACCCCGCACCCCTCACTGTGACACTGATATATCCTACACCCCTCACTGAAACACTGATATACTCACACCCCTCACTGTAACACTGATATAACCCAGACCTCTCACTGTAATACTCTGATATAACCCAGATTCTTTGAACGCTCTCTGATAGAGCCCCCAATCTCCCATGTACTCCGCACAGTGTTGAGCAATGAAGAGCCAGTGCTGGAGTGAGTGCAGACACTCTGAGTGCTGCAGTGAGAGTCTCACATGGGCTGATGGCCCTGAGCTACCATTAGTATCTCCCTGACCATCCTGCAGTGACCCCGAGGTGTTGATGTCTCCTGTCATCTTTGAAGCTGCTGTCAGTCACCTGATCTGTCTCACAATGATTGATTACCTGCCCGGCCGTGACTAGGCAGCGAGCAGGCTGGGCCTGAGGCCTTTGCTCTTCTCTAAGCGCCAGGAAAACTATGTCTAACCAAACATGGCAGACAAAAGAAACCAGGAGAATTCCTTACATGATCCACGGCTTTCCTCACATGAAATAGACCAAGAAAACCGATCCTGCCCCTCCCCCTCCCCGAGTGCTTTGATTGGCACCCGAAGAATGAATTACCATCATAATCCATTCATCAAATCAGCAAATGGTGCCAGAATAAAGATAGAACTTCAACCAAAACAGTAACTGATGGATTACAAAGTAATCACTGAGAAGGGTCGCAGAGACAAGCTCGGTCCGTGCGTTTGCAATCTAGTCTTAGTGAGAAAACCTATCCCAAAACCCAGTCTGTTAGCTCAGCCCAGGAAACATTAACAAACAAGAAAGGTGGCCAGCTTTGTACTGACAGATTGCCCGGGGCACACTTCAGACCCCAGACTGTGCGGAGTTAGCTGATCTCAGTTGGGGGCTACAATTGCACTTATTGTCCTTGGGTTACAGAGGGAGGAAAGTAGAAATGGATTCACGTTCCCGATCACTATCCTGTGACCTCTCCTGGATGCTGCTTGTGGAACTGTACCCTAGCAGGGGGAAGAACTCCTGGAACTGTACCCCAGCAAGGGGCAGTGCCCATATACCTGTACCCCAGCAAGTGCCAATGCTCATGTGCCTGTACCCCAGCGAGTGGCCGTGCCCATGTGCCTGTACCACAGCAAGTGGCAGTGCCCATGTACCTGTACCCCAGCAAGTGGCAGTGCCCACGTACCTGTACCCCAGCAAGTGGCAGTGCCCATGTACCTGTACCACAGCAAGTGGCAGTGCCCATGTGCCTGTACCCCAGCAAGTGGCAGTGCCCATATACCTATACCCCACCAAGTGGCAGTGCCCATGGACCTGTACCCCAGCAAGTGGCAATGCCCATGTGCCTGTACCCCAGCAAGTGGCAGTGCCCATGTACCTGTACCACAGCAAGTGGCAGTGCCCATGTGCCTGTACCCCAGCAAGTGGCAGTGCCCATATACCTATACCCCACCAAGTGGCAGTGTCCATGGACCTGTACCCCAGCAAGTGGCAATGCCCATGTGCCTGTACCCCAGAAACTGGCAATGCCCATGTGCCTGTACCCCAGCAAGTGGCAGTGCCCATGGACCTGTACCCCAGCAAGTGGCAGTGCCCACGTACCTGTACCACAGCAAGTGGCAGTGCCCATGGACCTGTACCACAGCAAGTGGCAGTGCCCATGTACCTGTACCACAGCAAGGGGCAGTGCCCATGTTCCTGTAACCCAGCAAGTGGCAGTGCCCATGGACCTGTACCCCAGCAAGTGGCAGTGCCCATGTACCTGCACCCCAGCAAGTGGCAGTGCCTATGGACCTGTACCCCAGCAGGGGCAGCAACAAATATCAGGTGGGTTCTAGAATGGGAAGGCGATCCCCTCCTCAGATTACTGTCTGGGGGAGATGGTGAAAATATGCCCCGTTGTTAGGGTAAGGTACGGGGCAGATCCCTACCTGAGGTTATACCTGATGTGGGCATGCTGGATGATGGCAATCAGTGAAAGAAGTAGAACAGTATTCTGCTCCCCAAACACTGATATCCCTCACCTCAATGTAGAGGAGGGGGACAGGTCCACTGTTGCGATTGATGAAATTGTAAACCTGTTTAAAAGAAAATACTGGCAATCTTGCTACAGAATGAGGGAAGGAAATCTTCCTTCAGGGACTTGAGCACATAACCTAGGCTGACACTCCAGTGCAGTACTGAGAGAGCACTGTTGGAGGTGCCATTTTCCGGATGTAAAACATTCCATGGCCTATTTCAAAGAAGAGCAGGGAAGTTATCCCAAGTGTCCTGGGGCCAATATTTATCTCTCAACCAACATCACTAAAACAGATGATCTGGTCATTATCACATTGCTGTTTGTGGGAGCTTGCTGTGCACAAATTGGTTGCTGCGTTTCCCACATTACAACATTGACTGCACTCCAAAATAGCACTTCATTTACTATAAAGAGCCTTTGGTCGTGAAAGGCGCTATACAAATGCAAGTCTGTCTTTCAATGTGAGCGCAAAACTGACTGAATTTCTGAACTTGTTTTTTTTGCGTAGCTGGTCTTTGGTGAGACAAATCTTTGGTGAGACAACTTCTGGATGTTCAATACTCTCTGTTCAGTGAGTCGGGGAATGTGAACAGTGTGAAACTTTCCCCGCTGGGGCAGGGATTATTAACTCGGTCAAAAAGGCATGTATGTTTTCTTTGTGAATCTTTTAGGCGAGGATCAAACGGCAGAGAGTCTCAATTATGTTCTGGTACAGTAACCGCCTCATTTATTACCGGCCCCCACCAGACCCGCTGCCAATCTCCTGATTGCGGGCTCTAGACGTCTGACCTGAGAGTGTCGGTGAATGAGACAAATGAACGTCACCTTGTCAGTTTCTGTCATGGGACAGACCAACCAATTAAAGAAGAATGGAACTCACGGCTAAGTCAGTTGCCACAATCCTCAAATCCAGTTAGAGAAGGCTGATTAGCCAAGCGCGGAGAGGTCAGCTGTACCTCATCCTCTGCACCCTACCGAGAGTCTCTGCATTATACCTTGCTTCTCACAGTGCTTTGCGAGACAGACAATCAGCCTTTCACTAAATCTCCTAACTTGGTACAGTTAATTCCATCCCGGTGAATACTTCATAAGCCAATATTTCTGCTGAGCAGGAAAATAAGCTGAAATTCCAAAGTTGATTTCTGTCTGCAGCTGTTGGGCTAATCCCTCGCTCCTGTTTCTCTGTCTCCCTTGCTTCCCACAGCTGGATCCGGGGGAGGCTGGGACACTGTGCCCCCATTTCCCAGTCATTCCTGCTCCAGGGGCTGCCCAAAAACAGCCCAGAGCGGGTGTAGCGTCCCATGCTAATTTGCCTCCAGTCCAGTCATCATCATCATCATAGGCAGTCCCTCGAAACGAGGATGACTTGCTTCCACGCCAAAAAGGGATGAGTTCAATGAGTTCACAAGTGTTTCAATGAAGGACCTAATATTCCAGATCCCGAACTACATGTTGAAGGGTGGAAGATGCCTGTGCATGAATTTTTTTAACGTGTGGTGGCCGTTGCACACCAGCCACCACACGGGCTTGACAGAGCTAGGTCTTGGTCCAGTGGCAAGGGTTACTCAAGACGACTGGAGACCTGCTGTGATGCACGGACCTAGTGCGCACACATATTGCAGTGTGGGCTGACCCGTGCTGCCTCTGGGCCCCTGGCCTCTCCTGGGCTCCTGTCCAGTGGAGAACTGCTCGCTAGTATGGCTGGGGTAAAGGGAATGGCGAGTGTGGAGCCGCGTTTTACCAATTTAACCGTGGCTCGCTGGTAACACTCTCACCTCTGAGTCAGAAGGTCTTGGGTCAAAGCCCCACTCGAGAGACTTCAGCACAAAATCTAGGCAGACACTCCAGTGCCGTGCCGAGGGAGTGCTGCACTGTTGGACGTGCTGTCTTTCGGATGAGACCTTTAACCTTGGCGCCGTCTGCCCTCTCAGGTGAAAATGAAAGATCCCATGGCACTATTTCAAAGAAGAGCAGGGACTTTCTCCCTGGTGTCCTGATCCACATCTTTCCCTCAAACAACATCTAAAACAGATGATCTCATTGCTGTTTGTGGGAGCTTGCTATGCACAAATTGGCGGCCGTATTTGCTACATTACAACAGTGACTACACTTCAAAAAGTAGTTCATTGCCTGTAAAGTGCTTTGGGATGTCCTGATGCTTTATATAAATGCACCTCTTTCTTTATCGCTGCATGGCGTGCTGCACTGGTGCTGCAATGAACATGTGACCATGCTGCCCCTTCCAACCCCCGTCGCATTAATTTCGAGGAGCTGAGTAACTTCACTGTAAAATCCTGCCTTGTGGACAACAATGCACTGTTTCTTGTCTAGTTTACACGGTCAGGAAAATGTTACATAATTAGCATTCCCAGTGCGGAGCTGCAAGTGATAAAATTGGCAAAAAAACTCTCTCCTCTCAAAAATGTCAAAACTGAGATTGATAGCTTTTTGTTATGCAAGGGTATTATGGGTAATGAATATTGGGAGATGGATTTGAGACACCATGAGCTAACTGAATGGTGGAGCAGGCTCGAGGGGCTGAGTGGTGGGGCAGATTCGAGGGGCTGAGTGGTGGGGCACATTTGAGGGCCTGAATGGCCTCCTTATGTTCCTTCCGATGTAAATGCATAAAATAAAGTAGCCCTCGTGCAAGTCGGCCAGTGCTAAGTTTCCACTGGTTCTTGTATTCACTGGTTCACTGTTTGGTATTTAAGCATCAAAAACATTTTGATATGAAGGGACATTTTGCTTACGTAGGTCATTAATACGTAATTATTCTCAGGCTTCTAAAATCCGAGCTTGCTGTCCCCTAACCGTAACTTTCTGACGCACCTCGATTCATTCTGACTCTCTTCAACCTTGGTATCTGCTGCACTGTGGGCCTGGGGTCTTCACTGAGGTGGCAGCTTTGCAGTGTCCCCCTCCCCACACCCCCTCCCTGCAACGGCCTCTACCTCCCCCACTCTGCATGCCCCTCCCCTCACCCCTTCCCCCACCTGCCTTGTACACTGGCTTTCGTCAGGTCAACCTCTATTGGCTGGTCACAATTGAATTAATGCAGGGTAGTCAGAGCAATTGCTGCAGTACTCACTGATACACTACCTCCTGCTGGGAGCCGGAATGTGTGTCTCTCTTGCTCCACAGTAGGTCTCTCTCTGTCTCCCTCGCTCTGCTTTGCTGTGGGAACCACTACCCCTTCCTCTCCCTTTCCCCACTCCTCACACTCTGTTCCGCAGTGCAAGTTTCTTTGCCGTTCTCTGTGTGTCTGGTTCTCTCTCACTTTTTTTGTTGCCTTTCTCTCTTGTTCTTCCGTGTTCCCTGCCTCTTTTTGTTTCCCTACTTCCCCACTTCTCGTCTCTGGGTTTCTCACTCTGTCCTCTGCTTTTAGTTCTTTCTCTCGAGGTTGAATTCCCTGATTCTGTGTCCCGGTGGGAGCTGCCCTTGAGTTGTGAGCTCAGACTGTACTGTGCAGTGCCGATTCTCCAACCCACGCTTCCTCCAGTACAGATCCGCTCCGGCAATGCGGCGAATTAACCATTTACTTTTTTCTAATGGTTTGCCAATTTCTCTCTCTTTTTGCAACAGCTGTCTCTCCTCTCTCCATGTCTACCTTTTCCTCTTTTACACACTTTTTGCTTTTTCTCTCTCTTTCAATGTATTTTTCTCTCTTTCTCTATCTATCTCTCTTCCCTTGTTTTACTCGGTCTCTTTCTTTTCTCTCTCCGTATCTCTTTCTTTCACTTTCTCCATCTCCCTCTCCCTCTCCCTTTCTTTTTCTCTCTCCCTTTCCCTTCCTCTCTCCCCTTTCTCTCTGTCTCCTTCCCCTTTCTGTCTCCATCTCCCTTTTCCTCTCTCCTTCCCCTTACTCTCTCTCTCCATCTCCCTTTTCTTTCTCCCTCTCCCTTTCTCTCTCTCTCTCTCTCTCTCTCTCTCCCCATCTCCCCCTTTCTCACTCCCTGTATTTTCCATTAGCTCTAATCTCCCAGTCAGTAACAAAACATTGACAGCTCCTGCTCCTTCCCTCTCTCTCCGTGCACTCTGTGCTTTGTGTGTAATGCACCTTTCCAGGTGTAGTGCAGTTTACCAGCACCGCCCTATATTTAGCGCTTAACAAATTACCGCCTGGATGGGAATCGGTCACAACTGTCCTGTTCACAGAAACGTTCATTTAAAGAAACCTGCTCTTGGCTGTTGATCCCTTCCCCATGGTGTCTGTTTAATGAGAATGAGAAAAGGTGATGTGGGCGGGGGAATCATGGGTCAGTACAATGTCGGGGGGGGGGGGGGGGGCCCTGGGTCAGTGCAATGGGTGGGGGGTTCTGGGTCAGTGTAATGGGCGGGGGGGGGGTTCTGGGTCAGTGCAATGGTGGCAGGGTTTTGGGTCAGTATAATAGTTGGGGGGAGGAGTCCTGGGTCAGTGCAATGGGCGGGGGGGGGGTTCTGGGTCAGTACAATGGGCGATGGGGGGGGGGGTTCTGGGTCAGTACAATGGGCGATGGGGGGGGGGGGTTCTGGGTCAGTGCAATGGTTGGGGGGGGTTCTGGGTCAGTGTAATGGGAGGGTCTTGGGGCAGTGTAATTGTTGGGGGGGGCGGGATCGTGGGGCAGTGTAATGGGAGAATATTGCCATTAATTTATTCTGGTTCTGTCGTGACATTTTATAATAAGCACATTTTTTAACTCTTGTCTGTGGCTCTCTGCGGGCGCAACTATAGTCACACAGTGTGTAGGATGAACAGGATACCCCACGAGAAAAGAAGCCTTGGTGTTTTGGTGCTGTGTAGCTCAAGAAAGAAAGAATAACTTGCATTTCTATAGCGCCTTTCACAACCTCAGGATGTCCCAAAGTGCTTTACAGCCAATGAAGTACTTTTTGAAGTGTAGTCACTGTTGTAATGTAGGAAATACAGCAGCCAATTGGCACACAGCAAGCTCCCACAAACAGCAATGAGATAATGACCAGATAATCTGATTTTGTTATGTTGATTGAGGGATAAATATTGGCCAGATCGCCAGGGAGAACTCCCCTGCTCTTCTTCGCATAGTGCCACGGGATCTTTTATATCCACCTGAGAGAGTTCAACACCTCATCCGAAAGATGGCACCTCCGACAGTGCAGTGTATGTAAATAAACAGACTAACTGAAACAGGAGTAAGGTAACTAACTGTGTCCTTCATAGCGACTCCCAAAATGGTGTCGCCAAACCAGCATGAACCAGCATGTTTGCAGCAGATGTGAATAGCTCCCGCAGGGTCCTAATGCCTGTCTAGTGTGCTGTAACAAACAAATAGAGTATGAACACAACATGCAGCACTCCCTCAGTACTGAACTGGAGAGCCAGCCTGGATTTTGTGCTGAAGTCTCTGGAATGGGAATTGAATCCACAACCTTCAGACTCAGAAGGCAATATTGCTACCCACTGAGCCACGGCTGACTCTGTATTCCATAGGTTGTGTGTGTGTGTGTGGTTTCAGAATTATACATCCGATTAAAAACATACTTAAACACTCATATTCGGCTTACTTTCACAGTCATTTTCACCCTTCTTTAAACTCTGGTAAAAACTTCAGCGAAAACTAAAAATATTTAACTGGATTGTTTTAAGACATTCCTTTGATTTCTGTGCATTTGATTTAACACGTTCTTCATTGTACCTTTGTTAGCCACACTTTTCTCCCTTCCTGTCCTGCCTGCCTGCAATTCCATCAACACCAAGTCACTCGTTACCTCACCCAAGAGCTCAAGTGTGATTGTGAGCCTAGACAGTTAATGTCAACCGGCAATTCAACCATGGTGAGCATCACAGCTGAACCTGATCCTGTCCTCAAGCCACACCCAAACTTTCACTCTTTCCATTCATCATCATAGGCAGTCCCTCGAAACGAGGATGACTTGCTTCCACGCCAAAAAAAGGGTGAGTTCACAGGTGTTTCAAATGAAGAACCCGAACTACATCCTCAAGGGTGGAAGATGCCTATGCGTGGATTTTTTTTAAATGTGGTGGCTGTTGCACACCAGCCACCACACGGACTTGACAGAGCTAGGTCTTGGTCCAGTGGCAAGGATTACCCAAGATGACTGGAGACCTGCTCTGCTGCACGGACCTAGTGCGCACACGTATCGCAGTGTGGGCTGGCCCGTGCTGCCACTGGGCCCCTGGCCCCGAACTCACGCCTCTCCTGGGCCCCGATCACGTCCCTCTACAGTCTATCGCCACTCCCGCAGTATCTGCCCATGCTCCAATCACCGACCTGGACCTTGCTGACGTCGCTCTTCGCTGCCGTCGCCCTCCTGCACCAGCTCGTGCTGTTCCCTGAAGTGGTATGCCACCACACTGCTCCCGAGGCCACTGCTCACCGTTTCTTTTATGGCCCAGACCTGCCGCTGATGATTTCTCACAGGTCGAGGCCTCCACACTTTCCATTAGTGGCCATTGGCTAGCGATCAGGACGGGGAACACTGTCTCATTTTCCCCATTCTTAGCTGAGGTCCATTGTAGCCCGTTTACTCTCATCAGTATATTCTCAAATGACTAACATTGCCAGGAAGGAAGGGGGCGAATGAAAAATCAGGGAGAGTTCCCACTCCGGATCACCAACCAATGATGTCTCCCTGAAAAGTGCATGTATGGACGTCCATTGGACTGCGATCCCCTGTAGTCATCAGCTAACCACTAGATTGTGGGCAGGCTGGTTCTCTGGATGCTTCCCTAGCACGAGTCAGCACCTTCAGGAAGGGATAATCATTAAACTGGTTTCAGATGGGGAAATGCAGGCAATGTAAAGGCACCAAGGGGTCCTCCAGTATCTCAGGTGGGTAAGTGGGCCGTGAGTGTCGAATATATTGTGGCACCACCGTTTCTCGCTCCCAGACACTGCAGGTATGTGGAACTGCATTACAGAGAGGGACTGGGGAGGGGAGGGACTGGGGAGGGGAGGGGAGGGACTGGGGAGAGGAGGGGAGGGGACCGTGACTGGGGAGGGGAATGGGGAAGGGAGGGACTGGGTGAGGGGAGGGACTGGGTGAGAGGAGGGGAGGGGACGGGGACTGGGGGAGAGGAGAGGGACTGGGGAGGGGAGGGACTGGGGGGTGTGAGGGACTGGGGGAGGGGAGGGACTGGGGGAGGGGAGGGATACTGGGGGAGAGGAGAGGGACTGGGGAGGGGAGGGGAGGGGAAAGGGGGGAGGGACTGGGGGAGGGGAGGGACTGGGTGACTGGAGGGGGTCTGGGGGAGAGGAGGGGGACTGGGGGAGGGGAGAGGACCCGGGGGTGTGAGAGACTGTGGGAGGGGGACAGGACTGGGGAAGGGGAGGGACTGGGGGAGAGGAGATGGACTGGGGGAGAGGAGGGGAGGGGGACTTGGGAGGGGAACAGGAATGGAGGATTGGGGGTCTGGGGGAGAGGAGGGGAGGGGGACTGGGGAGGGGAACAGGAATGGAGGACTGGGGGTCTGGGGGAGAGGAGGTGAACTGGGGGAGGGGAGGGGGTCTGGGTGAGAGGAGGAGAGGGGAGGGGACTAGGGGAGAGGGACAGGAATGGATGACTGGGGGTCTGGGGGCGAGGAGGTGGACTGGGGGAGGGGAGGGGGTCTGGGGGAGGGGACAGGGGGAGGGGAGAGATCACCTAGGGTTGGGCAATAACTGTCGGCCTCACCAGTGATGTCCACATCCCGAGAATGAATAAAGAATTGCTTAAGTAGAGTGGATTGCAGCTCAGGGACACGAGATCTAAATAGGGAAAACGGAAATTACAAAATGATCCTTGCAAAAAAATGAATCATTTAATTAAAATGCATGAAGGAAAAGGGCAGTGAGTAAGAGGAGCGGTGAGAGAAGTGGAGCTCCGCAGTGAGCTGCAAGTGGAGACTAGTTTACAAACTGTTGGACAGACCCAGCAACATCTGCCGAGCAACACGGGCACTGTGATATTTGTTCCTTTCCAGGCCACTTCTTTCTCCTTCCCTCGCTCTCCCTCGCATGGTTACCCTTCTTTGCTGGGATACAGTTCCATGAGTGCCAGCCGGCCTTGGGGATTATAATGTGTGCCCCTGTGGGTATGCTCACAGGTTTGTAGAGCTGTTGATAGGACTGCTCCTGGGCACGGCCAAGGGTGCCATCAGCCGGTTCAGGCAGCGGGCGGTCAAGGGGGTCGTTCCGCCCGACCGCCTGCCTCTCTTCCGCGGTTACATCCGAGCCAGGGTGTCCCTGGAGATGGAGCATGCGGTGTCCACTGGTACGCTCGCGGCCTTCCGCAAGTGGTGGTTGCCGGAGGGACTGGAGTGCATCATCACCCCCGGCAACCAAATTTTTATTTTATTTAAGTTTATTGTCCAAAGTTTAATTTGTTTAATGTGTCGGTTTTAGTGCCCTCCCTTTAATCAGGGGGCACTTGATTTACAGATCAACTTAAAATAGTTGTAGAACTGTTGAGTTGTGAGTGGCTTAGCCAGTCACGTGATGTTCACAAGACTCAATAAAACCCCAGTCCATTGGGTTCGGGGGATCCACGATGAGGCAGGTGGTTGTGAGCCTGGTGGATGAACTGGTAATGTGTCGTGTGATTGTTAAACCTTTGCTAATAAAGCAACTAGTTCTTAATAGCAATTCTTAAGCAAAGAACCCATGAAGCAAATACATTACCGGTACCCCACCTGAGTGCCAAATCGAGCCTTGCCCACCAGCAGTGTCGATCGGAAACTTCGGCCTGCGCTGTGGGCGGGTACGTCTTCACCCCAAGGCAGCAACAATAATCACCGTCACTCGTCACTCGTCATTGTCAACAGAAAACAGAACAACATACATTTCTATAGCTCCTTTAGCATAGAAAAAAGGCTCTTCACAGGGAAACACATGGAAGGAGATATTAGGAGGGTCAAAGAGGAGCATCTGAATTGAGAAGGTGTGGAGCGGGAGGGCTTTAGGGAGGTGTAATGTATTTACTTCCTGGGTTCTTTGCTTAAGAATTCATAGCCACACATTGCTATTAAGAACTAGTTGGTTTATTAACAAAGGTTTAACAATCACACGACACATTACCAGTTCATCCACCAGGCTCACAACCACCTGCCCCATCGTGGATCCCCCGAACCCAACTGGCTGGGGTTTTATTGAGTCTTGTGAACATTATCTGACTGGCTAAACCATTCACAATGCAACAGCTCTACAACTATTTTTGTAGACACAATAATGAAGTTCCCCTTGATTAAAGTGGGGGTCACGCTCCCAAAAACTTTTCAAGTGCCCCCCTTTTTTTTTTGAGGGCACCAAAAACACAAATTATGCTAAAAGTGGGGGGGGAGGTGGGGGGGGGGAACACTAAAACCGACAAACTTAGACAAATTAAACTTTAGACATGTGGTTCAAATTAAAATTTGGTTGCCGGGGGTGATGATGCACTCGAGTCCCTCCGGTGCCCACCTCTCATGAAGGCCGCGAGCGTACCGGTGGACACCGTGTGCTCCATCTCCAGGGACACCCTGGCTCGGATGTAACCGCAGAAGAGAGGCAGGCAGTCGGGCTGAATGACCCCCTCGACCACCCGCTGCCTGGACCGGCTGATGGCCCCCTTGGCCATGCAACAGCTCTAGAAACCTGTGAGCATCCTCACAGGGCCACACATTACAGGAGGGAATTCCAACACGTGGAGCCCAGGGACGGGGGAATGTTCAAAGGGCCAGAGTTAGAGGGACAAAGGATTCTTGGGGGAGAAGGCTGCAGGGCTGGAGGAGGTTATAGAGATCGGGAGGGGTGCAGCCATTAAGAGATGTAAGCAAGAGGAGGAGAATTTGGGGGACTGTGAGACAGCCAGCACAGGCGCAATGGGTAGGTGGGACCTGGTGCAGGGTAGGATACAGGCAACAGAGTTTGGATGAGCTGAAGTATACAGAAGGTTGAAGATTGGAGGCTAGGTGGATCATTGGAATATTCGAGCCTGAAGGCGACACTGGCATGGATGAGGGTTCCAGCAGCAGATGGGCTGAGGCAGGGGTGGAGAAAGGCAATGTTACAGAGGTGGAAACAGGCGGTTTTTGCAATGGAGAGGATGTGGTGTTAGAAGATCAGCTCAGGGTTGAATAGAATGCTGAGATTATGAACAGGCCGATTCAGCCTGAGACAGTGGCTGGGGAGGGAGATGGAGTTGATGGCGAGAGTACTGAGTTTGTGTTCGGGCCAATGTTATTGACAGAGTATTCAATCACAAAGCACATCAGAGAAAAGCCCACTGCACCAATGTTCAAACACACACAGGATTCTCTCCAGAAGCTGACCGAGCCCTGCCCACTGTTTCTGTGGGTTAAACCATCCAATTCCACACAGGTCGATTGTTGAATGTCACTGTACTGATCCTGGATATGTTTAAATCAGAGACTCCCTCTCTCCTACGTCCCATTGACTTGTTCCAGCTGGTTACTGAGATACACGACATGTGCCTTCGGCTCTCTGATCAATATTCTCTTTACATGTTCACACAACACGGGGTTATCGTTACAGAATAAATAAGTAAATAGACATTTTAGCAAATTTCTCCAGTCTGTACATCATAATCATACTCTCCCTCTAACTTCCCTCAGTCCCTCTAACCTCCCTCACTCCCTCTAACCTCCCTCACTTCTTCTAACCTCCATCACTCCCCCTCTAACCTCCCTCAATTCCCCTCTAACCTCCCTCACTCTCCCTCTAACCTCCCTCACTCCCTCTAACCTCCCTCACTCCCCCTCTAACCTCCCTCACTCCCCCTCTAACCTCCCTCACTCCCTCTAACCTCCCTCACTCCCCCTCTAACCTCCCTCAATCCCTCTAACCTCCCTCACTTCCTCTAACCTCCCTCACTCCCCCTCTAACCTCCCTCACTCCCCCTCTAACCTCCTTCAATTCCTCTCTAACCTCCCTCACTCCCTCTAACCTCCCTCGTTCCCCCTCTAACCTCCCTCACTCCCTCTAACCTCCCTCACTCCCTCTAACCTCCCTCAGTCTCTCCTATATAAGAAAATAAGAAATAGGAGCAGGAGTAGGCTATGCAGCCCTTCGAGCCTGTTCCGGCATTCAATAAGATCATGGCTGATCTTTGACTTCACACCCCTCCAACTGCCCTCACATCTCCTCTAACCTCCCCTTCAATTGGCTGCCGCGTTTCCTACATTACAACAGTGACTACACTCCAAAAGTACTTCATTGGCTGTAACGCTCTTTGAGACGTCCAGTGGTCGTGAAAGGCGCTATATAAATCCAAGTCTTTATTTATTTTTCTTTAACTTCACTTTCCTGCCCGATTCTCATATCCATGGATTCCCCTATAATCCAAATATATATCGATCTCAGCCTTGAATATCCTTAATGATCTACAGCCCTCTGAGGTAGAGAATTCTAAAGATTCACAACCCGCTGAGTAAATAAATTCCTCCTCATCTCCGTCTTAAATGGCCAACCCCTTATCCTGAGACTGTGCCCCCTGGTTCTAGACTCTCCGGCCAGGGGAATCAACCTCTCAGCATCTACCTTGTCAATCCCCCTCAGAATCTTATGTTTCACCCATTAACCTCCCTTACACCCTCTCTAACCACCCTGCACCCCTCCAACCCCTTCCAACCTCCTTCACAGTCCCTCCAACCTCCCTACACTTCCTCTAGCCTCCCTCACCCCCCTCCAACCTCCCTCTGTCCCTCCAACCTCCTTCACATCCCCTTCAACCTCCCTCACTCCCCCTACAACCTCCCTCACGCCTCCTGTAACCTCCCTCAGTCCCTCTAACCTCCCCTATTGTCCCTACCATTCCTTTGCCAGCAGATCCCACTGAGGATCTCTTGTGGTCTATCGTTAATGATTCCATGCCCACAGGAGATAGCGCAAAGTGGACAACCGTGACAGTATGCTGAATTTAAGGGGATGCACTGACGGTGACGTGGGGAGAGCAGCCTATGTCGATGCTGGCGTCTTGTCCAGCACTGTCAGCAGTGACTCCCTCCCTTCAAACTCTCCCTGAACCCCTCTCGCTGCTGTAAGGATGTCTCCTTTTCCGGTGTTGCATAGCCCAGAAATTGGTCTATTAGGGGCAAATTGCTCTTCAGAGGAAATTGCTGCTAAATGACTTTTTTTTGTAACTGAAGCAGCCTGTGTTGTTTTTGGATCCCATATCAGTCCGACAATGTCACCCAACTAAAGCCATCACATAGCGAAACTGAGGAACAGCAGTTCCCCTCCTCCCCGGAGACAGCCAACCATCCCCTTTATCTATCCACCCGTCTCCTTTATCCATTCAGTGCCCTTCGGGGCTGCCCGAGTGCAGAGGGACTTGCCAATCGCCTGGACAATACTCTTTAAACAAACATATATAAACAAGACAGCACTGGTATTAACCTGAGGCTTTAACTGCAGTTATATCGGCAATATTCAAAACGCAGATGTTTCAAGTCCCGAAGGAAAGCGCTGGGGTTAATCTGATAATAAAACGTAAAATAAATTGGAGACTCACCAAGTTGGTCAGGGGAGCAGCCTCTAAATGTGTTCAAGTGCCACTTTCCCAAAACTTGAAGTTCGAGATCCCGCCTCTTGTGAGTTTGACGTGACAGTCAGATAGTCCACGACTCACAGGCCTTTCCCCCTAATCCAGCTGCCGTCAGGAGGGACACTGTTAAATACAGCATTTACCGCTTTAATGAAGCACATCACAGCGAGGAAGTTAAAACGCTCACTGACTTTTCACTCGCCTGCTTGGAAACGGTGGCTGTACAATAATTTATGGCCATCATAGAGTAAGGGGTGAAAAACATTATTTCAGTCTATGCTGCTTTAAGAGAAAACAGATGTGGAGGCTGAACAAAGGCTACAGTCTTGCACTAAATTCATCATTAGCCACTTTAAATGCCGCTGAACCCGGCTAAAGTTCACCCCTGGTCAGACCAGAGCATCTACAGTTTCAGTATCTGAGATCTACCTGAGGAACCAGCAACATTATTCAAAGTTGACAAGCAAGGTCGAGTCTGATCTCACATGGACATGCTGCCCAGAGAGTGATCGCACATTCCACAGCTCGCTCGCTCTCTCTCTCGCTCTCTCTCACAATTTCACTATTTCCCTTCATTTTCTCTCCTCTTTCTTTCCCTCCTTCTATTACACTTTTTCTTGCTCTATTTTCTCTCTTCCCTCATTCTGTCTCTCTCCTCAAACTCTGCTCTTGCCAATTCTTTTTGTCTTTGTGTTCGTTTTCTCTCGCTCTCCTCATCCCTTCTTTCCCTACATCTCAATTCCCTCTCTCTCCCATTCCTTGATTACCTTTTTCATTATTCTTTTCTCCCTCATTCCTTCTTCTCATTCCTTCTCTCCATCTCATTGCTTCTCTCCATCTCATTCCTTCTCTCCATCTCATTCCTTCTCTCCATCTCATTCCTTCTCCCTCATTCACCTCACCTTTCTTTCCCCTTATTCCTTCTCTCCATCTCATTCCTTCACTCCATCTCATTCCTTCTCTCCCTCATTCCTTTTCACTTCCCTCATTCATCTTGTCTTTTGTTCCCCTCATTCCTTCTCTCCCCATTCTTCTCCCTCCTGTCATTCTTTTTCCATCCTCATTTTCCCCCTCCCTCCCCCCTCATTCACTCATTTTCTCTCCCCATTAGACTTTCTCTTCCTCATATCTCTCTCTCTCTCTTCCCATTCTTTCCTTCTCCTTGTCTCCTTCTTTCTTTGCACATCATTACCCTCCATCGTGCAAGTGCCCTTTCCAATGGCCCTCACTCCTTGGGATGATACCCCAAAGGATACGGCAGCATAGTAGTTATGTTACCTGAACTAATAATCCATGGCAGCTGGGGAATTTAAATTCAGTTAATTAAATAAATCTGGAATAAAAAGCTAGTATCAGTAGTGGTGACCATGAAACTACTGGATTGTCTTAAAACCCCATCTGGTTTACTAATGTCCTTTAGGGAAGGAAATCCGCCGCCCTTACCCGGTCTGGCCTATTCGTGACTCCAGACCCACAGCAATGTGGTCGACCCTGAACTGCCCTCTGAAATGGCCCAGTGAGACACTCTATTGTATCAAAAAAACCTGCTAAGATGGGCTACAGCGGTTCAAGAAGGTGGCTCACCACCACCAATTAGGGATGGGAAATAAATGCTGGCCTTGCTAGCAACGCTCACATCCCATGAATAAAAAATAAATACCCTACCCCCATTACCTATGAGCTGTCCACTGATCATACCCCAGCCCTCAGACAGTGCCCAGCTCCGACGAAGGCTTTCTGCCCCACTTTTTCCTATGCAGCCCAAAAGTGATTCGACAGATCTACCAAGGAACAAATAATGAAAAACATGTCTTAGTAAAATAACAGCAGGTGAAAGAAACCCGAGTTATAATATAATAACCTGCAGTGGGACCAGTCTGCTCGATACAGCATGCTGAGGGGGTTTCAAGTTTAGGAGATGCTGTTAACTCGCTCAGTGAGCAGCCAGTGCTGTACTCGCTGACACCAGAACTCAGCAAATGGAATGAAACCTCAACCCGGCCCATCAGCTCTCAGCTATCAATTGGCTCTGTCCAGCCTTGTCTGCCATCTCTCTGTATCGATGATGCACTAGGCATTGGTGTGAGTGTGTGCTGGAGAGGAATGGAAGAGCGAGGGAAAGGGAGAGAAACATACAGAGAAAGGAAAGTGTGCAAGATAAAGAGGGAAAAGCAGAGAAATGGAAAATATAGCGAGGGAGAAAACAATTTGTGAGAAATGGAGAAAAAACAGAGGGGGTGGGAGAGAATGATGGAAACTGGGGAGAGAGAGAGAAACAGAATGAAAGAGAGAGATGCCTAAGGAGAGAGAGAGAGAGGAGAGAGAGAGAGAGAGAGAGAGACAGAAAGAAACAACAACAACTTGTATTTATATAGTGCTTTTAACGTAGTGAAATGTCCCAGGGCGCTTCACAGGAGTGTTATGAGATAAAAAATTTGACACTGAGCCACATAGGGAGAAATTAGCGCATTGACCAAAAGCTTGGTCAATGCGATAGGGTTTAAGGAGCCTCTTAAAGGAGAAAAGAGAGGTAGAGTTAGAGAGGTTTAGGCAGGGAATTCCAGAGCTTGGGGCCCAGGCAACAGTAGGCACGATGGGTGAGCGATTATAATCAGGGATGCTCAAGAGGGCAGTATTTGAAGAGTGCAGACATCTTGGGAGATTGTGGGGCTGGAGGAGATTACAGAGATAGGGAAGGGGTGAGGCCATGGAGGGATTTGAAAACAAGGATGAGAATTTTAAAATCGAATTTTGAAACGGTGAAAGGAGACAGAGAGGGAAACAGAAAGAGAGGCAAGTTGGAGAATGCAAAGATAGACCCAAAGATAGAGTGGTGCAGGCTCGAAGGGCCGAATGGCCTACTCCTGCACCTATTTTCTATGTTTTCTATGAAAGAGGGAGAAAAGAGACAGAGATATGGAGGAGAGAAAGGAGAAATGGAGAAAGGGGAAGAGGGAGAGAGAGAAAAATTGAATCAGAGGGTAGAGGGAAAGAGAGAGATAATAGACTGAGAAAAGCAGAGCGGGAAAACAGAACAAAAAGAGAATGTGTATAAGGGAAAGGAGGGAGAGGTAGAATGTGAGGTAGAGGAAGAGAGACCGAAAGAGAGAGGAAAAGAGAAAAACAGAGGCAAACAGCGAGAGGGAGAGAATGAGAAAAGCAGAGAGAGAGAGAGAGAGACATACCTTTAGTGCCAGTACCTGTGTTGTTTGAAAGCCCTTCTTACACTACCCCAGCGTGCGGCCTGTACCCCGATTGTGTGATACTGTTCCTGCCCGGAGACCTCCCTGAGGTTCCCACTTTAATCATTAAGCCATCGGGCGCAGATAGTAAATGACAAGCCTCCCGCTCCAGGACAGAGCCAGGTGTCTTTCAGCCTCAACATCACCGCCTCGCTGTCAAAGTAAATCTTTGTTGTATTTTCTTCCCAGCCAGGCTAATCTGTCCCCGGGGAGTTTTAAAGGTGGATTATCACAGAGTTGCTTCAGAGCCCTGAGTACCTGAGCACATTCCACAGTGCTCTTCCCATAACCAGCCCACCACTCTACCTCTTTCGGGAACTTCCTCAAATCCCCCCAGGAGAACTACTGAGGGGGAATTTTACCTGCCCCTGCCTGACCGAAACCAGGTGGGGAGGGTCCGTTAGAATCAAGCAGGGCAGCTGCAGAAGCAAGTCTACCCTCATAATGGTATTATAGTTACATAGATAACTAAACCAACGCAACGCTCAAACACCACAGTTACATAAATAAATCTGTGCAGCATCCACTTCTGCACCCATTATACAACGTCAGCATCAGAAACATATACATAACCTATACATTGCATACTATATACAATACATACCACCTATAATATATACAATATATACCATACATATACAATAGAATCAATTTTACACAACATGCTTGCCCGCTAGGAGTGGTTGATGAGAAACTATGTGGAGTTCCTCACTAGTTCCATCCATGCTATATAAAATACATACAATATCAATAATATTTCTACACAATATATGCACTATATATAATATATATACATATACAACATATGCAATGTACTCAGAATGTGCAGACTTCATGCTGCTGGTATATCGCAAGTGTGAAATGTGTGTGATTTTACAACGGTTAATTGGAATAGTTGGAAAGTCGGAAGGTGCGTGCCTGAATTGCTGCTGTCTGATCCCAGTGGGAAAGGCAGGAGGCAGGAGCATGAGGTTAAAGGTTGTTTCCAATGTGTGCTATACACTGCAGGGTTAGTGGGGTTAGTGGGGCTGGTGGGGTGGGGGGGGGGGTGCGGGGAGGGGTTAATCTTTACCAGGACAACCCCTAGTTTAAAGTCATAGGGGGTAGATTTTGACTTTGTATAATCTTTTTGGTTTTTGATTCCTTAAAACCTACTTCTTTGACCAAGTTTTTGGTCATCTCCTGTAATTTCTTCTTATGTGGCTTGGTGTCAAATTTATCTGCCTTGTCTTATAACACTGCTGTGAAGCACCTTGGAACGTTTTACTACATTAAAGGCGTTATATAAATGCAATGTTGTTGTTGTGCAACAGTATAAAACAGGCATTCGAGAATGCAAGCCTGTTTTACATCTCTTCCCAGTAAAGTCACTGGAAGTAAAAACGGGAAGAGGTATAAACAGGTTGCCAATTCACTCACGCCTGTTTAACACTATCATACAAAGTCAAAATTGCCCCATACATCCTGTCCTTATTTTATATTCCCATTGCAGATTCCTACAGCATCTCCACTGGTGGGAGGGTGTAATTACAATGTGACACGTTTACTTAGGCAGTTCCCATTGTTAATATAGACATAGGATTTTATAGTGGGAAAAGTTGCATGGCGGTGTAAGATGTGTAATATTATATTGCCAGATTATCCAGGGGAACAACAGGACACAGCTGGAAAAAAATGGAACCGGAGCCACATATTTGATCCACCTGGTTTAACACCACTGGCACCATCACTATACCCACCAATAACCCAGTGTTCTACAGCAACAGACCTGTGCCCACCAGTACTGTACCCCAATGTTATACAGTAATAGACCTGTACCCACTAGTACTGTACCCCAGTGTTATACAGTGACAGACCTGTACCCACTAACACTGTATCCCAGTGTTATACAGTGACAGACCTGTACCCACCAGTACTGTACACCAGTGCTATACAGTGACAGAGCTGTACCAGTACTGTACCCCAGGGTTATACAGTGACAGACCTGTACCAGTACTGTACCCCAGGGTTATACAGTGACAGAGCTGTACCAGTACTGTACCCCAGGGTTATACAGTGACAGACCTGTACCAGTACTGTACCCTAGGGTTATACAGTGACAGACCTGTACCAGTACTGTATCCCAGGGTTATACAGAGACAGATCTGTACCCATCAATACTGTATCCCAGTGTTATACAGAGACAGACCTGTACCCACCAGTACTGTATCTCAGTGTTATACAGAGACAGACCTGTACCCACCAGTACTGTACCCCAGTGTTCTACAGTGACAGACCTACACTCACCAATACTGTACCCCAGTGTTATACAGAGACAGACCTGTACCCACCAGTACTGTACCCAGGGTTATACAGTGACAGACCTGTACCCACCAGTACTGTACCCCAGTGTTATACAATTACAGACCTGTACCCACCAGTACTGTACCTCAGTGTTCTACAGTGACAGACCTGTATCCACCAGCACTGTACCCCAGTGTTATACCGAGACAGACCTGTACCCACCAGCACTATTCCCATGTTATACAGTGACAGACCTGTACCCACTAACACTGTATCCCAGTGTTATACAGTGACAGACCTGTACCCACCAGTACTGTACCCCAGTGTTCTACAGTGACAGACCTGTATCCACCAGTACTGTACCCCAGTGTTATACAGTGACAGACCTGTACCTACCAGTACTGTACCCCAGTATTATACAGTGACAGACCTGTACCCACCAGTACTGTACCCCAGTGTTATACACTGACCGACCTATACCCACCAGTACTGTACCCCAGTGTTATACAATGACAGACCTGTACCCACCAGTACTGTACCCCAGGGTTATACAGTGACAGACCTGTAGCCACCAGTACTGTACCCCAGTGTTATAGTGACAGACCTGTACCCACCAGTACTGTACCCCAGTGTTATACAATGACAGACCTATACCCACCAATACTGTACCCCAGTGTTATATACTGACAGACCTGTACCCACCAGTACTGTATCCTAGTGTTATATACTGACAGACCTGTACCCACTAACATTGAATCCCAGTGTTATACAGCTCAAAATACTCCAGACGCAACCTAATTTTGGGAAGAGGAAATCTCTATACACCTGGGTGCTTTGCACAGTTTGAGTCGTCACAGTGGGGTAAATTTCACACATTCGCATTTAGACTTTACTGAAATCCCAGCGATGACATTGGGATTAACAAATCAATCAACTGGAAGTGAGAGCTGGGTGAAGGCACAGAAGTTGGAGGACGTTTAGCACAGGGGCACAGTCAGGTAATCTCTGATAATAGGAGCTTAAACAACAGCAGCATAATACAGGCCTGGCACTTTGAATGGAAAGTGAAGCCTGAGTACTAATTGAAGACAAAAACAAACATGGGGCATAGATAGACACAGGAAAAGTAATTCAATTGTAATTTTAAACATTGCCAGAGGATTTAGGGGGATTACCATGCACAAAGGGGAAAGAGTGAAATATATTGGATTAAAGGATGTACGAATCAGAGAATAGCAATCAATCCGCAGTCAGGTTGCGATATCCTTTGAACAGAATGCTTGTCTGGTCTTATTTATTTAATTACATTTATACGCAGTCTTGCTTTCCCTCAGAGGTTTCCTTTCATTAAAGTCCTGGCTTTTTCCCCATGACTCACTGGGGTCACTGGCTGGTTGACCTGCACAGGACGGAAAGGTGCCAGGCTCAATGCTGAGCCTGTGTTGCCTTAGCCACTCTCAGTTTGGGCTGTGCTAGAGGTGCAATAATTAGCCTCGTCCCCTCACTCCTCTATAAAGGAAATAAAAACCAGCCGAGGGCCTCACTCCTACACAGTGTCAGCTGTCCTGCCTCTGAGTCAGAAGGTTGTATATTCAAGTCCCACTCCAGAGACTTGACCACAAAATCTAGGCTGACACTCCCAGTGCAGTGCTGAGGGAGCGCTGCACTGTCGGAGGTGCCGTCTTTTGGATGAGACGTTAAACCGAGGCCCCGTCTGCTCTCTCAGGTGGGCATAAAAGATCCCACGGCATTAATTCGAAGAAGAGCAGGGAAGTTATCCCCGGTGTCCCGGCAAATATTCATCCCTGAAACAACATAATTAAAACTGGTTATCTGGTCATATCACATTGCTGTTTGTGGGAGCTTGCTGTGCGCAAATTGGCTGCCGCATTTCCTACGTTGCAACAGTAACTACACTTCAAAATAATACTTCATTGGCTGTAATGTGCTTTGGGACATCGTGAGGTTGTGAAAGGTGTTATAGAAATGCAAGTCTTTCTTTCTTCCAAGTGGCGGAAGCTCTCTGCAAAGCATCAGCCTTCGCTGAGAGTAGTTCAGTGGAAATTCTTTATTAAGAGAAATTCACGAAGGCGGAAAAAACATTTTCGCCGAATCAACTTACTCGCTTTCCTTGACTTTGTGCCCAGCCTCAACAAGCCACAACATTGGAAATCTGCACAAATCGGACCTCATTATCGTCATTAGAAGGAACAATTAGCAGAGCCAGCGTCGGGCCTCGGGAGCTGCCAGGCACCAACACTGTAGACTACACTAAACTGTACATTGATCAAGGCAGAAAATGCTTTGGTCTGTGGGACAGGTGGATTCGGTGCTGTCAACATGCCATAGGCCACATTCCTGCCCCGTGCTGTTTGCGCATTTTTGCAGGCGGTTTCTGAAGTGGCTCGACCACATGACCAGCTGCAGCCCCAGCAACGGCCCGCGACATGCCTGACAGATGGAATCTCAGCAACGCTTGACGTGAAGTCCGTGACTACCGCCTCAAACTGTCCCTCTCCCCCCCACCCCTCCCCCCGTGAATCTTGTGGGGTGCGGTTCCAGGGGCAGTGGCTACAGTCTGGGGCCTCGAACCTCCACCGACCCCGAGGGCGTGAGGGGTCACCGACGGCCTTTCAAATATTCCTCCCTTCATTAAAACTGAAAGAGTAAATGTTTGTGAAACCTGTGTAATGTCAATAGAAAGTGTGAATGGGCCCAGCGCCTGTGATTAGCTCTGCTCTCCGAATTCCTCTCACTCCAGCATCGCCGACCTGTGAGAGAAGCTGAGTTTTAGTTGTTGCTTTGTTAAAGGAGCGTGCGTGGCATTCGAGCACCCTGGGAGCATAATCGAAAGGCATTTGTACTCCAGCCCATAATCTGGTAATGGTGAACTTAAAGAAAGAAAAATTTGCATTTATATAGCGCCTTTCATGACCACCGGACATCCCAAAGAGCTTTACAGCCAATGAAGTACTTTTGGAGTGTAGTCACTGTTGTAATGTAGGAAACGTGGCAGCCAATTTGCGCACAGCAAGCTCCCACAAACAGCAATGTGATAATGACCAGATAATCTGTTTTTTTTGTTATTTTGATTGAGGGATAAATATTGGCCCCAGGACACCGAGGATAACTCCCCTGCTCTTCTTCGAAATAGTGCCGTGGGATCTTTTACGTCCACCTGAGAGGGCAGACGGGGCCTCGGTTTAACGTCTCATCCGAAAGACGGCACCTCCGACAGTGCGGCAGTGCAGGGTCAACCTAGATTTATTTTATGCTCAAGTCCCTGGAGCGGGGTTTGAACCCACAACCCATTGGAGAAGAAGGGGTCGATTTTCAAGTAAAACCGCAGCAGCCTTGCTAAGCTGGCTTTACCAATATGGCGGCGCCCGTAATGCGAGTGGAGATCAGGCGTGTGATGTCGTGCCCCCAAATCGTTCCTATGTGCCCCCGTTCTCCAGTCATGACGCCAACCAGTTTCTGCCCCGGTGCCTGTGCATGCCGTCTCTGTACCTATTTCCAGGCCGCTCCCGCCCCCATCCCCACCCCCGCCAGTTGTGTGTCTCCAGTAAACAATTGAGCAACACGTGCGGGGCCCTCATTACTTGATGTGGCCTTTCGCCGATCCAATTGTACACACTGCAGCGGGGTCACCTGGCCCAGCCACAGTTATACCCGTTAAGTGGCTCGTTAGCTGCCCGAGAGGTGTTAGGTGTCGTTGCATGCGCGTCCCGATTGGCTGGGAGTTTTTCATTACTGCTAACAAACTCAGGTTCTCAGGAGAGAGTTCAGAGTCTGCCTTCCTGCGATTTTTTTTTTAAACCAGGTCATAAATTACACTAAGAAATGACCATTTGACCCAGTTTTCAATTAAGAAAGAAAACACGGACGCCAGACTTTAAACACAAGTGAGAAAATTGGAATTATTAGGTCACAAGGCATAAGGTGTCCGTCCCTTTTTATTATTTTATGATTCATTGTGGACGTCGCTGGCAAGGCCGGCATTTATTGCCCTTCCCTGGCTGCCTTGAGAAGGGAGTGGGCCTTCCGCTTGAATCACTGCAGTGTAACAGTTTGATAAAACCAAGGGACTTGCTGGGGCACTTCACGGGGCAGTTTAGGATCAGCCACGTTGGTGTGGGACTGGAGTTACATATAGGCACACCGGCACCTGGGAGACCCTGGCCAAAGACCGCCCCAAGTGGAGGAAGAGCATCCGGCAGGGCGCTGAGCATCTCGAGTCTCGTCGCCAAGAGCAAGCAGAAATCAAGCGCAGGCAGCGGAAGGAGCGTGCAGCAAACCAGTCCCATCCTCCCTTTCCCTCAACCGCTGTCTGTCCCACCTGTGACAGAGACTGTAATTCCCGTCATCATCATAGGCAGTCCCTCGAAACGAGGATGAGCCGCTTCCAGGCCGAAAAGCGATGAGTTCACAGGTGTTTCAATGAAGGACCTAATATTCCAGATCCCGAACTACATCTTGAAGGGTGGAAGATGCCTGTGCGTGAATCTTTTTAACGTTGTTGGCCGTTGCACACCAGCCACCACACGGGCTTGACAGAGCTAGGTCTTGGTCCAGTGGCAAGGGTTAACCAAGACAACTGGAGACCTGCTCTGCTGCACGGGCCTAGTGCGCACACACATCACAGTGTGGGCAGACCTGCACTGCCCAATTCCCGTATTGGACTGTTCAGTCACCTAAGAACTCACTTTTAGAGTGAAAGCAAGTCTTTCTCGATTTCGAGGGACTGCCTATGATAGGCCCAGACTGGGTAAGCACCGCAGGCTTCCTTCCCTGAAGGACATTCGTGAACCAGTTAGGTTTTTACAACAATCCGACGGCTACTGATACCAATATTATATTTCCAGATTTCTTTCATAGAATTTGAATTCTGAAACTGCCGTAGTGCGATTTGAACTCACCGTCTCAGGATTATCAATCCGGGTCTCTCGATTACTGTATCAGATTAACCTATCTAACCCCCCCCCCCTCTCATATATAGCTCAATCCATTCTATCTCAAGTCAATGGGAGTAGAAAGGGTGGCAAAGCTGAGAGAAAACTCTTGGTCCAAGGTCCAAAACTAGAGGCTATAAATATAAGATTGTCACCAATAAATCCAACAGGGAATTCAGAAGGAACTTCCTTACCCAGGGAGTGGATTCCAATATGGAACTCGCTAACACATAGAATAGTTGAGGTGATACATTTAAAGGGAAGTTAGATGAACTGATGAGGGAGAAAAGAAGAGAATATGGGATTAGATGAAGTAGGGTGGGAGGAGACTCGTGTAGAACTTGGGCACGGGTATGGACCAGTTGGGCTGAATGGCCTGTTTCTGTGCTGTATATTCTGTGTCATTCTACAGAACTATACCCCTTTCCACTGTGATAAATGTGAAGTCAACTGGGACCTTGTGCTCGAACACGCTCCATTGAACAGCAGTTACAGGGCAAATTCTGTAGGGAACTTTGTGAAATTGGAACTGTTAAAGTGCCCTCTGCACTCAGTGGCTCTCAACAACAACATGCATTTATATAGCGCCTTTAACATAGTAAAACATCCCATGGCACTTCACAGGAACGTTATCAAACAAAATTTAACACCGAGCCACATCAGGAGATGTTGGGACAGGTGATGATGTAAGTTTTAAGGAGCGTCTTAAAGGAGGAGGGTGAGGTAGAGAGGCGAGAGGTTTAGGGAGGGAGTTCCAGAGCTTGGGGCCCAGGCAGCTGAAGGCGCGGCCATCAATGGTGGAGCGATTATAATCGAGGATGCGCAAGAGGTCAGAATTGGAGGAGCGCAGAGATCTCGGAGGGTTTAAGGATGGAGGAAGTTACAGACGTAGGGAGGGGCGAGGCCATGGAGGGATTTGAACAGGGGTATGAGAGTTTTGGGGCAGCGCTAGGCGGGTGGGGGAACTGTCCCCTGCAATAAGGCTATGCTGGGGGTGGAGGGAGAGCATTACGGTCGGGGGAGGAGAGGGTCAAGCCCAGGTCTAGGGAGGCCCGAGGTTTCTTTGTGGGGCCCAGAGGAATGAATCCATGCCTTCCGGCCCCTCTGGGGTTTGCTGCTGACCCATAATTAAAATGGCCTGGGGGACCGAATGGCAACACAGGGCCTCCCCAACATGTTCGCGAGGCTGGCAACTGCCTTCGTGCGTGTCGCCGCCGAGATAAAATGGCGGCGCCGGGAGGGGATCAGAACGCAGTGGCGAGTACTCTACCACTATTTTAAGCACCCGCCCGACCTGTTTCTGTCGGAGAGTGGGTGCAGACGGGGTTAAAATCGAGGCACCAGTGTCTGCTCTATGCAGCAAGTCGGTTTAATTCCAAGCTGCCCCAATGATGTCATTGCCTGCTCATTTCTGTGTATGTGTATAATGTTGCTGCATTCTGTACAAATTTGTCATAACAAATAATCCTGAGCCTCGCTCAGTCCCGGCCAATAATGATATGCACGCAGTAAGCAGCCTATAAAGGTGGAGAGACGCTAGCTGTTGTTTATTAATCGTTTTAGAATTTTCTTTCCCCCAGGTTTTTTTTGTGTCTTTTCTCCTCTGCTGGACCCTGGCCAAGCGGCCAGCCCGTGCGTGAGAGTCCCACGCTGACCTGGACCTTTATACGCGGGTGAATTTCCTGCCAGGGGTCACTGGGAGGAGGTTGGGCGCGCGAGCCCACTGCAGCGCCCCCAGCTGGTCGTTCGGCTAACCCAGCATGGACTGCCCTCCCAGTGTTGAGCCTCGCTCTGCGCAAGTCTGGCTCTGAGTCGGGGGCCGTACACCCCAGCCCCAACAATCTGAGCTGCACTTGTGTCAGGTGACCACCGTGGCTCAGTGGGAAGCACGCTCGCCTCCGAGTCAGAAGGTCGTGGGTTCAGGTCCCGCTCCAGAGACTTGAGCGCACAATCCAAGCTGACACTCCAGTGCAGTGCTGGGGGAGTGCTGCACTGTCAGAGGTGTCATCTTTCGGATGAGGCGTTAAACCATCTGCTCTCTCAGGGTGGACATAAATCATTATCTGGTCATTTATCACATTGCTGTTTGTGGGAGCTTGCTGTGCACAAATTGGCTGTCGCATTTCCTACATTACAACAGTGACTACACTTCAGAGACTTAAATGGCTATAAAAAGATATGGGACGTCCTGAAGTTGTGAAAGGCATGATATAAAAACAAGTTCTTAGAAAACGAAATCTATAAGAACATAAGAAATAGGAGCAGGAGTAGGCCATTTGGCCCCTCGAACCTGCCTCGCCATTCAATAAGATCATGCCTGATCTGATCTTCGCCTCAATGCAACTTCCCTACCCGCTCCCCATAATTCTTGACACCCTTATCGTTCAGAAATCTGCCTATCTATGGTGTCCATAGCACTCCGAGGGTTGTTGAAATGTGCTTTTTAAAACAAAATCTCAGAAAATATTAATCTCTTTAATCTTTGGGACACAATGCATTGTACGTCAAGCAAAATGTATTCAAAAATGCTGGTGTTTGTATATCTAATGTTGTGCTGTGGCTGTAATATGGACTTTGACATTCAGGGCTTGTTTACAGAGGCTGACTCACGTCGCTGTTTCAACGCTGAGTCACTCACGCACTTTGTGAAATCCAGTCACAACTCAGATTCCAAAGATGCCTCAAGACCTTACATACATGTGGCTGAGTGGGTAAATGCACCAACCTGTATGGTCCCAAGACACGGAGTGGGGGGGTCACTCAACCTGACGACATTCCCAGTCCGAGCTCACACATGAAGTATGGAGACCTGAGTGATCGCCGGGAGCTGAACAGCATCTGCAGCCTTTAGATGGGGGTGGGGTGGGTCAATGAGAAAATGTCGAGTAAAGCTCCCTCTACACTGTCCCATCAAACACTCCCAGGGCAGGTACAGTACAGGGTTAGATACAGAGTAAAGCTCCCTCTACTCTGTCCCATCAAACACTCCCAGGGCAGGTACAGTACAGGGTTAGATACAGAGTAAAGCTCCCTCTACACTGTCCCATCAAACACTCCCAGGGCAGGTACAGCACGGGGTTAGATACAGAGTAAAGCTCCCTCTACACTGTCCCATCAAACACTCCCAGGGCAGGTACAGCACGGGGTTAGATACAGAGTAAAGCTCCCTCTACACTGTCCCGTCAAACACTCCCAGGACAGGTACAGCACGGGGTTAGATACAGAGTAAAGCTCCCTCTACACTGTCCCGTCAAACACTCCCATGGCAGATACAGTATGGGTTACATACAGAGTAAAGCTTCACATGAGGAACATAGAAACATAATAAGGTAGGAACAGGAGTGGGCTATTCAGCTCTTCGTTGCTGTCATGCCAGTCAGTGTTACTGGGGTCTCACTGATCCTGTTATTGGGATCTCACTTATCCTGTTATTGGGGTCTCACTGATCCTGTTATTGGGGTATCACTGATCCTGTTATTGGGGTCCAACTGAGCCTGTTATTGGGGTCTCACTGATCCTGTTATTGGGATCTCACTTATCCTGTTATTGGGGTCTCACTGATCCTGTTATTGGGGTCTCACTGATCCTGTTATTGGGGTCTCAGCTTCTGGGGACCACGGTTGTGCTGCAACACCAGGTTACGATGGCGAGGGCCCCTTTTCACAGGGGGTCCCAATGCAGTGTCACTGTGAGGCGGGTGTGACAGTCAGGGTGCATGGGCCGGGTGGCTGGAGGTTGGTGTCCTCGGGAGGTGCTGGCCCGGATCTCAGCTGGGAAGACCAGGAGGATAGGCCAGTCCAGTAATGGCTGGACGGTGTAAAAGCATCCTCGGCATCTCGGGTGAGCCTGGTTATCAGAACTGGTGAATGGAAAAGTTCCCACTTGAAGAGAGGCCTAGATTTTGTGACACATCTTTGGCGAAACGCAGGTGAAGGGTCAAGGCTTGTAGCGAAGCAGAAGAGAAGACGAGGTTAATCAGAAGATGACACCAAGCTGGGGCTGAAGATTGTAGCAGAAGAGAAAGACTGAGAGAGCTGGGGAAAAAATAGTTACAGTCAGAGACAACAGAAATAACAACTTTCATTTATACGGCGCCTTTAAATTAGTAAAAGGTCCCAAGGCATTTGTTCACAAGAACGTAATCAGGCAAAAATTGACACCGAGCCAAAGATGACATTAGGACAGGTGACCAACTGACTAGTCAAAGAGGTTGGATTTAAGGAGGGTCTTAAAGGAGAAGAGGTGGAAAGGCTTCGGGAGGGAATTCCAGAGCTTAGGGCCTAGACAGCTGAAGGCACAGGTTGGGGGATACACAAGAGGCCAAAGTTGGAGGAAGGCAGCATTGTTGGAGGGTTGCAGGAGGTTACAAAGACAGGGAGGGGCGAGGCCGTGGAGGGATTTGAACACGAGGATGAGGCGGTGAGGATGCAGGGAGGGCAGGTGGTGACGTAACAAAAATGGGCCGATCAGATGTGGAGACACCCACCCTTCGGTAAAAGACCCTGCAATTCACACACAGGCGTTGTCACCCGTGGTAACTTAGACAGGTGAATGGCCAGGAGTTAACCGCATGCGTCAAGCATGAAGACTATGCTTAGTTGGCAGACGTTGGCCCAATTAAACTGCTCGACCTCTCTTGTGAGGCCTGTACTCAATGCCCGCTGCTGCTCTCTCTCAGTCTAAGTGCTTACACAATGAGTCATAAGTTATTTTAGTGAAATATAAACTGTTATCACACATGTGGGCTGTCATAACTGTGAAAATGTTTTCCATATTTAGTCACATAGGTCAATCCATTCATGAAAATATTATTTTCTGTGTTTCATTCGTCCCTCCCACCCAGTGCTGTTCATGGTGGAGCTCAGCAGCCAATCAGAGCAGGGCATGGGAGGTGACACGCTCTGGGGTGTCACTGTAGGATCGATCATTTCAGTTCCGAAAATATTTTCATCTTTTGAGTTAAAAAGGTGAAAGGCTCCCCCAAGTCTCAGAGCATAAATAGACTCACCCGTCTAGTGCTGACCCTGTGGACCTGGAAGATCCCAGGTTTGATCTACACTGTCCCATCAAACCCTCCCAGGGCAGATACAGCACGGGCTAGATACAGAGTAAAGCTCCCTCTACACTGTCCCCATCAAACACTCTCAGGGCAGGTACAGCACGGGCTAGATACAGAGTAAAGCTCCCTCTACACTGTCCCCATCAAACACTCTCAGGGCAGGTGCAGCACGGGCTAGATACAGAGTAAAGCTCCCTCTACACTGTCCCATCAAACACTCTCAGGGCAGGTGCAGCACGGGGTTAGATACAGAGTAAAGCTCCCTCTACACTGTCCCATCAAACACTCCCAGGGCAGGTACAGCATGGGGTTAGATACAGAGTAAAGCTCCCTCTACACGCCCAGCACGGGTTCGATAGTAAAGCTCCCTTTGCACTGTTCCAACAATGTCGTGCACATTGCCACAACCTCAGCTCCCTCTCCAGCCTCTTTCAGAGGGACGGTAACTTTACTGCCAATTGCAAGGGATAGGAATTGAAAGCTGTGAGCGGCGGCCTCTAAAAGAATAGCCGAGAGTGTTGGAAATCTGCAGCACGTCCGTCAGCATGTGTGAGAAGCAACGAGCCAATGATTCAGTTAGTGACCCTTCGGCAGGACAGCTCTGCCCGAGCACCTACGCCTGAAGTATTAACCGCATTTACTGTTAGTTTCCAGCAGCTGTGACTATTAAACACTGATCAGCACCAGGTCTGTGCTGCGGGCTGCTGGAGTCTGGCTTGTGCCTGCCCCACACTCAGAGGGATGACACGCTCATCGTATTACTTCTGGGCTGGGTTCAAACCCGGGTCCCAGGGGTGAAAGGACAGCATGGGAAGATGCCCTCTCTACTCAGTGTTGAACAGTCTCATGTCGATTATATTACATATGGTTACATCGGATATACGGCACAGAAACAGGCCATTCGGCCCAACCAGTCCATACTGGCGTTTATGCTCCTCATCTGTCAGCGTAACCCTCTATTCTCTCTCCCTCATATGCTTGTCCAGCCTCTCCTTAAATGCATCTATACTATTTGCGTCAGCCATTCCCTGTGGTAGCGAGTTCCACATTCTCACCACTCTCTGGGTAAAGAAGTTTCTCCTGAATTCCCTGTTGGATTTCTTGGTGACTATTTTATATTGATGGCCTCTAGTTATGCTCTTCCCCACAAGTGGAAATATTCTCTCTGTATCTACTCCATCAAAACCTTTCATCATTTTAAAGACTTCAATTAGGTCACCTCTTAGCCTTCATTTTTCAAGAGAAAAGAGACCCAGCCTGTTCATCATTCCTGATATGTATACTCTCAAAATTTGGTATCGTCCTTTTAATCTTCTCTGCACCCTCTCCAGTGCCTCTATATCTTTTTTATAATATGGTGACCAGAATTGTATGCAGTACTCCAAGTGTGGTCTAACCAAGGTTCAATACAAGTTTAGCATAACTTCCCTACTTTTCAATACTATTCCTCTAAAAATAAACCCTAGTGCTTGGTTTGCTTTTTTATGGCCTTGCTAACCTGCGTCGCAACTTTTAGTGGTTTGTGTATTTGTACTCCGAGATCCCTTTGTTCCTCTACCCCACCCAGACTCACACCCTCCAAGTAATAAGTGACCTCCCTATTCTTCCTACCAAAATGTAATACCTCACGTTTACCTGTGTGGAACTTCATTTGGAGGTTAGGAACGAAGGTTTACCATTAGGTACAGAGAGGGACTGTTCCCTCAGTCTGGTCAACAAGGTGCACACTACACACCTCCCCAAACATGCCTCTTAATGTTACAATCATGGCCCATGTGTTCATAGAATCATAGAAACTTACAGCACGGAAGGAGGCCATTCGGCCCATCGTGTCCGTGCCGGCTGACAAAGCTATCCAGAATAATCCCACTTTCCAGCTCTCGGTCCATAACCCTGTAGGTTACGGCACTTCAAGTGCACATCCAAGTCTTTTTAAATGTGGTGAGGGTTTTTGCCTCTACTGCCCTTTCAGGCAGTGAGTTCCAGACCCCCACCACCCTCTGGGTGAAGAAATTTCTCCTCAAATCCCCTCTAAACCTCCTACCAATTACTTTAAATCTAAGCTCCCTGGTTGTTGACTCCTCTGTTTTGCACCAATCGAGCTGATCAGGCTGGCAGGCCGCACAGTTCAAGGGTCATTTTCCCCCCTTCACCTCAGGTTCATGGGTCAGTCAGTCCTGGTGTGGTTCACACTGAGCACCGCTGAGGTGCTGGGGCCTGATGAAGGAGTGTGGGCACTTTGACTGCTAGGGGCTTTGCACTGAAGCAGGTGCACCCGTTGGACAGACGCACTCATTACCCCAGGGAGCTGGACATGAGGCGAGATTGCGACACGTTGCACTGCGAGCAGGCGATGGATGG
Source organism: Pristiophorus japonicus (assembly GCF_044704955.1). Classification (NCBI taxonomy): domain Eukaryota; kingdom Metazoa; phylum Chordata; class Chondrichthyes; family Pristiophoridae; genus Pristiophorus; species Pristiophorus japonicus. The sequence goes on along the minus strand of NC_091987.1, from coordinate 178,511,386 downwards.
TGTTGACCATGCTCCCTCAGCTCGCATTGCCTAATATGGAGCCCCACACACAGACTGTAAAACACAAACATCTCGTCTGTCAGGTGAGCATGGCAATGTTGGCACAACCTCAAGCCAAAAATACTTTGGAAAAACAGCAGCTCATAAATCTAATTTGTACTAATGCTGCACACCCTGTAGCCCTGGGAGGCTGTTAACCCCTTCACCCTGTTTGTGGCTGTTTCCCACCTACAGACAGGGTCTCGCTTTAACGTCTCATCTGAAAGAGGGCATCACTGACAGTGCAGTGCTGCTCTGACTCTGGCTTCTGGAGCATTGATTCCTCCCTATGCTCCACCATCGGCAGCAGGGGCTCTGGCTGCTGGGTTCCTGCTCTCTGTAATTCTCAACCTAAATCAGTCTACCTCTCCTCCAAACCATCTCCCAACTAGGCTCTCGCTCCCCTCCCCTGTTCTCTCTCTTTCTGGTTCTAGGCCTGAATCCTTCAGCCTATCTGCGTTTGAACATCCCTTACGTTAAAGGCACGACATAAATGTCACACAAAGCACCGCTCTTCAACAGAACAAATGCGCCTTTCATTTTCCCCACGTACGGACAGCCCTGGCGGGGAGTTTCGAGCACTGATTTGGATCAGGAAAGGAAGTGACTGTAAGAAACAGGTTTAGACACAAAAAGTCCGTTAAAAAAGTTGTCAGCGAAGTGGCCTCTGTGAGCGGGTTACACCGTGACACCAGTACCCTCGAGTCTCATCGCCGAGAGTATGCAGAAATCAAGCACAGGCAGCAGAAAGAGCGTGCGGCAAACCAGACTCTCCGCCCTCACTTTCCCACAACGACTGTCTGTCCCACCTGTGACAGGGACTGTGGTTCTCATATTGGACTGTTCAGCCACCAAAGAACTCATGTTAAGAGTGGAAGCAAGTCTTCCTCGATTCCGAGGGACTGCCTATGATGATATGATGATGAGTGCCGACAAAAACTGGAACTGCAAGTCTGCCCCTGTCAGGTGGCGTGGTAGTTGTTTTACTGGACTATTAATCCAGAGAATGGGAGTGTATATCTCACTATAGCAGTTTGAGAATTTGAATTCAGAAACAACCTGGAAATAAAAGCTGGTACCTGTGTCAGTAAAAGTGACCATGAAGCTGTCGGATTGTCGTAAAAACCCAACGGGTTCACCAATGTCCTTTAGGGAAGGAAACCTGCCGTCGTTACCCGGTTTGGCCTACACGTGACTCCAGTCCCACACCAATGTGGTTGACTCTAAACTACCCTCTGAAGCCACTCAGTTGTATCAAATTGTTCAAGAAGTAGGCCCGCGTAGGCTTCTCAGGGCAACTAGGGAAGGGCAATAAATGCTGGCCTTGCCAGCGATGCCCACATCCCAGGATTGAACAGACACCAGTCTACTGGAATCAACTGCACCAATATAAACACAGCTCCAGTCACAGCCATCGGGGAGCCCTGGCTGATTTATCCCACTCCTCGCTCAGGGTCGCTCAGGCCAATTGTGGTGCCGAGCCCAACCACAGCCCCGGCTGATATTAGCACAGCCCAGGGGTGGAACCTGGGCCTGTGGGACATGTTTTCCTCTACCTTTTGCCACTGAGCCACTATTTTTGCGACAATGAGCAGTGAGTTACAGACTCCTGGGATTGGTCGATCCTGGGCGAGTGATGTTTTCGAGAGCTGAGTGAGGGGACTGTTCTAACAGCCCAAGTTAAAAAGTCACTTGAAGCCCCCACCCCCCGGTCTCCCGTCTCCATCCCGTCCCAACCCCCCCCCGTTACCCTCCCCCCACCCCCATCCCCGTCCCCACCCATCACAGTAACGCATAAAGTTGTATTGTACGCAGCTGCTCACAGTATTGGCTCGGGTAGGTCCAGGCTAGCCTGGTTCCCGATACCAACAGGCACGTGCCAGCTGTTGCCCGCAATGCCCGATTACAGCACAGTCAACAACAATAACTTGTATAGCGCCTTTAACGTAGCAAAACGTCCCACGGCGCTTCACAGGAGCATTATCAGACAAAATTTGACAGGAGAGGTTAGGACAAGTGACTGGGCAAAGAGGTAGGTTTTAACGAGTGTCTTCAAGGAGGAAGGGGAGGTTTAGACAGGGATTTCCAGAGCTCCATCCCACGGGCAGAAGGCACGGCCACCAATGCGATTACATTCAGGGAATGCGCAGAGATCTCGGGGTGGGGGGGGTTGTAGGGATGGAGGAAATTACAGAGATAGGGCGGGGCGAGGCCATGGAAGGATTTGAAAACAAGGATGAGAATTTTGATATCGAGGTGTTGCTTGCAGTGGGTCAGCGAGCTCAGGGGCGATGGGTGAACGGGACTTGGTGCGACAGTGCAAGTGACTTCACAGCAAGGAGGATGGCAGCGTACCTCGGGCGGCCCAAGGATGTGCTCAGGAACGGCGCAGCTCGCTTAAGCCTCATTCCTTCTCATGTCCCACTTTCTTCGCCTCACTTTCTCCATCCCTCGCCCCTTCCTCACGCTGGCGCTCCATTCCACGGGCACCGGCTGGCCTGCGGGATCCCAAGCGGCCACTCTTCAAGTGTACGTCTAAACGGTGTGTGCCCAGCGGGCTATTCGGCTACAGGAGGCAGTCGAGCCTGACGCTGTCTTTCTCGCACAGGCGACATCCTACAGGAGGTGACCTGGGAATCTTGTTAGTTCAGCGACACTGAAGTCAATTCTAGAACCTCAATGCCCCACCCCCCCCTCCACATTCCCCACCCCCCGGGGATTGAGATCAACAAACCCAGTGTGGACCGAGGAGGGAGCCCTGGAGCCTTGTGTGACTCAGTGCCACACACAGGGTAGTGCTATCACCCATAGAGCCACTGGTGGTGCTTAGATTGCAGTCTGCGGGCTGGGGCAATTTTGCTCTTTAATGTTGGGGCACTTTCGGGGGTTTATATTAGGCTGGAGATCCCAGTCAGATTCACCTTCACCAGGAACAGCCAGATTATCAGCTGATAAACAGAGAGCTGCTTTACGCCCTCTTTAGTTGTAGCCGATACTTCGTTGATTAGATTTTGTGTCGACTATTGTTTGACCATCCTTTGTTCTGGAATGTTCCAGCCTCTGGTGTGCACATAAAGCAGAGAATCTAATATCGCCCCGATTCAGTCAGTGACTGGCATTCTGTTTAAACACAAGTGCTCATTTGTCGATCCATCAATCAATCAATCCATCAATTTCACATCGTTGTAACAGACACAGTACAACTTGGGACCCTGATCGTTCAGAGACTGAGTAAACCTGTAGCAAACCGCTCCGACCAACTCAACCATTCACTCTCAGAGGTAGTTAACTCACTGCTTCCTCCCTCTTGGCTTAACCCCACTAAATAGCGAACAAACTGACACCAGAATTCAGCGAGTTGGAGGAGGCTGATGAGCAGTTGACACAATTGCCGCTTGAGAATGACATCATGGGCACCGGGGCATCTGCGACCCGAGTTTACCCGCCTTGTTACACCGCACCAGTGACACAACGGGTCAACTCAGGTTCGGTTCCAAGGATCGACAATCTTCCTTTACACACACAGTCTCACACACACACACACACACACACACACACATCCCCATCCCCCCCCCCCCACACACACACACAGACATACACACATCCCCCCCCTCCCCACACACACACACATCCCCATCCCCCCGCCCCCCCACATACACACAGACATACACATATCCCCCCCTCCCCACACACACACACACATCTCCCCTCTCCACACACACACACACACACATCTCCACACACACACACACACACACATCCCCACACACACACATACACACATCCCCACACTCACACACACACATCACTCCCCCCCACACACTCACACAAACACACCCCCCACACACACACTCACACAAATCCCCCCCCCCCCACACACACACACACACAATCCACGCGCACACACATGCACACGCGCACACACACACGCACACACAGTTAAAGATCTCTTGCCAACACATCTCCTTCCCTCCCTCCACTCTAACCAGTAATATTTTAAAAAGCATCTGTTATTCTGAAGGAGAATTTGAGATTCGTTCCTGTACAGCTGTGGTCTCAATGCGTTTCGCGCTGAACTGCACTTGCGACTGTTGCACAGCAGTGACTATGTAACACCACGAAGAACACTGACAGCCTGCTCTGTTCTCCACTCCAGCCTGCCCGGGGAGGGGAAGAGGACGACAATCTGTGCTTGTTGAAGCCCAGGTGTCTGTTACAAGCCCCTACAAAAGCAGTGAAGGAACGGCATCAGCTCAAGCAGTCCATGAAAGGGCAGTTTGGGATAGCAGTCTCGACGTTCCGACCCTCCGCTGCAACTTACCTCAGCCCCAGCCGACTCCCTGCCTTCTCCCGCCCGGTCTGACAGCCTTTCCGAAATGCTGGACAGTTTTGAAGATTTCCTTTAAAGTTATAAGCTCCTCTACAATGGGCTCCCTGCCCAGACTCCCCACTATCACAGCCAAGAGAGAGAGGAAAAAAACTCACTCTTCAGTCAAGTAAATAAGAGAATGGTGCGGGAACTGTGGGAATGTTTGAGGAGATTGGTCATCTCTCTGTCAGTCTTTGCTCGCATCAGCTTGTGTTTTCACCAGCCAAGCAGACAGAAAGAAAATCTATTTACCAGGCTTCAAAATTGACAACACATGCCTGCTCTTCTCTTATGAACTAGTAAATAGTTCTTTCATGCTGGGCTGGCTACCATGGCAACAAACACGCAGGAAATATCCCAGATAACTAGAATAGTGGGAAAAACATATGTTTTGGATAAAGTTTGGCAGTGAATCGTTTATCTTTCTTTTCTTAGAAGTTCAATTTTCCGATAGGCACCTTCTTTACATCATAGCAGGGGTCAGGGGTCACTGAGCCTGACTCTAGGCCCGGGCAGATGAATGTCTTTTTCTCTTGAAAGACTGAGCTAGTGGAGATTTAATTAAAAGTTAACCTGGGACACTGGCCAGATGCCAATGGATGGAGTTCCCTTCATGATGACAAGCTCCTCTCTGCACTCATACTTCTGATAATTAGACTTGGGACGGTGGAACAATAATTCTTCACAGACTCCGACTGAGTAAGATTCATTCTTTAGCAGTAAAGTCTGTGGGGCCTCAATGCAAATGAAGAGCAAACATTGTATTTTACTCCAACTCAACTCACCCCAACCCACAGCAAAAATCGCCATTGTTAATCTGTTCATTAATGTTTCTGTCAGAGATTTCTTTGTTTTCTTCTTTTCAGCAGAGGCTGATTCACATTGGAGTTCAAACATAAGAACATAAGAAATAGGAGCAGGAGTAGGCCGTATGGCCTCTAGAGTCTGCTCCGCCATTTAATATGATCATGGCTGATCCAATCATGGACTCAACTCCACTTCCCTGCCCACTCCCCATAACCCCTTATTCCCTTATCGGTTAAGAAACTGTCTATCTCTGTCTTAAATTTATTCAATGTCCCAGCTTCCACAGCTCTCTGAGGCAGCAAATTCCACAGATTTACAACCCTCTGAGAGAAGAAATTTCTCCTCATCTCAGTTTTAAATGGGCAGCCCCTTATTCTAAGATTATGCCCCCCTAGTTCTAGTCTCCCCCATCAGTGGAAACATCCTCTCTGCATCCACCTTGTCAAGCCCCCTCATAATCTTATACGTTTCGATAAGATCATCTCTCATTCTTCTGAATTCCAATGAGTAGAGGCCCAACCTACTCAACCTTTCCTCATAAGTCAATCCCCTCATCCCCGGAATCAACCTAGTGAACCTTCTCTGAACTGCCTCCAAAGATTCCATTGACCTTCCTGATCACTTGCTGTACCTGCATACTTACCTTTTGTGCTTCATGTATAAGTACCCACAGGTCCCGCTGTACTGCAGCACTTTGCAATTTTTCTCCATTTAAATAATAACTTGCTCTTTGATTTTTTTTCTGCCAAAGTGCAGTCCCATTGGTGCTGGTAGCTTTCTGTCACCTTGATCAATTGTCGATTTGTAAGGTGTGAACTCAAGCATTGAGTGTTGACGAGCTGTTTGACCATGGGGGCCATCACCGCTGAGTCTGATCCTGTCTTCAGCTAATACCCACACACACACACTTTCCAACACAGTCACTGGATAGGGGTCAGGGGCAAAGTAAAGTGAATTAACTTCAGTAGAGATACAGCTGGTAACACAGGGCGCTGGAGGAGAGGGGTTGCTGTGTCACTGACTATCTCTACTGATGTTAATCCAGCTCCCTCACACTGTCACTCAGTAACCCCTCTCCCCCAGCACCCTGTGTCACTGACTGTATCTCTACTGATGTTAATCCAGCTCCCTCACACTGTCACTCAGTAACCCCTCTCCCCCAGCACCCTGTGTCACTGACTGTATCTCTACTGATGTTAATCCAGCTCCCTCACACTGTCACTCAGTAACCCCTCTCCCCCAGCACTCTGTGTCACTGACTGTATCTCTACTGATGTTAATCCAGCTCACTCACACTATCACTCAGTAACCCCTCTCCCCCAGCACCCTGTGTCACTGACTGTATCTCTACTGATGTTAATCTAGCTCCCTCACACTGTCACTCAGTAATCCCTCTTCCCCAGCACCCTGTGTTACTGACTGTATCTTTACTGATGGTTTTTTTTTTTTGAAATTCGTAGCCAATCGTTCCAATTCTTTGTCAAATCACAAACGCCAGAGGTCACCTTGGGCCCATTCAAGGATCACTCTGCGCCAATGCTCTTAGCCAAAAGGCCTAGAGCCACTGCACCGTTCCTGGAAGTACTGCAATACCAGGTTCGTGCCATGGAGGTGGATGGGTCAGGTCCCCCACACACCTCCGTGGAGGTGGATGGGTCAAGCCACCCCACCCACCTCCTATTTCCAAAAAAGCAAGCATATACCTTCCTGATCTAGGGAGAACCACCTTGGGGTTATGGATCTTTACTGATGTTAATCCAGCTCCCTCACACTGTCACTCAGTAACCCTCCCCCAGTGCCCTGTGTCACTGACTGTATCTTTACTGATGCTAATCCAGCTCACTCACACTGTCATTCAGTAATCCCTCTCCCCCAGCGCCCTGTGTCACTGATTGTATCTCTACTGATGTTAATCTAGCTCCCTCACACTGTCACTCAGTAATCCCTCTTCCCCAGCACACTGTGTCACTGACTGTATCTCTACTGATGTTAATCCAGCCCACTCACACTGTCACTCAGTAACCTCTCTCCCCCAGCACCCTGTGTCACTGACTGCATCTCTACTGATGTTAATCTAGCTCCCTCACACTGGCACTCAGTAACCCCTCTCCCCCAGCACCCTGTGTCACTGACTGTATCTTTACTGATGTTAATCCAGCTACCTCACACTGTCACTCAGTAACCCCTCCCCCAGTACCCTGTTTCACTGACTGTATCTCTACTGATGTTAATCCAGCTCCCTCACACTGTCACTCAGTAACTCCTCTCCCCCAGCACCCTGTGTTACTGACTGTATCTGTACTGATGTTAATCCAGCTCCCTCACACTGTCACTCAGTAACCCCTCCCCCAGTGCCCTGTGTCACTGACTGTATCTCTACTAATGTTAATCCAGCTCCCTCACACTGTCACTCAGTAACCCTTCTCCCTCAGCATCCTGTGTTGCTGACTGTATCTCTACTGATGTTAATCCTGCTCCCTCACACTGTCACTTTGTAACCTTGGTTTGGCAGAAAACCGAGTTATAAATGAAATGGAATCAAACAGGTGTTAAAAAAGGTAAAACTAGAAGTTGGAATTCTGAAACGAACGCAGAAAATTCTGGAAATAGGCATGCTGTCATGCAGTTTCTGAAAGAGAAAGCGAGAGGGACAGACAGACATTTATAACATCGACACCGTACTACACCAGCTCGGGGCTCAGGCGGTTAAATTATGAATACAGGCTTCATAAACCTGGCTTGTATTCGTGTGAGTATAGAAGATTGAGGGGTGATGTAATCGAGGTGTTTCAAATATTAAAGGGAGTTGATTGGGTAGATACTGAGAAACCATTTCCTCTGCTGTAGGAATCAAACCTGAAACTAAAGCTAGGCCATTTAGGAGCGAAATCAGGAGCCACTTTTTCACACAAAGGGCAGTGAAAATCTGGAACTCACTTCCCCAAAAGCCTGTGGATGCTGTGGGTCAATTGGAGCTTTCAAGACTGACATCGCTGGATTTTTGTTCGGCAAGGGTAACAAGTGATTTGGAGCAAAAACAGGAAAATGAAGTTAAGATATAGATCAGCCATGATCTAACTGAATGGCTCTAGTATGCTCGAGGGGCTGAATGGCCTCCGCCTGTTCCAGCAGTAACTAGCGACAGCGAATGAGGTCCAGCCCTAAAACCAGAGAGGTTAATGGACTTGGGGGGCGGGGGGGTTTCTGAGTTCTGATGGAAGTTCCCTATTCAAAACCTCACTCTCGCCGGGAATTTCCTGGGGGATTGTACGTAACTTCGCTGGAACATCAGCACAGAGCCCGGTTATGTGCCGCCTCAAGGGTTTCCACCGAACCTTCTGCCAAAGTTATACCGGCCGACTGGGAGAATCCAGGAGGAAATTCCCGGTGTTTATCTTTGGGGTGCCGATCGCACTGCAGTGCTTTTCCGCATTTTTTTTTAACATGATCCTACATTTCACTGAAAAGCGCCAGCCTGTGTGACTGGGTGTGATTGTCCGATACCCACACTCTGTGAGGATCTGTGTCACTGAATCAAGAGCAGGCCAGGTCCCGGGGGTGCTCAGCTGTTGGGACAGTCACGGATTTCAACGTCGGCAAATGTGAGGTCATCCACTTTCGACCTGAAAAGGACTGAGCAGGGAACTTTCTAAATGGTGAAAAGCTAGAAACAGTGGAGGTTCAAAGAGACTTGGGGGGGTGGGGGGCATCCAGGTACATAGATTATTAACATGTCATGGACAGGTACAGAAAATAATCAAAAAGGTTAATGGATTACTGGCCTTTATATCTAGAGGACTAGAATACAAGGGAGAAGAAGTTATGCTGCAGCTATACAAAACCCAGTTAGACCTCACCTGGAGCACTGTGAGCAGTTCTGGACCCCTTAGGAAGGATATATTGGTCTTGGAGGGAGTGCAGTGTAGATTTACCAGAATGATACCTGGACTCCAAGGTTAAATTATGGAGAGGTTATACAAATTAGGATTGTATTCTCTGAACTTTAGAAGGTTAAGAAGTAATTTGATGGCAGTTTTCAGGATATTGAGGGGAACTGATAGGGTGGATAGAGAGAGACTATCTCCGCTGATTGCGGAGTCTTGGACTAGGAGGCATAATCTACAAATTAGAGCCAGATCTTTCAGGAGTGAAGTTAGGAAACACTTCCACACACACAGGGTGGTTGAAGTATGGAACTCTCTTCCGCAAACGGCAATTGATAAATAGTGGCCAGGAGACCTCCCCTGCTCTTCGAAATAGTGCCATGGGATCTTTTGCATCCACTTGAGAGAGCAGTCAGTTTAACACCTTATCCAAAAGGCAGCACCTCTGACAGTGCAGCACTCCCTCAGCACTGCACTGGGGTGTCAGCCTAGCTTTTGTGGTCAGCTTTCTCAGATTGGGACTTGAACCCACAACCTACTGTGTCAGGTAAGAGTGTTACCCACTGACCCACAGCTGACACCTAAGTGTATGTCTTACAACCTATAGTTGGATTAGGATTTTGATTAACCAACATTAACGTTCTCGACCAGGCCAACATCACCAGCATCGAAGCACTGACCACACTCGACCAGCTCCGTTGGACGGGCCACATTGTTCGCATGCCTGACACAAGACTCCCAAAGCAAGCGCTCTACTCGGAACTCCTATACGGCAAGCGAGCCCCAAGTGGGCAGAGGAAACATTTCAAGGACACCCTCAAAGCCTCCTTGATAAAATGCAACATTCCCACCAATACCTGGGAGTCCCTGGCCCAAGACCGCGCTAAATGGAAGAAGAGCATCCTGGAGGACGCTGAGCACCTCGAGTCTCGTCGCTGAGAGCATGCAGAAAACAAGCGCAGACAGCGGAAGGAGCGTACAGCAAAGCAGACTCCCCACCCACCCTTTCCTTCAAACACTGTCTGTCCCACCTGTGGCAGAGACTGTAATTCCTGTATTGGACTGTTCAGCCACCTGAGAACTCACTTTTAGAGTGGAAGCAAGTCTTCCCCGATTTCGAGGGACTGCCTATGATGGTGAATTGGATTAGGATTTTGATTTGGGTGTAGATGTGGCTGTGTGATTCTGGAAGGCAAAAGTGAAAGTTCTGGGTCCAGTCTATTGTTGTGTGAGACGGGGAATGGCCCCAAGGAGAGCTAGTCCTAATCCACGTCTGTTGACCAGCGCAGCTAATTTGATTGCTATTTGAACAGACAGGTCTGTTTGGTTGACAGAATGGAGAGTAACAAGGTAAATGAAAGAACAGATTGTTAGCAGGGCCTGATGCCTTGCAAAGCCAGAATTCACACTTATAAACATGACCGCCTGTTTCCACTGGAGAATACGAACTGGTACGTAACTCAAGGCGTCAGACAAAGTGGAAAATTGGAAAAGCATTTTCATTCATTTATATTTTGGGGTGTACTGTGCACTGAATTAAAGGGGTGCTGCCTTAATGGGATTATTATTTACCCAATCATTAATCGTGTGACCAGAGTGAAGCCTAGCTCTTCCACCTTCAGCAGTCAAAGTTTACAAAGGGCATTCTCATGAAGACAAAACCCCTTTAATTTGAGAGATGTCAGTGACCATGTGTCAAAACCAAGATTCCATCGTGATCCTTTAACCTAAATTGTAAAGTGCTATTAACATTTATGATCTCACTAGAAATAATGATCAGAGGGAATTCTCTCACTGCAGGGTAAGTTCAGTGCTCCCAGTGCTCAACCAGGAAGAAAGAAAGAAAGCAAGAAAGAAACAATTTAATCATGGGGCCAAAACTGACAATGCCATACCTTGTGCGAGCCTTCTGCATGATGATGCTGCGGAGGAGACAATTGATGCGACGTCATTGCATGAGGAACCTCAGAGCCCGTAGGGTACTGGGCAGGAGGCCTTACCCATGTCAGGTATATCGAGACAGGCTTCCGTGCCTACACCTGAGTGATGCAGACTATGTCAGAAAGCTGCATTTCCACAAAGAAGTTGTAACTGAGATCTGTGAGTTGGTGAAAGCAGTCCTGCAACCTAGAAGTGTCAGTAGGACTGCTTTGTCAGTTGAAGTGAAGGTTGCAGCTGCCCTTTCATTCTATGCATCCGGATCGTTCCAAGCTACAACTGGAAATGTGTGCGCCATTCTCAACATCCACCACATGTCTGCATTTGGCAGGTGACTGCTGCACTATATGCCTGGAGGAATGACTACATAAAGGTCCCCATGACCGCCCAGGCACAGCGTGACAGGGCTGTGGGCTTCTCCAGGATTGCTAGCTTCCCAAAGGTACAGTGCTGCATTGATTGTACCCACATCGCCTTGTGAGCACCTTTGGAGGATTCCAAGATGTACAGGAACAGAAAAGACTTAATGTATAGCTCGTGTGTGACGACATACATCGCATCATGTTAGTCGATGCAAGATACCCTGGGAGCACCCACAATGAATTCATCCTACGCAAGAGCATTATATCTGCCATGTTTCAGCAGCAGCCAGAGCTGGCTACTGGGAGACAAAGGGTATGGCCTTTCCACCTGGCTCATGACACCCCTACGTGCAACCCAGACGGAAGCAAACCGGGAATACAACATGTCGCACATTGCGACGTGCAGCATAATAGAGAGGACCATTGGCATCTTGAAACCATTCCGGACGCTACTTGCTGTACTCCCCTGAGATCAGTTCACTGTTGTGTGCTGCATGCTGCATAACTTAGCCATCATGAGGCAGCAGCAGCTTTGCTGCCTGAAGGCTCAGCGACAACTATTTCACATGGACCATGTTTACTGTTTGGACCTATTCCGTAATGTTGTATTGTGTTAATGGAACAAATGATGGAAATGATTCTTGTTTACTTCAAAAGTTGTGTTAATAATCGAGCAAATAATGTAAGTTATTCAGTTATAATGTAAAATATATTTTATTCAAAAGTTTAACAAACATTTGTACTTAACTTTAATAAAAATATTCTTGTATCAAACTTTAACCTTTTCAGTTAAGATCACTTACTAACTTTAAGATCACTTATTAATTTTAAACTTGTAAATTAACATAACTTACGAAAAACTTTTAATTTGAGAACAGTTACAACAGTAACAATAATAATAACAACAGCAGCAGCAGCAAAGAAAGGCTGCACCCATCTCTCCTCCACCATATTCTAAGACCGCCCGCTGCACTTATTCTTGGTGACTCTATCCCTGCCTGCAGGCGGTGGTGCAATGTTTCTGGGCTTGGTACCAAGCTTATTCTTTCCAAGATCTCGGGTAATGCGCACCTGTTGAAGGGCTGGGGGTGGGGGGGGGGGAAGGGGGGAAGGGGCAGGCGGCAATGTGGAGGGCCCGGCTTGGGCCTCTGGTCTGGGGATTGGAACGGGCGTGGCAGTTGATTCGGTCAATGGGCACGGGGTCTGGGCGTGTTCCCTTATTGCAGCAGCTACCTGCAACATTCCCTCCCTCATGTTCACTGAGAGTATTTGAACTATCTCTGACATTCCCTCCCTCATGTTCACTGACATAGTTTCAGCTGACTGCGACATTCCCTTCCTCATGTTCCCGGACAGCATTCCCATTTCTCGTGAGATTGTTGTTACTTCTCCCGACAGTCTCGATACCTCATCACCCACCCCACTGATGGTGTCCAGGAGTGATCACGTAAGGTCAATGCTCTCCCCACTCATTGACATCAAGTGTAAGGGATAAATTGTAAGGTTGCAAATAGGGGGTCAGAATTATGCTGAAGGTAGTGAACTTATAAATTGCCTATGTATGTAACACTTGCTTGTATAGGTATAGCTCACTTATATGCATTAAGCTATAGCTTACTGCTGCAACTGGATTGGTGAGGCCGCACCTGGAATACTGCGTGCAGTTTTGGTCACCTTACTTAAGGAAGGATATACTAGCTTTTAAGGGGGTACAGAGACGATTCACTAGGCTGATTCCGGAGGTGAGGGGGTTACCCTATGATGATAGATTGAGTAGACTGGGTCTTTACTCGTTGGAGTTCAGAAGGATGAGGGGTGATCTTATAGAAACATTTAAAATAATGAAAGGGATAGACAAGATAGAGGCAGAGAGGTTGTTTCCACTGGTCGGGGAGGCTAGAACTAGGGGGCACAGCCTCAAAATACGGGGGAGCCAATTTAAAACTGAGTTGAGAAGAAATTTCTTCTCCCAGAGGATTGTGAATCTGTGGAATTCTCTGCCCAAGGAAGCAGTTGAGGCTAGCTCATTGAATGTATTCAAATCACAGATAGATAGACTTTTAACCAATAAGGGAATTAAGGGTTATAGGGAGCGGGCGGGTAAGTGGAGCTGAGTCCACGGCCAGATCAGCCATGATCTTGTTGAATGGCGGAGCAGGCTCGAGGGGCTAGATGGCCTACTCCTGTTCCTAATTCTTATGTTCTTATCTTCTTATGTTAACCTTAGTAACACATAAACAGCTGAAGTCAGCAGTTTTGTTTAGAAGTCCTTGAGGAAGAGATAAGGAAGCCAGTACAACCACCCTAGGCGTCGGATAGACTGGGGTAGAGGGCAAAATGGAACAAAACAGTGATGAGAGATGGACAGTTGCATGGTACCACTCAGAGCCCGTCTGATAAGAGTCGATAAATCAGTGTAACTTCACTGATAGCAATAGACCTATCGATGGTTTTGGAGGAGGATAGCTCCAAACCAAAACTTGTATAAATTATGCTTGAAAGCTCTTGTATTTTGGAGGTTTTAGGCTGAAACATCCCGTGCATTGCTCGTAATAAACCCGGTAAACCTGAGGTTTCATTTGTTTACTTCCGTGGTCGTTATACAGTGAAAGAAGGGCAGATGTCGATTAACTATATCAGTTAGTCCACCTTGAAGGACAGAAGCCTCCTTTTTTACCCCAACAAAATGAACCACGTCTGTTAGATCCTGCACCTCAGGAGAGCGCGGGCGAGCTCTCCTTCCCCTCCTCACCCTGGGTGTGGCTCGCTGCTTCCCACTGGGATCTGCAGCCTCGGATGGTGGGGCCCTGGATGTGCCTCGCTGCATCCCACGGGAATTCCCAACCTCGGCTGGTGGGAAACCACGGAATTTCCCGCCAACACTCAAGCCACTACTCAGGGAAGGGGCTAGCATCTCAATGGGCAGCACCTGCACCTCCTCAAACGTGAGTACAACAGTGGGGGATTCATCCATTCCCTCCCCCTTCCCCTCCCCCCTCACCCCATGCTCTTGGTCTGGAAGGTGGGATTGGAAGATGTTCTCCAATTCGTCCTCGTCTAAATCTTCTTCTGCATCGTCAGGGTTGGCCTCAAGTTCTGCAAAATATACAGAACAGACAAATGGTTAGAAGCAGAGGAGGGGGCAGGGCGGCATGAGTAGGCTCACACAGCTCAGGCAGCAGGCTCATTTGAAAGACAACGCTGAATGATAGCACATTGCATCAACCGAAGCGTAGTTGACGGAGACATCCCCATGAACCGAAGCATGGCTAGCCCGTGCAGTACTTAACATTGAGCAAAGCCAGACTGTGGAAATTGCAGGACTTACCCTCTCCCTCGAGTGTGGGCCCATCTTATGCAGTGGTGGTTACTTTTCTCCAGGCAGGACCCATCAAAGCAGCGACCCTCTCTTCCAAGGGTGTCAGTGGCTGCAGATTTGCCGGGCCTCCTGCTGTTCGAGTTCTTTCTTTTTTATTATGTGCCACCTTCCTCTGAAAAGATGAAAATACAACTTTTTAGAGAGCGTGTCATTCTGCTGGGTGGGACATATACAGCTGGTCACATTTACGATTGCAATTGCATTGAACAAATGAAAATATTACTTACACTAACTACTTGACCAAGGTCCTGCCAACTCTTTTTGCACTGGCCTCCAGACCTCGCGATGGTCACCGTTGCACAGTAATCTTCTGCAACTTGGTTCCAGCGTTTCTTCATTTCTTTGGGTGGAACTTTTATGTGACCTCTGCTGGTGTCCAGCTCCTGCCATCTGCCCTCAATCACAGTAACTAGTGCCTCCATTTCATCCTGTAAGAAATTCTTGGTCCTTGCACCACGCTGCATCTTGTACTGCAGCTCCGATTTTTCCAATGAGAATTACAGCACTCGATGTTCTCGCACACACGACTGGCTCTTTAAGAATGGCCGATTGCAGACCCAGGGCTGTACTGCGCATGTGCGCCCATAGGAATAACGTCAAAAACGTCCTTTTTTTTCCTGCGCATGCACAGACAGCAGGCTCCAACCCTCCGCCCCCCCGCCACCCCCCCCCCTCGAGGCGACTGGACACGCTGTGCGGCACCAGTTTTGAAAAATAGAGCGGGAAAGCTTGGCACAAATATTTTTGGAGTATTTCTGGCTTAGAATAATGGATGTAACTCTGGCAATACGCCAAAAAACGACTTTGAGTAAAATTGTGCCCTTAGTCACCAGCTCAATGGGAGCATGCTTGCCTCTACGTTAAAAAGATCCGGCTTCAAGTCCCACTCCCGAGATGTGAGGCACATAATCTATACTGACACTTCACTGCGACTACTGAGGGAATATTGCACTGTCGGAGGTGCTGTCTGTTTGATGAGGTGTTAAAGCAATGTTTAGGTGAATGTAAGATATCCTATGGCACTATTCAAAGAAGAGCAGGGGAGTTGTTTCTAGTATGCCGGCCAATATTTATCCCTTAACCAACATCACTAAAACTGATTATCAGGTCATTTACCTCATTGCTGTTTGTGGGAGCTTGCTGTGCATAAATGGGCTGTCATGTTTCCTTACAGTGTCAGCTGTGGCTCAGTGGGCAGCACTCTCGCCTCTGAGTGAAAACTTTGTGGGTTCAAATCCCACTCCAGAGACTTGAGCAAAACAAAAATCTAGGCTGACACTCCGGTGCAGTACTGAGGGAGTGCTGCATTGTCTGAGGGGCCGTCTTTCGGATGAGACATTAAACCGAGACCCTGCCTCTTCTCTCAGGTGGACGTAAAAGATCCCACGGCAAAATTTCGAAAAAGAGCAGGGGAGTTATCCCTGGTGTCCTGGCCAATATTTATCCCTCAATCAATATAACAAGAAACCGATGATCTGGTCATTATCACAGCGCTGTTTGTGGGAGCTTGCTTCTGTGTAATTTGGTTGCCATATTTTCTACATTATAACAGTGACTACACTCCAAAAGTACTTCATTGGCTGTAAAGCGCTTTGAGACGTCCGGTGGTCATGAAAGGCGCTATATAAATGCAAGTCTTTTTTTTACATTACAATAGTGACAGCAGCACATTGACTGTAAAGTGCCGTTGTGAAGTTGTGAAAGGTTATATATAAATGCAAGTTATTTCTTTCGGTGGATCGTTAACACAGTCTGGGAGGAGCTCAGAATCATCTTGAATTCTCTTCCACCATTTCCAGACAGTTGGATTTCCACAATCACTGATACAGCTGGAACTGAACTGGCTCCTGACCACAGGCAGTGAAACCAGGGCATGAGATTCATCAGTCCCTCATTTACTTTAATTACTCTTCTCATTTTGTTTTTGCAAAGTTGCCAATGGAGAGAACAAGACTACCCAATCATTCAGCTTCTGAATACTGCAGAACTCAGAGCATGCCACGTTATTACTGAGTTTAAATACCCGGGAGTGAGTTACAGGCTGGAATCTAATCGAGGGGTTCGGGTGGTTTATATATAGAATAACAGATACCCGGGAGTGAGTTACAGGCTGGAATCTAATCGAGGGGTTCGGGGGGGGGTGGGGGTTATATATAGAATAACAGATACCCGGGAGTGAGTTACAGGCTGGAATCTAATCAAGGGGTTCGGTGGGTGGGGGTTATATATAGAATAACAGATACCCGGGAGTGAGTTACAGGCTGGAATCTAATCGAGGGGTTCGGTGGGTGGGGGTTATATATAGAATAACAGATACCCGGGAGTGAGTTACAGGCTGGAATCTAATCGAGAGGTTCGGGGGGGTTTATATATAGAATAACAGATACCCGGGAGTGAGTTACAGGCTGGAATCTAATCGAGGGGTTCGGGGGTTTATATATAGAATAACAGATACCCGGGAGTGAGTTACAGGCTGGACTCTAATCGAGAGGTTCGGGGGGGTTTATATATAGAATAACAGATACCCGGGAGTGAGTTACAGGCTGGAATCTAATCGAGGGGTTTGGGGGGGGTGTTTATATATAGAATAACGGATATCCGGGAGTGAGTTACAGGCTGGAATCTAATCGAGGGGTTCGGGTGGTTTATATATAGAATAACAGATACCCGGGAGTGAGTTACAGGCTGGAATCTAATCGAGAGGTTCGGGAGGTTTATATATAGAATAACAGATACCCGGGAGTGAGTTACAGGCTGGAATCTAATCGAGAGGTTCGGGGGGTTTATATATAGAATAACAGATACCCGGGAGTGAGTTACAGGCTGCAATCTAATTGAGAGATTCGGGGGGTTTATGTATAGAATAACAGATACCCGGGAGTGAGTTACAGGCTGGAATCTAATCGAGGGGTTCGGGGGGTTTATATATAGAATAACGGATACCCGGGAGTGAGTTACAGGCTGGAATCTAATCGAGAGGTTCGGGGGGTTTATATATAGAATAACAGATACCCGGGAGTGAGTTACAGGCTGCAATCTAATCGAGAGGTTCGGGGGGGTTTATATATAGAATAACAGATACCCGGGAGTGAGTTACAGCCTGAAATCTAATTGATGGGTTCGGGGGGTTTATATATAGAATAACGGATACCCGGGAGTGAGTTACAGGCTGGAATCTAATTGAGAGGTTCGGGGGGTTTATATATAGAATAACAGATACCCGGGAGTGAGTTACAGGCTGGAATCTAATCGAGAGGTTCGGGAGGTTTATATATACAATAACCGATACCCGGGAGTGAGTTACAGGCTGGAATCTAATTGAGGGGTTTGGGGGTTTATATATGGAATAACAGATACCCGGGAGTCTGATCAAGGGGTGCGACTGACAGTATTAACTGCAGTTGGGACGATTGACTGGTATATAAGCATCATTATTAGCTGGCTGATAAGATCAGCGGAGAAACATTTCAGAGAGCAGGCTGACAGTGGAGGTGTCTACTCAGGAAGTTACCCTTACATCGTTTTTAAAATGTTCTCACCTTCTCCCCCAGACGCATCCTTGGTTTAGGCACCTCAACACAAGGCTGTTCCTCATGGCAGGCTTCACCAGTTAGCCCCACCATGGAGCCATTGAAGAAAAGCAGGGGCACTCTCCTACATGTCCTGGCCGATATTTATACCTCAACCAACAAGCCGTGACCTCCAGCTCTACTCTTCTGTCCTGGACAAGGTGAATCTTCAAAAAACAACTTTTGGTTCTAGAAGTTTCTATTATTTTATTTTTGAACCCAAATATTGTGAACATCACAGAAAATGTCTACGACAGATATCAAATGAAGAAAAAGTCTTGCGGTAATGAAAGGATATCACATGAAGAGATGGAGCTACGTGTATCATTGAATTGGAGTTTGATTTGCAATGAATAATCTGTCCTCACTGGAGGTGTCTCTCAGCAGGGGTCAAGGGGTGGTGACCAGGAACAAGAACCTCGACATTGTTCCTGTCTACCTGGGGGAGCTGAGGCCAACCATCGCCCATTAAACTCTACCCTGGCTGGGGTCAGCCCATTCAATGAGGAACGGGAGTCTAAACACGTTCTGGATTGTTACAATATCACTCGAGGCGTCACCTCTACCGACTGGGTCATCAGAGGGAGCGTGGAACGACTCTGACTTAATTAATTAATTGATAGCTAAACCAATCAGAGATAAGAACAGGCATAGGCAGGTTCCTGGTGTATTGGTAAGAAAGAAAGACTTGCATTTATATAGCATCTTTCACAACCTCAGGACATCCCAAAGCACTTTACAGCCAATGAAAGACTTTAAAAAAGTGTAGTCACTGTTGTAATGTGGGAATCATGGCAATCAATTTGTGCACAGCAAGATCCCACAAATAGCAATGTGATAATGGCCAGATAATTGATTTTTTACTGATGTTGGTTGAGGGATAAATATTGGCCAGGACACCGGGGAGAACTCCCCTGCTCTTCTTCGAATAGTGCCGTGAGATCTTTTATGTCCACCTGAGAGAGGGCAGACGGGACCTCGGTTTAACGTCTCAGCCGAAAGACGGCACCTCCGACAGTGCGGCGCTCCCTCAGATCTGCCTGGCGAAAGGGCTAGCGATGGAGAAAGGGAAATTGCAGGCAGAGCCTTTCTCCCAGAGGCCGGGGCAGGAGAAGCGCAGTGAGTTACAACATGGGAACAAATGTGGAGAGCAGCGTGTCCCAGGGCAACTCGCAGCATAGTTCCTGGCGGCCTCTCATCTTTCTCTCACTCACCCTGCGGGGAGGGCTTTCATAAAGGCCTCCCGCACTCCCAGCCTGCGCATCTGAAGAATGGGTTTATTTGTTGTTTTAACCGGGAGAGTGGGAGCCTGCTGGGTCCTCACAATAGGGCAGTTTCAAATTCTCCT
This sequence comes from Pristiophorus japonicus, assembly GCF_044704955.1. Taxonomy (NCBI): domain Eukaryota; kingdom Metazoa; phylum Chordata; class Chondrichthyes; family Pristiophoridae; genus Pristiophorus; species Pristiophorus japonicus. The sequence goes on along the minus strand of NC_091987.1, from coordinate 178,491,691 downwards.
TGATTACCTGAGCCTCCATTAACCTGCTCAGTGTTCCATCGCACAACCGCGACCTTTCACCTCAGCTCTTCTTTCTGTTTGAAGGAACAACACCTGGGCTCCTCACAGTGAAGCCCGAGGGTGAATCTTCGCTCTCCACTAACTAATACCTTCCTGGCTCAAACACGGCAGCTGGGAGGGGGGGAGAGGGGGCTACGGTTGAGCGAACCTGGCTGATGCGAGGGGGGCTCACTTCTCAAAGGGGGCCGACAAACCGATTCTCAGAGTGGGATTCCTAGCCCTGAAATTTGCTGAATCCTTTCATTCCCAGCTCCCAGCAGAGCTGGCTGTGTATATCGATAGGCACGGCAGAGGGTTCAAAGGTGATGTATCATTGATGCCCCCCTGCCATTGGTGTGAGTCAAGGGCGGGCCAATCACACGCTCACAAAACAGATCTGGCCAGATCTCTGCCTTTAGTTCCCCAACACGTGGCCAAAGGCATTCTGGTACAGTATCAGCTGTGGCTCAGTGGGTAGCAGACTCGTCTCTGAGTCAGGAGAGTTCAAGTCCCATTCCAGGAACTTGACCATAGAACCCAGGCTGACACTCCAGCGCAGGACTGAGGGAGTAGACTGAATCTTTACTTGTTGAAGTTCAGAAGGATGAAGGGTGATCATATAGAAACATTTAAAATAATGATAGAGGCAGAGAGGTTGTTTCCACTGGTTGGGGAGACTAGAACTAGGGGGCACAGCCTCAAAATAAGGGGGAGCCAATTGAAAACCGAGTTGAGAAGGAATTTCTTCTCCCAGAGGGTTGTGAATCTGTGGAATTCTCTGCCCAAGGAAGCAGTTGAGGCTAGCTCATTGAATGTATTCAAATCACAGATAGATAGACTTTTAACCAATAAGGGAATTAAGGGTTATGGGGAGCGGGCGGGTAAGTGGAGCTGAGTCCACGGCCAGATCAGCCATGATCTTGTTGAATGGCGGAGCAGGCTTGAGGGGCTAGATGGCCTACTCCTGTTCCTAATTCTTATGTTCTTATGTTCTTATGTTGCACTGTTGGAGTGCCTTCTTTTGGATGAGCTGTTAAACCGAGGCCCCATCTGCCCTCTCAGGTGGACATAAAAGATCCCATGGCACTATTTCAGAGAACAGCCGGGAAGGTCCCCAGGCCAATATTTATCCCTCAATCAACATCACCACAGCAGATTACCTGCTCGTTATCACATCGCTGTTTGTGGGAGCTTGCTGTGCACAAATTGATTGCTGCGTTTCCCACATAACAACAGTGACTACATTCCAAAAGTACTCCGATGGCTGTAAAGTGCTTTGGAAGTCCTGAGATTGTAACAAGAGGGATAGTGATGCTCGGGGGTCGGGGCATCTCCGGAGTCCGATCTTCCAGAGACCCCCCACTGCATACCTGGCTCTATATTGGGGTCTGCAGTCACGTCTGTTTTCATTCGATCCTGTCTTCGCCAATTGCTCCTTGGCTCCAAAAACTCCAAATCTTTGCCCTCCTCCGCTGGTCCCTCCCTTGCTCCCTCCATTTAGTGCCCAGGCTGAGATGTAACGTAACCAAGTTTGCTGACGATACAAAGATGGGAGGAAAAGCAATGTGTGAGGAGGATACAAAAAATCTGCAAAAGGACATAGACAGGCTAAGTGAGTGGGCAAAAATTCAACAGATGGATATAATGTCGGAAAGTGTGATGTCATGCACTTTAGCAGAAAAAAATCAAAGAGCAAGTTATTATTTAAATGCAGAAAGATTGTAAAGTGCTGCAGTACAGCGGGACCTGGGGGTACTGGTGCATGAAACACAAAAGGATAGTATGCAGGTACAGCAAGTGATCAGGAAGGCCAATGGAATCTTGGCCTTTATTGCAAAGGGGATGGAGTGTAAAAGCAGGGAAGTATTGCTACAGTTACACAGGGTATTGGTGAGGCCACAGCTAGAATACTGCGCGCAGTTTTGGTTTCCATATTTATGAAAGGATGTACTTGCTTTGGAGGCAGTTCAGAGAAGGTTCACTCGGTTGATTCCGGAGATGAGGGGTTGACTTATGAGGAAAGGTGGAGTAGGTTGGGCCTCTACTCATTGGAATTCAGAGAATGAGAGGTGATCTTATCGAAATGTATAAGATTATGAGGGGGCTTGACAAGGTGTATGCTGAGAGGAAGTTTCCACTGATGGGGGAGACTAGAACTAGGGGGCATAATCATAGAATAAGAGGACACCCATTTAAAACTAAATGAGGAGGAAATTCTTCTCTCAGAGGGTTGTAAATCTGTGGAATTCACTGCCTCAGAGAGCTGTGGATGCTGGGTCATTGAATAAATTTAAGACAGAGATAGACAGTTTCTTAACCGATAAGGGGTTAAGGGGTTATGGGGAGCGGGCAGGGAAGTGGACCTGAGTCCATGATCAGATCAACCATGATCGTATTAAATGGCGAAGCAGGCTTGAGGGGCCGTATGGCCTACTCCTGCTCCTATTTCTTATGTTCTTATGTAAATTAATGTAGTAAAACATCCCAAGGACCTTCACAGGAGCGCCATCAAATAAAATTAGACACTGAGCCACATAAAGGGGTATTAGGCTAGGTGACCAAAAGCTTGGTCAAAGAAATAGGTTTTAAGGAGCATCTTAAAAGAGGAGAGAGAATGACGGAGAGGTGTAGGGAGGGAATTCCAGAGCTTAGGGCCCATGTTCCCTAATATTTCTTTGGCCATCTAAAATACCCCACACTCGCGGTTTTCACATTGAATTGCCGGCTGCGCGGGTGCCTTGTCACATAATAGCGATACCGCACTGACTTGCATGGGGGTCACCCGCTGCCCACTAAGCTCATCACATATGAGACTTTGGCACTGAAAGGTGGCAGGCTATTCGACCGTGGGGGGCATCACAAACATTTTTTCATTGAGGGAGCAGGATCATTGGCCGATTTATTCTCTCTCCCTGAATAACAGGCTCTGAGAACAATTGTAGCAACCCTACTGGTGCCCCATTGAGATGAATAAGGTCAGCACAGACTTTTGACCTCCGTGTGGTTCGGTGATTCACCGGGCGATGCTTTGAGCCCCCAGTAGGGCCCAACAACACCTCTCCCATGTGGAGCACGAAGGGTGAGATGGCACAGCTCACATTGTGGAAAAAAGGGCTTGCAAGTGGTTTATCTGATCGGGGGCAGGGGAAGGGTCAGAGGGCAGTGGGTGTGTGGGTCAAAGGGCAGTGGGTGTGTGCATCAAAGTGCAGTGGGTATGGGGGTCAGAGGGCAGCGGGTGTGGGTCAGAGGGCTGTGCGTGGGTCAGAGGGCAGTGGGTGTGGGGGTCAGAGGGCAGTGGGTGTGTGGGTCAAAGGGCAGTGGGTATGGGGGTCAGAGGGCAGCGGATGTGTGGGTCAAAGGGCAGTGGGTGGGTGGTTTGTGTCGGTGACACTGTTATATATATGAACTTGTATTTACTCTGTACAGCCACCAGAGGGCTCATCCCCTGGGGTCCCAAGGGATCCCATAATCCCTTGGGAGCACAGGTATTTAAGGAGACTTCACAGGTTGAAGAGGCACTCTGGAGACCTGCAATAAAAGACTATGGTCACACTTTACTTTGAGCTCACAGTGTTCAGTCTGACTCTTTCTCCATATACAACAACTGGCGACGAGATACAGATAGCGAACCCAAAGATGCAGAGATCAGTGGGCATCCTGGAGAAAATCTCGGAGGGAGATGATTGGGAAACTTTTGTGGAGCGACTCGACCAATACTTCGTGGCCAATGAGCTAGATGGGGAAGAGAACGCTGCCAAATGAAGGGCAATCCTCCTCACCGTCTGTGGGGCACCAACGTATGGCCTCATGAAGAATCTGCTCACTCCAGCGAAACCCACGGAGAAATTGTACGATGATTTGTGCATACTGGTCCGAGAGCATTTGAACCCGAAGGAAAGCGTTCTGATGGCGAGGTACCTGTTCTACACCTACAAAAGGTCTGAAGGTCAGGAAGTCGTGAGTTATGTCGCCGAGCTAGGACGCCTTGCAGGACATTGTGAATTTGGAGCACATGCTCAGAGACTTTTTAATACTTGGCCACGAAACTATACTTCGCAAACTTTTGACTGTAGAGACCCCAACCTTGAGTAAGGCCATAGCGATAGTTCATTGCCACCAGTGAAGCAGATCTCTCAGCACACAAGTGCTGCTACAAGTACTGTGAACAAAGTGATGTTGTTTTTGAATTGTAACGTAAGGGCAGGTCACACATACCTGCAGATACACGTCCGCAGGTGACATTAAGGGTGATGAATGCAAGGCCATTAACACCTTGTTGGCGCTGCGGGGGTGATCTTCGTTTCCATTGATGCTGATTCAAAGAGTACGTTTGCAAGGGCTGTGGAACAATGGGACACCTCCAACGAGTGTGCAGGCGAGCTGCTAAGCTTGTTAAACCTGCAAACCACCATGTTGCAGAGGAGGACAGATCCACGGAGGATCATGACAAACCAGAGCCTCAGATAGAGGAGGCAGAGGTACATGGGGTGCACACATGTCCCCCGATAATGCTGAATGTTGAACTAAATGAACTCCCGGTGTCAATGGAGCTGTACACGGGCGCGAGCCAGTCCATCATGGGCAAAAAGACTTTCGAAAGGTTATGGTGCAAAAGGCCTCAAGGCCAGTCTTAACTCCAGTTCGCACGAAACTAAGAACTTACACTAAAGAACTGATTTCCGTAATCGGCAGTGCTACCGTAAAGATCTCCTACGATGGAGTAGTGCACAAGCTACCACTCTGGGTGGTACCGGGCGATGGTCTCACGCTGCTCGGCAGGAGCTGGCTGGGAAGGATACCGCTGGAACTGGGATAACATCCGAGCACTATCGCCCGCTGACGACAGGTCTTAAACAAATTTCCTTTGCTGTTCGAACCAGGCATCGGGAAATTCCAAGGAGTAAAAGTGCAGATCCACCTAATTCCGGGGGCACGAGCCATCCATCACAAGGTGAGAGCAGTACCGTACATGATGAGAGAAAGGGTAGAGATCAAGCTAGACCGGCTGTAAAGAGAGGGCATCATTTCACTGATCGAGTTCAGCAAGTGAGCCAGTCCTATTGTCCCAGTCCTCAAGGGAGACGGCACCATCAGAATCTGCGGCGATTATAAAGTAACTATCAATCTTTTCTCCCTGCAGGACCAATACCCACTACCAAAGGCCAACGACCTCTTTGCAACGCTGGCAGAAGGAAAGACATTCACGAAGCTGGATCTGACTTCAGTCTACATGACGCAGGAACTGGAGGAATCATCGAAGACCCTCACCTGCATCAACACGCACAAAGGTCTTTTTGTTTATAACAGATGCCTGTTTGGAATCCGATCAGCGGCGGCGATATTCCAGAGAAACATGGAAAGTTTACTGAAGTCAGTCCCGCACATCGTGGTCTTCCAGGACGACATCTTGGTCACAGGTCAGAACACAGTTGAGCATCTGCAGAACCTGGAGGAAGTTCTTAGTCGACTCAACCGTGTAGGGCTCAGGTTAAAACGCTCAAAGTGCGTTTTCCTGGCGCCTGAAGTGGAGTTCTTGGGAAGGAGGATTGCGGCGGACGGCATCGGGCCGACTAACGTGAAGACAGAGGCAATCGAGAACGCACCGAGGCCACAGAATGTGACGGAGCAGGGTTGTTTCTGGGACTCGAACTACTTTGGTAACTTCTTACCGGGTCTCAGCATACTGCTAAAACCATTACATGTCTTACTACGAAAAGGGAGCGAATGGGTTTGGGGCAAAAGCCAAGAAAATGCCTTTGTAAAAGCTAGAAAATTGTTATGCTCAAACAAATAGCTTGTGTTGTATGATCCATGTAAGCGTTTGGTACTAGCATGTGATGCGTCGTCATATGGCGTCGGGTGTGTATTGCAACAAGATAATGATTTTGGGAAACTGCAACCGGTTGCTTATGCTTCCAGGAGTCTGTCTAAGGCTGAGACAGCCTACAGCATGATTGAGAAAGAAGCATTAGCGTGTGTCTATGGGGTAAAGAAAATGCATCAATACCTGTTTGGGCTAAAATTCGAATTGTAAACTGACCATAAGCCACTTATATCCATTTTCCGAGAGTAAAAAGATAAATACCAATGCATCAGCCAGCATCCAGAGATGGGCGCTCATGTTGTCCGCATACAACTATGTCATCCGCCACAGGCCAGGCACAGAAAACTGCGCCGATGCTCTCAGTAGGCTGCCATTGCCCACCACGGGGATGGAAATGGTGCAGCCCGCAGATCTAGCCAAGGTTATGGAAACATTTGAGAGTGATTAATCACCCATCACTGCCCGGCAGATCAAAACCTGGACAAGCCAGGACTCTGCATCCCAGAGTACTTAAGGAGGTGGCCTTGGAAATAGTGGATGCATTGACAGTCATTTTCCAACATTCCATTGACTCTGGATCAGTTCCTATGGAGTGGAGGGTAGCCAATGTAACCCCACTTTTTAAAAAAGGAGGGAGAGAGAAAACAGGGAATTATAGACCGGTCAGCCTGACATCGGTAGTGGGTAAAATGATGGAATCAATTATTAAGGATGTCATAGCAGTGCATTTGGAAAGAGGTAATATGATAGGTCCAAGTCAGCATGGATTTGTGAAAGGGAAATCATGCTTGACAAATCTTCTGGAATTTTTTGAGGATGTTTCCAGTAGAGTGGACAAGGGAGAACCAGTTGATGTGGTATATTTGGACTTTCAGAAGGCTTTCGACAAGGTCCCACACAAAAGATTAATGTGCAAAGTTGAAGCACATGGGATTGGGGGTAGTGTGCTGACATGGATTGGGAACTGGTTGTCAGACAGGAAGCAAAGAGTAGGAGTAAATGGGGACTTTTCAGAATGGCAGGGAGTGACTAGTGGGGTACCGCAAGGTTCTGTGCTGGGGCCCCAGCTGTTTACACTGTACATTAATGATTTAGACGAGGGGATTAAATGTAGTATCTCCAAATTTGCGGATGACACTAAGTTGGGTGGCAGTGTGAGCTGCAAGGAGGATGCTATGAGGCTGCAGAGCGACTTGGATAGGTTAGGTGAGTGGGCAAATGCATGGCAGATGAAGTATAATGTGGATAAATGTGAGGTTATCCACTTTGGTGGTAAAAACAGAGAGACAGACTATTATCTGAATGGTGACAGATTAGGAAAAGGGGAGGTGCAAAGAGACCTGGGTGTCATGGTACATCAGTCATTGAAGGTTGGCATGCAGGTACAGCAGGCGGTTAAGAAAGCAAATGGCATGTTGGCCTTCATAGCGAGGGGATTTGAGTACAGGGGCAGGGAGGTGTTGCTACAATTGTACAGGGCCTTGGTGAGGCCACACCTGGAGTATTGTGTACAGTTTTGGTCTCCTAACCTGAGGAAGGACATTCTTGCTATTGAGGGAGTGCAGCGAAGGTTCACCAGATTGATTCCCAAGAAAGACTGGATCAACTGGGCTTGTATTCACTGGAGTTCAGAAGAATGAGAGGGGACCTCATAGAAACGTTTAAAATTCTGACGGGGTTAGACAGGTTAGATGCAGGAAGAATGTTCACAATGTTGGGGAAGTCCAGAACCAGGGGACACAGTCTAAGGATAAGGGGGAAGCCATTTAGGACCGAGATGAGGAGGAATTTCTTCACCCAGAGAGTGGTGAACCTGTGGAATTCTCTACCACAGAAAGTTATTGAGGCCAATTCACTAAATATATTCAAAAAGGAGTTAGATGAAGTCCTTACTACTAGGGGAATCAAGGGGTATGGTGAGAAAGCAGGAATGGGGTACTGAAGTTGCATGTTCAGCCATGAACTCATTGAATGGCGGTGCAGGCTAGAAGGGCCGAATGGCCTACTCCTGCACTTATTTTCTATGTTTCTATGTTTCTTATTTTCTCTAGTCAAAAGCTGTGTGCTTCACGGGAGTTGGTCCAGTGTCCCAGTGGAAATGCAGGAATAAAGCTGTTCCAGCGGCGCAAAGATGAAATGTCTATATAGGCAGGCTGCCTTCTGTGGGGCAAACGAGTAGTGGTCCTCAAGAAGGGCAGAGACACCTTCATCAATGACCTCCACAGTACCCACCCAGGCATTGTAATGATGAAAGCGATAGCCAGATCCCACATGTGGTGGCCCGGTATCGATGCGGACTTAGAGTCCTGCGTTCACAGATGTAATACATGCTCGCAGTTAAGCAATGCACCCAGGGAGGCGCCGCTAAGTTTATCGTCTTGGCCCTCCAAACCGTGGTCTAGGGTATTCGTCGACTATGTAGGCCCGTTCTTGGGTAAAATGTTCCTTGTGGTTGTAGACACGTAGTCCTAGTGGATTGAATGTGAGATAATGTCGGCTAGCACGTCCGCTGCCATTACTGAAAGACTGCGGGCCATGTTTGCCACTCACAGCTTATCCGATGTCTGGTGAGCGACAACGGGCCATGTTTTACCAGTGCTGAGTTCAAAGAATTCATGACCCGTAACGGGATCAAACATGTCACATCTGCCCCGTTTAAACCAGCGTCCAATGGTCAGGCAGAGAGAGCAGTGCAAACCATCAAGCAAGGCTTGAAGAGAGTAACTGAAAGCTTACTGCAGATTCGCCTATCCCGAGTCCTGCTTAGCTACCGCACGAGACACCACTCACTCACTGGGATCCCACCTGCTGAACTGCTCATGAAAAGAGCACTTAAGACAAGGTTCTCATTAGTTCACTCTGCATGAACTGGTAGAGAGCAGGCGGCTTCAACAAAGTGCATACCATGATAGCGCAAATGTGTCACGCGAGATTGAAATCAATGATCCTGTATTCGTATTAAATTATGGACAAGGTCCCAAGTGGCTTCCCGGCACTGTCGTGGCCAAAGAGAGGAGCAAGGTGTTTCGGGTCAAACTTTCAAATGGACTCATTCACCGGAAACACTTGGACCAAATGAAACTCAGATTCACGGACTATCCTGAGCAACCCACCTTGGATCCTACCTTTTTTGATCCCCCAATATACACACCAGTGGCAACACGGTTGATCACGAAGCAGAACCCATCATCCACAGCAGCCCTGCAGGGCCCAACACACCAGGCAGCCCAGCAAGGCCAGCTGCACAGCAGCCCAGCAAGGGCCCAACAAATGATTCAACAACACCAGCTTTCACACCGAGACGATTAACCAGGGCAAGAAGGGCCCCAGATCGACTTACATTGTAAATAGTTACACTATTGACTTTGCAGGGGAGTGTTGTTATATATGTATACTTGTATTTACTCTGTACAGCCACCAGAGGGCTCATCCCCTGGAGTCCCAAGTGATCCCATAATCCCTTTGGAGCACAGGTATTTAAGGAGGCGTCACAGGTTGGAGAGGCACTCTAGAGACCTGCGATCAAAGACTAAGGTCACACTTTACTTTGAGATCACAGTGTTCAGTCTGACTTTTTCTCCATATACAACAGACACAGTGAGGCATTTCACCACGGTTTGTGTAATGACATCACACGTTGGTAAACCAATGAGAAACGGATTGTCAATCTCTTGAAATCATGGAATTCTGTGGAAATGGCAGCACAGAAACTGTCCGTTCGGCCCATCCAGACCGCACTGGTACTCATCCTCCGCATGATTAGCCGTCCTGATCCCACGTACCCAGTATCTTCCCTGATCCCCCCATCCCTTGATCGCTTCTCCTTCAACCGCCTATGTAACCAATTCTGAAATGTTGACGTGCTCTTTGCTTCAGTCGCTCTCTCTGTGAGTGCATTTCACAGCCTCACAACCCTCGGTGGAAAAATGTTTCTCCTGCTCTCTGTTCTCAATCTCTGACATTTAATCTTACCTCTGCATCCCTGCCCCTTTAAGACTCATTCGCTTCCCCTCCCCCTGGAAACATTAAACTTTGCTGCTAATTTACACACTTCAGGCTGATACTTTATTGTGTAATCATGCTGGTGGTAATCTTACACCCAGGCGGGGAGGAGCGGGGTGTGTTACAGGGGGCCCATGTTAGGAATGGGGATGGAACGAGGCTGGCTGGGGAAACCGGGGGCGGGGGTGTGGGGGTGTGGGTGGGGGAAGGAACTGAGCTAAGAGATGCTTTGCTCAGATAATGGTTAAGACAGAGAGGAGGGAGCTTTACTCTGTATCTGGTACGTGCAATGCCTGACTTGGAACAGTGAGTGAGCGAGGGTAACCAGCTTTGTGACTGGGACACTGAAGGTAGGAATCTAATACAAACGCATTCATCATCATCATCATCATCATCATCATAGGCAGTCCCTCGGAATCGTAAACATGAGTCCTTAGGTGGCTGAACAGTCCAATACGAGAACCATAGTCCCCGTCACAAGTGGGATAGTTAGTCGTTGAGGGAAGGGGAGGGCGGGACAGGTTTGCCGCATGCTCTTTCCGCTGCCTGCGCTTGATTTCTGCATGCTCTCGGTGACAAGACTCGAGATGCACTTCCTGCACTTAGGGCGAACTTTGACCAGGGACTCCCAGGTGACGGTGCAACAAACGCATTACAGTGTGCTGAAAACAACGCGCAGAGTGAGGAGGAAATCGTAGTGTGCCATTGGGTCTGAGTGTGGGAGGACGAGGAGGATTGGCTTTGCAGTGCGGCCTGTGAGGGGAAGCGACCAGCCAGCTCCCACTGCCATCCCGCTCGACCCTTCAATCAACACACAGGCCGGGAGCATAAAGAAAAAGAAAGACTTGTATTTCTATAGCACCTTTCACAACCTCAGGACATCTCAAAGCCCTTTACAGCCGATGAAGTACTTTTGGAGTGAAGTCACTGTTGTAATGTGGGAAACGCAGCAGCCAATTTGCGCACAGCAAGCTCCCACAAACAGCAACGTGATAATGACCAGATAATCTGTTGGCTGAAGGATAAATATTGGCGAGGACACCCCTGCTCTTCTTCGAAATAGTGCCATGGGAACTTTTACGTCCACCTGATATATTTACCAACAGTTGCTGTCTCTGACCGATCGGCTATTTTAAACAAGTTGGCACCTGCAGTAGAGGACAGTGAACGTGGATGAAATTTTCGGTAAACCGTGCTGCTCGGTATCTCTCTGTGGAGAGAACGGGTGCCCGTAGTCTCTGGACATCCATTCACCATCATCCACAGCCTAAAGTTCCTAAGGAGAACGTCTGTGTTTTGCTTTACAACAGTGACTACACTTCAAAAAGTACTTCATTGGCTGTGAAGCACTTTGGGACGTTCTGAGAAGGTGAAAGGCGGTATAGAAATGCAAGTCCTTTGTTATATCCGGGGAGAACAGCTGTCTTTGTGGTCGGTGTAGACACTCTGGCCGATGGTTCCCTGTTGTCAGATCTGCCACGTTTCCAAGCTCCTGTGAAAGAGGGCGAGCTGGGATAAAGAGCTCGTTGTGGAGCAATGGGACAGACCACAATCCCTGCATTGATAGTCAAAGTTCAACAAGGGTTTCTTTCTCTCTCTCATTGATTGTCCTCACCTGCACAGGTAATGATCACATGGGACAAGCAGACCGCAGTTTCATTCTCTCTCTCCGTGCTGCGTTAATTCGCTGGTTAAAGTATTAAATTCCTACCTGAGTCATTTCAAAGAGGCGCACAGGTAGGAGCTTTCTGAGTGCAAATTGGCTGCTGCGTTCAACAACGGCAGTGAAGAGTGACGTCATCGAGGTCCAGGTCGGTGATTGGAGCGTGGGCAGGTACAGCAGGAGCGGTGAGGTCAGGGCGAAGGAGCGGCGAGAGATTGTAGAGGGATGTGAACGGGGCTCAGGAGAGGCGTGAGTTCGGGGCCCAGAGGAGGCAAGGGCCCAGGGGCAGCACGGGCCAGCCCTATGTGTGCGCACTAGGTCCGTGCAGCAGAGCTAGTCTCCAGTTGTCTTGGTTAATCCTTGCTACTGGACCAAGATCCAGCTCTATCAAGCCCGTGTGGTGGCTGGCGTGCACGCTAAAAAAATCCACGCACAGACACCTTCCACTCTTCAAGATTTAGTTCGGACTGGAATTTTAGGTCCATCATTGAAACACCTGTGAACGTTTTGACGTGGAAGCAAGTCATCCTCGATTCGAGGGACTGCCTATGATGATGATCTTGCATTACAACAGTGACTGCACTTCAAAACAAAACTTAATCGGCTGTAAAATGCTTTGGGACTCCCTGAGGTAGTTGAAGGTGCTATACAAATGCAAACTCCTTCTTGCTTTTATTAACACCGGATTCTAATGATCTAGATTTGCCTTTCAGTGGAGATGTTTGATTTTTGTCACAGTTTCTAATCACTGGCCATATGGTTCGATGCCCCATCAGTTAGATGTGTTAAGTGAAGGGTGTTTGTAGATCCACTTAAACAAGTGCAGTTATGAGGAACAGATGGCTTTGTTCAAGAGAGGGCTCATTTAGAAACTGATAGTCAGGGTTATCGGGACTGATAACCCTGTCAGCAGACAAGGAATAGCTTCCTCACACCAGCTCTGATAACCTCGAGCTGACGGACTGGACATGCCGCATTCGAAAAGGCTGTCCAGTGCATTTCGAATGGGAGGCAGGGTCACCTTCCCAATCCATCTGTCTTCACTACACAATAAAAAGCTGATTACAAAGGGGACTTGAGTTTGGAGTCAGACAGAAGGCCCTTGTACTGAGACACAGCTCGCAGCATGTCAACCCGTCTACCTGGGGGACAGACTTCCCTTGAACTCCAGGTCAATGAGACACAGATAGGAAATGTTTGCCGTATGGTCAATGAGTAGAATTTAAAAAAAAATGACTATATTCTGCTTTCCCCGTTCTGAGTTACCCAGCAGCCTTCTCAGACAAGAGAGAGGCTTGAAGCAAACTGCTAGGCCTCTTCCAGCTTGGCTGCATAGCTGGCTGCTGGGGCGTGTTGGAGAGCCGTCTCATATAACCAATCCTTTGCGTTTTCCCTGCTTCACGACAGGGCAGGGTTGTCCCCAAGTCTCCAGGAATCAAATATTAACCCCCATGACACGGCAGCAAGCAACTCAGGCGATAAATCAGATTGGCATTAAAAAAAGTGTGTTTTTTTTCCATTATCTTTGAACACGTTTGTTTATTAGTTATGAAAATATTGGACTTGGGAAATAAGACTGTTTGACCGACAGCCAAGAATCATCCAATCAAGTAACCAAGTATCTGTTCGATTTCCAAACGGCCACAGGAAGGCGGGGCAGTGTGAGGATGGATGGGTTGTGCAACCAATGGCGGGGCAGTGTGAGGATGAAGAGTTGGGCGACCAATGGCGGGGCAGTGTGAGGATGGACGGGTTGGACGACCAATGGCTGGGATGTGTGAGGATGGACGGTTTGGGCGACCAATGGTGGGACAGTGTGAGGATGGACGGGTTGGGCGACCAATGGCGGGGCAGCTTGAGGATGGACGAGTTGGGCGGCCAATGATAGGGAACCATGAGGATGGACGAGTTGGGCGGCCAATGACAGGGAACCATGAGGATGGATGGGTTGGGCAATCAATGGTGGGGCACTGTTAGGATGGACGGGTTGGGTGACCAATGATGGGGCAGTGTGAGAATGGATGAGTTAGACGACCAATGGTAGGACCCTGGGGCGGGAGGTCATGTGATGTAACCTCCTGGAATACGCCCAGCCAGGGTTGGCAACTATGCCGCAGGGCAGTTCTTGGCCTACCCTCAGCGTCCTCTTTCCTCCTTCAAGATGCTCCTTAAAACCGACCTCTGACCAAGCTTTTGGTCACCTGCCCAAATTTCTCCTTATGTGGCTTGGTGTCAAATTTTTTTGTCTCGTAACACTCCTGTGCAGCACCTTGGGATGTTTCACTACGTTAAAGGCGCCGTATAAATGCAAGTTGTTGCTGTTGTCTTCCCACAGTACAGTGCAGACTGAGGATTTGACAATCACAGGAATCTAGTCACGTCAAGTTGTGAAACTAGACATTTTTCGATATATTGGCCGTAAATAACGCCAATTCTGTACAGTAATATAACATACACAAGTCGGGCTATAAGAGAAATATTGCTGGCATATTCCTTCAAAGCAGGGTCTTTCTGAACATTTCTCACTCTCTTCCATTGCAGTGCTGGTTGCCGTGTATTTCTGCACCTTATCAGTAGGCTTCCTTATCTCCCAGTGCTGTCAGAACCATCGTTACCTCCAGCCCCATTTCCACTCTAAATTCCAAACCAGTGTAGTGTAACAGGATAACATAACGGGAAGTTTGAACGAGGACCGGTTGAGTGGACGCAGTGCAGGTTATAGCGCCATCAGTTCCAGCTTCGCTCCTGCTGCTTCTGCTGGGGATGGGATGTTGGTGTATGGCCTCTTTTTATTCCTTTTCCCACCTGCTGTTCCCCTGAGGGGCACAGACAACGCAGCCCAAATCCACTGGCCATACCATTCCGAGCTTGGCCACTGGGAGGTGCTGTTGAGGGTTGACCACCACCCTTCAATATTGCCCAAGGTTTCCCATCCCTACAATGCCGCGCCCCACATTCTGGGCAAGGTCACCCCGGGAAAGCAGAGGGTGTGCCCTCTGGTGTTGGCAGCAATTGGCCAGGCGCAGGGCCTCACTCAGCAACTGCTGGTCGCAGCTGCAATGTCAGTAGGAAGCAGTAAGCAGAGCAATGCAGGAGACTACATCCCCTGATCCCATTGTCCCTGTGGGGAAGCACTCACTGCAGCCCTCCTCCACTGGGTTATTATGGGGCACATGGGCCCTCAGTATAGTACCATGGGCACCAAGGTGCCATTTAACTGGGCCAACCCCAACACAGTTATCTCTGACACTTCTCCAAATGAGCTGAGTTTTTTCATCACCCTGTACTGCACCACAATCATTGTCAGCTTCCAGCTCTATAACATCGCCCGTGTCCACCCCTGCCTCAGCCCATCTGCTGCTGAAACCCTCATCATGTCCCTTGACACCTCCAGACTCGAATATTCCAATGATGTCCTGGGCGGCCGCTCATCTTCCAACTTCAATCAACTGAGCTCTGCTCTCCGTATCCTAGCTCGCGCTCACCCATCACCCCCGTGCTCACTGACCTACATTGGCTTCTGCTCCACTAATGCCTCAAACGCAAAATTCTCAACCTTGCATTTGAGTCCCTTTATGGCCTCGTCCCTTTGTAACCTTGTCCAATCCTACAACGGCCCCCAGAACTCCCCTTTCCCCTCAATTTGTCTCGCCATCGGAGGCCGTGACTTCAACCTCATCAGTCTCACTCTCTGGAAGCCCCTCCCGAAACCTCTCTGCCTCTTTCACCGCCTTCAGAACCCTCCTTAAAACTGAGCGCTTTGACCGAGCTTAAGCTCACCTGTCCTAAACTCTCTTCCATCGGCTCAGCATCGATACCATTCCCTAACATGCCGAAGCACCTGGGCGTGATGCTACGTTGTATAACTGCAGGCTGTTTCTGGCGTTGACAGTGTGTGTGGACAGATTGCAGAAAGGGGGCTTAAAATGCTTCAAGGACAACCTCAAAGCCTCCTTGAAAAAATGTAACATCCCCACCGATTCTTGGGAATCCCTGGTCCAAGACCGCTCAAAGTGGAGGAGGAGCATTGAAGAAGGTGCTAGACACCTCGAGCCTCTTCACCGGGAGCACGTGGAAGCCAAGCACAAAAAGCGAATGGAGTGCATGACAACCCAAGCACCCCACCCACCCATCCCTCCAACCACCTTCTGCACCACCTGTGACAGAGACTGTAGATCCCGCATTGGTCTCATCAGTCACCTTAGTGTGGAAACAAGTCATCCTCGACTCCGAGGGGCTGCCTAAGAAGGAGAAGGAGCTTCACTGAAACAGGTTTTCCTCCCACTCGCCAAGTGCTCATTGCAGTAAATGCCTAAACCAATTGGGTATCACAGGATCACAAATCTACCACCAAGCTCATGGTCTACAGGGCTGTAGTAATACTCGCCCTACTGTATGGCTCAGAGACATGGACCATGTACAGTAGACACCTCAAGTCGCTGGAGAAATACCACCAACGATGTCTCCGCAAGATCCTACAAATCCCCTGGAAGGACAGGCGCACCAACATCAGTGTCTTCATCCAGGTCAACATCCTCAGCATTGAAGCACTGACCACACTTGATCAACCCCGCTGGGCAAGCCACATAGTTCGCATGCCAGACATGAGACTCCCAAAGCAAGCGCTCTACTCGGAACTCCTTCACGGCAAATGAGCCAAAGATGGGCAGAGGAAACGTTACAAGGACACCCTCAAACATCCCCACTGATACCTGGGAGTCCCTGGTCAAAGACCACCCGAAGTGGAGGAAGTGCATCCGGGAGGGTGCTGAGCACCTCGAGTCTCGTTGCCGAGAATGTTGTGTATCTGTAAAGCATGCACTCCCATGTACCGCCACCAAGGAGCGCATCCCCTGAAACCCCAAGGGATCCCTGCATCCTTTGGGAGCACTGTATATAAGCCGGCCCGAAGGCCTGTTCCTCACTCTGGAGTGTCTTAATAAAGACTGAGGTCACTGTTACTTTAACCTCCCTGTGTGCAGTCTCATCTAACTGGCGACGAGTATACAAATCTAACGCAAAGATGCAGCAAACTGTGGGCATCCTGGAGAAGTTCTCGGAGGGTGAGGACTGGGAAGCCTATGTTGAACGGCTAGACCAGTACTTTGTAGCCAACGAGCTGGACGGAGAAGGAAGTGCTGCAAAAAGGAGAGCGGTCCTCCTCACGGTCTGCGGGGCACCGACCTACAGCCTCATGAAGAATCTTCTGGCTCCGGTAAAACCCACAGATAAGTCATATGTGGAGCTGTGTACACAGGTTCGGGAGTATCTTAACCCAAGGGAGAACGTGCTGATGGCGAGGTATCGATTCTACACGTGCCAGCGATCTGAAGGTCAGGAAGTGGCGAGCTACGTCGCCGAGCTAAGGCGACTTGCAGGACAATGTGAGTTTGATGGCTACCTGGAGCAAATGCTCAGAGACTTTTTTGTACTGGGCATTGGCCACGAGACCATCCTTCAAAAACTTTTGACTGTAGACACCGACCCTCAGTAAGGCCATTGCGATAGCACAGACGTTTATGTCCACCAGTGATAACACCAAACAAATCTCCCAGCACACAATGTTCATAAATTAACTGGAACTGTGTTTGCGAACAGAAATGTACAGGGTAGAAACCATGAGTCTGCAACTGCCAACAGGCCTCAGGTGACCCAGATGACTCAGAATCTGCACCAAAGGATGAATGCAAGGCAATTCACACCTTGTTGGCATTGTGGAGGCTTCCATTCAGCCTCAAAGGGTATGTTTGCAAGAGCTGTGGAACAATGGGGCACCTCCACCTCCAGCAAAACCTGCTAACCACCACGTGGCAGAGGAAGATCGGTCCATGGTGGATCAAAGCAATTTCTAGCCTCAGAGAGTGGGGTGCACACATTTTCGACGAAATGTCCACCTCTAATGCTAAATGTAAAACTGAATGGCTTACCCATAGCCACGGAATTGGAAACTGGCATAGCCAATCCATCATGAGTAAAAAGATGTTTGCGAGACTGTGGTGCAACAAGGCATTCAGACCAGCCCTGAGCCCCATCCACACGAAACTGAGAACGTACACTAAAGCGCTTATCACTGTCCTGGGCAGCGCCATGGTCAAGGTCATCTACGAGGGCACGGTGCACGAACTGCCAGTCTGGATTGTCCCGGGTGATGACCCCACACTGCTTGGAAGGAACTGGCTGGGCAAAATCCTCTGGAACTGAGATGACATCCGAGCGCTATCACATGTCGATGAGGCCTCCTGTACCCAGGTTCTTAACAAATTTCCTTCCCTTTTTGAGTCAGGCATTGGAAACTTTTCCGGGGCGAAGGCGCGGATCCACTTGGTCCCAGAGGCACGACCCATTCACCACAAGGCGCAAGCGGTACGTCACATGATGAGGGAGAGAGTGGAAATTGAGCTGGACAGGCGGCAACGCGAGGGAATCATCTCCCCAGTGGAATTCAGCGAGTGGGCCAGACCGATTGTTCCAGTACTCAAAAGTGATGGCACGGTCAGGATTTGCGGCGATTATAAAGTAACTATTAATCGTTTCTCGCTACAGGACCAATACCCGCTACCTAAGGCAGACGACATATTTGCCACGCTGGCAGGAGGCAAGACATTCACCAAGCTCGACGTGACTTCGGCCTACATGACGCAGGAGCTGGAGGAGTCTTCGAAGGGCCTCACCTGCATCAACACGCACAAGGGACTCTTCATCTACAAACAGATGCCCGTTTGGAATTCGGTCGGCTGCAGCGATCTTCCAGAGAAACATGGAGGGCCTACTCAAGTCAGTACCACACATGGTGGTTTTTCAGGACGACATATTGGTCACGGGTCGGGACACCATCGAGCACCTACAAAACCTGGAGGAGGTTCTCCAGCGGCTGGATCGTGTAGGGCTGCAGCTGAAGAGGTCGAAATGCGTCTTCATGGCAACAGAAGTGGAGTTTTTGGGGAGAAAGATCGTGGCGGACGGCATTCAGCCCACAGACGCCAAGACAGAGGCTATCAGGAACGCGCCCAGGCCACAGAACGTCACGGAGCTGTGGTCGTTCCTGGGACTCCTCAACTATTTTGGTAACTTCCTACTGGGGTTAAGCACCCTTTTAGAGCCCCTACATATGTTATTGCGTAAAGGTGAGAACTGGGAATGGGAAAAAAAACAAGTAATTGCTTTTGAGAAAGCCAGAAACATTTTATGCTCCAACAAGCTGCTTGTATTGTATAATCCGTGTAAAAGACTTGTGCTAGCATGTGACGCGTCGTCGTACGGAGTCAGGTGTGTATTACAACAAGCTAACGTTGCGGGGAAGTTGCAACCTGTCGCTTATGCCTCCAGGAGCTTGTCTAAGGCAGAGAGGGCCAGCAGCATGATTGAGAAAGAGGCATTAGCGTGTGTGTTCGGGTTAAAGAAAATGCATCATTATCTGTTTGGCCTCAAATTTGAGCTGGAAACCAATCACAATCCCCTTCATATCCCTGTTCGCTGAAAACAAGGGGATAAATACTAATGCCTCAGCCTGCATGCAAAGGTGGGCACTCGCGCTATCAGCGTATAACTATACCATCCGCTACAGGTAAGGCACCGAGAACTGTGCGGATGCTCTCAGTCGGCTACCATTGCCCACCACGGGTGTGGAAATGGCGCAGCCTGCAAACTTGTTGATGGTGGCGCAGCCCGCAGACTTGTTGATGGTCATGGAAGCATTTGGAAATGATAAATCACCTGTCACGGCCCGTCAGATTAGGACTTGGACCAGCCAAGATCCTCTGCTGTCCCTAGTAAAAAACTGTGTACTGCATGGGAGCTGGGCCAGCATCCCCGTTGAAATGCAAGAGCTAATCAAGCTGTTCCAGTGGCGAAAGGACGAGCTGTCCATTCAGACAGACTGCCTGTTGTGGGTAACCGCGTAGTGCTACCCAAAAAGGGCAGGGAGACGTTCATCTCGGATCTCCACAGCACACACCCGGGTATAGTAATGATGAAAGCGATAGCCCAATCCCACGTGTGGTGGCCTGGTATCGACTCTGACTTAGAGTCCTGTGTACGGCAATGCAGCGTGTGTGCTCAGTTGAGCAACACGCCCAGAGAGGCACCACTAAGTTTGTGGTCCTGGCCCTCCAGACCATGGTCGAGGATCCATGTCGACTATGTGGACCCGTTTCTCGGTAAAATGTTCCTGGTGGTGGTGGATGCTTTTTCTAAATGGATTGAATGTGAAATAATGTCGGGAAGCACTGCCACCGCCACCATTGAAAGCCTGAGGGTCATGTTTGCCACCCACGGCCTGCCTGACATACTGGTCAGTGACAACGGGCCATGTTTCACCAGTGCCGAATTTAAAGAATTCATGGCCCGCAATGCGATCAAACATGTCACCTCGGCCCTGTTTAAACCAGCCTCCAAAGGGCAGGCAGAGCGGGCAGTACAAACAATCAAACAGAGCCTTAAACGAGTCACAGAAGTCTCACTCCAAACCCACCTGTCCCGAGTACTGCTCAGCTACCGCACGAGACCCCACTCGCTCACAGGGTGCCCCCGGCTGAGCTATTCATGAAATGGACACTTAAAACCAGACTCTTGCTGGTTCACCCCAACCTGCATGATCAGGTAGAGAGCAGGCGGCAGCAACAAAATGTAAACGATGGTCGCGCCACTGTGTCACGGGAAATTGATCTGAATGGCCCTGTGTATGTGCTAAACTATGGACATGGTCCCAAGTGGATCGTGGGCATGGTGATAGCTAAAGAAGGGAGTAGGGAATTTGTAGTCAAACTAGACAATGGACAGATTTGCAGAAAGCACCTGGACCAAACAAGGCTGCTGTTCACAGACTGCCCTGAACAACCCACAAGCAGACACCACCTTTTTCGAACCCACAACACACACCCAAAGGATCAACGACACCACCCCGGACCAGGAAATCAAATCCATCATGCCCAACAGCCCAGCAAGGCCAGGCTCACCCAGCAGCCCTGCAGGGCCAACAACACGCCAGCCTAGCGAGAGCACAGCCAACACACCAGAACAGACATTTGTACTGAGGCGGTCCACCAGGGAAAGAAAGGCTCCCGACCGCCTCACTTTGTAAATAGTTTTCATTTTGACTTTAGGGGGGAGTGATGTTGTGTATCTGTAAAGCATGCACTCCCATGTTCCGCCACCAGGGAGCGCATCCCCTGAAGTCCCAAGGGATCCCAGCATCCCTTGGGAGGCCTCTTCCTCACTCTGGAGTGTCTTAATAAAGACTGAGGTCACTGTTATTTTAACCTTCCTGTGTGCAGCCTCATCTGTTAGGAACACAATAGAGAGCATGCATAAATCAAGCGCAGGCAGCGGAAGGAGCGTGCGGCAAACCTGTCCCACCCTCCCTTACTCTCAACGACTGTCTGTCCCACCTGTGGCAGGGACTATGGTTCTCGTATTGGACTGTTCAGCCAACTAAGAACTCATTCTTAGAGCGGAAGCAAGTCTTCCTTGATTCGAGGGACTGCCTATGATGATGATGATGATCAGAGGGACTGACAGTGAAGCCCAGCGAATACACGCTGGCACGGAGGTTTTCCTGTGTCACTGCTCCTGGCTGGTGTGTATTCCCAACTGCCAACTCAGGGTATGCTCAGGGAATATCTTGATTTCCCCAAGTTGGCCACAGAGACTCCTGGAAACCTCTGCTGTTTTGTTTCTGTTGTGTTCCTCCCCCCAAACCAGGGCTCGTGAGAGACTGCCGACAGCACAGTGACAGGAGGCTCTCGGCTCACAGACAGTATCAGCTCCGAGAGACACGCTGACAAAACAAGGGTTAGCTCATGCTGGGCAGGGCCGGCTCCGGAGCTCACACTCCCAGACGGCGAGCCTCCGGGGCTGTGCTTCACACTGCAACTGGATCTGTCTGTCAGCTTGCCGCATTTTAACTGTTAACAGGGCGTTCAGTACACATCCTGTCGCATTTTCCCCAACAGCTCTCACCGCTGCTTTCCCAACTGCTGCTGGTATTTCGGCTCTGATCCTCTGGGACCGCACTCCAATCCAGTGATAGGCTTAAGCAGTTTGCCATTCAACCAGGGAGGCTTCACAACCATCTTGTCCTCATCTGACAGTGACATTGACACACACAGACACGCACTCAGACATTCACACACACACACAGGCACACACAGATGTTCACACACACACAGACAGACATTCACATACACACACTGAAATTCACACACACACACTGACGTTCACATTCACGCAGACAGGCATTCACACACACAGGCACGAACATACATCATTCACACACACACAGAAATTCACACACACAGACAGACATTCACGCACACACAGACACACCCACACACACACGAACACACACACAGAAATTCACACACTGAGACACAGCCATTAACACACACCAGACGCACTCACACACATGCATCATCATCCTAGGCAGTCCCTCGAAATGAGGATGACTTGCTTCCACGGCAAAAAAAAGGATGAGTTCACAGGTGTTTCGAATGAAGAACCCGAACTACATCCTGAAGGGTGGAAGATGCCTGTGCGTAGATTTTTTTAACGTGTGGTGGCCGTTGCACACCAGCCACCACACGGGCTTGACAGAGCTAGGTCTTGGTCCAGTGGTAAGGATTACCCAAGACAACTGGAGACCTGCTCTGCTGCACGGACCTCGTGCGCACACATATCGCAGTGAGCTGGCCCGTGCTGCCCCTGGGCTTCTGGCCCCAAACTCGCTCCGCCCCTGGGCCCCGATCACATCCCTCTACAGTCTCTCGCCGCTCCTGCTGCATCTGCCCATGCTCCAATCACCGACCTGGATCTTGATGACGTCACTCTTCGCTGCCGTTGCCCTCCTGCACCAGCTCGCGCTGTCCCTTGTAGTGGCCTCCATGGCCGCCGCTCGCCGCTCCTTTTATGGCCCCGACCTGCCGCTGGTGTTCCCTCACAGGTCGGGGTGGTCACGCATGCACATAGATTCACACTCACATTTACAAAAGCAGTAAACTCTGTTTCTCTCACAGATGCTGCTTGACCGGCTGAGACTTCCAGCATGTTTTGTTTCTACTGCACACACTCACAGACACACACACCTTCTCAGAGGAGTCACTGGATAGTGATCAGAAGCAAGGGCTTTACCTAATATTCCTCTCCCCAGCTACGTGCCTATACTTGTGCCCTGACTCAGAGCAGCTTACTCGGTATGGAGCAAGGTTATTGAACCTGGGACATTCTGATCTGTGTACCTTGGTTACACATCCTCTGAACCAACTGACCTATTAAAGCCATCAATCTGAGACATTAATCCTGCCTCCCTCTCTCTTCAGATGCTGCCTGACTTGCTGAGTGTTTCAACATTTAATTACAGATTTCCAGCAGAAGCAGCAATTTATTGTGATCTATTGTGGAGCCTGGTTTAGTGCTAATGATCCACAATACTGGGGTTGGATTATTGCTTCTCCTACAGTGTTATATACCGGCACTCATACAAAAGCAAAATATCGCAGATGCTGGAATCTGAAATAAAAACAGAAAATGCTGGAAATCTCAGCGGGTCAGGCAGCATCTGTGGAGCGAGAAACAGAGTTAAAGTTTCGGGTTGGCGACCCATGGTCAGAACTGCCGAATGTTCAAAAAGAATAGATTCTTAAGGAGCACTGAACGGGGGAGGGGAGGAAAGAACAAAAGGGAAGGTCTGTGATAGGGTGGAAGGCAGGAGAGATTAGAGAGACAACAGGGATGATGGGCCGACTTGAGATGGTAATGGCAGGAGTTAGAAGAAGATGAGTCTAGTTAGGGTGTGAATGGAGGAATAATGACCAGCTGCCATGGGAAACAGAGAATTCTTTTATCTCCTCCCTGCCCACTGTCAGGGCCCCAAACTCCCCTTCCAGGTTTAACAGCGGTTTGGTCAGGATTGTGGATGGCAGAACCCAGCACACGGCTCACCACACCCAATTCACCACACTTCTGATTTCCTGGTCGCTAAAACTAATCGCAAAAAGGTTAGGAGCTCTGAGAACCAGCTGTACATAGAGAGCAGAGAAACAGGAAGTAAACGATTAAACCGGCTAACTTCCCTCCTGAATGAGAATGTCCCTGTAAAGGATGCACACGGCTGACACTTGCCCCTTTGTTTGGTGACTTAACACGAGGGAACAGCCATTTTGCCTGAACTCCTGATGTGAGGTCAATAAGTTCCATGACCATAACAGTTCACACTGGCACTGACACCCTCTCACATGGCATTGACTGTCTCACACTGGCACTGACCGTCTCACACTGGCATTGACCGTCCCACACTGGCACTGACCGTCCCACACTGGCACTGACCCTCTTGCACTGGCATTGACCCCCTCACACTGGCACTGACCCTCTCACACTGGCATTGACCGTCCCACACTGGCACTGACCACCTTGCACTGGCATTGACCCCCTCACACTGGCACTGGCCCTCTCACAATGGCATTGGCCATCTCACACTGGCACTGACACTCTCACACTGGCACTGACCCTCTCACACTGGCATTGGCCGTCTGGCACTGGCCCTCTCAAACTGGCACTGGCCATCTCACACTGGCACTGGCCCTCTCATACTGGTACCCTCTCACAGTGGCACTGACCCTCTCACACTGGCACTGACCCTCTCACACTGGTATTGATACTGTCTCACACTGGCACTGACCCTCTCACACTGGTATTGATACTGTCTCACACTGGCACTGACCCTCTCACACTGGCACTGACTGCCTCACACTGGCACTGACCCTCTCACACTGGCACTGACTGTCTCACACTGACATTGGCCATCTCACACTGGCATTGGCCATCTCACACTGGCACTGCCCCTCTCACACTGGCATTGACTGTCTCACACTGGCACTGACCCTCTCACACTGGCACTAACAGTCTCACACTGGTACTGACCGTCTCACACTGGTATTGATACTGTCTCACACTGGCACTGACCCTCTCACACTGGCACTAACAGTCTCACACTGGTACTGACCGTCTCACACTGGCACTGACAGTCTCACACTGGCATTGACCCTCTCACACTGGCACTGACCCTCTCACACTGGCACTAACAGTCTCACACTGGTACTGACCATCTCACACTGGCACTGACCATCTCCCACTGGCACGGACCCTCTCATACTGACACTGATGCCCTCTCACACTGGCATTGGCATCTCACACTGGCATTGGCCCTCTCACACTGGCATTGACCCTCTCACACTGGCACTGACCCTCTCACACTGGCACTAACCGTCTCACATTGCCACTGACCATCTCGCACTGGCACTGGCTGTCTCACGCTGGCACTAACAGTCTCACACTGGCACTGACCCTCTCACACTGGCACTGACCGTCTCACACTGGCACTGGC
The DNA here is from genome assembly GCF_044704955.1 of Pristiophorus japonicus. Taxonomy (NCBI): domain Eukaryota; kingdom Metazoa; phylum Chordata; class Chondrichthyes; family Pristiophoridae; genus Pristiophorus; species Pristiophorus japonicus. The sequence goes on along the minus strand of NC_091987.1, from coordinate 178,466,788 downwards.
CATCTCACACTGGCACTGACCTTCTCACACTGGCACTGACCCTCTCACACTGGCATTGACCCTCTCGCATTGGCACTGACCGTCCCACACTGGCACTGACCGTCCCACACTGGCACTGACCCTCTTGCACTGGCATTGGCCCCCTCACACTGGCACTGACCCTCTCACACTGGCATTGACCGTCTCACACTGGCACTGACCCTCTTGCACTGGCATTGACCCCCTCACACTGGCACTGACCCTCTCACACTGGCATTGGCCATCTCACACTGGCACTGACACTCTCACACTGGCACTGACCCTCTCACACTGGCATTGGCCGTCTCACACTGGCACTGGCCCTCTCAAACTGGCACTGGCCATCTCACACTGGCACTGGCCCTCTCATACTGGTACCCTCTCACAGTGGCACTGCCCCTCTCACACTGGCACTGACCCTCTCACACTGGTATTGATACTGTCTCACACTGGCACTGACCCTCTCACACTGGTATTGATACTGTCTCACACAGGCACTGACCCTCTCACACTGGTATTGATACTGTCTCACACAGGCACTGACTCTCTCACACTGGCACTGACCGTCTCACACTGGCACTGACCCTCTCACACTTGCACTGACTGTCTCACACTGATATTGGCCATCTCACACTGGCATTGGCCATCTCACACTGGCACTGCCCCTCTCACACTGGCATTGACTGTCTCACACTGGCACTGACCCTCTCACACTGGCACTAACAGTCTCACACTGGTACTGACCGTCTCACACTGGTATTGATACTGTCTCACACTGGCACTGGCCCTCTCACACTGGCACTAACAGTCTCACACTGGCACTGGCCCTCTCACACTGGCACTAACAGTCTCACACTGGTACTGACCATCTCACACTGGCACTGACAGTCTCACACTGGCATTGACCCTCTCGCACTGGTATTGACCCTCTCACACTGGCATTGATACTGTCTCACACTGGTACTGACCCTCTCACACTGGCACTGACCGTCTCACACTGGCATTGACCCTCTCACACTGGCACTGGCCCTCTCACACTGGCACTGGCCGTCTCACACTGGCACTGACCCTCTCACACTGGTACTGACCCTCTCACACTGGCACTGAACCTCTCACACTGGCACTGAGCATCTCACATTGGCGCTGCCCATCTCACACTGGCACTGACCCTCTCATACTGGCACTGATGCCCTCTCACACTGGCACTGGCCATCTCACACTGGCATTGACCCTCTCACACTGGCATTGACCCTCTCACACTGGCACTGACCCTCTCACACTGGCACTGACCATCTCACACTAACACTGACCGTCTCACATTGCCACTGCCCATCTTGCACTGGCACTGGCCGTCTCACGCTGGCACTAACAGTCTCACACTGGCACTGACCCTCTCACACTGGCACTGCCCGTCTCACACTGGCACTGGCCATCTCACACTGGCACTGGCCTTCTCACACTGGCCCTCTCACACTGGCACTGAACCTCTCACACTTGCACTGAGCATCTCACATTGGCACTGCCCATCTCACACTGGCACTGACCCTCTCCTCCTGGCACTGATGCCCTCTCACACTGGCACTGGCCATCTCACACTGGCATAGACCCTCTCACACTGGCATTGACCCTCTCACACTGGCACTGACCCTCTCACACTGGCACTGACCATCTCAAACTGACACTGATCGTCTCACATTGCCACTGACCATCTCGCACTGGCACTGGCCGTCTCACGCTGGCACTAACAGTCTCACACTGGCACTGATCCTCTCACACTGGCACTGACCGTCTCACCCTGGCACTGACAGTCTCACACTGACATTGACCCTCTCACACTGGTATTGACTCTCTCACACTGGCATTGATACTGTCTCACACTGGTACTGACCCTCTCATACTGGCACTGACCGTCTCACACTGGCATTGACCCTCTCACACTGGCACTGACCCTCTCACACTGGCACTGACCGTCTCACACTGGCACTGCCCCTCTCACACTGGTACTGACCCTCTCACACTGGCACTGAACCTCTCACACTGGCACTGAGCATCTCACATTGGCACTGCCCATCTCACACTGGTACTGACCCTCTCATACTGGCACTGATGCCCTCTCACACTGGCACTGGCCATCTCACACTGGCATTGACCCTCTCACACTGGCATTGACCCTCTCACACTGGCACTGACCCTCTCACACTGGCACTGACCATCTCACACTGACACTGACCATCTCACATTGCCACTAACCATCTTGCACTGGCACTGGCCGTCTCACGCTGGCACTAACAGTCTCACACTGGCACTGACCCTCTCACACTGGCACTGACCGTCTCACACTGGCACTGGCCATCTCACACTGGCACTGACCTTCTCACACTAGCCCTCTCACACTGGCACTGAACCTCTCACACTTGCACTGAGCATCCCACATTGGCACTGCCCATCTCACACTGGCACTGACCCTCTCCTCCTGGCACTGATGCCCTCTCACACTGGCACTGGCCATCTCACACTGGCATCGACCCTCTCACACTGGCATTGACCCTCTCACACTGGCACTGACCCTCTCACACTGGCACTGACCATCTCAAACTGACACTGACCATTTCAAACTGACACTGATCGTCTCACATTGCCACTGACCATCTCGCACTGGCACTGGCCGTCTCACGCTGGCACTAACAGTCTCACACTGGCACTGACTGTCTCACCCTGGCACTGACAGTCTCACACTGACATTGACCCTCTCACACTGGTATTGACCCTCTCACACTGGCATTGATACTGTCTCACACTGGTACTGACCCTCTCACTCTGGCACTGACCGTCTCACACTGGCATTGACCCTCTCACACTGGCACTGACCCTCTCACACTGGCACTGTCCGTCTCACACTGGCACTGACCCTCTCACACTGGTACTGACCCTCTCACACTGGCACTGAACCTCTCACACTGGCACTGAGCATCTCACATTGGCACTGCCCATCTCACACTGGCACTGACCCTCTCATACTGGCACTGATGCCCTCTCACACTGGCACGTGGCCATCTCACACTGGCATTGACCCTCTCACACTGGCATTGACCCTCTCACACTGGCACTGACCCTCTCACACTGGCACTGACCGTCTCACACTGACACTGACCGTCTCACATTGCCACTGACCATCTCGCACTGGCACTGGCCGTCTCACGCTGGCACTAACAGTCTCACACTGGCACTGACCCTCTCACACTGGCACTGGCCGTCTCACACTGGCACTGACCGTCTCACACTGGCACTGACCCTCTCACACTGGCACTGACCCTCTCACATTGGCATTGACCCTCTCACACTGGCACTGACCCTCTCACACTGACACTGACCATCTCACACTGGCACTGACCGTCTGACAAACTGGCATTGGCTCTCTCACACTGGCATTGACCCTTTCACACTGGCACTGACCACCTCACACTGACACTGGCCCTTTCACACTGGCACTGACCCTCTCACACTGGCATCGACCCTCTCACACTGGCACTGACCCTCTCACACTGGCACTGACAGTCTCACACTGGCACTGACCATCTTACACTGGCACTGACCGTCTCACATTGGCACTGGCCACATCACACTGGCACTAGCAGTCTCACACTGGCACTGATCATCTCACACTGGCACTGACCGTCCCACACTGGCACTGGCCATCTCAGATTGTCATTGACCCTCTCACATTGGCACTGGCCCTCTCACACTGGCACTGACCATCTCACACTGGCACTGACCATCTCACACTGGCACTGACCATCTCACATTGGCATTGACCCTCCCACACTGACACTGACCGTCTCACACTGGCATTGACACTCTCACACTGGCACTGACCCTCTCACATTGGCATTGACCCTCTCACACTGATACTGACCGTCTCCCACTGGCACTGACTGCCTGACAAACTGGCACTGACACTCCCACACTGGCCATGAACCTCTCAATCTGGCATTGACCCTCTCACACTGGGATTGACCCTCTCACACTGGCACTAACAGTCTCACACTGGTACTGACCGTCTCACACTGGTATTGATACTGTCTCACACTGGCACTGGCCCTCTCACACTGGCACTAACAGTCTCACACTGGCACTGACCGTCTCACCCTGGCACTGACAGTCTCACACTGGCATTGACCCTCTCGCACTGGTATTGACCCTCTCACACTGGCATTGATACTGTCTCACACTGGTACTGACCCTCTCACACTGGCACTGACCGTCTCACACTGGCATTGGCCCTCTCACACTGGCACTGACCCTCTCACACTGGCACTGACAGTCTCACACTGGCACTGCCCCTCTCACACTGGTACTGACCCACTCACACTGGCACTGAACCTCTCACACTGGCACTGAGCATCTCACATTGGCACTGCCCATCTCACACTGGTACTGACCCTCTCATACTGGCACTGATGCCCTCTCACACTGGCACTGGCCATCTCACACTGGCATTGACCCTCTCACACTGGCATTGACCCTCTCACACTGGCACTGACCCTCTCACACTGGCACTGACCATCTCACACTGACAATGACCGTCTCACATTGCCACTAACCATCTTGCACTGGCACTGGCCGTCTCACGCTGGCACTAACAGTCTCACACTGGCACTGACCCTCTCACACTGGCACTGACCCTCTCACACTGGCACTGGCCATCTCACACTGGCACTGACCTTCTCACACTGGCCCTCTCACACTGGCACTGAACCTCTCACACTTGCACTGAGCATCTCACATTGGCACTGCCCATCTCACACTGGCACTGACCCTCTCCTCCTGGCACTGATGCCCTCTCACACTGGCACTGGCCATCTCACACTGGCATCGACCCTCTCACACTGGCATTGACCCTCTCACACTGGCACTGACCCTCTCACACTGGCACTGACCATCTCAAACTGACACTGATCGTCTCACATTGCCACTGACCATCTCGCACTGGCACTGGCCGTCTCACGCTGGCACTAACAGTCTCACACTGGCACTGACCGTCTCACCCTGGCACTGACAGTCTCACACTGACATTGACCCTCTCACACTGGTATTGACCCTCTCACACTGGCATTGATACTGTCTCACACTGGTACTGACCCTCTCACTCTGGCACTGACCGTCTCACACTGGCATTGACCCTCTCACACTGGCACTGACCCTCTCACACTGGCACTGTCCGTCTCACACTGGCACTGACCCTCTCACACTGGTACTGACCCTCTCACACTGGCACTGAACCTCTCACACTGGCACTGAGCATCTCACATTGGCACTGCCCATCTCACACTGGCACTGACCCTCTCATACTGGCACTGATGCCCTCTCACACTGGCACGTGGCCATCTCACACTGGCATTGACCCTCTCACACTGGCATTGACCCTCTCACACTGGCACTGACCCTCTCACACTGGCACTGACCGTCTCACATTGCCACTAACCATCTTGCACTGGCACTGGCCGTCTCACGCTGGCACTAACAGTCTCACACTGGCACTGACCCTCTCACACTGGCACTGACCGTCTCACACTGGCACTGGCCATCTCACACTGGCACTGACCTTCTCACACTGGCCCTCTCACACTGGCACTGAACCTCTCACACTTGCACTGAGCATCTCACATTGGCACTGCCCATCTCACACTGGCACTGACCCTATCCACCTGGCACTGATGCCCTCTCACACTGGCACTGGCCATCTCACACTGGCATCGACCCTCTCACACTGGCATTGACCCTCTCACACTGGCACTGACCCTCTCACACTGGCACTGACCATCTCAAACTGACACTGATCGTCTCACATTGCCACTGACCATCTCGCACTGGCACTGGCCGTCTCACGCTGGCACTAACAGTCTCACACTGGCACTGACCCTCTCACACTGGCACTGATCGTCTCACCCTGGCACTGACAGTCTCACACTGACATTGACCCTCTCACACTGGTATTGACCCTCTCACACTGGCATTGATACTGTCTCACACTGGTACTGACCCTCTCACTCTGGCACTGACCGTCTCACACTGGCATTGACCCTCTCACACTGGCACTGACCCTCTCACACTGGCACTGTCCGTCTCACACTGGCACTGACCCTCTCACACTGGTACTGACCCTCTCACACTGGCACTGAACCTCTCACACTGGCACTGAGCATCTCACATTGGCACTGCCCATCTCACACTGGCACTGACCCTCTCATACTGGCACTGATGCCCTCTCACACTGGCACTGGCCATCTCACACTGGCATTGACCCTCTCACACTGGCATTGACCCTCTCACACTGGCACTGACCCTCTCACACTGGCATTGGCACTATCACACTGGCACTGACCCTCTCACATTGGCATTGACCCTCTCACACTGATACTGACCGTCTCCCACTGGCACTGACTGCCTGACAAACTGGCACTGACACTCCCACACTGGCCATGAACCTCTCAATCTGGCATTGACCCTCTCACACTGGGATTTACCCTCTCACACTGGCAGTGACCATCTCACACTGACACTGACCGCCTCACACTGGCACTGCCCCTCTCACACTGGTACTGACACTCTCACACTGGCACTGGCCATCTCACACTGGAATTACCCATCTCACACTGGCACTGGCCCTGTCACACTGACACCGGCCCTCTCATACTGGCACTGACCATCTCACACTGGCACTGACCTTCTCGCACTGGCACTGACATCCTCTCACACTGGCTCTGGCCGTCTCACACGGGCACTGACCATCTCACACTGGCACTGAACATCTCACACTGGCACTAATCATCTCACATTGGTACTGACCATCTCACACTGGCACTCGCCATCTCACACTGGCACCGACTGCCTCACATTGGCATTGAGCATCGCACACTGGTACTGAATGTCTCACACTGGCATTGGGCCTCTCACACTGGCACGGACACATCTCACACTGGCACTGGCTTCCTCTCACACTGGCACTGACTCTCTCACACTGGCACTGGAACCCTCTCACACTGACACCCTCTCACACTGGCACTGACACCCTCTCACACTGGCACTGGCACCCACTCACACTGACACCCTCTCACACTGACACTGACACCACCTCACACCGGCACTGACACATCTCACGTTGGCACTGGCTTCCTCTCACACTGGCACTGACCCTCTCACACTGGCACTAGTACCCTCTCACACTGGCACCCTCTCACACAGGCACTGGCACCCTCTCACACTGACACCCTCTCACACTGGCACTGGCACCCTCTCACACTGGCACTGGCACCCTCTCACACTGACACTCTCTCACACTGACACTGGCACCCTCTCACACTAGCACTGGCACCCTCTCACACTGACACCCTCTCACACTGACACTGGCACCCTCTCACACTGACACTGACACCCTCTCACACTGGCACTGACCCTCTCACACTGGCACTTGCTTCCTCTCACACCGGCACTGACCGTCTCACACTGGCACTGACACGATGGTAAGATTTGCCCTGTGGCTTCTCCTGTCCTGTTCCCCATCTCCACCGAAAAACATTTTCCACATCGCCAGTGGCTCAGTGGGGTTGAGCACCAGCTGCCTTGGCACTGGCCCACATTGGCTGGCAGACTCCAGACTCGATACCCGTCCTGTGCTGCATGCTGCTCGCTGTCTCTCGAGGATACCATAACTGGCCTCAGAAAGAAAGAAAGAACTTGCATTTATAAAGCGCCTTTCACAACCTCAGGACTTCCCAAAGTGCTTTTCACCTAATGAAGAACTTTTGAAGTGAAGTCACTGTTATAATGCTGGATACGTGACATTTACTGATGTTGGTTGAGGGATAAATATTGACCCAGGACACCGGGGATAATCCCCTGCTCTTCTTCGAAATAGTGCCATGGGATCTTTTATATCCACCTGAGAGAGCAGACGGGGCCTCGGATTAACCTCTCATCTAAAAGACGGCACCTCCGGCAGCGCAGCGCTCCCTCAGCACTGCACTGGAGTGTCAGCCTAGATTACGCACTCAAGCCTCGGAGTGGGACCAGCTGACTCAGAGGTAAGAGTGCTGCCCACTGAGCCACAGCGCCTACAGAGGGAGGAGAAACATTTGGCCAGGACTCCCATTCCTGACTGCTGCTGGGAAGCACGGTTGTGAGCGAGAATGTCGAGTGAGGACGGTTTGGCTGCGGGTACGTAGATTGTCGAGACTCATAGACGAGTCCCGTTCATGAAGAATAGCCACTGGACCAAGGGGGTTGCAGGATTCCGACTCCCATGGAATCCCACAAAAAGTCTGCATTCATGGAATATTGCATGCAGTTTTGGTTTCCATATTTACGAAAGGATATATTTGCTTTGGAGGCAGTTCAGAGAAGGTTCACCAGGTTGATTCCGGGGATGAGGGGGTTGACTTATGAGGAAAGGTTGAGTAGGTTGGGCCTCTACTCATTAGAATTCAGAAGAATGAGAGTTGATCGTATCGAAACGTATAAGATTATGAGGATGCTTGACAAGGTGGATGCAGAGAGGATGTTTCCACTGATAGGGGAGACTAGAACTAGAGGGCATGATCTTAGAATAAGGAGCTGCCCATTTAAAACCGAGACGAGGAGAAATTTCTTCTCTCAGAGGGTTGTAAATCTGTGGAATTCGCTGCCTCAGAGAGCTGTGGAAGCTGAGACATTGAATAAATTTAAGACAGAAATAGACAGTTTCTTAAACGATAAGGGGATAAGGGGTTATGGGGACTGGGCAGGGAAGTAGATCTGAGTCCATGATCAAATCAGCCATGGTCTTATTGAGTGGTGGAGCAGGTTCGAGGGGCCTTATGACCTACTCCTGCTCTTATTTCTTATGTTCTTATGGGAGCGAGAATGGAGAGGAGACAAAGTTTGTAAAAACCTCTCCCAGAGAATGTCCCTTTAAAATGGATTGATAGCAACTTACAAAAGAAGTGTCTTCAACTTCTCTCTTTCAATCGGCAGACTCCCCGTGCCCTCCTGAATTCCCTGAGAAAGGCTCTACGCGGCCCCTTGGTAATCGCTGGAACGGTGCTGGGTGTTGTGTGAGTGCTGAGTTGTGATCTGGGTCCATTTGGTATTTATCAAACCAAAGCAAGCCAATTACCGTACCCACGCACTGGGCACGGACCCTGCCCAACATCAAAGAGCTGCCAGCGTCTGACTGTGTAAACACTGTGGCATGCTGCACACAGGGCCAGCAGCTCGCTCACTAATTACCTCCAAACACACGGCCTCTTTCTGTTTTCTTTCTGTGTTCAGTTCTTTAGAGACATAAAGCGAATGTCAGGTGTACCAAGGACAGAGGGGCGGGGGGAGAGACAGAGAGAGAGAGAACTAGAGAGAAAGAGAGAGTAAAATAGAGACAGGGATAGAGAGAGATAGGTGGAGAGAGATAGAGATAGAGAGAGAGGTAGAGAGAGAGAAGGATAAAGAGAGAGAGAGAGACAGCGATAGAGAGAGGTGGAGAGAGATAGAGATTGAGAGAGAGAGAGTGAAATAGAAACAGAGAGACAGAGCTAGACAGGGAGAGATGAACAGAGGTAGAAATAGAAATACAGAGAGAGTGATAGAGACAGATAAAGAGAGTGAGAGAGAGACAGAGGTAGAGAGAGAGATATACTATATTTATATGTAGAGAGAGGTAGAGAGAGTGAAATCGAAACAGAGAGAGGGAAAAACAGAGAGAAACAAAGAGAGATAGAAAGAGATAGAGACAGAGGAAAAGAGAGAGAAGACAGAGGTAAAAAGAGAGACAGAGAGACACAAAGTGCCAGGGAGAGATAAAGAACGAGAGAGGGACAGAGAGATAGAGACAGTGAGGGATGAGGGGCGGGGGCGTTAGGCCCGGGGCCTTACTGGCCTTGGCCATGGTTGGGGTCTCGGAGTTCCAGTGCCAGGTGGGACTCCGGGACGGACCTTGTCAAAGGTTGTCTGGCCCCATCGCTGGTGCCCAGGCCTGGACCCCCGAAGAGGGAAAGATTAAAACATTTCCGTACTTGCGGCAGAAGGGGGAATTGGAGCAGTGTCGGGTTCGGGGGGTCGGAGCAGTGCCAGGATCAGGTGTCAGGGGTCGGAGCAGGGTCGGGGGTTGGAGCAGTGCCAGGGTTGGGGGGTTGGAGCAGTGCAAGGGTCGGGTGTCAGGGGTCGGGGGTCGGAGCAGTGCCAGGGTCGGGGGTCGGGGACGAAGCAGTGCCAGGGTCGGGGTTCGGAGCAGTGCCAGGGTCGGGGGGTCAGAGCAGTGCCAGAGTCGGGGGGGCGGGGATCAGAGCAGTGCCAGGGTCGGGAGTTGGAGCAGTGCCAGGGTCAGGGGGGTCGGAGCAGTGCCAGGGTCGGGGGTCGGAGCAGTGCCAGGGTCGGGGGTTGGGGACGAAGCAGTGCCAGGGTCGGGGGTCGGGGGTCAGTGCAGTGCCAGGGTCGGGGGTTGGGGACGAAGCAGTGCCAGGATCGGGGACGAAGCAGTGCCAGGATCGGGGTTCGGAGCAGTGCCAGGGTCGAGGGTCAGGAGGGAAGGTTGCAGTTGTGTCAGAATCAGGGAGCTGTACTAAGCAATTTATGGCTCCATGGGTGTTTTTGCTGTTGTGAGACAGATGGACATCCAATTGGCAGTTCCCCACGGGAAGGAGCTGTGTTGGCAGTCATAGAGGCCTGGTGTGAGAGAGTGTGAGAGTAAGCTGGAGAGAGTGAGGGAAAGAGACAGAGAGGGAGAGAGAGTGTGAGTGAGGGAGAGTGAAAGAGCAAGCATGAGGGAGAGAGTGAGACAGAGTGAAACAGCGTGAGTGAGACAGAGCATGAGTGAGAGAGTGAGGGAGAGACAGTATGACGGAGAGAGAGAGCGAGAAAGAGAAAGAGAGAGGGAGAGAGTAAGCGAGAGAGAGCGAAAGAGCGACTGAGAGAGTAAGTATGAGAGAGGAAGAGAGACAGAGAGCATGAGAAAGTGAGTGAGAGAGAGCGGATTAAAGGGAGAGAGAGAGGGAGCATGAAAGAGAGGGAGCGAGATGGAGAGTGGGAGATAGGGAATAAGAGAGAGAGAGATAGGGAGAGTGACAGGCCATGTGAGAGAGAGAGGGCAAGATGTAAGAGGGAATCTGTGAGAGAAAGAAAGTGAGAGAGCTATGTGAGAGAAAGAGAGTGAGGGAAAGAAAGGAGAGATAGAGACAGGGAGAGTGGGGTAGAGGCTGAGAGAGGGGGGAAGAGGGACCGTGTGAGAGAGAGAGAGACAGAGAGACAGAGAGAAGGAGAGAGCACGAGTGGGAAAGGGTGAGAGTGAGAGCTAGAGGTTGAGCTAGAGAGTGAGAGAGAGACGGTGAGAGAGAGAAAGAAGGAGAGAGAGAGGGCGAGAGAGGGAGAAAGAGAGATAGAGAGAGAAAGAGGGAGAGAGCGAGAGAGAAAGAGAGGGAGGGAGAGGGAGAGAGAGGGAGAAAGAAAGGGAGGGAGAGGGAGAGAGAGGGAGAGAAAGAAAGAGAGAGGGCGAGAGAGGGAGAGACAACCATGAGAGAGTGAGCATGGTAAGAGGGAATGTGTGAGAGAAAGTGTGAGGGATATGAGAGAGAGAGAGACACAGGAACAGAGATAATGAGAGGGAATCTGTGAAATAAAGAGGAAGAGCGAGTAGAATGCTGGGGAGAAGGAGACAGATTGACAGACAAAAGAAAACAAGGACTGAAAGTGATAAATAGAAAGAATGAGAGAGAGAAAGGGAGAGAGAGAAGCAGAGATAGAGGCAGACTGAGAAAGAGAGAGAGATAGACTGAGATAGAGAGAGAGTAGATTGCTGTGAAGGGGACAGATTGACAAAAAAAACAAATATAAGAGAGAGGGATAAACTGAAATGAGAAATAAAAGAAAGGGTATGTGATAGAAGAGACAGGGAAAGAGAGAGCCAGATATAGAGACAGAGATCGAGTGAAAGAGAGTGGGAGAAAGGAAGGGAAATAGAAAGAGGGAACAAGCAAGAGAGAGCTGGAGGCAGCAAGTGGGATTAAAAACAAAATAGTCATGGAGACATAGATTGAAAAATGCCGCAGTACGGCTGTAAGCGGTTTTGATCCGAGCCCAATTGCTAGACGGACGGTTCGAATCGCTCCCACCTTACGAAGGTTCGATACCCGGGGATTATTATTCAGAGTGTAAATGGAATAAGTCACAGACAGGAATTCTTCGATGAAAAATCGTACTTATATTTATTTGGTCTAACATACACTAGCTAAAACATGCACTCCTAAACAAAATCACTGTCTCTTTGGAGACTAAGATCCAGGTTACAAACAACATACATACAGTACAGAACTGAGGACCGGTAACATGCAGTAATTCCCTTGTTGCTATGGTGGATTCTAACTCCACCCCTACCAACGAATTACCAGTCTCATAAGCCCCTTCGCCTGGCTAAACCAAACGAAGCTTCTTCCTCAGAATAGCCCCGAAAAAGCTTCACTTCTGAGAAAAACCCTGAGCCCTTACACCTCACCCAGGTCATCTCTGGTTACTGGCTTGGGACACCACACACAGTTGGTCTCGATCGCTCAGCTCAGCTGTGGGAAGTCACTGCCTGGAGGAAGTACCCTGTGAGGGGTATGTGGTTCTCAGTCTCAGTGGCTTCTTCTGCGGAACTGCGGCTTCCTCCTCTGGTACTTCTTGTTTTTTTTCCCCAAAATATAAAATTTTCACAATACATTGGAAACTAGCTCAGTACCTTGTGGTCAGCAATTCCATACAATTCGTTTGGATACTGACAGCAGTTCCATACAATACACTAGCGTACATTTCATTTCAAGGTACAGTTTAGTACAATCTGTAAATCACGTTACATGTAGTACTGTGCAAATAAGGGTATTACATGGAGCAGATGAGAACAGGTTTACATTACATTCCAGGATACATTTCAATACCGATCACCAATCGCGTTACTTGTAGCACTGTGCAAATGAAAGCAGTACACAGAAGGGATGGGGATACATTTACATTACTTTACAAGTTACTTCTTCTTGTTATGTCGATTTTGGTGGAGTGAGAGCGAGCGGGAGCTAGAGAATGGTGGAAAAGAGTCTATTTTTATAGGAGTCTAGCTACCCCTATCTTTCCTGCCAATCTTTAAAATCCTTTTGTTTCTTAGTCAGTGATGGGCCATCATCAGACCCATGTGTATTCTGTGATTGGACAAATGGCCCTGAGTCTGGGACATATCTCAGTCTTTGTGTTGGGAAAAAAAACTGGCTCCTCAATCGGCTGGCCAGGCAAGTGGATTCATTGTTCTGCTTCTCTTCTGAGATGGAGGTGAGAAGGTTTTTTGCATACTTGAGTGGCTTTCTGATCTGGTTACTGGCTTCAAGTTAACGAGTGCCTCAGATTCCTGAGCCCCTTTGTCAATGGCCCCCTTGCTTTTGCTAGGACTGGCGGGCGAACCCGTACATTCTGGATTTTGTCACGGCCAACCGCCATGAGGTATCTAGAGTTTTAACAAACCAGCTTTTTCACATATCTGCACAGGGTGATCCCATCACAGGGAAAATACCCTCAGAAAAAAACCCATAAAGTCCATGAAATATTCTCGACTGAGTCCATTCTTTAAACAGAGACTTGGCGATCTTTTCACAGCGGACCTGGGGGTACTTGTGCATGAAACACAAAAGGATAGTATACAAGTACAGCAAGTGGTCAGGAAGGACAATGGTATCTTGGCCTTTATTGCAAAGGGGATGGAGCATAAAAGCAGGGAAGTCTTACTATAGTTATATAAGGTATTGGTTAGGCCACAACTGGAATACTACATGCAGTTTTGGTTTCCATATTTACGAAAGGATATATTTGCTTTGGAGTTCAGAGAAGGTTCACTAGGTTGATTCCGGAGATGAGGGGGTTGACTTATGAGGAAAGGTTGAGTAGGTTGGGTCTGTACTCATTGGAATTCAGAAGAAACGTATAAGATTATGAGGGGGCTTGACAAGGTGGATGCAGAGAGGATGTTTCCATTGATGGGAGAGACTAGAACTAGAGGACACGATCTTAGAATAAGGGGCCGCCCATTTAAAACAGAGATGAGGAGGAATTTCTTCTCTCAGAAGGTTGTAAATCTGTGGAATTCACTGCCTCATTCACTGTGGAAGCTGGAACATTGAATAAATTTAAGACAGAAATAGACAGTTTCTTAAATGATAAGGGGATAAGGGGTTATGGAGAGCGGGCAGGGAAGTGGAGCTGAGTCCATGATCGGAACAGCCATGATCTTATTGAATAGCGGAGCAGACTCGAGGGGCTGTATGGCCTACTCCTGCTCCTATTTCTTATGTTCTTATTAAAAGAGTGGAATATATAAATGTAAGGAAGGGCGAGGGGGAGGTGCATGCCTGCTCAGATGGTCCTCATTAAAGCGATTACTGTGAAGTTTCCATCACTGTCTATAAACGGCTGCCAAATATGTTCGGTGCTCGGACTTCCTCTGCCAAACCTTGCCCCTGGAGACAGGAATGTGGAGCGCTTGCCATATCACTCAGCATGCTAACGCTCTCTGCAGACTGGGATTTCAGTTTAATAGAGTCCTAATAATCACTTGCAGCCAGAGCTGCCTGTGTAAGGGTATGGAGCCCAGCACCAGATCTGGCCCTACACCCTGCTGCAGGAAGCCTGACAGACCCACACCACAATCTCACACTCTGCTCTGTTGAATGTTAGGCCCAAGAAATCACACACATTATTAAGTAGGCTTAAGATGGTCACAGTACTCCTGATTTTGGAGCTGATAAAGACTTGAATTTCTTCAACAGAATTTTCTTTTCTAATCAGGCCTGGCCCTCTGTTTAATGCCACCTACGTAATAGTTTTCATTACAATATCCTGTGTCAGGGCAGCACAGCTGTACGCCTAGTCATGCCAGAAAGCAGGCCAGACCCTGGAGTGTCCTGGATAATGTTTTCAGTGAAAAACAAAATTGGATAGCAAGGGTTTGCTGTTTGCTTAAGTTGCAGCACATGGTAGTGGGGATCATTGTGTGACCAAGGTGCAAACCCTCCCTCAGTGAGGTCTGTCAGTGACCAAGGCCCGATTCCTCCCTCAGTGGGGCCTATTCATGACCAAGGCCCAATCCCTCCCTCAGTGAGGCCTATCCATGACCAAGGCCCAAACCTTCCCTCAATGGGGTCTGTCAATGACCGGGGCCCAAACTCTCCCTCAGTGAGGCCTGTCAGTGACCAGGGCCCAATCCCTCCCTCAGTGAGGCCTGTCAGTGACCAGGGCCCAATCCCTCCCTCAGTGGGGCCTGTCAATGACCAGGCTCAAACTCTCCCTCAGTGGTGCCTATCCGTGACCAGTGCTCAAACCCTCCCTCGGTGAGGCCTATCCGTGACCAGTGCCCAAACCCTCCCTCATTGAGGCCTGTCAATGACCAGGGCCCAATCCCTCCCTCAGTGGGGCCTGTGTGACCAGGGCCCAAACCCTCCCTCAGTGGGGCCTGAGTGTGACTAGGGCCCAATCTCTTCCTCAGTGAGGCCTGTCAATGACCAGGGCCCAATCCCTCCCTCAGTGGGGCCTGAGTGTGACCAGGGCCCAACCCTCCCTCAGTGAGGCCTGAAAGTGACCAGGGCCCAACCCTCCCTCAGTGAGGCCTAATGGTGACCAGGGCCCAAACCCTCCCTCAGTGAGGCCTGTCAGTAACCAAGAAAAAGAAACACTTGCACTTTTATAGCACCTTTCACAACCTCAGGACTCCCAAAGCACTTTACAGCAAATGAAGTCATTTTTAAAGGGTAGTTACTGTTGCAATGGAGGAGACGCAGCAGCCAATTTGCACACAACAAGCACCCACAAACAGCAATGTGATAATGACCAGATAATCTGTTTTTTTAAAAATCATGTTGATTGAAGGATTAATATTGGCCTGGGCATTGGGGAGAACTCCCCTGTTCTTCTTCAAAATAATGACATGGGATCTTTTACGTCCACCTGAGAGGGCAGATAGGGTGTTAGTTTAATGTCTCATCCAAAAGACGACACCTCCGACAGTGCAGCACTCCTTCAGTATTGTTTGCATGCCAGACACGAGACTCCCAAAGCAAGCGCTCAACTCTGAACTCCTTCACGGCAAACAAGCCAAAGGTGGGCAGAGGAAACATTACAAGGACACCCTCAAAGCCTCCCTGATAAAGTGCAACATCCCCACTGACACCTGGGAGTCCCTGGCCAAAGATCACCCCAAGTGGAGGAGGTGCATCCGGGAGGGCGCTGAGCACCTCGAGTCTCATCGCCGAGAGCATGCAGAAATCAAGCGCAGGCAGCGGAAGGAGAGTGCGGCAAACCTGTCCCACCCACCCTTTCCCTCAATGACTATCTGTCCCACTTGTGACAGGGACTGTGGTCCTCGTATTGGACTGTTCAGCCACCTCAGGACTCATTTTTAGAGTGGAAGCAAGTCTTCCTTGATTCCGATGATGATGATGCTGTATTATCAGCCTAGATTATGTGCTGAGGTGGGACTTGAACCCACAACCTTCTGACCCAGAAGTGAGGGTGCTGCCCCTGAGCCACAGCAACACTAAGTGAATCCTCTGTGTGACCAGGGCCCAAACTGTCCCCATTGACCTTTGGCCCTGGCCTCAGCATCAAACAAAATACGTTTTTTTAACTGCTTTAAAAAGGGAAGCAGGATTGTTGTACGATCTGCTGTCACAACTTAAATGCTACACCAGAAATGTTTACAGGCATTCATATTTTGAAGGGTTCACCAGTTGTGATCACCACAGAATGAAAGTATTGAATAAAAAGAGCCAAAAAACATCTTCAAATTTAGGAGATTTATCCAATTTCTAATCATTATTTTTTTCTAATCTTCTTCCCTCCTCTCTCTCCAGGGGTACGAAGAGAGAAGAAACGAGAGAAAGGAAGTAGCAAAGAGACCGAGGTGGTGAGAGAGTGAGAAGGTGAGAAAGATAGTGAGAGAAGAGAGAGTGAAGGAGTGAGATAGAGAGAGAGTGGAGAAGGAATGGAGTAAGTGAGTGATAGAGAGTGGAAATGGGGTGAAGGAATGAGAAAGAGTGAGAGAGAGAGTGGAGAAGGAGCAAAGGAGTGAGATAGAGTGAGAGAGAGAGAGAGAGGCTGGAGACAGGGTGAGAAAGAGATGTTGGTTTAATTGTTGCTGGTAGAATGGGCTTCCCCCCACTCCAGTACCTCACCCAAGTGACCATTGTGAGCCGAGATAGTTAGTGTCGGCAGGTTATGTAACTGTATGGGGGGAGGGGAGTGGGCAATCCAGCCAGTATTGTTCCTGTCCTCACACCGACACTCTCAAATACACACATTCCAGCAGGCAGTCGTGGGCAGTGATCATGAGTGCAACTCTGGCTGATTTCCTCCCTAGTTACCCAGATACCTTGATGCATTGTAACCCCTCCCTAGATACCCAGATACCTTGATGCATTGTAACCCCTCCCTAGATACCCAGATACCTTGATGCATTGTTACCCCTCCCTAGATACCCAGATACCTTGATGCATTGTAACCCCTCCCTAGATACCCAGATGCCTTCATGCATTGTAACCCCTCCCAAGATACACATATCTTGATGCATTGTAATCCCTCCCCAGATACCCAGATACCTTGATGCATTGTAACCCCTAATTTTCAGAGAGAACCTACTTTTATATCACACCTTTCATGTTCTCAGAACGCACCAAAGCCCTTTACAGCCAATGAAGTACTTTTGAAGTGTAGTCACTGTTGTAATGTGGGAAACACAGCAGCCAATTGGTGCCCACAAACAGCACTGAGATCAATAATGTGTTTTGATTGAGGGGCGAATGTTGGCTAGGATACCAGAATAACTCCCTAGTCTTCTTTGATTAGTCCCATGGAATTTTGTTTACATTACAGGTAGGTGGGGCCTTTCTTTAAAATCTCACCTGAATGACAGCACCTCTGACAGTGCAGCACTCCCTCAGTACTGCACAGATGTGTTAGCATCAGCTTATATGCTAAAATACTTGGAGGGGGTCTTGAACCTAAAACCTAGATTGTCCTGGCCAATATTTATCCCTCAATCAACATAACAGAAACAGATTATCTGGTCATTATCACATTGTTGTTTGTGGGAGCTTGCTGTGCGCAAATTGGCTGCTGTGACTACACTCCAAAAGTACTTCATTGGCTGTAGAGCTCTTTGAGCCATCCGGTGGTCGTGAAAGGCACTATATAAATACAAGTCTTTCTTTCTTAAAACCTCAGAGATAAAAGTGCTAGCTGAGCTAAATTAACACATTCTAAATAGCTAATTTAAGAATCTAACCTTTAACATCTCTGAATATGCAATAAGATCAGTATTACTACAGAAGGCAAAGTGGAGAGGTTGAGTATGACTATGTGTCGGTTATATATTTTTGCTATTCATTCACAAACATTTATTGCCCATAAAGAAATAAAAACTTGCATTTATATAGCATCTTTCATGACCACCGGCCATCTCAAAGCGTCTCACAGCCAATGAATTACTTTTGCAGTGTAGTCACTGGTGTAATAAATCCCTAGATGCCCTTGAGAAGGTGGTGGAGAGCCGCCTTCTTGAACTGCTGCAGTCCGTGTGGTGGAGGTACTCCCACAGTGCTGTTAGGGAGGGAGTTCCAAGATTTCACCCAGCAATGATGAAGGAACGGCGATATATTTCCAAGTCAGGATGGTGTGTGACTTGGAGGAGAACTTGCAGGTGATGGTGTTCCCATGCGCCTGCTGCCCTTGTCCTTCTAGGGGGTAGAGGTCACGGGTTTGGGAGGTGCTGCCGAAGAAGCCTTGGCGAATTGCTGCAGTGCATCTTGTAGATGGTACACACTGCAGCCACGGTGCGCCGGTGGTGGAGGGAGTGAATGTTTAAGGTGGTGGATGGGGTGCCAATCAAGTGGGCTGCTTTGTCCTGGATGGTGTTGAGCTTCTGGACTCATCCAGGCAAGTGGAGAGTATTCCATCACACTCCTGACTTGTGTCTTGTAGATGGTGGAAAGGCTTTGGGGAGTTTGTGTTGGCTTTGTCTTGGGTATGTGTTGGGAACATAGGAGGAGACCATTCAGCCCCTCGAGCCAGTTCCACCATTCAATGAGATCATGGCTGATCTGTATCTTAACACTATCCACCTGCCTTGCCTCCATATCCTTTTATACCCTTGGCCAGCAAAAATCTATCGATCTGAGATTTAAAATTATTAATTGAGCTAGCATCTACTGCAATTTGTGGGTGAGAGTTCCAGACTTCTACCACCCTTTGTGTGAAGAAACGTTTCCTAACCTCTCTCCTGAATGGCCAGGCTCTGATTTTAAGGTTATGTCCCTTGTCCTCGACTCCCCCACCAGCGGAAAAAGTTTTTCTCCATCTACTGTATTAATTTCTTTCAAAATCCTAAAAACGTCAATAAAGTCACCCCTTACCCTTCTATATTCCAGGGAATACAAGCCTAGCTTATGTAAACTATCCTCATAATCTAACTCTTGTTGCCCTGGTAACTGTCATGTATGTAATCTTCATGTAACTGTAACCTTCATGTAACAACACTGCATACTGTATACACCTAAGAAATGCACACCTTGACCACAGGGGGTGAACTTGTGGGAGACACTCCTCACCTGGTCATCCAGGTATATAACGGGAGGTCTCACGCAGGGTCATCACTTCTTGGTCCTGTGAATAAAGGCTCGGGTCACAGAATGACTTTGTCTGCAGAATGTGCCTCGTGTGAATTTATAGTAGTGTGTAAGGACACTACATTTGGCGACGAGAAATGGGAATCAATGACTCACGAGAATGACCACCGGTAGCACAGAGGAACAGTACTGTGTTGGTGAGGACTGGGACGATTTCGTTGGGAGGCTCCAGCAGAGCTTTGTCATGAAGGACTGGCTGGGAGATGCAGTGGTTGACAAGCAAAGGGCGCATCTAGTGACCAGCTGTGGACATAAGACGTACACGCTGATGAAAGACCTGCTCGCACCCGAGAAGCCGGTGGACAAAACCTTTGAAGAGCTCAGCAAACTGATCGGTGAGCACCTCAAACTGGCGAGCAGTATAAACATGGCCCGACACCGATTCTATACACACCGACGTCGGGAAGGACAGAGCATACCGGACTTTGTTGCGAACCTTGGGCACTTAGCCAGCCTCTGTAAGTTCACAGACGCCTGAAGGCGGGAGATGTTAAGGGATTTCTTCATTGAGGGCATTGGTCATGCCAGGATTTTCAGAAAGCTAATTGAGACCAAGGACTTGACCTTGGAAGCGGCGACGTTGATGGCTCAGACCTTCATGGCGGGGGAGAAGGAAACCAAGATAATATACGCGCGCAACTCTGCTTCCAACGTGGCGATGGATCAGGGAGTTAACATTGTAAACGCGACTCAGAACCCTGCAGGCAGGCAAGGGCAATTCGACACCACCCAGGCAGCAACAGACTCTAGAATGGGTCCTCAACAGAGACAATGACAGGTTGAATGGACATTTACACCATCACAGTGGACAATACGTCCCAGGATGGGGCCATTGCCAACCACTAACAGGGTGCTCAAGAGTAATCAAAGAGACAATCAGAGAGGAATGCTTGGTAACAGCTCTTTTGTTCACAACAATCTCAGCTCATGCTGGAAGTGCGGGGGCAGACATGCTGCAAAAACCTGTAGGTTTCAACAATTTATCTGTAGAAATTGTAACTTCAGTGAACATTTAGCCAGAAAGTGCAGGAAGCACGCAGCAAGGCTAATTTACGAGGCAGATGAACCACAAGAGGGATCTGCAAGGCAGGTTGATGCTTGGGACAAAGCAATGGACGCTGAAGTTTAGCGGGTTCATGTGCCAAACATACACGGCTCATATACCAAAACGCCACCTATGATGATGAAAGTCCAATTAGGCGGCATCCCGATACGCATGGAGCTGGACACAGGGGCCAGCCAGTCACTTATGAGTGTCCAACAATTCAAGAAACTATGGTCACTCAGAGCTAGCAGACCCAAACTAGAACGCATTGACACGCAATTACGGATGTACACCAAAGAGATCATCCCAGTGCTAGGCAGTGCAATGTTGGTGGTCACACATAATGGATCAGAGAACCGGCTGCCACTCTGGATTGTCCCGGGAAATGGTCCCGTGCTTTTGGGGAGGAGCTGGCTAGCAGAGATGAACTGGAAAGCGGGGGATGTGCACGCCATTTCATCTGTGGAGCGAAGTTCATGCTCACAGGTCCTACAGAAATTTGAGTCACTATTTCAACCTGGTGTCGACTCTTTCAAAGGTACCAAAGTAGTGATATGCATTACCCCGGGTGCCAGACCAGTGCCGTATGTGATGTGGGAGAAAATTGAGAGTGAGTTGGACAAGTTGCTAAGAGAGGGCATAATTTCGCAGTTCAATTCAGTGACTGGGCAAGCCCCATTGTCCCTGTCCTAAAAATGGATGGCTCGGTCAGGATCTGTGGCGACTACAAGGCCACTATCAACCGAGTATCACTACAAGACCAATACCCGCTTCCGAGAGCGGAGAATCTTTTTGTCATTCTGGCAGGCGGCAAGCTGTTCACCAAGTTGGACCTCACTTCAGCCTACATGACAGGAACTGGCCGAAGAATCCAAGCTACTGACCACCATCACCACGCACAAAGGGCTGTTTGTCTACAACAGGTGACCGTTTGGCATTTGATCAGCGGCCACTATCTTTCAAAGGAACATGGAAAGCCTGCTCAAATCCATCCCTGGAACAATAGTATTTCAGGCCGACATCCTTATCACGGATCGAGACACCGAGGAACACCTCCACAACCTGGAGGAGGTGCTACGCCGACTGGACCGGGTAGGCCTGCGACTAAAGAAGTCCAAGTGTGTGTTTTTGGCTCCAGAGGTCAAGTTTTTGGGCAGGAGGGTTGCCGCAGACCGGATCCGGCCTACCGAATCCAAAATGGAGGCGATTCGTCATGCGCCCAAGCCCGGCAACACATCGGAGTTGCGTTCATTTCTGGGACTCTTGAACTATTTCGGGAACTTTCTGCCGAACTTAAGCACATTGTTGGAGCCGCTACACGTGCTCCTGCGTAAGGGTTGCGATTGGTTTTGGGGGGACTGTCAGGAACGGGCTTTCAATCGGGCGCGGAACCTGCTTTGTTCTAATAAGCTGTTGACCCTGTACAACCCCTGTAAGAAATTGATTTTGACATGTGATGCATCATTCTATGGGGTTGGGTGCATGTTGCAGCAGAGTAATGATGAGGGCCAACTCCAACCTGTGGCTTATGCCTGCAGGTCGCTCTCCGAAGCAGAAAGGGGATATGGGATGGTTGAAAAGGGAGCACTCGCATGTGTCTACGGGGTGAAAAAGATGCACCAGTACCTTTTTGGCAGAAGGTTCGCGTTAGAAACAGACCACAAGCCGTTAACATCCCTGTTGTCAGACAGCAAAACTGTCAATGCGTCAGCTCGCATACAGCGATGGGCTCTCATGCTGGCTGCGTACGACTACACCAATACGGCACCGGTCAGGCACTAAAAATTGCGCTGACGCGCTCAGCAGGCTTCCACTGACCACCACTGAGGGGGCAGTGGAACAAAGCGCTGAGATGGTCATGGCTGTTGATGCCTTTGACAGCGCAGGCTCCCCCATCACAGCCCGCCAGATCAAAATCTGGACCAACAGAGATCCCCTCCTATCCTTGATTAAGAAATGTGTCCTGACTGGGGATTGGGCGCCCGCACACGGAGCATGCTCCGAGGAGGTCAGACCGTTTCACAGACGGATGGATGAGCTCTCCATCCAAGCCAACTGCCTACTATGGGGCAGCCGGGTTGTCAAGCCCCAGAAGGGAAGGGAAGCATTCATCAGGGAACTCCACAGCAAGCACCCAGGCATCGTGCTAATGAAGGCTATTGCCTGGTCACATGTATGGTGGTCGGGAATTGACTCAGACCTGGAACACTGTGTTCACAGGTGCACGACGTGTGCCCAGCTGGGCAATGCCCCCAGGGAGGCCCCACTCAGACCGTGGCCCTGGCTCACCAGGCTATGGTCACGTATTCATGTAGATTACGCGGGCCCGTTCATGGGAAAAATGTTCCTCATTGTTGTTGATGCGTACTCGAAATGGATCGAGTGTATCATATTGAATTCGTGCACGACATCCACCACAGTGGAGAGTCTGCGTGTGGTCTTTGCGACCCACGGCTTGCCGGACATCCTGGTTAGCGACAACGGTCTGTATTTCACTAGCTATGAATTCCAGGAGTTCATGTCGGGTAATGGCATCAAACGTGTCAGGACAGTACCGTACAAGCCGGTTTCCAATGGCCAGTGCAGTCCAAATCATAAAACAAGGCACGCTCTGGATTCAAGGACCCTCCCTTCAATGCCGCCTATCACGCCTCCTGCTGGCCTATGGGTCCCGATCGCATTCGCTCACGGGAGTCCTGCCCACGGAGCTACTCATGAAACGTACACTTAAAACTCGGCTGTCCCTCATTCATCCAGTCCTGACAGAGATTGTTGAGGGCCAGCACCAGTCCCAAAATGAGTGCCATGACCATAACTCAAAGGGGAGACATATAGAAATTGATGACCCTTTGGGGCCCAAGTGGCTTGTGCGTACTGTAATTGGCAAAGAGGGGAATAAGGTCATAGTGGTCAGACTTAACAATGGACAGATATGCCGCAAACATCTGGACCAAGTAAAAAAAAGGTTCAGCATGGACACTGAGGAACCTCATGAGATGCTGCCCATACCACCGCCAGTGAACGAGCAACAAGAACTTTCAGCAGCATGCACAGTCCCTGCGGCCAGCCCGGACAGGCCAGAATCACCACAGGTGTCAGAGACGCACACCAAGGCTCAACAACCAGAGCCCCAACTGCGGCGCTCCGCGAGAGAGTGTCGACCACCTGAAAGACTTAATCTTTGACCCCATAAGACATTGGGGAGGAGGTGATGTCATGTATGTAACCTTCATGTAACTGTAACCTTCATGTAACAACACTGCATACTGTATACACCTAAGAAATGCACACTTTGACCACAAGGGGTGAACTTGTGGGAGACACTCCTCACCTGGTCATCCAGGTATATAAAGGGAGGTCCCACGCAGGGTCATCACTTCTTGGTCCTGTGAATCAAGGTTCAGGTCACAGAGTGACCTTGTCTGCAGAATGTGCCTCGTGTGAATTTATAGTAGTGTCGAAGAACACTACAGTAACATTCTGCTCCCAAGGCAAATTAATGACCCCCTCAGCACTGCACTGGAGCGTCAGTCTCAATTCTGTGCTCAAATCTCAGGGGTGGGACTTGAACCCACAACCTTCTGACTCAGAGGCGAGAGTGCTGCCCACTGAGCCACAGCTGGGAAAGGAAATCAGCCAGGGTTCCCACTCCTGTTTTCTGTCCAATGACTCTTGCTGGGAAGAGTGAGTGTGTCAGTCTTGTGGGGACAGGATTTGACTGGCGGCCACTTGTCCATTGTCGGGGCTCCGGCAGGATGAGTGGGAGGGAGGGCTTCAGGTTCCTGTGGGACTGGGCCCCTGCAACGCACAGCATGTGTCGGGCGAAGAGGGGAGAACGTTGGGGAGAAAACAAACCTTAAAATAAAAACCAAACTTGTTCAAAATTCTTGTACAATAAACACGGGGCCTTTTCCAAGAGGTTTTATCATCTCCCAGCATCCACACACATCCTAACTTGAGAGCATTAATGCTTTCTCCAGTGATCAGGTGGAACGTCCCCTGCACCAGATTAGATTTCATATCGCATCCTCCCTCCCCGCACCCAGCGTAATACGAGAATGTGGGATGAGGAATGTGTCTGAGATTTTGTGTGTGGGTATTATTTCACCTATTGGCAGCCCTTCGCGCTCTCTTTCAATGATTGGTGTGGTGCTAGAAACCTATAAAAACCTTAATGACTGCAACACCATAATGGAAACACTCTGTGTCCAATCCCATGGTCTGAGAATGAAAATTCCAAGGAATGGAACTGTCTGGAACAGCAGCAGCTTCTGATAAACACATTACCCACCAGCAACTAGCCCAGGTTAAGTTCCCCTCCGCCCACTGCTCCCCGGCCTCTATCCTGTCCTCTCTCGGTCACACGTCCTTGGCTGAAGGTTTCGAACCTTTCTTTGAATGGGGGCAATGTGAGTGTTTAGGAGAGAGGGTTTCAGCCGCTCAGTTCCGGAGGAGTTACCCATCCCTCTGACTTTAGCTGCAGCTGTATGACATCACGCACAAAGTGACCCGTTGATGGGTCTGCGACTCGAATTACATCATCGCAGCCCAAATGCTTATTGCAGGTGCCAGAAAGGCTGCTCCTATTGCAGGGTCTGATGGTCAAACCCAGACCCATTGCACGGGCTGTTTGAACGTTACGGGCCTGACAGCATCGGCATTTCCTCATAAGGTGGAGGTCCCCTTCTAACAGCACTGGATGGTAATCTGGGCATTCAGAGCGCCCTTCTGGTCTGAATTTGCGCTCCCACTCATCGAGGCTGTGTGCTGAATCAAAAGCTTGCTCGATACAGACTTGAGCAGGGAGTTCTCCCCGAGTCCTGACCAATATTTATCCCTCAACCAAAATCACTAGAACTGATCATCTGGTCATTATCTCATTTCTACAGATTCACAATCCTCTGAGAGAAGAAATTCCTCCTCTTCTCGGTTTTAAATCGGCGGCCCCTTATTCTGAAACTATGTCCCCTGTCATGTATGCAACCTTCATACAACTGTAACCTTCATGTAACTGTAACCACACTGTACACTGTATATATGTCCTGGAAATGCACACCTTGACCACAGGGGGTGAACTTGTGGGAGACACTCCTCACCTGGGCACTCAGGTATTTAGGGGGACGTCCCACGCAGGGTCATCACTTCTTGGTCCTGGGAATAAAGAAAGGTCACGCAGTGACCGTGTCTGCAGTACATGCCTCGTGTGATTCAGAAGCAAGGTGCAGGGACACCACATTTGGCGACGAGAAACGGGAATCACTGAACCACGAGGATGGCCACCGGTAGCACAAAGGAATGTTACTGTGTGGGTGAGAACTGGGACGACTTCATTGAGAGACTCCAGCAGAGTTTCGTCACGAAGGACTGGCTGGGAGCGGCAGCGGCTGACAAGCAGAGGGCGCATCTACTGACCAGCTGCGGACCACAGCCGTATGCGCTGATGAAAGACCTGCTTGCACCCGAGAAGCCGGTGAACAAGTCCTTCGAAGAGCTCAGCCAGCTGATCAGTGAGCATCTCAAACCGGCGAGTAGTGTACACATGGCCTGGCACCGGTTCTACACACACCGGCATCGGGAGGGACAAAACATCTCGGACTTTGTTGCAGACCTGCGCCGCTTGGCCAGCCTCTGTAAGTTCACAGACGCCTGCAGGGGGGAGATGTTAAGGGATTTCTTCATTGAGGGTATTAGTCATGCCGGGATTTTCAGGAAGCTCATAGAGACCAAGGACTTGACTTTAGAAAGGGAGGCATTGATAGCTCAGACCTTCATGGCAGGGGAAGAGGAGACCAAGCTAATTTACGCGTGCAGCTGTGGTTCCAACGATGGACCAGGGAGTTAACATTGTGAACGCGGCTCAGGACCCCGCAGGCAGGCAAGGGCATTTTGAAACTGGCCAGGTAGAAACAGATGCTAGGGTGGGCCCGCAACAGGGACAATGGAAAGGGGATCGGCAATTCACGCCATCTCGAAGAACAATGCGTCCCGTGATGGGACCATTGATACCCACAATCAGAATGCTTAGAAACAACCAAAGGGACAATCAGAGAGGAATGCCTGGCAACAGTCCTTTTGTTAACAACAACCTCAGCTCATGCTGGACGTGTGGGGGTAGACATACTGCGAAAAGATGCAGGTTCCAGCAATTTATCTGTAGGAATTGCAACATCAGCGGACACTTGGCCAGAATGTGCAGGAAGGCTGTAGCGAGGCTAATCTACCAGACAGAGGAACCAGACGAGGGGTCTGCGATGCAGGATGATGCTTGGGGCAAAGCCATGGATGCTGAAGTTCAGCGGGTTCATGTGGCTGATGTCCACAGCTCATATACCAAAACGCCATCCATGATGATGAAAGTTTTATTGAATGGCATCCCGGTGCGCATGGAGCTGGACACAGGAGCCAGCCAGTCCCTTATAAGCGCCCAACAATTTGAGAGACTAAGGTCATACAGAGCTAGCAGGCCAAAACTGGAACACATTGACACGCAGCTACGGACGTACACCAAAGAGATCATCCCAGTGCTCGGCAGTGAAAACTTGGTGGTAACACATAATGGGTCAGAGAACCGGCTGCCACTCTGGATTGTCCCGGGAAATGGCCCCGCACTCTTGGGGAGGAGCTGGCTAGCCGAGATGAACTGGAAATGGAGGGATGTGTACGCCATTTCATCTGTGGAGCAAAGCTCATGCTCACAGGTCCTACAAAAATTCGGACCTGTATTTCAAGGGCACCAAAGTAGTGAGACGCATCACCCCGGATGCCAGACCATTGCACCACAAAGCCAGAGTGGTGCCGTATGTGATGCGTGAGAAAATTGAAAGTGAATTGGATAGACTGCTCAGAGAGGGCATAATCTCGGCAGTTGAATTCAGTGACTGGGCAAGCCCCATTGTTCCTGTTCTCAAAGAGGATGGCTTGGTCATGATTTGTGGTGTCTAAAAGGCCACTATCAACCGAGTGACACTGCAGGACCAATACCTGCTTCCGAGAGCGGAGGACCTTTTTGCCATGCTGGCAGGTGGCAAGCTGTTCACCAAGTTGGACCTCACTTCGGCCTACATGACTCAGGAACTGGCTGAAGAATCCAAGCTTCTGACCACCATCACGATGCACAAGGGGCTGTTTATCTACAACAGGTGTCTGTTTGGCATTCGTTCGGCAGCCGCTATCTTTCAGAGGAACATGGAAAGCTTGCTTAAATCCATTCCTGGAACGATTGTATTCCAAGACGACATTCTCATAACGGGTCGAGACACCGAAGAACACCTCTTCAACCTGGGGAAGGTGCTACGCCAATTGGATCGGGTAGGCTTGCGGCTGAAAAAGCCCAAGTGTGTGTTTTTGGCCCCAGAGGTCGAGTTTTTGGGCAGGAGGGTTGCCGCAGACGGGATCCGGCCTACTGAAACTAAAACGGAGGCGATCCGCCGGGCGCCCAGGCCCGGCCACACTTCGGAGTTGCGATCATTCCTGGGACGTTTGAATGATTTCGGGAACTTTCTGCCGAACTTAAGCACTTTGTTGGAGCCATTATACATGCTCTTGCGTAAAGGTTGTGAGTGGTTTTGGGGGACGGTCAAGAACGGGCTTTCAATAGAGTGCGGAACCTCCTTTGTTCTAACAAGCTATTGACCTTGTACGACCCCTGTAAAAAACTGTGATGCATCATCCTATGGGGTTGGGTGCATGTTGCAGCAGGGTAATAATGACCGTCGACTCCAACCGGTGGCTTATGCCTCCAGGTCACTCTCCCAGGCAGAGCGTGGATACGGCATGGTCGAAAAGGAAACACTCGCTTGTGTTTACGGTGTGAAAAAGATGCACCAGTACCTTTTCGGGAGGCGGTTCGAGCTAGTAATGGACCACAAGCCGTTAACATCCCTGTTGTCCGACAGCAAGTCTGTCAATGGCAATGCGTCAGCTCGCATACAGCAATGGGCTCTCACGCTGGCTGCGTATGACTACACCATACAGCACTGGCCAGGCACTGAGAATTGTGCTGACGCGCTCAGCAGGCTCCCACTGGCCACCACTGAGGGGGTGTCGGAGCTAAGCGCTGAGATGGTCATGGCCGTTGAGGCTTTTGACACTGCAGGCTCTCCTATCACAGCCCGCCAGATCAAAATCTGGACCAACAGAGATCCCCTCCTGTCCATGATAAAGAAATGTGTTCTGACTGGGGATTGGGCGCCTGCACACGGGGCGTGCCCCGAGGAGGTCAGACCGTTTCACAGACGGATGGATGAGCTCTCCATCCAAGCCGACTGCCTGCTATGGGGCAGCCGGGTAGTCATGCCCCAGAAAGGAAGAGAAGCATTCATCAGGGAACTCCACAGCGAGCACCCTGGCATCGTGTTAATGAAGGACATTGCCCAGTCACATGTATGGTGGTCGGGAATTGACTCAGACCTGGAACACTGGGTTCGCAGATGCACGACGTGTGCCCAGCTGGGCAATGCCCCCAGGGAGGCCCCACTCAGCCCATGGCCCTGGCCCACCAGGCCATGGTCACGCGTTCACGTGGACTACGTGGGCTCGCTCATGGGAAAAATGTTCCTGATCATAGTCGATGCATACTCGAAATGGATCGAGTGCATCATATTAAACTCGTGCACGACATCCATCACTGTGGAGAGTGCGCACGGTTTTCGCGACCCACTGCTTGCTGGACATTCTGATCAGTGACAATGGCCCGTGTTTCACCAGCCATGAATTCCAGGAGTTTATGTCGGGCAATGGCATCAAACACGTCCGGACAGCGCCGTTCAAGCCGGCTTCCAATGGCCAGGCGGAACGTGTGGTCCAAGTCATAAAACAGGGCATGCTACACATCCAAGGACCCTCCCTTCAGTACCGCCTAGCGCGCCTCCTGCTGGCCTACAGGTCCCGCCCGCATTCGCTCACGGGAGTCCCGCCAGCGGAACTACTCATGAAACGCACACTTAAAACACGGCTGTCCCTCACTCATCCAGCGCTGGCAGACATTGTCGA
This sequence comes from Pristiophorus japonicus, assembly GCF_044704955.1. Lineage (NCBI taxonomy): Eukaryota > Metazoa > Chordata > Chondrichthyes > Pristiophoridae > Pristiophorus > Pristiophorus japonicus. Next base: position 178,437,019 of record NC_091987.1, on the reverse strand, counting down.
GGGCAAGCGCCAGTCCCAAACCGAGTGCCATGATCGAAATGCAAGGGGGAGGTGTATAGAAATTGATGACCCGGTATTTGTTCTTAACCATGCTTTGGGACCCAAGTGGCTTGAGGGCACAGTAATTGGCAAAGAGGGGAATAGAGTCATAGTGGTCAGACTCAACAATGGGCAGATATGCCGCAAACACTTGGACCAAGTAAAGAAAAGGTTCAGCATAGACACGGAGGAACCTGAGGAAGAGCATGAGATGTCACCCACACCACTGCCAGTGGACAAGCAACAAGGACATTCACCAACATGCACAGTCCCTGCGGCCAGCCCGGACAGGCCGGAATCACCTCAGGTGACAGAGATGCATGCCAAGGCTCAGTCACCAGAACCCCAACTGCGGCGCTCCACGAGAGAGTGTCGACCATCTGAAAGACACAAAAAGACGTGAGGGGGGAGATGATGTCATGTTTGCAACTTTCATACAACTGTAACCTTCATGTAACTGTAACCTTCATGCAACCACACTGTACACTGTATATATGTCCTGGAAATACACACCTTGATTACAGGGGGTGAACTTGTGGGAGACACTCCTCACCTGGGCACTCAGATATTTAGGGGGTAGTCCCACACAGGGTCATCACTTCTTGGTCATGGGAATAAAGAAAGGTCACGCAGTGACCGTGTCTGCAGTACATGCCTCGTGTGATTCAGAAGCAAAGTGCAGGGACACCACACTCCCCAGTTCTTGATTCCCCCACGAGGGGAAACATCCTCTCTGCATCTACCCCCTCATAATCTTAAATGTTTCAACAAGATCATCTCTCATTCTTCTAAACTCCAATGAGTATAGAACCAACCTGTTCAATCTTTCTTCATAAGAGAGTCCCCTCATCTCAGGAATCAACCTAGTGAACCTTCTCTGAACAGCCTCCAATGCAGGTATATCCTTCCTTAAATACGGAGACCAAAACTTTATAGAAACATAGAAACATAGAAAATAGGTGGAGGAGGTAGGCCATTCGGCCCTTCGAGCCTTCACCACCATTCAATAAGATCATGGCTGATCATTCACCTCAGTACCCCTTTCCTGCTTTCTCTCCATACCCCTTGATCCCTTTAGCCGTAAGGGCCATATCTAACTCCCACTTGAATATATCTAACGAACTGGCCTCAACAACTTTCTACGGTAGAGAATTCCACAGGTTCACAACTCTGAGTGAATAAGTTTCTCTTCATCTCGGTCCTAAATGGCTTACCTCGTATCCTTAGACTGTGACCCCTGGTTCTGGACATACCCAACATCGGGAACATTCTTCCTGCCTCTCACCTGTCCAATCCCGTCAGAATTTTATATGTTTCTATGAGATCCCCTCTCAATCTTCTAAACTGCAGTGAATACAGGCCCAGTCGATCCAGTCTCTCCTCGTATGTCAGTCCTGTCATCCCGGGAATCAGTCTGGTGAACCTTCGCTGCACTTCCTCAACAGCAAGAATGCCCTTCCTCAGATTAGGAGTCCAAAACTGAACACATTATTCCAGGTGAGGCCTCACCAAGACCCTGTACAGTTATAGCAGGACCTCTCTGCTTTTATACTCTATCCCCCTTGTAATAAAAGCCAACATTCCCTTTGCCTTCCTGATTACTTGCTGTACCTGCATGCTAACATCTGCCGAACGATCAGGAGAAGCCCACGAAAATTCTATGTCCGCTGCTGGAGACGACGTAACAAAACACAATTATACGGGTCAATAGTCCAGTCGGTAAAGGCATTTCAGGCTGTGACAGAGGGGGAATGTCCCTTGTTTCATCTCTAGTCGGGTGGCAAAGGTGGGAACGGCAACAAGCTTCATTGTTCCTGCACCACAGAGGGTTAAAAATCAGCACGTTTCTGCTGCTGACCACTGCCACCAGATAACAAACAAAACACTGGATCGTGATGCTCCGCATGTTTGAATAGACTCTAACGCTAATGTCTAGGCTCCCAATATAATGAGAGTCAGTTCGGCAGCGAGTGCTCGTGGGACCCGTATCCCAGTGAGAGTCAACACCTTCAGGGGAGGGGGGGACCTGTACCCCAGTGAGAGTCAGCACCTTCAGGGGAGGGGGGGACCTGTACCCCAGTGAGAGTCAGCACCTTCAGGGGAGGGGGGGACCTGCACCCCAGTGAGAGTCGGCACCTTCAGGGGAGGGGGGGACCCGTAACCCAGTGAGAGTCAACACCTTCAGGGGAGGGGGGGACCTGCACCCCAGTGAGAGTCAGCACCTTCAGTCGAGAGGCGGGAGTTTGCGGCAGTTGAGAGGCGGGAGTTCGTGGAGGCAGAGACTTAAGAAAGGCTCAGCGGGAGGTCGGACAGGTGGTGGCAGTCGAAAGGCGGGAGTTCGTGGAAGCAGAGGCCTACAAAAGGCCCAGCGGGAGGTCGGACAGGCGGCGGCAGTCAAGAGGCGGGAGTTCGTGAAAGCAGAGGCCTACAAAAGGCCCAGTGGGAGGTCGGACAGGCGGCGGCAGTCAAGAGGCGGGAGTTCGTGGAAGCAGAGGCCTACAAAAGGCCCAGCGGGAGGTCGGACAGGCGGCAGCAGTCGAGAGGCCTACCGGTGCAGCTGCAGCGGGGTGAGAAGGCAAAAAAGAAGTCGAAAGAAATCGGAAGGTGACGTCACAGCCAAGGGGGTAAGTGATTGGCTGGTGATTGGTAAGTGGTTTTTCCTTTTTCTTTTCTATAACAGTAAGTAAACTTTAGCATTGTTGTTGCCAAATTAAGTTTATCTAAGGGTTAAGTCATGGCAGGACAGCTCAGACACGCTCCTCCTGTACTATGTGGGAAGTCAGGAACGCTTTTGGTGTCCCTGACGACTACGTGTGCGGGAAGTGTATCCGCCTCCAGCTCCTGATGGACCGCATTGCGGCACATGGGCTGCGGGTGGATTCACTCTGGAGCATCCACGATGCTGAGAATGATGTGAATAGCATGTTTAGCGAGTTGGTCTTACCGCAGGAAAAGGGTACACAGCCAGATAGTAAATGGGTGACCAACAGGAAGAGCAGTGCAAGGAAGGTAGTGTAGGGGTCCCCTGTGGTCATCCCCCTGCAAAACAGATACACCGCTTTGGGTACTGTTTAGGGGGATGACTCATCAGGGAGGGCAGCAGCAGCCAAGTTCATGGCACCATGGGTGGTTCTGCTGCACAGGAGGGCAGGAAAAAGAATGGGAGAGCTATAGTGATAGGGGATTCAATTGTAAGGGGAATAGATAGGCGTTTCTTCGGCTGCAACCGAGACTCCAGAATGGTATGTTGCCTCCCTGGTGCAAGGTTCAAGGATGTCTCGGAGCGGGTGCAGTACATTCTGAAAAGGGAGGGTGAACAGCCAGTTGTCGTGGTGCATAGAGGTACTAACGACATAGGTAAAAAATGGGATGAGGTCCTACAAGACAAATTCAGGGAGCTAGGAGTTAAATTAAAAAGTTGGACCTCAAAAGTAGTAATCTCAGGATTGCTCCTGGGCAGAACCGGAACCAATGTTTTTTAGTGCTGTTGGGGAGGAGCTAAACTAATATGGCAGGGGGATGGGAACCTATGCAGGGAGACAGAGGGAAATAAAATGGAAGCAGAAGCAAAAGATAGAAGGCAGAATAATAAAAGTGGAGGGCAGAGAAACCCAAGGCAAAAAACAAAAAGGGCCACATTACAGCAAAATTTTAAAGGGGCAAAGTGTGTTAAAAAGACAAGCCTGAAGGCTCTGTGCCTCAATGCGTGGAGTATTTGGAATAAGGTGGACAAATTAACTGCGCAGACAGCAATTAATGGATATGATGTAATTGGCATTACGGAGACATGGCTCCAGGGTGACCAAAGCTGGGAATACAACATCCAGGGGTATTCAACATTTAGGAAGGATAGACAGAAAGGAAGAGGAGGCGGGGTGGCATTGCTGGTTAAAGAGGAAATTAATGAAATAGTAAGGAGGGACATTAGCCTGGATGATATGGAATTGGTATGGGTGGAGCTGCGGAATTCCAAAGGGCAGAAAATGCTAGTGGGAGTTGTGTACAGACCACCAAACAGTAGTAGTGAGGTTGGGGATAGCATCAAACAAGAAATAAGGGATGTGTGCAATAAAGGCACAGCAGTTATCATGGGTGACTTTAATCTACATATTGATTGGGCTAACCAAACTGGTAACAATGCGGTGGAGGAGGATTTTCTGGAGTGTATTAGGGATGGTTTTCTTGACCAATATGTCGAGGAACCAACTAGAGAGCTGGCCATCCTCGACTGGGTGATGTGTAATGAGAAGGGACTAATTAGCAATCTTATTGTGCGAGGCTCCTTGGGGAAGAGTGACAATAATATGGTAGAATTCTTTATTAAGATGGATAGTGACACAGTTAATTCGGAAACTAGGGTCCTGAACTTTAGGAAAGGTAACTTCGACGGTATGAGGTGTGAATTGGCTAGAATAGACTAGCAAAGGATACTTAAAGGGTTGACAGTAGATAAGCAATGGAAAACATTTAAAGATCACATGGATGAACTTCAGCAATTGTACATCCCTGTCTGGAGTAAAAATAAAATGGGGAAGGTGGCTCAACCATGGCTAACAAGGGAAATTAAGGATAGTGTTAAAACCAAGGAAGAGGCATATAAATTGGCTAGAAAAAGCAATAAACCTGAGGACTGGGAGAAATTTAGAATTCAACAGGGGAGGACTAAGGGTTTAATTAAGAGGGGGAAAATAGAGTATGAGAGGAAGCTTGCAGGGAGCATAAAAACTGACTGCAAAAGCTTCTATAAATATGTGAAGAGAAAAAGATTAGTGAAGACAAACAAAGGTCTCTTGCAGTTGGATTCAGGTGAATTTATAATGGGGAACAAAGAAATGGCAGACCATTTGAACAAATACTTCAGTTCTGTCTTCACGAAGGAAGACACAAATAACCTTCCGAATGTACTAGGGGACAGTGGGTCTAATGAGAAGGAGGAACTGAAGGATATCCTTATTAGGCGGGAAATTGTGTTAGGGAAATTGATGGGATTGAAGGCCGATAAATCCCCGGGGCCTGATAGTCTGCATCCCAGAGTACTTAAGGAAGTGGCCCTAGAAATAGTAGATGCATTGGTGATCATTTTCGAACAGTCTATCAACTCTGGATCAGTTCCTATGGACTGGAGGGTAGCTAATGTAACACCACTTTTAAAAAAAGGAGGGAGAGAAAACAGGTAATTATAGACTGGTTAGCCTGACATCAGTAGTGGGGAAAATGTTGGAATCAATTATTAAGGATGAAATAGCAGTGCATTTGGAAAGCAGGATCGAACCAAGTCAACATGGATTTATGAAAGGGAAATCATGCTTGACGAATCTTCTGGAATTTTTTGAGGATGTGACTAGCAGAGTGGACAAAGGAGAACCAGTGGATGTGGTGTATTTGGACTTTCAAAAAGCTTTTGAAAAGGTCCCGCACAAGAGATTGGTGTGCAAAATCAAAGCGCATGGTATTGGGGGTAATGTACTGACGTGGATAGAGAACTGGTTGGCAGACAGGAAGCAGAGAGTCGGGATAAACGGGTCCTTTTCAGAATGGCTGGCAGTGACTAGTGGAGTACCGCAGGGCTCAGTGCTGGGACCCCAGCTCTTTACAATATACATGAACGATTTAGATGAAGGAATTGAGCGTATTATCTCCATGTTTGCAGATGACACTAAACTGGGTGGCGATGTGAGCTGTGAGGAGGACACTAAGAGGCTGCAGGGTGACTTGGACAGGTTAGGTGAGTGGGCAAATGCATGGCAGATGCAGTATAATGTGGATAAATGTGAGGTTATCCATTTTGGGGGCAAAAACACGAAGGCAGAATATTATCTGAATGGCGGCAGATTAGGAAAAGGGGAGGTGCAACGAGACCTGGGTGTCATGGTTCATCAGTCATTGAAAGTTAATGCAGGTACAGCAGGCAAATGGTATGTTGGCCTTCATAGCTAGGGTATTTGAGCATCGGAGCAGGGAGGTCTTACTGCAGTTGTACAGGGCCTTAATGAGACCTCACCTGGAATATTGTGTTCAGTATTGGTCTCCTAATCTGAGGAAGGACGTTCTTGCTATTGAGGGAGTGCAGCGAAGGTTCACCAGAATGATTCCAGGGATGGCTGGACTGTCATATGAGGAGAGACTGGATCAACTGGGCCTTTATTCACTGGAGTTTAGAAGGATGAGAGGGGATCTCATAGAAACGTGTAAGATTCTGACGGGACTGGACAGGTTAGATGCAGGAAGAATGGTCCCGATGTTGGGGAAGTCCAGAACCAGGGACATAGTCTTAGGATAAGGGGTAGGCCATTTAGGACTGAAATGAGGAGAAACTTCTTCACTCAGAGAGTTGTTAACCTGTGGAATTCCCTGCCGCAGAGAGTTGTTGATGCCAGTTCATTGGATATATTCAAGAGGGAGTTAGATATGGCCCTTACGGCTAAGGGAATCAAGGGGTATGGAGAGAAAACAGGAAAGGGGTACTGAGGGAATGATCAGCCATGATCTTATTGAATGGCGGTGTAGGCTCGAAGGGCCAAATGGCCTACTCCTGCACCTATTTTCTATGTTTCTATGTTTCTATGTTTCAGGAGAGGAGGGGACCCGTACCCTAGTGAGAGTCAGCACCTTCAGGAGAGAGGGGACCTGTACCCCAGTGAGAGTCAGCACCTTCAGGAGAGAGGGGACCTGTACCCCAGTGAGAGTAAGCACCTTCAGGAGAGGAGGGGACTGTCTTGTGTGGGAAAATTATTTTTGAGGAGTGAAGAATACAATAACAAAGGTTGTATCTGAGTCGAAGTAACAAGGTGCCTGATTGGCTGCGTAGCTCGATGTCCTGTGAAATTCACTTGGCGACCCGTTAGTTTGCATTTGTAGACCCAGTTCCCAACTCCTAGGGTGGATCGGCCACATGGAAACAGATGCCCACTTCTTCATTTACCAGCAAGTAAACACAGTCCCAGAGTGGGATTTTCGCAGTGTGGACTGGTTCAGGAGGAGGCCATGTAACCACGCGAGCCTTTTTACGCCATTTAGCTTGATCGGAACCTCAACTCGAGAAATGATGTTTGCCTAAACTATGATTCTCTTCAAATAATTAGAAGCGTTTTTGTTTTCAAAATAATACATTTAGGCAAAAGATGCTTGCGGGGGCGGGTGGGGGCTGGAGGAAGACAGTGCCTGTGGTTGAGAGGTCAGCCGTTCTCTGAGTGTATTAGTGAGCCCCGCAGGAGGATCGGCAGGTGATTGTGTTTAAACATCGTGCACAAGAGATGAGACGGAATGCAAATCAGCCGAGGGGCTAAAGGTTACTCATCTTGCGGGACCCCTGAAGCAGCCTCTGTCTGTTCGGGAAAGTGGAATCAGATGAGGTATGCCGACCAGGGAATGGTTTAGCAGCTCGTATCAGCGTAAAGCTTCTCCAGAAGACCGGGCTCAAAGTGTAGCCGCACATCTGCCTCCCAGATGCCGCCTCAGTTGATGCAGTCCTACCTGGGAATTCTCAGAGTCGAGAATTTTCCAATGGAATGAAGCTAATTGGCTTTCGCAAAGTGTGCAAATTGAATTCCTCTTCCAGACCGGTTGCTTGCTGCGGTTTTTATTCACTCGGGGGTCCCCCTCCTGTTTGCCTTTTGATCCCACCTCCTTTGTTTTATATATATATATATATATATATAAAAACGAGAGAGGACCTGAAGTAATAGGCTAGCCGCTTGACTTTCAACACCTGACTGTGAGAAGCAGTCAAATAAACATGAAAGACTCTCAGGGCTGCGATAATGGGCCTGCCCCCACCGAAACATCTGGAGCAGGACTCAACCGGTGCCAGCGAGTCAACTGGACGGAACAGGCCAGATACAGGAGTGGAGAGGCAGCGGAGGGAAAGGGAATGGAGCAGGTGGGGAAGGGGGGGGAAGACCATGGATACCAAGCAGATGTCTGTCCCCGCCTCCAACATGTGCCTTTCAATAGAATGAAAGAAAATAACTTGCATTCCACGACCTCAGGAAGTCCCAAAGCGCTCGACAGCCAATAAAGTACTTTTTGACGTGTAGTCATTGTTGTAATGTAGGAAATTGGTATTTAAATTTGCACACAGCAAGCTCCCACAAACAGCAAGTGGATAATTTACCAGATAATCTGCTTATAGTGATGTTGGATGAAGGATATATATTGGCCAGGACACCGGGGAAAACTCCCTACTGGTCTTCTTTAAACATTGCCATGGGATCGTAACATCCACCTGAGAGGACAGACCTCAGTTTGACGTCTCACCCAAAAGACAGCACCTCCGATAGTGCAGCACTGACGTGTCAGCCTTGGTTTTGACCTGGACGTACGACCTTCTAACCGCACTGAGTCACGGCAAACACATGACGATGTCTGTCTCCCTGGGTTTCATGGAGAAATCCTCCAGATCTTCCTGCTATGCCCAGTTTGGATTCACACACAAGCCCTCTGACAGCACTGACTTTAGCAGAGACGGGTTAGTGAAGGAAACCAGAAGATAAGAAGACTCATGACATTGGGAATGATCACTGCCGAGCATCCAGCCTCACGTCTGAGTGGAATGGGTTGACTTGTGCCAGTATGTGTTGCAGTGGCTGGCACTGTCCTCCAATAAATCGCCCAAGTGCCCATGCTTCTCCAGCATGCCGGCACAGTTGCCAGTCTGCTCAACCACAAGTGCCTCACAGCCAAATCCCAAGGAGAGCTTGGTTGGGCCTGGTGCATTTGTGCTTGTGGAGCCTGATCGGTGTCTGCGCCATGTCCTGCTCGATGGAACCTTGTTCCCGCTGGCCCCGTGCCATCCCACCATGGGCCGAGCTGTCCAGGAATATAGGTGGCTCAGTCCATGAAAGCCAGAGCAGGGTGTACACCTGTGAGCTCAGTGTCATTCTGATGATCAAGCACCAATACAGTCATCGGCACATTTTGGATTCTTTGGGATATCTGGAAATTTAGAGAACGTTGAATTCAAACAGCTGTTGTGTAATTATGATTACACACCGGCTCACTATCACATACGGGGAAGTGTTGAGGGTGTCAATAAGGAAAAGAATGGAGGCCCTGACGTCAATTTGGGAGCCTTCCTGAATGTTACATCCCTCACAGCACCCCTGGCGAAATCGTATTTCCCTTTACACTGCCTGCGTAGATAGTCAGCTTCCGTGGATGGTGTTAGGGAGTGTGGAACCTTCCCCCCGTCCCCAGAATTAGAGCTCTCCCATTCCAGTCTCCCACCAATCACCGAGCATTCAGTTGGAACGAAGGATTAAATGTTTCGCTGTTGTCGCTCCTTGATGCTGTAACATCGCCCGTCTCCGCCCTTGCCTCAGCTCATCCACTGCTGCAGTCCTCATCCATGCCTGTGTTACCTCTAAACATGACTATTCCAACCCACTCCTATCTGACCTCCCACATTCTACCCTATGTAAACTAGAGGTGATCCAAAACTCGGCTAACCGTGTCCTAACCGTGTCGCACCAAGTCCGGCTCACCCATCATCATCGTCATCATAGGCCGTCCCTCAAAGGAGGATGACTTGCTTCCACCAGAGTTCACAGATGTTTCAATGAAGGACCCGATCAGTCATTGAAAGTTGGCATGCAGGTACAGCAGGCGGTGAAGAAGGCAAATGGCATGTTGGCCTTCATAGCGAGAGGATTTGAGTATAGGAGCAAGGAGGTCTTACTGCACTTGTACAGGGCCTTGGTGAGGCCACACCTTGAATATTGTGTACAGTTTTGGTCTCCTAATCGGAGGAAGGACATTCTTGCTATTGAGGGAGTGCAGCGAAGGTTCACCAGACTGATTCCCAAGATGACAGGACAGACATATGAAGAAAGACTGGATCGACTAGGCTTATATTCAATAGAATTTAGAAGAATGAGAGTGGATCGCATAGAAACATATAAAATTCTGACGGGATTGGGCAGGTTAGATGCAGGAAGAATGTTCCCGATGTTACAGAAGTCCAGAACCAGGGGTCACAGTCTAAGGATAAGGGGTAAGTCATTTAGGACTGAGATGAGGAAACACTTCTTCACTCAGAGAATTGTGAACCTGTGGAATTCCCTACCACAGAAAGTTGTTGAGGCCAGTTCGTTAGATATATTCAAAAGGGAGTTAGATGTGGCCCTTATGGCTAATGGGATCAAGGGGTATGGAGAGAAAGCAGGAATGGGGTACTGAAGTTGCATGATCAGCCATGATTATATTGAATGGTGGTGCAGGCTCGAAGGGCCGAATGGCCTACTCCTGCACCTATTTTCTATGTTTCTATGTTCCAGTCCTGAACTCCAATTGAAGGAGTGGAAGATGCCTGTGCGTGGATTTTTTTAACGTGTGGTGACCATTGCACACCAGCCACCACATGGGCTTGACAAAGCTAGGCCTTTATCCAGTGGCAAGGGTTAACCAGGACGACTGGAGACCAGCTCTGCTGCACGGACCTAGTGTGCACACATATCGCAGTGTGGGCTGGCCCGTGCTGCCCCTGGGCCCTTGGCTCTTCTGGGCCTCGTATCCTCATTCACTACACTTCCGCCACGATCTCCCGTCACTCCTCCGCCACAAACATTCGCCGAACCTCCGCCACGATCTCCCGCCGCACCTCCGCACTAAACACTCACCAAACCTCCGTCACGATCACCCACCAAATCTCAGCCACGATCCCTCATCACTCCTCCGGCCCGATCACTCGTCGCAAGTCCGCCAGGCCTTCCCGTTCCTCTGCTGTACCAGGGCCCCGCCGATGTTTCTGCTCACGCTCCAAACGGTGACCTGGGTCCTGTCATTTGTGTCGGCTCGCGCTGGAGGTTGTAGAGGCATGCTCCAGCTCTTTAAATAGCCAGACCTGCGGAGATGTTCTCTCGCAGGTGGCTCACCCATCACCCCCTGTGCTCGCTGACCTACATTGGCTTCCAGTTAAGCAACGCCTCTATTTCAAATTTCTCATCCTTATTTTCAAATTCCTCCATGACCTCGCCCCTCCCTATCTCTGTAATCTCCTCCAGCCCCACAGTTCCTGAGATGTCTGCGCTCCTCTAATTCTGCCTTCTTGAGCATCCCTGATTATAATTGCTCAACCATTGGTGGCCGTGCCTTCTGTTGCCTAGGCCTCAAGCTCAGGAACTCGCTGCCTAAACCTCTCCGCCTCTCTACATCTCTTTCCTCCTTCAAGATGCTCCTCTTTGACCAAGATTTTGGTCACCTGTACTAATTTCTACTTAGGTGACTCGGTGTCAAATTTTTTATGTCTTAACTCTCCTGTGAAGTGCCTTGGGACGTTTTACTATGTTAAAGGCGCTATATAAATACAAGTTGTTGTTGTTGTCATTCTTGGCTGGAGCACAACCTGTCTCCCACTCCCAGCAGTTCTACTCCCCTCCTCCAGATGGCCCTGCCTTCGGAATCCACACTACCAGGACCAGGGGTGAGAGTTCATCATTTCATGAATCCACAAATCCAGCTTCATTTTCCTGTAAATGGCAGGAATTGATATTGGTGCTTTCTGGCTGTTGGCATCTTGTTGAATTGTGATGAAGATGTACTGTGCTGAGATCACATGGGTTTGCATCCTGCAGGGGAGATGCCTCCAACTCACAATGTCACTGCTCTGGAGAGGGGTATTGGCCATGTTTGTGCGTGGCTCCCAACCACACATGTTTGAGCTAACAGCTATAGGGTAGGGGGATGGGGTGGGGGAGGTGATGGATCAAAGAGGCAGATAGAATAGGGCTTGGCACACTGCTATTTCCTGATAAATACCTGCAGAAACGGCAGAGTGTTAACTGTTCCGAAGTAACATCCAAGGGAGTGTCGGTTACAAAGCAAAATACACGCAGAGTCCACAGGCTTGCAGATCAACTTGTTTTTGCTGGGCTTTTGATTTTCTGCCAAAGGGTCTTAACTCCCTACGTCCTGAATTACAGGTGAGGAAGCAATCTTCCTGTTTAAGGGTCAGTAATGATTTCCTGCACCTTCCCCCAACTTCTCCCCATATCTACCTGCCCTGGTGTGTAGCGCCCCCACCTCCCAGTTCCATTTCCCCACTCCAGGACTTGAGCACACACTCTAGGCTACACTGTCGGTGCAATCCTTCACATGAGATGTTAAACCGAGACCCTATCTCTTTGTTCATGGGAACCTAAAGGATCCCCTGGGACTATTGGATCAAGGGAACATAAAAGATCTCCTGGGACTATTTGAAGAGCCGGGTAATTAAGCCCCCTGGCACTTCCGATGCCCTGGCCAACATCTCTCCCCTTCTCCAACACCACCAAAAGCAGATTAACTGGCCATTTGACGCATTATCATTTGTTGCACTTTGCTGTGTGCACAATGCTGACATGTTTGTCTACATAAAGACTCACATTTCTATAGCGCCTTTCCCAACCTCAGGACGTCCCAAAGCGCTTCACAGTCAGTGAGGTATTTTTGAGGTGGAGTCACTGTTGTACTGTAGGAAATGCGGCAGCCAATGTGATAATGACCAGATAATCTGTTTTTGTTTCATGGTCCTGACTGAGGTCGGAATATGCCCATGACAACGAGAGGCACCCTGCTCTTCTTCCAATAGCACCATAGGATCTTTTGCATCCACCTGGTCAATATTTATCCCTCACTCAAAATAACAAAAACAGATAATCTGGTCATTATCACATTGCTGTTTGTGAGAGCTTGCCGTGCGCAAATTGGCTGCCACATTTCCTACATTACAACAGTGACTACACTCCAAAAGTACCCCATTGGCTGTGAAGTGCTAGCGCCCCCCCGGTCCCCCGGGCCAAAACGCCATTGTGCCCTGTTAGCGCCCAATTTTGGCCCCCAAGTCTTTCTTCTTTCACCTGAGTAGGAAGTCAGGGCTTCAGTTTTATCTGAAAGAAGACACAGTGCAGCACTCCCTCAGTACTGCATCAGCCTACATCATACGCTGAGGCTGTGCAGTGGGCCTTGAAGCCACAACTTTCTTTAATCAGGCGGGAGTGAGAGCCACTATTGCAAGCGGACACTAGCTCAGGGGAGCAGGTGTTATAGTGAAACTCAAGGCGTACCCCCGTGTGTAGTTTCCTCTTTTACAAAGAAAGAGTTAATAACTATTTTTTGTCGATTTTAATTAAAGGTATTGCAGGGTATAATTTTCCTTGAGTCAATTTGTCAAAACATGATTTGTTAATGACAGCAACGGGATGTCATTCAATTCCAATCCTTCTTTAAACCTTCTGAAGCAAGTACGGTGCTATCTAACCGGTCTAAATGGTGAAAAGTTCAATCAGTCTGCTGTGGTGTGGAGTGAAGTTTCACCAATCTCGGAATCCCAGTTTACTGAGCAGAGCAAGAAAGAGCTTGGAGATGGTGTGTCAGAGATCAGATGATCATTGTAAAATGAATCACTGGTAAAGCACAAGTTTGAGCAGATGGTTGAAATTTGCCGTATTTTAAGGACCCGAAAGGGGATCTGGAAGAAACATGAGAAGGACTATTAACCACAGATATGGACGTGAAGGGCAAATATGGTTCGATATTGAAAGTGCTACCTTTAACTGACAAGAGAAATTAATTTGAATGTGCCAAAATATTTTGTCTCATCATAGGCAGTCCCTCGGGATCGAGGAAGACTTGCTTCCACTCTTAGCATGAGTTCTTAGGTGGCTGTACAGTTCAATACGAGAACCACAGTGTCATGTATTCAACTGTCATTGTAACCCATGTATAAATTGACCTAAGTTGTACACCGTGAGAACATTGACCTGGATTTTCAGGTATAAAAGAGGAAGCTCCACCCACCTTCATCACTTCAGTGCTGGCTAATAAAGGTAACTGGTCACAGAGTGACCTTCTCTCAAGTATGGGCCTCATGTGCATTTATACTGTATAGTAAGGACATATTATTGGTGATGAGAAACTGGGATTTAAACCACGCGAGCATGGCCACTAGCAGCACAGACGAGAGGTACTGTGTTGGTGATGATTGGGACGACTTTATTGAGAGACTACAGCAAAGTTTCGTCACTAAGGAATGGCTGGGACAGGATTCGGCCGACAAACGCAGGACTCATCTCCTGATGGTTTGTGGATCCAGAACGTACGCCCTGATGAAGGACCTTCTAGCGCCAGAGAAGCCGGCGGACAAGACTTTTGAAGAGCTCAGTAAGTTGATCGGGGAACACTTTAAACCATCGAGCAGCATGCATATGGTGAGACACCGGTTTTACACGCACCGGCGGCGAGAAGGGCAAAGCGTTCCAGACTTCGTGGCAGACCTCCGGCGACTGGTGAGCCTATGTAAGCTCCCAGATGCATGCAGAGTGGAGGTGCTGTGAGACTTTTTTATTGAGGGCATCGGGCACGCTGGGGTTTTCAGGAAACTGATTGAGACCAAAGACTTGACCCTGAAAACGGCGGCTTTGATGGCCCAGACATTTATCTCAGGGGAGGAAGAGACCAGAATGATGTTTGACAAAAATCTTGGTTTAAATGCAGCAAATGGGCAGGGAGCCAACATTGTTAACGCAGCACACAGGGGAAATCGGACATGCCCGAGCATGTAGTCGAACCCAAAGGGGGAATTCAACAGAGACAATGGCTAGCTGAACGCCGATTCATGCCATCACAATGGACAATGCGGCCAGTAATGGGGCCATCAACACCTGTCAATGGTGCGCTTAAGGACAGTTACAGAGACAGTCAGAGACGATCGACTGGTAATGGACCTTTTGTTTCCAACAATGGCTCATGTTGGAGGTGTGGAGGCAGAGCTTGCAGGTATCAGCAATATACCTGCAGAAACTGCAACGTCAATGGTCACTTGGCGCGTATGTGCAGGAAGCCTGCAGCCAGGTTGATGTACGAGGAGGACAGGCCCGATGTAAGCCCTACAAGGCCAAATGGACACTGGGGGAAATCGCTGGAAGCTGAAGTTCAGCGAGTTCATGTGGAGCACATATACAGTTCATACACCAGGACACCACCGATAATGATGAAAGTGCTCCTCAATGGCATCCCAGTATCAATGGAGCTAGACACGGGGGCCAGCCAGTCCCTGATGAGTATCAAACAGTTCGACAAGTTGTGGGCGTCCAAGGCCAGGAGGCCAAAAATAGTGCCGATTGACACACAGCTACGGGCATATACAAAGGAGATCATTCCGGTGCTAGGCAGCGCCACGGTAGTCGTGACTCACAAAGATTCGGAGAACAGGTTGCCATTCTGGATTGTCCTGGGGGACGGTCCCGCACTGCTGGGGAGGAATTGGCTCACTGTCATGAACTGGAAATGGGGCGATGTCAATGCAATTTCTTCTGTGGAGCGAATATCATGTTCACAGGTCCTGGACAAATTTGATTCACTATTTCAACACTTTCCTGGGGACCAAGGTAGTGATTCACATAAACCCAGATGCCAGGCCAGTACACCACAAGGCCAGAGCGGTGCCGTACATGATGCGGGAAAAGATGGAAGGCGAATTGGACCGCCTGCTGAGGGAAGGCATCATCTCGCCAGTCGAATTCAGTGACGGGGCAAGCCCGATTGTGCCGGTGCTCAAGGCGGATGGGTCAGTCAGGATATGTGGTGATTATAAGGCCACCATCAATCGGGTGTCACTCCAAGACCAGTACCCACTACCGAGAGCGGAGGACCTCTTTGCGACGCTATCCGGTAGCAAACTTTTTTCAAAATTGGACCTGACTTCAGCTTACATGACCCAGGAGCTGGCGAGTGACTCGAAGAAGCTTACCATCATAACGACACACAAGGGGTTATTTGAGTATAACAGATGTCCGTTCGGGATTCGCTAGGCCGCTGCGATCTTTCAACGAAACATGGAAAACCTCCTCAAGTCGATTCCAAGGATGGTGGTTATTCAAGACGACATCCTCATCACGGGTTGCAATACTGAAGAACACCTCCGCAACCTGGAGCAGATTGGACCGGGTAGGTCTGCGACTGAAAAAGGCGAAGTGCGTCTTCCTAGCTCCAGAGGTAGAATTACTGGGGATGAGGGTAGCAGCAGACGGGATCAGACCTACTGCGTCCAAAACGGAAGCGATCCAGAGAGCACCCAGACCCCATAACACAACGGAGCTGCGTTCGTTCCTGGGGCTCCTGAACTATTTTGGTAACTTTCTTCCCAAATTGAGCACGCTGTTAGAGCCGCGACACGTGCTCGTACGCAAGGGTCGTGAATGGGTCTGGGGGGACAGCCAGGAAAGGGCTTTTGATAGAGCATGCAATTTGTTATGCTCCAACAATCTGTAAACGCTATAGGACCCATGTAAGAAACTTGTTTTAACGTGCGATGCGTCGTCCTATGGGGTCGGGTGTGTGTTGCAACATGTTAATGCCAAGGGTCAGTCACAGCCGGTAGCTTATGCCTCCAAAAGTCTGTCCCAGGCAGAAAGAGGCTATGGGATGGTAGAAAAGGAAGCGCTTGCATGTGCAGTAAAGAAAATGCACCAGTACCTGTTTGGCAGGAAATTTGAGCTGAAGACAGATCACAAACCCCTAACATCCCTTTGGCCGACAACAAGACCATAAATGCAAATGCGTCGGCCCGCATACAGAGGTGGGCACTCACGTTAGCCGCCTATGACTATACAATTCGGCACAGACCGGGCACTGAAAACTGCGCCGATGCACTCAGCAGGCTCCCACTAGCCACCACCGAGGGGGCAACCGAGCATGCTGCTGAGATGGTCCTGGCTGTTGAAGCTTTCGAAGGAGAAGGCTCACCCACGACAGCCTGTCAGATCAAAGTCTGGACAAATAGAGACCCGCTACTGTCTTTAGTCAAGAAATGTGTCCTGAATGGGGACTGGGCAGCCACGTACGGGGCATGCCCTGAGGAATTTAAAACATTTCACAGGCGCAAGGATGAACTCTCGATTCAGGCCGATTGCCTACTATGGGAAAACCGAGTAGTCAAGCCCCAGATGGGCAGAGAGGTGTTCATCCGAGAACTCCACAATGAGCACCCGGGCATTGTTATGCTGAAGGCAATTGCCAGGTCACACGTTTGGTGGCCAGGGATAGATGCAGACCTGGAACTTTGTGTTTGCAGGTGCAACACGTGTGCCCAGTTGGGCAATGTGCCGCCCATGGGCTACCGGACGTCTTGGTCAGCGACAATGGCCCGTGCTTTACAAGCATTGAATTCCAGGACTTCATGGCAGGAAATGGTATCAACCATGTCAGAACGGCACTGTTCAAGCCAGCCTCAAAGGGCCAGGCGGAATGAGCAGTGCAGATAATTAAACAGGGGATGCTCAGAATCCAAGGGGTTTCCCTACAAAGCTGCTTATCACACCTCCTGTTGGCCAATAGATCCCAACCACACTCGCTCACAGGGGTTCTACCCGCAGAGCTGCTAATGAAAAGGACGCTCAAAACCCGGTTATCCCTTATACACCCCAACATGAAAGAAATTGTTGAGAGCAGGCGCCGGTCACAATGTGACTACCATGACGGGAATGCGAGGGCGCGATGTATTGATGTCAATGACCCTGTCTTTGTCCTCAACTACGCTGCAGGGCCCAAATGGCTCGCAGGCACTGTGATTGCTAAAGAGAGGAATAGGATTCTGGTAGTTAAACTTACCAAGGGACAAATCTGCCGCAAACACGTGGATCAAACAAAAAGGAGGTTCAGCGACCCCATAGAAGAAGCAGAGGAAGAACACGATGTAGAGTTCACTCCTCCACAGGTGACCGAACACAGGAACCAAGCGGAGGAGAGCCCAGTCACTGTGGGCAGTCCAGACAGGCCTGAGGCACCGCAAACAGCAGACACTCAGGCCAGCGCCCAACAACCGGAGCCCCAACTCAGGCGCTCTACAAGGGAGCGTAAACCACCAGAGAGACTTAGCCTGTGATCCCAATAAGACTTTGGGGGGGGAGATGATGTCATGTATTCAACTGTCATTGTAACCCATGTATAAACTGACCTAAGTTGTACACCGTGAGAACACTGACCACTTGGTGGTGATCTTGTGCGAGACACTCCTAACCTGGACTTTCAGGTATAAAAGGGGAAGCTCCATCCACCGTCTTCACTTCAGTGCTGGCTAATAAAGGTTACTGGTCACAGAGTGACCTTCTCTCAAGTATGGGCCTCATGTGCATTTGTACTGTATAGTAAGGACATATTACACAGTTTCTGTCACAGCTGGGACAGATAGTCGTTGAGGGAAAAGGTGGGCAGGGAGCCTGGTTTGCTGCACACTCCTTCCGCTGCCTGCGCTTGATTTCTGCATGATCTCGGCGACGATACTCGAGGAGCTCAGTGCTCTCCCGAATGCACTACGTCCACTTAGGGCGGTCTATGGCCAGGGACTCCCAGGTGTCAGTGGGGATGTCGCACTTTATCAGGGAGGCTTTGAGGATGTCCTTGTAACATTTCCTCTGCCTGCCTTTGACTTGTTTGTCTTGGACGAGTTCCAAGTAGAGCGCTTGCTTTGAGGGTCTCGTGTCTGGCATGCGAACTATGTGGCCTGCCCAGCGGAGCTGATCAAGTGTGGTCAGTGCTTCAATGCTGGGGATGTTGGCCTTGACGAAGACGCTAATGTTTGTGCGTCTGTCCTCCCAGGGAATTTGCAGGATCTTGCGGTGACATCGCTGATGGTATTTCTCCAGAGACTTGAGGCGTCTACTGTACATCGTCCATGTCTCTGAGCCATACAGGAGGGCGGGTATTACTACGGCCCTGTAGACCATGAGCTTGGTGATAGTTTTGAGGGACTGATCTTCAAACATTCTTTTCCTCAGGCGGCCGATGGCTGCACTGACGAACTGGAGGCGGCGTTGGATCTCATCATCAATGCCTGCTCTTGTTGATAGGGGAAATGGTCCACATTGTCCAGGGCCATGCTGTGGATCTTGATGTAACTATAGAGGAATCTCCCTGCTATCAACCACTGGGAAAGTCGTCGCTAGAGTCCTCCTCAATCGTCTTCTCCCCGTGGCCGAGGAGGTCCTCCCAGAGTCGCAGTGCGGATTTCGTCCCCTCCGGGGCACAATGGACATGATTTTTGCAGTGCGACAGCTGCAGGTAAAATGCAGGGAACAGTGCCAGCCCTCAAACATGGCCTTCTTCGAGCTTACAAAGGCCTTTGACACTGTCAACTGCGAGGGTCTATGGAGCATCCTCCTCCGTTTTGGACTTCCCCAAAAGTATGTCACCATCCTCCGCCTGCTCCACGATGACATGCAAGCCGTGATCCTTACCAACGGCTCCATCACAGACCCAATTCATGTCCGGACCAGGGTCAAGCAGGGCTGCGTCATCGCCCCAACCCTCTTCTCAATCTTCTTCGCTGCCATGCTCCACCTCACAGTTGATAAGCTCCCTGTTGGAGTGGAACTAAACTACAGAACCAGTGGGAAGCTATTCAACCTTCGCCGCCTCCAGGCCAGGTCCAAGACCACCCCAACCTCTGTCGTCGAGCTACAGTACGCGGACGACGCCTGCGTCTGTGCACACACAGAGGCTGAACTCCAGGACAGAGTCGACGTATTTACCGAGGCGTATGAAAGCATGGGCCTTACGCTAAACATTAATAAGACAAAGGTCCTACACCAGCCTGACCTTGCTGCACAGCACTGCCCCCCAAACATCAAGTATTTTGTCTCAATAAGGTGCTGAAGGACTTATATGTAAATAAATAAAAAAATGCTAGTTCTTCACACAGAGAATTTACTGAATCCCTCTCTACACTGGGACTTACTGAATCTCTCAGAGGCATCTTTGGAGCTGGTACACTGAGAAGGAAGAGGCTGGAGTGGGGCTCACCTCATGAGTGCAGACCTGGGGTAAGATCATTATTGGGGGGAAAATTGCAGTCGGAGGCTTCCTTCGGGCGAACACCTCGACTGGAAAAGATTTTACGAAAATAGCTGGTGTTTCCGGAGGAATGTAGGACTGCGGTCGGAGGCCTAGTCTCGCAGTCCAGCATGTCTTCCAGGTATCCCGGGATCATGTGGGCCTGGACCACCAATGAACATCTAGCATTCTCATCGATAATAATGGTGAGTTCCGTTTGTACGAGCTCCCATTACTATCAATGAGAATACCCTTCACCCCCGTGCTCGCTGACCTACATTGGCTCCCAGTTAAACAACGTCTCGATTTCAAAATTATCATTCTTGTTTACAAATCACTCCATGGTCTCACCCCTCCCTGTCTCTGTAATCTTTTTCACCCTCAAAACCCCCGAGATGTCTGCGTTCCTCAAATTCTGTCCTTTTGAGCAACCCTGATTATAACTGCTCAACCATCAGTGGCCATGCCTTCAGCTGTTTGGGCCCTGAGCTCTGGAACTCCCTCCCTAAACCTCTCCGCCTCTCTACCTCTCTTTCCTCCTTTAAGATGCTCCTTTAAACCTACTTCTTTAACCAAGCTTTTGTCACCTGCTGTAATTTTTTCTTTTGTGGCTTGGTGTCAAATTTATCTGTTTTGTCTTGTAACATTGCTGTATGTCACCTTGAGATGTTTTTCTATGTTAAAGGTGCTATATAAATAAAAGTCAACATTTATTATTATTATTAGTGGTATTATTATACTCCAACCTCCTTGCAATAAAGGACAGCATGCCATTTGCCCTCCTCATTGCTTGCTGTACCTGCATGCTAGCTTTCTGTGTTTCCTGCCCAAGGACATCCAAATCTCTCTGAACACCAACATTTAAAAGTTTCTCACCATTTAAAAAAATGGCCTTGAGCAGCTGGGCCACACGGCCTGGTTCTCTGCTGACGATTCTGTGTCATTTTAGATTTTGTTTGGGAGGAAAACTGAAAAGAACCAGACTGAACCAGGCTTGGCTGAACCAGGCTTGGCTGATCCAGACTTGGCTGATCCAGGCCACATTAAAGATCGCACGTTTCAAACCATACATTCTGGTAATTTCGTTAATGGACTACAAGTTACAATGATAAATGAAGCATTTTTCCATTATTTTCAGAGCAGAATAAAAATACAGCCCCGAGCAAATAAAGCTAAAGAGATATCTGAGCAACGACATGTGGGCCAGCTCTTAAAATATTCTGCTTCACTGGATCTCATCCTCCAAGACATCACTCCCATCCTGTGAAGGGATGTGGTTGAAGGATTCTGAATCTTATGTTAAGCTGTCGGATTTGCTCAGCAGATGCTTAAACCCCGTCTACGATAAAATGAATCAGAAAGCTCTGGCACTGAAACCGGTTGCTTGATCATCAAATAGGCAGCTGAAAGTAAGGCTGTGAGTAAGGCTCGAGAGTAAGGCTGGTGTCCCTTGATGCACAAGCTCGAAACGCTGGATCAGAAACACATTTCATCCAAGAGAAACATTTCTCCTGCCATACGGGAACAGCTCGGTCACCTGATCCAACAATTTTTTTTCCACTTTATTAGTTTATTTTACCTCATAAAGTTCATATAAATCCCAGAGCTAAATACAAACTTTGGAAAAAAAACAGGATTTGTGGTAAAGTTCAGCTTCCTGAAACTTTACCTCATGTTCTGCTGCCAAAATGAGGTTGTTCCCCTCTTTTTGCATTAGCATATTCCACGGGATGATGTCACTTGGTGAAGGGATAATGCCAAGAACAACCCATGACATCATAGGGGGAATGGCCCATTGAGAGTGAGGGGGGAGAGCATTAGAAAACTGGAAATCATTCTTCATGAATTGAACTGCCACTTGTCAAAATGAGAAGAGGTTGCTCGTCATTTAGAGTGGGGACTATGTTTGGTGAGAAAGTATGTTTCTTGGTGGTAGTACTCTGATACCCAGTTTGTTGGGAGCCTTCAGTTACCAGCTCGCAATGTGGCCCTGCTCATGTCGTCTAAAACATCTACAAATGAACACACACACAACACTGCTCAGGATTAACTGCTAACAAAACCCTTATTTTTATGGAGCTGCCTCATTAATCAAAATTTCCGACTCTGCCATTGCTCACTTCCTGTATACTTCTGTCAGCGTGGCGATGATAGGTTGCTGAGGAACTCCCAATGTGCCGAATGGCTCTAGCCAATAGGAGCAATTTCCAAATTTCTCAGCCAGAATTGAATCAGAATTGGGGGCGATTCAGATTTGTTGCACACCCTCTTCAATGCTTGGAACACTGCCTCTTTAGGAAATGTGCTCATACTGTGCGACATATTTTTGCCAACGTAATGCGGTCATGCCTGCCGCTTCATTCTACCCGGAATTCACAATATCATCCGTCGCTGGATCAAATCCTGGGACTCGCTCCCCAACAGCACTGTGGGAGCACCTTCCCCACACGGACTGCAGCGGTTCAAAGCGGCTCACCACCAGCTTCTCAAGGGGCAATTAGGGATGGGCAATAAATGCTGGCTTTGCCAGCGATGGCCGTATTCCAAGAATAAATTAAAAATAGATATATCATGACTTAGTCATGGTTTTAGAGCTTCTGGGAAGGTACCAACTCTTGCCAATGTGGAATAACCGTAGAACATGGAGAAGACAATGTGGCAGTTACAACAGGCAGAGCAGCAAGGCAGCAGGTGGAACACAATAAATGGGAGCCACTGCTTATCCTGCTAACCGTTTGTACAAGGAAGGAGCTGTGCATTCTGCATGGGATGACATTACCGACATTGCCGACCCACACCCCCCAATCCTTTGATTGGAGTCCAACCAGTTGATTTATTTAACTCCAATCCCCACTCCCATCCAACCCATCTTCACCCAAAGAAGCTGCACAAACTCCCATACAGTTTCGTTTGGCTGCAAGGGTGTTAGCTATTATAATGTGTTAGCAGAAGATGGCCTTCCTCCCTCCACCAATGCTCCCTTTTAGCTGCGCAGCATTTCCGCAGCTCCCTCACAGTTGGCTCACCAGCTTTTGAATAGGAAAACCCACGCATGGAACGCATAGCCCCTTAAAGGGGCAGCGGACCCAACAAAAAATTAAAGGGACATTGCGCTCCACCAGATGAAACTCCACCGAGCAACCTAACTATAAAATCAGACAGATGACAAGCCCTAGTACTCAGACTAGGGCACAGAGACAGCCGAAGGTGAATGCAATATTCCCGATTTCAGAGATAGGTCGGTAGAACAGGCAGGGATTCAAAGTCTCGCTTGTTCAGCATCATGTTGTCCAGAATTTAGCAAGTCACATGTACTGAAATGCCTGCACAGTTGGTCAATTCCCAGGGTTGTATGGCTGGGGATTGGGGGCGGGGGAGAGGGGGGGGTTGTGGGGAGTGGGGCGGGGGGTGGGGTGGGATGGGAAAGAAAGAGAAAAACAACTTACATTTCTATCACACCTTTCATGTCTTCAGGGAATCCCAAAGCACTTGACAGCCAATGGAATACTTTTGAAGTGCAGTCACTGTTGTAATGTAGGGAAAAGTCAGGAAGGAGGGAGGTGAATAGCCGAGTGGGACCAATTGTGAATGGAGTGGGAGTAAACAGTGATCGGAATGTTGTACAAGCTTCATATTACCAGCTATGGCCCTGAATGGGCATGCAACCATTTACCAACCGTTGGTGATAAATTGGAGTTAATGCTATAGGTTCCTTTGTGATGAGAGTTTTATCGGCCTATAGATTGAGAGGAACTGGTCTGTACATGACAGCAAATAGAAGTACAGCATGTTCAGGGTACATGTTACAACATAGATACTTCCTAACATTAAAGAATGGAAAACAGGTTAATTTGCACCAAGGTCTGTTAGATCCAATAAATCACTTTGCTTCAAGTTAGGTTAATGGCCTACCATTAACCTAACCCGAGCTATCTCTGCTCCACTGGCAAAAGCTCTGCCTATGAGTGTAAATAGAAGTCTTGTTGTGGAGCAGAACCGGCTTAAAGGAAATTCCAGGAAATTCTATGTGCGTGGATGATGGTTGGAAACAGCATTAGACTGTCACCCACTCCCCCGCCATCAATGTCCTGGGGCCACACTGACCACAGGCTAAACTGGACCAGCTATATCAACACTGAGGCTGCAGGAGCGGGTCAGAGGCTGGGTATTGTAAGGTTACTAATCTTCAGAAAAGCACAGAAGAAGACCATGAACTAAAAATCGATTAATCCAAGCTTTTGGAATTTAATACAAGCTTTTGGAATTAAGCTGGACAATGGGAGCAGAAAAAGGCACCAGCCTGAGAGCAGGTGCTGACTCGCCCCAATTAAGGACTCTCTGTGGTCAGGAACCAAAACTGACTTCATGCATAACAGCAATGGAGATGTTACGTGAGGCTCTGAACTTGATTGGCCAGGGTGGGGAAAACAGCCACTGGAGACATCGAGTCTGTAAAAAGACCGGACAACAAAGGAACCACACCAGGGGCATATTTTTTGGGAACGAGGTGTTAAAATGAGAAATCAACTTGAGCCTTGCAGACTCAGTGTGCAAATGGGAAAACAGACGAGTCCATTATTGCAGTCAATGAACCAAGGGGACCACAAAACAATGTATCGATGCAAACACTTTATCAAAACCACAGTGGCGGGAGGTCAGTCATAACGTGGATATAAATATCCGAGCTAGAAGCAGTTCAGGAGACCACGAGGAGACCGCAAGAAGACAACAAGTCGACCAGTTCCATCAGTCAGGCTAGATCAGCCCAGATTGACCAGCTCCATCAGTCGGGCGAGAACAGCCCAGAGCGACCAGTTCCATCAGTCAGGCTAGAACACTAGAACAGCCCAGAGCGACCAGTTCCATCAGTCAGGCTAGAACAGCCCAGAGCGACCAATTCTATCAGTCAGGCGAGAACAGCCCAGAGCGACCAGTTCCATCAGTCAGGCTAGAACAGCCCAGAGCGACCAGCTCCATCAGTCAGGCTAGATCAGCCCAGAGCGACCAGCTCCATCAGTCAGGCTAGAACAGCCCAGAGCGACCAATTCTATCAGTCAGGCGAGAACAGCCCAGAGCGACCAGTTCCATCAGTCAGGCTAGAACAGCCCAGAGCGACCAGTTCTATCAGTCGGGCGAGAACAGCCCCGAGTGACCAGCTCCATCAGTCAGGCTAGAACAGCCCAGAGTGACCAGCTCCATCAGTCAGGCTAGAACAGCCCAGAGCGACCAGTTCTATCAGTCAGGCTAGAACAGCCCAGAGCGACCAGTTCCATCAGTCGGGCTAGAACAGCCCAGAGCGACCAGTTCCATCAGTCAGGCTAGAACAGCCCAGAGTGACCAGTTCCATCAGTCGGGCTAGAACAGCCCAGAGCGACCAGTTCCATCAGTCGGGCTAGAACAGCCCAGAGTGACCAGCTCCATTAGTCAGGCTAGAACAGCCCAGAGCGACCAGTTCTATCAGTCAGGCTAGAACAGCCCAGAGCGACCAGTTCTATCAGTCGGGCTAGAACAGCCCAGAGCGACCAGTTCTATCAGTCGGGCGAGAACAGCCCAGAGTGACCAGTTCCATCAGTCAGGCTAGAACAGCCCAGAGTGACCAGTTCCATCAGTCGGGCTAGAACAGCCCAGAGCGACCAGTTCTATCAGTCAGGTTAGAACAGCCCAGAGCGACCAGTTCCAGCAGTCAGGCCAGAACAGCCCAGAGCGACCAGTTCCATCAGTCAGGCTAGAAGTAGCTCAGAGGTTACTTCACCAGTCGTTCAGCATCGTGCGGTGGGAAACGGGTACCAAAGCGAAGCGAGGTACGAACGTACACAGAAGGAACAGCACTGCAGAGAACGGCCAGAAGAACCAACCGGTCACAGAACCAATGACCACGAACCTACAATAGCTACAGCCAGGAAGGGTGATTGTATGTTTTCAGTCGATTTCTCTCAGGAGTCTAGTCCTGTAGTTTTAGTCGGTTTTTGTGAAATAAAACTGACACTGGGTTAAGCTTAAATTTTGTGCCACATGTTGTCTTTCCCTTACAAATTCCGAGGTCTAAGAATCAGGGAGTGTAAAACAAACACCCTACAGTACTCTTCGATGAGTGGCTCACTTCCTGACCCCTCAAAGCCAACTACAAGGTTCAAGTCAGGGATGTGATAGATTACTCACCACTTGCCCAGATAGTGCAAATGCAACAGTACTCAAGAAGCATCGACGCGGTCTTGGACAGAACAAGTCACTTGACTGGTGCCCCTGCCACTGAACTGAACATCTAGCAACCACCTGTGGCTGTAGTATGTACAGGATGCACGACATCACCAAGATTAGTTTAACAGCTTTTCATTCCGCTATGCCCAGCACACGCAGGTTTGGAGTAACCAGCATGGATTTGATAAGAGACAATCGTGCTTGGCAAATCTCATACAGTTCTTTGAGGAACTAACCGACATGGTAGATGGGGGCGATGCAGTGGATGCAAAGTACAGGGACTTTAAGAAAGCATTTGACAAGGTACCACATGGGAGATTACTTGAGAAGATTAAGGAGTATGGAATTGGTGGGAGGATAGCAAACTGGATTAAAAATTGGTTAAAAGGGAAATAACAGGAGTTAAGTACAATTTTTCAGAGCATTTAGAAATGGATTGTGTTGTTCCACAGGATTCAGTTCTGGGGCATTATTTGCTATTGTATATATCAATGAGTTGGATATAGGCCCGGAGGGAGCACTGTCGCGATTTCCAGATGATGCCAAAATAGGTGATGCAACTAATTCTTTAGAATAAGAAAGGAAGTTGCAAAGGGATATTGATAAGATGGTGAAATGACTAAAAAAAAGAAAGACTTGGATTTATATAGCACCTTTCACAACCACCAGATGTCTCAAAGTGCTTTACAGCCAATGAAGTACTTTTAGAGTGTAGTCACTCTTGTATTGTGGGAAATGCAGCAGCCAATTTGCACACAGCAAGCTCCCACAAACAGCAATGTGATAATAACCAGATAATCTGTTTTTGTTATGGTGAAGGAGGGATAAATATTGGCCAGGACACTGGGGACAGCTCCCCTACTCTTCTTTGAAATAGTGCCATGGGATCTTTTACATCTATTTGAGAGAGCAGACAGGGCCTCGGTTTAACATCACATCCGAAAGACGGCACCTCTGACAGTATAGCATTCCATCAGCAATGCATTGGAGTGTCAACCTTGATTTTTGTGTTCAAGTCCCTGGAGTGGGACTTGAACACACAACCTGCTGACCCAGAGGCAAGTGTGCTACCCACTGAACTACAGCTGACACAAAAGTGACTGATTGAATTCAATGTCACTAGGTGTGAGGTGGTACATTTTGGTACTTATACTCTGAATGGAAGCAGGCTCGATGCTGCGGAATCTGGGGTACAGATTCACAGGGCATTAAAGGTAGTGCCTCAGGTAGACAAGGCTGGAAAAGAGCGAGTGGAATTCTCGGTTTGTCACGAGGTATATAGAATGTAAAGGCTAAAAGATAATGATGAGCTTTTATAAAACTGTGATAAAATCTGAGGTGGAATATTGTTTGCAGTATCGGGCTCCAGACTATAGGAACGATATTGAGG
This sequence comes from Pristiophorus japonicus, assembly GCF_044704955.1. NCBI lineage: Eukaryota > Metazoa > Chordata > Chondrichthyes > Pristiophoridae > Pristiophorus > Pristiophorus japonicus. The sequence goes on along the minus strand of NC_091987.1, from coordinate 178,409,589 downwards.
CTTTGGAGAGGGTACAATACAACATGAGGATGGTGCCTGATCTGAGGAATATAAATAGAAAGAAAAATGTGAAAAATCATCGTTTTTTTCGTTAGAACACCACAGATTCTGGGAGCGATATGATAGAATTGTTTAACATTATGAAAGGATGGGACTAGGTAGGTAAAAGCAATAAGGTGTCAGATGGAGTATAATGTGGGGAAATGTGGGGTTCTGCACTTTGGTAGCAAGAATAGAAAAACAAAATATTTTTTAAATGGTGAGAAACTATTTGTTGTGTATCTGCAAAGCATACACTCCCATGTTCCGCTACCAGAGAGCGCATACCCTGAAGTCTCAAGGGATCCCAGCATCCCTTGAGCACTGTATAAAAGCCGGCCCCTAAGGCCTGTTCCTCACTCTGGAGTGTCTTAATAAAGACTGAGGTCACTGTTACTTTAACCTCCCTGTGTGCAGTCTCATCTGTGTTAGGAATACAATAACTGGCGACGAGTATACGAATCCAACGCAAAGATGCAGCAAACTGTGGGCAACCTGGAGAAGTTCTCGGAGGGTGAGGACTGGGAAGCCTATGTCGAACGACTAGCCGAGTACTTTTTAGCCAACGAGCTGGACGGAGAAGGAAGCACTGCAAAAAGGAGAGCAGTCCTCCTCACAGTCTGCGGGGCTCCGACCTACAGCCTCATGAAGAATCTTCTGGCTCCGGTGAAACCCACAGATAAGTCATATGAGGAGCTGTGTACACTGGTTCAGGAGCATCTTAACCTGAGGGAGAGCGTGCTGATGGTGAGGTACCGGTTCTACACGTGCCAGGAAGTGGCGAGCTACGTCGCCAAGCTAAGGCGACTTGCAGGACAATGTGAGTTTGATGGCCACCTGGAGCAGATGCTTAGAGACTTTTTTGTACTGGGCATTGGCCACGAGACCATCCTATGAAAACTTTTGACTGTAGAGACACCGATCCTCAGTAAGGCCATTGCGATAGCACAGGCATTTATGTCCACAAGTGATAATACCAAACAAATCTCTCAGCACACAAGTGCTAACAATGTTCATAAATTAACTGGAACTGTGTTTGCGAGCAGAAATTTACAGGGCAGAAACCACGGGTTTGCAATTGCCAGCAGGCCTCAGGTAATCCAGATGACTCAGAGTCCGCAACAAAGGATGAATGCAAGGCAATTCACACCTTGTTGGCGTTGTGGAGGCTTCCATTCAGCCTATTCATGCCACTTCAAAGGGTATGTTTGCAAGAGCTGTGGAACAATGGGGCACCTACAATGAGCTTGCAGACGAGCTGCAAGCTCTGCAAAACCTGCTAACCACCACGTGGCAGAGGAAGATCGGTCCATGGTGGATCAAAGCAATTTCGAGCCTCAAAGAGAGAAGGCAGATGCTGAAGTACACGGGATGCACACATTTTCGATGAAATGTCCACCTATAATGCTAAATGTAAAATTGAATGTATTGTGTTCCGAACACAGATGAGGCTGCACACAGGAAGGTTAAAGTAACAGTGACCTCAGTCTTTAATAAGACACTCCAGAGTGAGGAACAGGCCTTAGGGGCCGGCTTATACACAGTACTCCCAAGGGATGCTGGGATCCCTTGGGACTTCAGGGGATGAGCTACCTGGTGGCGACCCATTCACCACAAGGCGCGAGTGGCACCTCACATGATGAGGGAGAGAGTGGAAATCGAGCTGGACAGGCTGCAACGCAAGGGCATCATCTCCCCAGTGGAATTCAGCGAGTGGGCCAGCCCGATTGTTCCAGTACTCAAAACTGACGGTCAGGATTTGCGGCGATTATAAAGTAACTATTAATTGCTTCTCACTACAGGACCAATACCCGCTACCTAAGGCAGACAACCTATTTGCGACGCTGGCAGGAGGCAAAATGTTCACCAAGCTCGACCTGACTTCAGCCTACATGACGCAGGAGCTGGAGGAGTCTTCGAAGGGCCTCACCTGCATCTACACGCACAAGGGACTGTTCATCTACAACAGATGCCCGTTTGGAATTCAGTCGGCTGCAGCGATCTTCCAGAGAAACATGGAGAGCCTACACAAGTCGGTACCACGCACGGTGGTTTTTCAGGACGGCATATTGTTCACGGATCGGGACACCGTCGTGCACCTACAAAACATGGAGGACGTCCTCCAGTGACTGGATCGCGTAGGGCTGCGACTGAAGAGGTCGAAATGCGTCTTCATGGCAACAGAAGTGGAGTTTTTGGAGAGAAAGATCGCGGCGGATGGCAATCGGCCCACAGACGCCAAGACAGAGGCTATCAGGAACACGCCCAGGCCACAGAATGTCACGGAGCTGTGGTCGTTCCTGGGACTCCTCAACTATTTTGGTAACTTCCTACCGGGGTTAAGCACCCTCTTAGAGCCCCTACATGTGTTATTGCATAAAGGTGAGAACTGGGTATGGGGGAAAAAAAACAAGTAATTGCTTTTGAGAAAGCCGGAAACATTTTATGCTCCAACAAGCTGCTTGTATTGTATAACCCGTGTAAAGGACTTGTGCTAGCATGTGATGCATCATCGTACGGAGTCGGATGTGTATTACAACAAGCTAACGTTGTGGGGAAGTTGCAACCTGTCGCCTATGCCTCCAGGAGTCTGTCTAAGGCCGAGAGGGCCTACAGCATAATTGAGAAAGAGGCATTAGCGTGTGTGTTCGGGGTAAAGAAAATGCATCAGCACCTGTTTGGCCTCACATATGAGCTGGAAACCGATCACAAGCCCCTCACATCCCTGTTCGCTGAAAACAAAGGGATAAATACGAATGCCTCAGCCCGCATACAAAGGTGGGCACTCGTGTTATCAGCGTATAACTATACCTTCCGCCACAGGCCAGGCACCGAGAACTGTGTGGATGCTCTCAGTCAGCCCACCATGAGGATGGAAATGGCGCAGCCTGCAAACTTGTTGATGGTGGCGCAGCCCACAGACTTGTTGGTGGTCATGGAAGCGTTTAAAAATGATAAATCACCTGTCATGGCCCACCAGATTAGGACTTGGACCAGCCAAGATCCTCTGCTGTCCCTATTAAAAAAACAGTGTACTGCATGGGAGCTGGGCCAGCATCCCCGTTGAAATGCAAGAGCTAATCAAGCCGTTTCAGCGGCGAAAGGACGAGCTGTCCATTCAGGCAGACTGCCTGTTGTGGGGTAACCGCGTAGTGCTACCCAAAAAGGGCAGGGAGACGTTCATCCCGGATCTCCACAGCACAGACCCGGGTATAGTAATGATGCAAGCGATAGCCAGATCCCATGTGTGGTGGCCCGGTATCGACTCTGTGCATGGCAATGCAGCGTGTGTGCTCAGTTGAGCAACGCGCCCAGAGAGGCACCACTAAGTTTGTGGTCCTGGCCCTCCAGACCATGGTCGAGGAGCCATGTCGACTATGCGGGCCCGTTTCTTGGTAAAATGTTCCTGGTGGTGGTGGATGCTTTTTAAAAATGGATTGAATGTGAAATAATGTCGGGAAGCACTGCAACCATCACCATTGAAAGCCTGAAGGCCATGTTTGCCACCCATGGCCTGCCTGGCATACTGGTCAGTGACAACGGGCCATGTTTCACCAGTGCCGAATTTAAAGAATTCATGACCCACAATGGGATCAAACATGTCACCTCGGTCCCTTTTAAACCAGCCTCCAATGGGCAGACAGAGCAAGTGTACAAACAATCAAACAGAGCCTTAAACGAGTCACAGAAGGCTCACTCCAAACCCTTTTCCGAGTACTGCTCAGCTACCGCACGAGACCCCACTCGCTCACTGGGGTGCCCCCGGCTGAGCTACTCATGAAAAGGACACTTAAAACCAGACTCTTGCTGGTTCACCCCAACCTGCATGATCAGGTAGAGAACAGGTGGCAGCAACAAAATGTAAACGATAGTCGTGCCACTGTGTCACGGGAAATTGATTTGAATGACCCTTTGTATGTGCAAACTATGGACATGGTCCCAAGTGGATCGCGGGCACGGTGATAGCTAAAGAAGGGAGTAAGGTGTTTGTAGTCAAACTAGACAATGGACAAATTTGCAGAAAGCACCTGGACCAAACGAGGCTGCGGTTCACAGACTGCCCTGAACAACCCACAGCAGACACCACCTTTTTCGAGCCCACAACACACATGCAAAGGATCAACGAAACCACCCCGGACCAGGAAATCGAACCCATCACGCCCAACTGCCCAGCAAGGCCAGGCTCACCCAGCAGCCCTGCAGGGCCAACAACATGCCAGCCCAGCGAGGGCACAGCCAACACACCAGAACAGACATTTGTACCGAGGTGGTCCACCAGGGAAAGAAAGGCTCCCGACCGCCTCACCTTGTAAATAGTTTTCACTTTGACTTTGGTGGGGAGTGATGTTGTGTATCTGTAAAGTATGCGCTCCCATGTTCCGCCACCAGGCCCTAAGGCCTGTTCCTCACTCTGGAGTGTTTTAATAAAGACTGAGGTCACTGTTACTTTAACCTCCCTGTATGCAGTCTCATCTGTGTTAGGAACACAATACTATTAAATGTTGGTGTTCAGAGAGATTTGTGTGTCCTCGTACAGGAAACACAGAAAGCTAGCATGCAGGTACAGCAAACAATTAGATAGGTAAATGACATATTGGCCTTTATTGCAAGCGGGTTGGATTACAAGTGTAAGGAAGTCTTGCTTCAATTGTACAGGGCTTTGGTGAGAGCACAGCTGGAGTATTGTGCACAATTTTGGTCTCCTTTTCTAAGGAAGGAATTACTTGCCTTAGAGGAGGTCCAACGAAGGCTCACTCAATTGATTCCTGGGATGAGAGGGTTGTCCTATAAGGAGAGATTGAGAAGTTCAGGCTTATACTCTCTGGAGTTTAGAAGAATAAGAGCTACTTTCATTGAAACATATAAAATTTGGAGGGGGATTGACAGGGTAGATGCTGAGAGGTTGCTTCCCTTGGCTGGAGAGTCTAAAACGAGGGGGCACAGTCTCAGGATAAGGGGTCGGCCATTTAAGCCCGAGATGAGGAGGAATGTCTTCACTCAGAGGGTTGTGAATCTTTGGAATTCCCTACCCCAAAGGACTGTGAATGCTGAATCGTTGAGTATGTTCAAGGCTGAAATAGATAGATTTTTGGATTCTAAGGGGTCAAGGGATATGGGGATCGGGCGGGAAAGTGGAGTTGAGGTCGAAGATCAGCCTTGATTTTAGTGAATGGCGCTGCAGGCTTGAGGAGCCTTATGGCTTACTCCTATTCCTAATTCTTATGCTCTTGTCTTCTTATGACTGCTTCCAATTGTTAAAGAGTCAAGAACAAATGGGTCCAAAATTAAATGTAAATTGAGACCAGGGGACAGGAGAGACCTCTTCACAAGAGAGAGAGATGTGAGGCTGTGGAATTCACTTTTGGGGTTAGTGGTTGAGGCAAAACCTGTGACAACGTTGCAGATTAGATCGGAGAGGTGGATGAAGGAAAAGAGTGTGAAGGGATCTGGGAACAGTGTGGGCACATGTGATTCGGACCTGTAGTGTGCGTGCCTGTGAGCACTTAATATAGTTGTAGAGCTGTTGAGTTGGGAGTAGCTTAGCCAGTCACGTGATGTTCCCAAGACTCAATACAACCCCAACCAGGTTGGGTTCGGGAGATCCACGATGAGGCAGGTGGTTCTGAGTCTGGTGGATGAACTGGTAATGTGTCGTGTGATTGTTAAACCTTTTGCTAATAAACCAAGTAGTTCTTAATAGCAATGTGTTGATATGAATTCTTAAGCAAAGAACCCATGAAGCAAATACATTACGGGATCATCTGGAGGGTAAACGCTGACACGGACTGGATGGGCCGAATGGCCTGTTTCCATATGTAATTTCTGCAGAGTTATTCCGTACTTAACGAAGCTGCAGGGTTTAAATAGCGCGTTTGAATTCAGGAACAGCCGTTCCCTCGGAGAGTCTGAACAAGGCTTCAGAGAGCAGCGTGATCAACCTCCCCCTGTTCACCAGCACAGTATGGGCTGCCAAAAGATTTACATTCCAGATCTTGAGGTGTCCAACTAATATTTACTTTTACTGTTGCTAGGAGCCGGTGCTATTGCACAGACAGTTCAGTCATTTCACTTCATCAGTAGCAACCGCCAGACTGCAATTTCACGGACAGGCAGTGTCCGAACCTCTGAGAACACGCAGGGCTCCGCTGAATGCGAAGGACAAAACTCCCATCAATGTACCTCGCCGTGGTCGGGTGTTGTTCGGAGATGGAAATCAGTAAAAAAAGTGATCCTTTCACATGGGAAAATGATGCGGTGTTCTCCTGACGCTCTGTCAGCCTCCTAGGCACAGCTACTGCGCTCTGTCAGCCTCCTAGGCACAGCTACTGCTGCTTGCCTGCTCAAACCCCACACACTGATCACATTGCTCACTTACCTGGGAATAGTAGTGGGGCGGGGGGGTTCATCACATCACTGCCGAGTTACCTTGGGGTTGTGGAGACTACCCCAGGGTGAGGGGCTGTACCCGGGTTGAGGGGCGTACCCAGGGTGAGGGGGTATACCTGGGGTGAGTGCCTTTACTGTACCCAGGATGAGACATGTACCCGGGCTGATGGGGTGTACCCAGGGTGAGGGGCTGTACCCGGGGTGAGACGTGTATCCGGGGTGAGACATGTATCCGGGGTGAAGGGCTGTACCCGGGGTGAGAGGTGAACCCAGAGTGGGGACTGCACCCAGGGTGAGGTCCTGTACATACTCAGGGTGAGACATGTACCCAGGGTGAGGGGCTGTACCCAGGGTGTTAGGGCTGTACACAGGGTGAGACATGTACACGGGGTGAGACATGTGCCCAGGGTGAGACATGTACTCAGGTTGAGGAGGTGTACTCAGGGTGAGACATGTACCCAGTGTGGGATGTGTACCCAGTGTGGGATGTGTACCCAGGGTGAGGGGGTGTACCCAGGGTGAGTGGGTGTACCCAGGGTGAGACATGTACCCAGGGTGAGGGGATGTACCCAGGGTGAGGGGATGTACCCAGGGTGAGACATGTATCCAGGGTGAGACATGTATCGAGGGTGAGACATGTATCCAGGGTGAGACATGTACCGAGGGTGAGATATGTATCCAGGGTGAGACATGTATCCAGGGTGAGACATGTACCCAGTTTGGGATGTGTACCCAGGGTGAGGGGGTGTACCCAGTGTGAGGCATGTACCCAGGGTGAGGGGCTGTATCCAGGGTGAGGGGATGTACCCGGGGTGAGACATGTACCCAGGGTGAGACATGTACCCAGGGTGAGGGCCTGTACCCGGGGTGAGACATGTATCCAGGGTGAGACATGTATCCAGGGTGAGACATGTACCGAGGGTGAGACATGTATCCAGGGGGAGTTATGTACCCAGGGTGAGACATGTACCCAGGGTAAGGCCTGTACCCGGGGTGAGACATGTACCCAGGGTGAGGGCCTGTACTCAGGGTGAGACATGAACCCAGGCTGAGGGACGTATCTCACTGCTGGTCTGTCACTTCCACCCCTCCTTCAAAAGCCTCCTATAAATGTACCTCTAATCTCACCTTCGGTCACCTCCTCCGATTGCTCAGAGTTAGTTCTCAGCAGCGTGAAGTGTCCTGGGGAGGCTTTGCTGCAGAAAACGGCTCATTCTAAATGCTAGTTGATGCTCGGACATTGCTGGGCCGTCTCTGAGCCTGAGGCCTTTTCGAATGGCCTTCCTAAATGGTTTACACTGCACTGCATTCTCAGAGCTGAGCCCCGGCAACAACAGCATTCATTGTCAAGCTGAGACAGGAGATGCCAGGCCTCAGAGCCCCAATTTAAAAACCAAATATCCACAGGTTATCTGATTAACATTTTCCACCAGAATCCCTTCTTTTCCACATGACGGCCAGCTGAGTCATGTTAATCTAGGAGGCCTATTAATTAGGCTGCCAATATAGCCTAATATTACATTAAAAAAATGACTCCTATCTTAAAAGATCAGGTGCAGAACGCATTCATTATTCTCCCGTTTCCCTACAGTTGAAAATCACTTGTGTAAATCTGACAAGGTGCAATGACTGAAAAATAGGGGGAGAGGGTTGTTGTGAGTCAGGCATGGTGACATCTACATCTGATCCTCCAATTAAAGCAGAGGTCTAACCTGGCCATCACTAGTGGTACGTTCACCGGGTAACTGGGCAAGATACAGACCTTCTTTGGTTATTTCCTTGTCTTGCCCTTTCTTGGGTCTCCTTGTGTCACACAGCTGAAATGGGGGGGATGTGGTCAACCTACTATTTTTTTATTTATTCCTGGGATGTGGGCGTCGCTGGCAAGGCCGGCATTTATTACCGATCCTTAATCGCCCTTGAGAAGATGGTGGTGAGCTGGTTTCTCGAACCGCAGCAGTCTGTGTGGTGAAGGTGCTCCCACAGTGCTGTCAGGGAGGGTGTTCCAGGATCTTGACCCAGCGATGATGAAGGAATGGCGATATACTACCAAGTCAGGATGGTGTGTGACTTGGAGGGGAACGTGGAGGTGGTGGTGTTCCCATGCACCTGCTGCCCTTGTCCCTCTAGGTGGTAGAGGTCGTGGGTTTAGGAGGTGCTGCGGAAGAAGCCTTGGCGAGTTGCTGCAGTGCATCTTGTAGATGGTACACACTGCAGCCACGGTGCGCCTGTGGTGGAGGGAGTGAATGTTGAAGGTGGTGGATGGGGTGCCGATCAAGCGGGCTGCTTTGTCCTGGATGGTGTCGAACTTCTTGGGTGTTGTTGGAGCTGCAACTCATCCAGGCAAGTGGAGAGTATTCCATCACACTCCTGACTTGTGCCTTGTAGATGGTGGAAAGGCTTTGGGTAGTCAGGAGGTGAGACACTCGCCGCAGAATAACCAGCCTCTGACCTGCTTGCTGCCGCAGTATTTATCTATTCTTGGACTCACCAATGCTGCTCTATAGCCAATCATGAGGCGCAGGAGATCAGGCAACTCTTTCACTCTGTATGTATCTCTCTTGCAATTAGCAACAAAAACCCAAACCATTCTGCACTCCTATCAGGAATTGTTTCCATTATTAACGACAGCCCCAAATAATGGCGGGGATGTGGGGTAGGCCACCAAGATTGATGAGTCTGAGAGAAGACATGATAAAAAATGACTTTACATTTAGATAGCGCCTTTTATGACCTCAGGATGTCCCAAAGTGCTTCACAGCTAATTAAGTACATTTTGAAGTGCAATCACTGTTGGAATAAGAAATAGGAACAGGAGTAGGCCACATATGGCCCCTCGAGCCTGTTCCACCATTCAGTAAGATCATGGCTGATCTGATCATGGACTCAGCTTCACTTCCCATAACCCCTTATCTCCTTATCGTTTAAGAAACTGTCTATTTCTGTCTTAAATTTATTCAATGTCCCTGCTTCCACAGCTCTCTGGGGCAGCAAATTCCACAGATTCATAACCCTCTGAGAGAAGAAATTTCACCTCATCCCAGTTTTAAATGGGCAGCCCCTTATTCTAAGATCATGCCCCCTAGTTCTAGTCTCCCCTATCAGTGGAAACATCTTCTCTGCATGCACCTTGTCAACCCCCCTCATAATCTTATACGTTTCGATAAGATCACCTCTCATTCTGCTGAATTCCAATGAGGCCCAACCTATTCAACCTTTCCTCATAAGTGAACCCCCTCATCTCCTGAATCAACCTAGTGAACCTTCTCTGAACAGTCTCCAAAGCAAGTATATCCTTTTGTAAATATGGAAACCAAAACTGCACGCAGTATTCCAGGTGTGGCCTCACCAATACCCTGTATAACTGTAGCAAGACTTCCCTGCTTTTATACTCCATCCCCTTTGCAATAAAGACCAAGATTCCATTGGCCTTCCTGATCACTTGCTGTACCTGCATACTATCCTTTTATGTTTCATGCACCAGGACCCCAGGTCCTGCTGTATTGCAACATTTTGCAATCTTTCTCCATTTAAATCATAACTTGCTCTTTGATTTTTTTCTGCCAAAGTGCATGACCTCACATTTTCCAATATTATACTCCATCTGTCAAATTTTTGCCCACTCACTTAGCCTGCCTTTGTCCTTTTGCAGATTTTTTGTGTCCTACTCACACATTGCTTTTCCTCCCATCTTTGTATCATCAGCAAACTTGGCTACGTTACACTCAGTCCCTTCTTCCAAGTCGTTAATATAGATTGTAAATAATTGGGGTCCCAGCACTGATCCCTGCACACCCCACTAGTTACTGGTTGCCAACCAGAGAATGAACCATTTATCCCGACTCTCTGTTTTCTGTTAGTTAGCCAATCCTCTATTCATCCTCTATTACCCTCAACCCCGTGAACTTTTATCTTGTGCAGTAACCTTTTATGTGGCACCTTGTCAAATGCCTTCTGGAAGTCCAAATATACCACATCCACTGGTTCCCCTTTATCCACCCTGTTCGTTACATCTTCAAAGAATTCCAGCAAATTTGTCAAACATGAATTCCCCTTCATAAATCCATGCTGACTCTGCCTGACCAAATTTTGCTTTTCCAAATGTCCTACTACTGCTTTTTTAATAATGGACTCCAACATTTTCCCAACCACAGATGTCAGACTAACTTATCTATAGTTTCCTGTTTTTTGTCTGCCTCCTTTTTTAAATAGGGGCATTACATTTGCAGTTTTCCAATCTGCCTGGACCTCCCCAGAATCCAGGGAATTTTGGTAAATTACAACCAATGCATCCATATGTAGGAAACAAGCCTGTTTTACTGCACACAACAAGGTCCCATAAAAAGCAATGTGATAATCACCAGTTCATCTGTTTTAGTGATGTTGGTTGAGGGATAAATATCAGCCAGGACACTGGGAGAACTCCCCTGTACTTTGTCGAAAATGCCATGAGATCTTTTACATCCAGCTGAGAGAGCAGACGGGGCCTCGGTTTAATGTCTCAGCCAAAAGTGACACTCCCTCAATACTGCATTGGATTATCTCTGGAGTGGGACAGTGAACCCACAATCTTCTGACTCACGTGTAAGAGCACTCAGCCATTGCTGACACCTATACTGTCTGTACGTTAAATCTACGAGTAGTGATTCAGTGATGCTGAGTTGGGGTTGTACAGCCCCTGGAGGAAGAGAAGATTTAGGTATGTGAGGAGTTCCAAGTTTTGAGGTCCTGGGAAATAACGAGTTGGACCAGGAGACAAACACTGAGTTCCGACTTCAACAGAATTAACGCTCAGGGGGAGGAAGATTGGCTAGGGCACTGTGTTTGTAACTGTGGATGAACAAAACAGGAAAGTTCAGAGGGGATTGATAAGAGACAAGAACATTTGAAATGAAGAGCAAGAGCTTAGGTAAGGGACATGGAACGAAGGCAATTAAGGTGCAGATTAGCCAGGATTTAATTAAATGCCAGAACAGGTTCATGGGGCTGAATGACCTACTCCTGTTTCTATGTGTCTAGGGCGGAAGAGAGAGAAAGAGAGGAAGACTTGCATTTATATAGCGCCTTTCACAACCACCAGACATCTCAAAGCACTTTACAGCCAATGAAGTACTTTTTGGAGTGTAGTCACTATTTTAATGTGGAACACATGGCAGCCAATTTGCACACAGCAAGCTCCCACAAAAGCAACATGATAATGACCAGTTAATTTGTTTTTTTGTTATGTTGATTGAGGGATAAATATTGGCCAAGACACTGGGGATAATTCCCCTGCTTTTCTTTGAAATAGTGTCAGGGATTTTTTTATGCCCACCTGAGAGGGCAGACGGGGCCTCGGTTTATCTTCTCATCGGAAAGACAGCACCTCCGACAGTGCAGCACTCCCTCAGCACTGCACTGGAGTGTCAGCCTAGGTTAATGTGGTCAAGTCTCTGGAAGAGAGGAAGACTTGCATTTATATAGCGCCTTTCACAACCACCAGACATCTCAAAGCACTTTACAGCCAATGAAGTACTTTTTGGAGTGTAGTCACTATTTTAATGTGGAACACATGGCAGCCAATTTGCACACAGCAAGCTCCCACAAAAGCAACATGATAATGACCAGTTAATTTGTTTTTTTGTTATGTTGATTGAGGGATAAATATTGGCCAAGACACTGGGGATAATTCCCCTGCTTTTCTTTGAAATAGTGTCAGGGATTTTTTTATGCCCACCTGAGAGGGCAGACGGGGCCTCGGTTTATCTTCTCATCGGAAAGACAGCACCTCCGACAGTGCAGCACTCCCTCAGCACTGCACTGGAGTGTCAGCCTAGGTTAATGTGGTCAAGTCTCTGGAAAGGGGACTATAACCCACAACCTTCTGACTCAGAGGCGAGTGTGCTGCCCACTGAGCCACAGCTGACACAGAAGAATCATATAGCATTGGCAGGTTCTCCTTGAGTCTTGTGGGAACTGTGAGCGAGGCAGGAGATGCAGCAACTCGGATCTGTCTGAATCCTTCCGAGTGGTCTGGCATTAGGTCAACTGGGATTTGGAGTTGGGTCTAGAGCTCGGCCCTAATGAGCGTCTCCCCCGGTGGTAGCATTCAGTCAGGATGAATAAAGCTCACTGTTGAGTTGCGGTGTGTGAAAACTGTTTAGACTGGGAAAGTGATTTCAAACACAGGGAACTGGGAGTGTTTTACTAAGTATGAAAAAATCCCTTTGGAAAGAAGTGGAGCGAGCTGTGCACAAGACAGAGAGCAACCTGTGCAGCTGAATGGATCGCAGGCAGCGTCCAGACAAGAGGACCCTGTTAGCGGAGCGGCCAGTCCCGACTTGTGATGGATCGCATGCTCGACGTCAAAACATCTTCTCTGCGATTTAAACTTTTATCAAACCTTTTTTCGACAAAGCACTACAATCGCACGATGTCGAAATGTTTCGGGTTTAGTTGCACAGAATATTGAGGCCCGGCAACTGACTCCACGAATCCAGTCCAAGTGTAGACTTTCTGGGATGATAGGTGTGGATTTACCACACCTGCCGCAGGCACAGCTCTTGTGAACCGAGCTTCGTCCTTTTGGTGCTGGATTTTAAATCGGTCGATAAATTCTGTGATGCCTCACGCTGTCGATGGGTTCACACGTAACCAGCGCCTCTTGGGAACTGTGGAGCAGTTCGGGCCACTGCTACAATGAAGCTTTCGAACAACATCCCCACCTTCCTCAAGACAATCGCCTTTACCACTGGGGTATGGTGGGATCTCCCTGTAACAGTTTCACGTTGTCCCTCCCATTATACAGGGGACCACAGGTTGGGTGGAACTCGATGGCAAGGGACATGGAATGACACAGAATTTACAGCACAGAAACAGGCCATTCGGCCCAACAGGTCTATGCCGGTGTTTATGCTCCACACGAGCCTCCTCCCATCCCCTTTTCATCTAAGCCCTATCAGTATATCCTTCTATTCCTTTATCCCTTATGTGTTTATTTAGCAGAGTCAACTGTGGCTCGGTGGGCAGCACACTCACCTCTGAGTCAGAAGGTTGTGGGTTCAAAAAAATCACTCCGAGTGCTGTCCTTTGGATGAGATGTTAAACTGAGACCCTGTCTGCTCTCTGAAGTGGACCTGCACCTTACTACAAACTCACACGAGGCATAGATATATCAGACACGGTCACTCTGTGACCTTCACCTTTATTGCCAGGACCAAGGAGTGCTGACCCTGGGTGGGACCTCCCATTTTATACCTGGAAACCCAGGTGAGACCTCCCATTTTATACCTGGAAACCCAGGTGAGGAGTGTCTCCCGCAAGTTCACCCCCTGTGATCAGGGCGTGCATTTCTAGGGTACAGGTCCAGTGTACATGAGTTACAGTTACATGACTATGTCATTGCAAGATGGTTAAATACATGACAGATCCTATGACACGCTTTTGAAGAAGAGCAGGGGAGTTTCCCCCCGGTATCCTGGCCAATATTTATCCCTCAATCAACATAACAAAAAAGCAGATTATCACATTATCACATAGCTGTTTGTGGGAGCTTGCTGTGCGCAAGTTGGCTACCGCGTTTCATGCATCTTCATCATAGGCGGTCCCTTGAAACGAGGATGACTTGCTTCCACGCTAAAAAAGGATGGGTTCACAGGTGTTTCAATGAAGGACCTAATATTCCAGATCCCGAACTACATCATGAAGGGTGGAAGATGCCTGTGCATGGATTTTTTTAACGTGTGGTGACTGTTGCACACCAGCCACCACACGGGCTTGACAGAGCTAGGTCTTGGTCCAGTGGCAAGGATTACCCAAGACGACTGGAGACCTGCTCTGCTGCACGGACCTAGTGCGCACACATATCACAGTGTGGGCCGGCCCGTGCTGCCCCTGAGCCCTCACCTCTTCTGGGCCCCGATCACGTCCCTCTACAATCTCTCGCCGTTCCTTCGCCCCGATCTCGCCGCTTCTGCTGTACCTGCCCACGGGCCAATCACCGACCTGGACCTTGATGACATCCCTCTTCACTGCCGTCGCCCTCCTGCACCAGCTCGCGCTGTACCTTGCAGTGGTACGCTGCCACGCTGCCCATGGCCGCCGCTCACTGTTCCCGACTTGCCGCTGATAGATTATCACAGGTCGGGGCCGCCACATGTTTCATACATTACAACAGTGACTACACTCCAAAAGTACTTCATTTCTTTCTTTCTTTCTTCCCCTTAAATGCCTCTATGCTATTTTCCTCAACTACTTCCTGTGGCAGTGAGTTCCACATTCTCACCACTCTCTGGGTAAAGAAGTCTCTCCTGAATTCTCCACAAGGTGAGGCAGATAACAAGGCCCTGCTCCCCAACGGACAACAAAAGAAGGATGATCTACCTCAGAGCCGAGGGATGCCATCTGTTGATGCTGAGGTGCAAGACGAACAGGCAGAGGTTACAGAGTGAGCGAATGTAGTTTCCCAGGTCGGATGTTCAGCATGTATCATCAGAACGTGTGGACCAAGTCGACATGATGAGCTCCTGCCCCTTCAGGAAGACCGCAGCATGCAGAGACCATTCCCGGCCACTCTTACATAGAGGTTCAGTTCTAGTAGGGTACTTGCATATCGCAGTTCAAAGTTCAGCTCACCATGAACACTGCCCAGAGAAGCAGCATGCTGGACACTTTGCAATGGCCTGGCACATGGTAGGAGCTGGACTGAGTACTAGAGTGCTGTTTGGGGTTCTCCTGTGGTCACTAAATTCTTCTTAGCTTACAAGCTAATGCAACACAGAGCTACAGGCCGAGACTGTGGGGGCCTGCCCAGCCTGACACAGGGGTCCCAAGGTGAGGAACCAGCTCTGGTCATATTTGGCTGTCAATGTTTCGAGGGGATTGGAGGCCACAGTCCAGAAAGTATCTTCTATTTCTCATTATCCTTCCCACGCCTGACTCACTTTCTTAAGCATTGCGGCCAAACTTTGCTCATCAGCTCTATGGCACACATGCCACGTCTTATCATCTGTTCTATTCCTGTTCTATCAAGGGTGATGAAAGCAGAGCGAGAGACACCATGTAATACGTCACCTGAGCCACGTTTCACATCTCACAAATGCAGTGCCAAGACACGAACAGCCAATCAGAGAATAGGCTGAGAGCCCAAATCTTACAGGCAAGGGATTGGCATCCTATTGGGCCTTGCCTTTCCTCTCCAAAGTCCTTGAACGTGTTGTCGCCTCCTAAATCCGTGCCCATCTTTTCTGTAATTCTATTTTTGCACCCCTCCAATCAAGTCTCCGCGCTTGCCACAGTACTGAAATGGCTCTCATCAAAGTCACAAATGACATCCTTTGTGACTGTAACACAAGAAAACTATCCCTCCTCGTCCTCTTGACTTGTCTGCAGCTGTTGACACGGTTGACCACTCCATCCTCCTCCAACGCCTCTCCACCATCGTCCAGCTGGGTGGGACTGGGGTGGGACTGCACTCACCTAGTTCCATTCTTATCTATCTAATTGTAGCCAGAGAATCTCCTGCAACAGCTTCTCTTCCCATTCCCGCATCGTTATCTCTGGTGCCCCCCCCCCAAGGATCTATCCTTGGCCCCCTCCTATTTCGTTAAAGGCGCTATATAAATACAAGTTGTTGTTCAGATGGGAGTTGCTACAGCAGCAGAAAACCTTTTGATTCCATTTTCTCAGGACATTGGCAATATTTATTATCCATCCTCAGTTCTCTGAGAATCAACCACATAGTGTGAGACTGGAATCACATAAACGCCAGAGCAGGGAGGGGTGGCCGATTCTCCTCATGAAGGATATTGGTCAACTAGTTGGGTTATCCCAACAATCGGCAGCTTTCGTGGTCATTTCTCTGCCGGCAGTCCACAAAGTCCCAATACTGACTGTGAGGTGTGTGGTGATTACTAGGGATTGTCGGTAGGTGAGTGATGGGGGTGTGGTGCATTGACAGTGCATACAGTAGGAAACGGCATTTGAAGATGCATTCACTGACCTTGACTGCTCATGTGAGGTCATTAAACTTCTTACAGCACTTGTTCCCGGGCCTGGGGGCTACACTAGTGGCACTGACGGCTTGGCCTATCTCCTCTCACTGCCTTCTGGCGTTCTGTCTCGAAGGCCTCCTGCCCTCCTGTGGGTAGAGGACCTGTCTTATTTTGTATACCCTCTGGACCAAGGCCTCCAGTGCTACATCTGAGAAGTGCCTGACCCTTTCTCTTCCCTGTTGTGACATGGCTGCATCTACCGTGACAATGAGATGCTTTTGCAACAAAGCACCTCCCCTTAAAGAAGTGCAGAGCGCCTAGGCAAAATGTTATTGGCTAGTAGACTGCACCCAATATTGGCCCTCCTCTTGAGTGCTAAGTCAATCAGCAGCGCATACAGAGCTCACTCAGTGCTCCAATCATTATCATGAGCAAGCAGCACGAATTTCGGGTGCTGTCTGCACCAGTTTCACTGGGCGAGGGCAGATCGAGCTTCACGATCTCCACGCCCGTTTTCGGGCCTAATCCAATTTCACCCACTGTGACTGGTACCTTTAAGGCCTTAGCTACCTATTTACAGGAGTGTGTCACTGCCAGATTGGCCAATCATTGGGAAAGAGGCAGGGTTAACCAACTGGGAGACACTATCTGGATTGCTTCCACTCGGGTTGCCGGTCATCTACATGGATTGCCTAGCATGAGAAGGATTAGATGAAGGTATCCGCACAGTCTCCCACTCAAAGTGAAGTGCCAGGGTGCGGGCAGGTGCTGGAAACCGCTTCTTTGTCAGGCGCCATATTTTTTATCTCATGACACTCCTGTGAAGCGCCTTGGGATCTTTCACTACGTTAAAGGCGCTATATAGATAAAAGTTGTTGTTGGTCATCTGATTACTCAAGGCTACCACCATCCCAACTGGTGCAGTATCCAACGGCAACCTTCCGACAGTTACCCTTCCCAGGGGCACTTAGTCACAGCCCTTGGTTACATGGTTGGCCAAGCTAACTGTATAAGGTCACCAAAGGGAAACGTGTGTGTGGGGTTCAGAGCTCCTAATACATGTCAATAGAAATAAATAAATAATTGACCTCTTTTATTTTTCATTAGTGTGGAGATTGTTTATTGAGTAGGGCCTTGGAAAAGGCGATGAGCGCTGGGATGGATGATGGCTGTTTAGGCAATGTGCAGCAAATTCAATATGTGGGAGTTCACAGCCAAACAAAATTGGTTAGTGGTGAGATGTGGATCGCAAAGTTCTGCACCAGTCTCCCTGCCTGTACATCACCTCCCTCCCCCTCAACTTCCTCTTCTTCTACATCTCACGGCGTTAGCTGTGGCTCAATGGTAGCATTCTTGCCTCTGAGTCAGAGGTTGTGGGTTCGAGAGATGGAACACAACAACAACATCAACACGTTGTATGTATCATCATCATCATAGGCAGTCCCTCGGAATCGAGGAAGACTTGCTTCCACTCTAAAAAAGGGTCCCTAGGTGACTGTATAGTCCAATACGTGAGACACAGTCCCTGTCACAGGTGGGACAGACAGTCATTGAGGAAAGGGTGGGTGGAACTGGTTTGCAGCACGCTCTTTCCGCTGCCTGATTTCTGCATGCTCTCGACGATGAGACTCGAGGTGCTCAGCGCCCTTTTGGATGCACTTCTTCCACTTAGGGCGGTCTTTGGCCAGGGTCTCCCAGGTGTCAGTGGGGATGTTGCACTTTATCAGGGAGGCTTTGAGGGTGTCCTTGTAACGTTTCCTCTGCCCACCTTCGGCTCGTTTGCCGTGAAGGAGTTCCGAGTAGAGTGCTTGCTTTGGGAGTCTCGTGTCAGGCATGCGGACGACGTGGCCTGCACAATGATGTATTTATATAGCGCCTTTAACATAGTGAAACGTCCCAAGGCGTTTCACAGGAGTATTATGAGATTAAAATTTTGACTCCGAGCCACATAGGTAGAAATTAGCACTGGTGACCAAAAGCTTGGTCAAAGAGGTATGTTTTAAGGAGCACCTTGAAGGAGGAAAGAAAGGTAGAGAGGTGGAGAGGTTTAGGCAGGGAGTTCCAGAGCTTGGGGCCCAGGCAACAGAAGGCACGACCACCAATGGTTGAGTGGTTACAATCAGGGATGTTCAAGAGGACAGAATTAGAGGAGCACAGATATCTCGGGGGTTGGGGAGGGGGGCTGTTGTGGGGCTCGAGAAGATTACACAGATAGGGAGGGGCGAAGCCATGGAAGTATTTGAATATTTTGAAATCGAGGCGTTGCTTAACTGGAAGCCAATGTAGGTCAGCGAGCACAGGGTTGATGAGTGAGCGGGACTTGGTGCAAGTTAGGATACAGGCAGCTGAGTTTTCGATCAACTCTAGTTTACGTAGGGTAGAATGTGGAAGGCCAGCCAGGAGTGCATCGGAATAGTCAAGTCTAGAGGTAACAAAGGCATGGATGATGGCTTCAGCAGCGGATGTAAAGTCTATGTAAAATCCCTCAACTGTTCACTAAAGCAGATTATCTGATCATTATCACATTGCTGTTTGTGGGAGCTTGCTCTGCACAAATTGGCTGTTGCGTTTCCTACATTACAACAGTGACTACACTTGAAAAGAACTTTCTTTCTGTGCCGGTCTGAACAGTGCCTTCAGGTTATTCAACTATCGAAGCTGGGGTCAATCCTATTCTCAGCTGAGAGAGGGATCATCGGTGGTCAGAGGGTTAATGGCTGTGTTGCAAATGAGCTACATCCAGGAAAACTCTTCCTCTCAGGACCTGAAGCAGCCTCTCTGAAACAGGAAAAGCCTTTTGCCATGCACAATTACACATACAGTGCCCTTTGAGCAACACAACTGCGTGCTTTCGAGGGCCCAGCAGCACTTGTGGACATGATATCAAAGTGGGATGTAAGGACCAAGGCGACTGTACAATGTAAACATCTTAGCAAGTTGCCCTCCCAGTGTGTATTACACAGACGCACTAGGCCATGAATCAGCTATTAAACATTCTCTGGGCCATCATCACCGTGCAGATACAGGCCAGCTTGTTGGCAGATGTGGGGAGACGGGTGGAGGTACGGAATTGTAGTTCAACGGCTGGGGCGCAGGAAGGGTGGGGGGTGCAGGTAGACTTGGCTGACTTAAATTCCAATGTCTCTGATTTCCCCCAAGAATTCCCCCGGTCTCTATCCTACCCTGAGTGAACCAGTTCTGGTTCTGGTTCACCACAGACAGTAATGAGATCCTGACTGTCGATAATAGCTTCATACCATTTGGGACGCCTGTCCACCTATATAATTGGCCCTGGGAGATGTTTTAAGCACTCGATACCAAACATGAAGCATCATTTATTTTCCTTTGAAAAGACGATGCGATTATATTAAAACACACACACACACACAAGGATATCCCAGGCCCCTTTCTGTGGATTTATTTAGAACCAAAAGAAAAAGCTCCCTTCAAGTACCACTGGGCACGATGTCAATAACGTTAGTTTAAGACACTTTACACGGTTGAATGGCTCACTGTGGTGCTGTATTCAGCCCGGTTTCCACAACAAGGGCTTTGGTATCTGCCTGAGCTCAGCCCAGAGTCCCCACAATGAAAGCTTTCAGCGAGCATTCTGTCTGTATGAAGTGCCTGCTCCTCACACAGCCCCAGGGATCCCGCCTGAGCCGGATCCTTTTCCCAAACCCCTCTACCCATTCCCCTCCCTCCCCTCCTCCCGCCCCCTTGACACAGGAACGCACAGAATGACAGCTGGGCAAATCGATCTACAAAAGTGATTATTCAATTAAAATATGGATGGGCCCCTTGCTTCGGGGAACAATCCTGCATGTGTTCCGCAGCCTACTGACTGGATGTAAGGACAAGTGAGTTAAGCAAATATTTATACAGTGCAATCCATCGCCGTCTGAATGGACCCTGTTAGAAGTGCATTATTCCAGCTCTCAGCTCCTGCGCCAGTCTGAATGAAAAACTACAAGTGTAAAGGGAAACACACGGGCTCCTCACTGATCTACAACTTCACCACTTTAATAAATGTTTGTAGTTCAAACCAGCCCAGCTTGGCCTTGGGAATTGGTCCCCTCTTGGGTCTTACACTTCCTCGCCACCCCGCACCTAAAGGTGCTGATTCATGGCGGAGTGGCAGGGTGGGTGCATCAGGGCCATTGTACGTTCCTCGCCGCCCCGATCGAACGGGGCATGTGTGGCCTGCTGGGATCGCCAACTCTAGTGGGGCGTATTCCTGGAGGTTTCATCACATGACTTCCCGCCTTCAGTCGCCTCACCTGGTCAAACAGCCTCTTTTCCTCAGCCCCACTGTTTTTTTATAATTACGGAACCAAAGTTTCCAAGAAAATGAAAAACGTACAATATATTTTTTTTTAACCCCCCCCCCCGCCATGATTATTTTCACGGAGATGCTCTCAGCAATATCCAGGAGATTCAACTTTAATTCCTGGTGACTCCAGGACAATCCTGGAGGGTTGGCAACACCAGCACTCGCGAGTGCGGGAAGTTTGAGAACGATCGGCTGTAGGCTGATCGACCATGGAGGGCACGATCTTGCCCACCTCCGACAGCCGTACCTCACAGTGGGATTCGGGATCAGGAATGATCGATAGCCCAGGGACTTTGCCACCAATTATGCAACCCCAACATCGGGGGGGGGAAATGGTAGCATAGTGGTAATGTTATGTGACTAGTAATCCAGAGACCTGGACTAATAACCTAAGAACATGAGTTCAAATCCCACCATAACAGCTGGGAAATTTAAATTCAGTTAATTAAATAAATCTACAATTAAAAAGCTAGCATCAGTAATGGTGACTGTTTTGTATCTGTAAAGCATGCACTCCCATGTTCCACCACCAGGGAGTGCATCCCCTGAAGTCCCAAGGATACTGTATATAAGCCGGCCCCTAAGGCCTGTTCCTCACTCTGGAGTGTCTTAATAAAGACTGAGGTCACTGTTGCTTTAACCTCCCTGTGTGCAGTCTCATCTGTGTTAGGAACACAATAGTGACCATGAATCAACTGTTGCTCAGTGTCAGCTTTTTGTCTTCCTGCGAAGCGCCTTGAGATGTTTTACTACGTTAAAGACGCTATATAAATACAAGTTGTTGTTGTTGTTGAACTCTTCCTTTCCCAGTACAACGTCAAATTGCAGCCATATCGTGTTTTTATCGCAGAAAAGGTGCTCCACAGAAGCGTAATCAAAACAATGGATGTCGAGTCAAAGAAAGATATTGCGAGGACTGACCAAAAGCTTGGCCAGAAAGGTGGGTTACAAGGAGGGGTTTACAGGCTTAGCTTTGCCCTGTTTTACCAGCTGAGCCATCAGCAGACATTGCCTGCCTATTTCAGACTCTCTTTCTCTTCCTCCTTCATCACTTCCCCTCCTCCCCTCTCTATCTCTTCCCCTCTCTCCTCTATTCTTCCCCCTCGCTCCTCTCCCTCCTCCTCTCTTGTCCTGATACTCAGGGACTCTGCCTACTCTCTCTCTTTTCCCTTTTTCCTTCTATCTCTACATGCTCTATCTGTACCTTGCTCCCTTTCCGTCTCTGTACCTTTCCTCCCTCTGTCTCTTTCCTTCTATCTCTTTTGCATGTCCTTTTTCTTACCCTGTCTCCCTCTATCTATGACTCTGACCCTACTCTCCTCTCTCCCTTTCTCTCTCTCCCTCACTTGCTAGTGCTCCCTCTATCCTATGTTTTGACCCTTCTCTCTCTTTCCTTCTCTTCCTCTCTTGCTCTTTCCCGCTTGGTGTGGCTGCTTTCTTTCTTTCACCGTTTTTGGCTCCCTCTTCCAACGTCTCACTTGCTCTCCATTCCTGCTCTTACTTAATGCCCAAGCGGGATCTTCAGACGTGCAGTAATGAGCAGTAACTCATCTCGAAGATAAATCACGTCACATAAATCATCCCCGATTGTCACAGTCTGCCGGTGAGCATCAGCACCTGCTCCTCCGACCCAGCAATTATAGCTGATGATTTAATCACATATATCGCGGGGGAGTGAGTTCCTCCCTCACCTTATTACAATCATCAGTCCCAGAGAGATTACAAATTCTGCGCAGCCACAAAGGAATTCAAAACACAGGCCTAGCCCAGAGCTATCAACATAGAGTCATCATCATAGGCAGTCCCTCGGAATCGAGGAAGACTTGCTTCCACTCCTGAAGTGAGTTCTTTGGTGGCTGAACAATCCAAGACGAGAGCCACAGACTCAGGTGGGATAGATAGCCGTTGAGGGTAAGGGAGGGTGGGACTGGTTTGCCGCACGCTCCTTCCGCTGCCTGCGCTTGATTTCTGCATGCTCTCGGCGATGAGACTCGAGGTGCTCAGCGCCCTCTCGGATATACTTGCTCCACTTAGGGCGGTCTTGGGCCAGAGACTCTCAGGTGTCATGGAGTGGACTGTACAAGAATAACAACAGTTGACTGATTAAAGGAATACCTCCCATCCTTAATATAAGGCTCGCAGTTATAACACGCTGGGAGCGATTTTCCAAGGCTCCTTTTGGCGCTAAAGAACGTCCGAGGTGGCCAAGATGGGGTGCTGTACTGAAACGCCAGTTTAGCTCACAATTAGTGCCAGACGCCATTTTGGTAAAGGAGTTGAAGCTTTCTCTAGGAACGGTCACCTGGAGCATCGTTAAGGGGCTGACTGCCACTGACATTGCCTGATAGCGCTCATTAAGGAGGCTTCACAACATTTTGGTGGTGAGCGCTTGCCCGCTTCTAACAGTGACCCACTGATTGGGGGTCAACATGGCTTTGCTGAGGATTTTGAGCGCTACTTAAAGGTATGCACTTTTTACTGTTCACCTGCTGCTGGAGGGTTGAAGAGGACCTTTGAAACACATCGGGAGACTTTCTGGTAAACTTTGTCAAGACTTTAACAACACTCTCTTAACATTTATTCTGTAAATTCTCAGAGGACTTCAGCTAAAAGGAGTAAGTGTTGTGCTACTTCACCTTATTGGACACCTTATAGGAGTCAGCAGGAGAAAGGGCGTGCTTGGTCATGGGCATCCTGCGAGGGGTCCCCTTGGTCTGGATGAGGAATGGGAGGAGGACATCAGGCCAAGCAGAGCAGCACCGACTGCAGCAGGCGAGAGGGACAGGAGGGTGAGGAGGGACAGGAGGGTGAGCTGGCGTCCTCCCCCCGCTGTGGGTACAGGACATCCCTCCTCCTTTGGACCTCCTCCACCAGGACCTCCAGTGCCACATCTGAGAATCTGAGCGCCCTCTCCCTCAGTCCCTCTCCCTCAGTCCCTGAGCACACTCTCTCTCAGTCCCTCTCCTTCAGTCCCTCAGTCCCTTTCCCTCAGTCCCCTAGTCCCTCTCCCTCAGTCCCTGTGCACCCTGAAACCTGACGCAGTGTGCCAGCCAGAGCACTCCATACCTTCAGTGGAAGTGGGTGCGAGGAGCCCACATATACTACTTCACAAAAATTGTGTCTAATCAGCACTTAAGTGCTTAACCTGCAGGTGTCTGTTTAGCACCTCCAGGCAAGTTCAAATGATGGTAATCAACAATCAGGCCCACAATTGTGTGCTTTCAAACAGGCGCGTTATTAGCATAGCACCCATTTAGCGTCTGTTTTCACCCTTTCACCAAAATAACCCCCCCCCCCTCCACCCTCTGTTACACCCCACCCTCAGTATAAGGCTCTCAGTTATAACACTCACTGTTACACCCCATCCTCCCAGATTGTCCGTGAATCTCGGGGAATGGGGCATGTATACCCCAGGTGACCATTGCCCGTTAGATTTATCTCTGCAGCAGTGGGGATGCAGGAGGGGTCTGCGGGAATTCATCCCTGCGATGTCAGCCTGTCATGGGCTGTACTCCGCTGAAGTATTCAGCTGAGGGAACTCTCTACACGGTGTCTCCCCGATTCCCCAATGGAGCTCAGAGAAACTGCCGTGTATTCAGCTAGCCAGCTCCGCAAAGCACCCTCCAAGGTTGGTTTCCAGTTAACACTATTCTCATGTCCCCTGGATCTGTTCGCACTGTCCAAGTTAAATAGCCTGATTAAATCTGAATGACCTCTTCATTAGTTAAAGAAATAAAGGATTTGTATTTCTGTAGCGCCTTCCACAACCTCAGGATGTCCCAAAGTTCTTTACAGCCAATGAAGTACTTGTGAAGTGTAGTCACTGTTGCAAAGTAGGAAATGTGGCAGCCAATTTGTGCACAGCAAGCTCCCACAAACAGCAATGTTATAAATAACCAGATGATATGTTTTGGTGATGTTGGTTGAGGGATAAATATCGGCCAGATCCCCAGGGAGAACTTCCCTGCTCTTCTTTGAAATAATGCAATTGAGAGCAGTATTTCTGTTTGGATTGCGCCTCTGTTAGCCCCCCGGAGTGGCGCTAATGGGTTGCGATATGCTTAGCGCCCGGTTGGCCAGCTTCCAGCGTCCTGCCGGGAAATTTGGTGCCGGTTTTGTGGCGGCGCTGAGCAGTATGCCCGGGAGCGCCGCACCCGTGTGCAACGTCCCGGTTTCGACAGCGATGCGATATTTGCTTGGAGCGGCACCCATAGCGCCCCCTAGTGGGGCCGTCAGAGATAGCGGGCGCCCAGAGCTGTCCCGGGGCGCTAAGGGAGGGAATGATTGAAAAAGGTAAGTGACCTTGATATTTTGTAGGGGGTGGGGGGTTTCTGTGATTCACCTTTATTAGAGGGGAGTAGTTTATTGGGAATGTTTTTGTGTTTTTTGTCCCGATTTGTTTGCAGGGAGGCCTCTCTTAGCACGCTCCGAAGCCGGCTCTTTAGCAACGGATTTTCAGTTGCTCACCCAGCCTAGCGCCCTGAGGGAGATGTGGAACGCCTCCCTTAGTACTCCGCTCCATTCTCAGGGCACAGTAACTGAAGTTTTTAGCTGCTGTCGCAAACCATTTCCCGGTGCTAAATTTATCGGCCCGCTACCAAATTTAGCGCCCGAATAAGCCTCCAACCGAAAATACAGCCTAAGATCTTTTACATCCACCTGAAAGGGCAGGTGGGGCCTTGTTTGAACTACCCATCCAAAAGATGGCACTCCCTCCGTTCTACACTGGAGTGCCAGCCTAGACTTTGTGCTCAGGTCTCTGGAGTGGGACTTGAACCTATGACCTCCTGACAGAGGCGAGAGTGCTGCCCAATGAGTCACGGCTGGCAAAGGAGCTTTTTTTAAAAAAGACTACAGAGGGAGTAAGAAATAAAACTCCCTTCTCAGCTCATTATTGCGCCTAATGTGGCTTCAGCACATCTTTTCCATTTTACTCACTGCTCATGTTCCAATTAGGCCCTGCGCTCTGAACCTTGGAGGGCAATCTGGGCCCTCGGGGGAGTTTGAGTCAAGGACTGCCGAGTGCCAGCCAGTCAGTAAACAAAACAGGAACGTCACAAGCTATCTCATCTCTCAATCCTTGTACAGTCAATGTCTCTCCGAAAGTCTCCCCCTTACTGAATCATAGAATGACACAGTACAGGAGGAGACCATTCAGTCCATCGTGTCTCTGCTGGCCCTTTGAAAGAGCGATTCACTTAGTCCCACTCCCCTGCTCTTTCCGCATAGCCCTACAAATTTTGTATTTATCGAATTCCCTTGACAGGGTAGATGCAGAGAGGATGTTTGCCCTCGTGGGGGAATCTAGAACTAGGGGGAATAGTTTCAGAATGAGGGGTCACCCATTTAGAACTGAGATGAGAAGAAATTTCTTCTCTCAGAGGGTCGTGAATCTTTGTAATTCTCTACCCCAGACAGCTGTGGAGGCTGGGCCATTGAATGTATTTAACGTGGAGATAGACAGATTTTTGAATGCTACGGGCATCAAGGGTTATGGGGAGCAGGCAGGGAAATGGAGCTGAGTCCATGATCAGATCAGCCATGCTCTTATTGAATGGCGGAGCAGGCTCGAGCGGCCAAATGGCCTACTCCTGCTCCTATTTCTTATGTTCTTATGTTTTGAAAGGTACTATTGATGTGGGCTTTGGTCGGCTATGCAGGTTTCTTGTAGTAATCTGGGCAAACAGACAGAAACAAGCGGAAAGTCCGGATAAAGACGCCTCACTTAATCACTGCAAGTGAAGCGAAACCAATTCAGTGCGAGCTTGATAGTTTAGCCTGGATGGACACACAGATCTGTGAATAGAATGGACTATCTCTGTCGTTGGGCCATAGGAGAAGACACAGGTGTTGCAGCATGAGGCAAAGTAAAGCAAGAGCATTTTATGCAGAAGTGACCGAAATGAAACTGCGAATAAATGAAAGAACAAACTTGCATTGATGTAGCGCCTTTCACGACTTCAACGTATCACAAAACGCTTCACAGCCAATGTTGTAGTGCAGAGGAACATGCCAGCCAATTTGTGCACAGCAAGCTCCCAACAAACAGCAGTGAGATAAATGACCAGATAATCTGTTTTAGTGATGTTGGTTGAGGAATAAATATTGGCCAGGACACCGGGGGAGTGTGGATGAATTGAGGCTCCTAGGGTTTAAATATCTATAGAAACATTCAATCACATCATGACTGATTGGACCACACTCCATTTACCCGCCTTTAAAGAAAAAAAGAAAGACTTGCATTTCTGTAGCGTCTTTCATGAATACTGGACGCCTCAAAGCAATTTACAGCCGATGAAGTACTTTTGAAGTGTAGTCACTGTTGTAATGTGGGAAATGCGACAGCCAATGTGAGCACAGCAAGCTCCCACAAACAGCAATGTGATAATGACCTGATAATCTGTTTTTGTTGTGTTGATTGAGGGATAAATATTGGCCCAGGACACCGGGGATAACTCCCCTGCTCTTCTTCAAATAGTGCCATGGGATCTTTTACATCCACCTGAGAGGGCAGACGAGCATGTCAGTGGTTGGAATTGTGGCTCTGGATAACAAATTAAGAAGTGATACTGGACGAAAGCAACTAACTCCACAACTGGGGGGGTGTGGTGGGGTGGGTGTGTGAGGGAGATGGGGCGGCGGGAGAGGATGGGGTGGCGGGGGTGTGTGGTGGGGCGGGGTCGCGGGGGGGTGGTGGGGCATGTGGGGGTGTGGGGCTGTGTGGCGGGGGGGGGGGTTGGCGGGAGGCGGGGGAGTTGGGAAAGTGAGGGAAAGTCACTTGCAGTGCTCAGAGGGTTAAATCGCAGAGCCAGAGGTCTGGAATTTCAGCATTGCGAAAACTGATTCTCCAGCCATTGTGATTGACCTTTGGAAGTTAATTAGAACGGGAGGTGACCTTGCAGTGAAATGACAGCTCATTACGTTCAAATTCATTATCTGCATTTTAGGCAAAACCTTCGATCAAAGCTGCACCTGTCTGCAATTAAACATCTCGCTCTGACCTTGGATCCCTACACTATGGCTTCCAGATGCATGTTATCTCAGCAAATATGCACTGACTTTTCCAAAGCTATCTAGCCAAGAAAAAAATGACCACATCACTTTAACCCCTAAAGAACATTTCAGTTGAATCTCATTGCCTTTATATTTGCTGGATTGTTTTTCTGCCTCAATCAATATGCTGCGTTAGCATCGTACCCATTCTTGTTTTTTTCCCCTCCCTTCTTCTCTTGAAGACTAGATATTCCAATTGGTGAATTCTTAATAACCAGTTCATTTAACATTAATGGGTTTATGCCAGCCAGTAACCTAAAGAAAGAAAGAACTTGCATTTATATAGCACCTTTCATGACTTCAGGATGTCCCAAGACTACATTACAGTGACTACACTTCATTGGCTGTAAAGCACTTTGGGACGTCCTGAGGCCGTGAAAGGCACAATAGAAATGCAAGTCTTTCTTTTCTCATCACATCTCATGAAATATTTTTGAATATAGTCACTGTTGTGATATAGGAACACAGGAGTCAACTTGCGCACAGCAAACTCCCACAAACAGCAAAGTGATAATGACCAGATAATCTGATTTAGATGTTGGTTGAGGGATAAATATTGGCCAGGACACTAGGGGAACTCACCTGCTCTTCTTCGAATAGTGCCATGGGACCATTCATGTCCTCCTGAGAGGGCAGACGGGGCCTCGGCTTAACGTCTGAAAGACCGCACCTCTGACAGTGCAGCGCTCCCTCAGCACTCCGAGGTAAGAATGCTACCACTGAGCCATGGCTGCTACCAAAAAACACAATTTGTTGGCCAATACCTAGGCCCCTGACTCTGGCTGGGCTACAGTTATACGGGAGCTAGCACCCTCTGTGTACCTGGGGTAAAGTTATTACTGTCCTCATCACATGGCTGCGGTTGGGGTGGAGTATAGAATGTTTCGGTGCAAGGGGTGTCACAGTTGTGTGGGGCGGACTGGTTGGGCTGGGTGCTCTTTACCGTTCCGCCATTGTTCACTGTTCATAGGTTTACATGTAACCTTCAGGGCTGCTGACCGAGGGCCGTGCGGCTCTTTGTCGGCCAGCGCAGAGACGATGGGCTGAAATGGCTCCTTTTGTGCTGTAAATTTCTATGTTTCTATGTTGTGTGATCCTAATTGTGAGGGTCATGCAGTCTATTTGACCGCAGTTGAGTCCAATCCTGGTCCATGCATTCTCCAACCAGCGTTACTGGATAGCGATCGGGAACCCTGGGAACCATGGCTGATCATTTTTGATCTCTCTTTCAGGATCATGAGGCAAATTGTAGCACCCCTCCAGATCTCTCCTGACTACTGCCATGGATAAGATCCATCATCTCAGCACAGACTGTGGTTCATTCAGAAGGGATCCACTCTCTGATGAGACAAGATCCCATAAAGGCACCGGAACGAAACTCTTGCTTTGTGTCAGTTTCCGGCCCTGAATCCTGGGGGTAGAGTTCGACAGGCACCGACCTCTCTCCGGTAACTTACCCCAGGATCCCATTCCGCATGCACGTGCTGAAGCAGGCTTTACAAGGGTGGAAGGCATCCCAGCTGAGCCCAACCCTGGCCTCGTCCAATGCCCACGTTCATGGAATTATACAGTACTGAAGGAGGCCGTTTGCCCCATCGTGCCTGTGCGAGCTCTTTGACAGAGCTACCCACTCCTTCGCATTTCCCCACAGAGCTGTAACTATTCCGTTTTCAAATATATATCTGATTCCCTTTTACTATTGAATCTACTTCCACCGCCCTTTGAGGGAGTGCATTCCAGATCACTGCAAAATTTCTCCTCATCCCCTTCACCTGTTTCTTTAGCCAACTAACTTAAATTTGTGTCCTCTGGTTATTGCATTACTGCCACCGGAGATAGCTTCTCCCTCTCTACTCTATCAAAACCCCATATCATTTTGAACACCTGTATTAAATCTCCCTTTAACCTTCTCTGCTCTAAGTAGAACAATCCCGGCATCTGCAGTCACTGCACCGTAACTGAAGCCCATCATCCCTGGTATTATGCGGTAAATCTCCTCGCTCCCCTTTTCGAGATCTTCACATCCTTCTTAAAGTGCTGTGGACAGAATTGGACACAATACTCCAGCTGAGGCTTAACCAGTGATTTATAAAGATTTAGCGTAACTTCCTTGCTTTTGTACTCTGCACCTCTATTTATAGAGCCAAGAATCCAGTAAGCTGTTTAAACAGCTTCCTCAACTTGGCCTGTCACCTTCAACAATTTGTGTACGTACACCCCCAGGTCTTTCTGTTCCTGCACCCCCTTTAAAATTGTACCAGTTAGTTTATATTGCCTCTCCTCGTTCTTCCTCCCAAAATGCATCACTGTGTTGCATCATATCCTGCACCAGTTCCCTCCAACATTCCCTTTATGCTGCACAGCCGGCTCACCGGCTGTTAAATAGGAGAGACCGCGCTTGTGCGGTATTTTGAATGGGCCGTGCACCCAAATAGAATCACCGGGAACATTGGTTCCCTCTTGCCTACCTCGGTAACCACCTCCAGAACTACAACTATTTTGTGTAGAAACAATCAAGTGCCCCCTGATTAAAGGGGGGGTCACACTCCAAGAACTTTTCAAGTGCCCCCTTGTTTTTTGAGGGCACCAAAAAACACAAATTATACAAGTGCCCCCTGGCTAAAAGGGTGGGGGTGGTGGGGAGGCACTAAAACAGACAACTTAAACAAATTAAACTTTAGGCATGTGGTTCAAATTAAAATTTGGTTGCCGGGAGTGATGATGCACTCCAGTCCCTCCGGCGCCCACCTCTCGCGGAAGTCCCTGAGCGTACCGGTGGACACCGTGTGCTCCATCTCCAGGGACACCCTGGCTCGGCTGTAACCGCGGAAGAGAGGCAGGCAGTCGGGCTGAACGACCCCCTTGACCGCCCGCTGCCTGGACCGGCTGATGGCTCCCTTGGCCATGCCCAGGAGCAGTCCTACAAGGAGGCCTCCTCCGGAACTACAACTCTGCCCAAACGCTCCACCCCTCCGACTTTGTCCTCCTTTACACCTTGCCCTCCCTTCGACCCACCATTGGCAACCTCCCCTCCAGCCGGCCGGATCCCACTCCTTGGTATTCCCTGTCCAAATCCTTCCATTTCTCCACCTCCCTCTCCTTCCTTAAGGTCTAAAAAGCTTGAAACTTGTGGTCACACCTCCCACTTTCTCCTCCCTGGGCTCTGTGTCTGTGAACTGCTTCGGGATATTTTGTCTACATTCAAAGGCTGTCTAAATACGAGCTGTTGTTTCAAATGTATTGCAGATCAGCCGATGCGATGGCCTTGCCATTGTTGGCTCCGTTAAAGGCACTAGATAAATACAAGCTGTCGTTGTTGCTGGGATCAATAACCCATGAGCCCTGACGTTGGTCCCCGTGGTTAAACCTGCTATGGTCGACACCCAGAGATGGTAATATGGTTGCAAGAATTTGCTAATTTTGACGGAGGCTGTCGATAGGGGTGAAGATCAAAGCTGATGCACAGCCTGCCGACCCAACCATTACCTCACTGCAGCTTAAACCAGTATTCTGTGGTTCAAAACAGAGTCATCCAATTACAGAGGAGCCGGGGGCTATTGACATATTTAAATGGAAGATAATGCATTGAGAGCTCAAGGTTATTAGTCGGCACTTTCTCCGCAAAGTGAACAAACAGCTGATGTACCTGTCCAAACACAGGGGCTTTGAAGATCTTTTAGACATTAGGATTGCCAGTTTTCTTTCTCCGGGAAGAATGCACCTGCAGTCCGATTGTAACTTGTGGTGTGTGGATTGTGTGTATGTAACGTATAGTTTCAGTGTTCACTACAAGACGAAGGAACTTGCATTTCTGTAGTGCCTTTCACAACCTCAGCACGTCCAGAAGTGATTTATAATGATGGACTTTTGCAGTGTAGTCACTGCTGTAACATAGGAAACACAGCAGCCAATTTGTGAACAGCAAGCTCCCACAAACTGTTAACCAGGACACTGAGGAGAGCTCCCCTGCTCTTCCTCAAAAGAGTGCCATAGAATCTTTTACTTCCGCCTGAGAGGGTAGACGGGGCCCTGGTTTACTGGCTCATCTGAAATACTTGACCATTTATTCGTATTGTTGTTTGTGGGACAAACGGGGCCCAGAAGAGCCGAGGGCCCAGGGGCAGCACGGGCCAGCCCACACTGCGATATGTGTGCTCACTAGGTCCGTGCAGCAGAGCAGTGCAGTAGGTCCTGATTAATCCTTGCCACTGGATAAAGGCCTAGTTCTGTCAAGCCCGTGTGGTGGCTGATGTGCAACGGTCACCACATGTTAAAAAAATCCACGCACAGGCATCTTCCACCCTTCAGTTGGAGTTCATGAGTGAAACATCGGGTCCTTCATTGAAATATCTGTGAAGTTTTGTGGATGCAAGTCATCCTCGTTCGAGGGACCCCCTATGATGTTTGTGGTATTGTTGCTGTGCACAGATTGGCTGCCACGTTCACCTATAAAACAACAATGGCGACTCTTCAAAAGTACTTCATTGATTGTAAAGCGTTTGGGCTGTCCTGAGGATGTGAAAGGCACCATATGAATGCAAGTCTTTCGTTCTACCAATCGTGATTCACACATGAACCGGCTTCATATCAGAGCTGCATTGCTGATGACCAAAGGCCAACTCAAAGAACCCAACAGGACTGCAGAGCCACCCACCTTGGGACAACTCACCCTGGGGTCTGTCCTGAGCCAAGGCATCCACACATGGGGGAATGTAACTTTGAGTGTGTAGTCGGGTTGCCAATCCTCCAGAATTCCACGGTGCTATTCGCAGAGCAGCAAGTCAAAAGTCCTGTCCAAAGTTTTCCCCGAAAAATAACATCGCCAGAAAGTGAATTAGTTTCTTCACTGAGTTGCTGATCTTGTTATGCGCATATTGGCCTCCACATTTCCTACACAATGTCAGTGACTACACTTCAAACATAATGCATTGCATGTGAAGCCATTTGGGACGGCCTGAGGATGTGAAAGGCGCGATACTAATGCAGGTTCTTTCCTTCACCATGAATTCCAGTTCAGTGAACGCTACGCTCCGCACATCTGACACAACATCTGACACAAACAGGAGTGACACCGGGGTGGATTACAGGAGCTAACTGTTTGCTGATTCTGGTGTTCAAGGCTTCCTCATTGACGACAATGTTCATGTGTCGCTTCCAACGTTCTCACATGTATCATCACAAAATAAAACTCGCTTCATTTCTTTCGGAAATGTGTTGTTTTTGCTAAATAATGAATAGATGAATCCTGCTTTACAACTAGTTACTGTTCTCAGTTAATTTATATTGAAAAACACCAAAACAGAAGAGACCTTGGATCTTTAGTTTGAGGGCTCGTGTTCCTCAAAACAGATGCTGGTTGAGGATGGGGCAGCCACTGAATAGGGTATCCTTTTGGGGGTATTTCCTGCCATTGCAGGGCTCCTTGTGGTATCTGAGAGATCTGGACAGGATCAGGTGTGCTCCTGATCTCAAATTGTCCCAGGAAGTTGAGGAGCACTTGCTCCTGGTCAGTGCTGCCAGACTTCCTGTACAGAGGAGGGGAGGGGGACAGAGACCAGCCACAGCTAGGGTCACCAACTCTGGCTGGACGGAAATGTCATCACATGACCTCCCGCCTCCAACCGCCCCTATGGTCCCGCCATTGGTCGTTCAACACGCCCATCTTCACAAACCAATCGGAAGCGAACGGACCAATTGGTTGAATCTTGAGACTCTTCAGTACCCGATTGGTTGAATCTTGAGACTCTTCAGTACCCAATTGGTTAAATCTTGAGAATCTTCAGTACCCGATTGGTTGAATCTTGAGACTCTTCAGTACCCGATTGGTTGAATCTTGAGACTTTTCAGTATCCGATTGGTTGAATCTTGAGACTCTTCAGTACCCGACCCGATTGGATCTATCTTGACTGTCAATCAAACAACCTTTCTCCCCATCTCCAATACTTTTAGGAATAATAAACAAAAATGTTCAAAGATAATAAAAAAAACACTCAATATCTTTTTTAACGCCCCTATGATTTTTCTTTCTGGTTGCTTGCAGCAGTGTACAGGAGATTAATCTTCAATTCTTGGAGACTGCAGGACAATCCTGCAGGGTTGGAAATCTGAGCTTCATTGTGTGACTAAAGTTCACTTGATAAGAGCACTTCGTCACAAACATGGAACAAACAGTAAAGAATGCGGTGGGAAATGGCAGCAAAATCGACAGCTTTTGTAACAAAAGCAAGCACGGAGTTTAACAGCTGCTACAGTGCAGACAGACAACACCAAACTGTGTGACGTTAACGTGAGATCCAACTGCACCATCAGACATCTGGATTATTCAATCAAGTATTAAATAAAACAAGAGCTGGCAACGAAGAGTGACTCTGCCTTGAACGGTATTAGTTGTGGCTCAGTGGGCAGCACTCTTGTCAGTAGGGGTATGATAGCACAATGGTTATGTTACTGGACTAGTAATCCAGAGACCTTGTTCAAATACCACCGCAGCAGTTTGTGAATTGATTTCAGATTGTTCAGTAAATCTGGAATAAAAAGGTAGTATCAGTAATGGCCACTCATCATAATTATAGGGGGTCCCTTGATTGAGAATGACTTGCTTCCACAAGAGTTCACAAATGTTTCAATGAAGGACCCAATGTTCCAGTCCTGAACTTCAATTGAAGGGTGGAAGATGCCTGTGTGTGGATTTTTTTTAACGTGTGGTGGCCATTGCACACCAGCCACCACACGGGCTCGACTGAGCTAGGTCTTGGTCCAGTGGCAAGGATTAACCAGGACGACTGGAGATCAGCTCTGCTGCACAGACCTAGTGCGCACACATATCGCAGTGTGGGCTGGCCTGTGCTGCCCCTGGGCCCTCGCCTCTTCTGGGCCCCGAACTCTCACCTCTCCTGGGCTCCGATCACATCCCTCTACAAACTCTTGCCGCTCCTTCGCCCCGACCTCGCCACTCCTGCTGTACCTGCCCGCTCTCCAATCAGCCGTCACCCTCCTGCAGCAGCACGCGCTGCTCCCTCTAATGGCCCCGGCCTGCTGATGGTCTTGCAGGCCGGGATGACGCCGATTTCTAGGCTGGGCCGCCGCACACTGCTCCCTCTAATGGCCCCGGTTCTCTGTACTTTGCTGGCGGCAGCGGCAGTGCTGTAGCTTAGAGCGTTGTTCAGTCCCGCTCTACGAACATCAGCTGCCAAAACACCCAGTGCTGCTGTAGACTCGCCTGGTGCTAATCTTCACAGATCAGGCAGCTGACCCTTCAAAAGTACTTCATTAGCTGTATAGCGTTTTGGGATGTCGTGTAAGGGGCTATGTAAATGCACGTTCTTCTTGTTGTTGAGGTACCAGAGAACTGTTGTATTCCATCAGCTCCAACCATGTCAAATGTTTCCTCCCCTCTCTCCTCCCTGAAGGCTCTGACTCTCGCTGGCCGACAGTTCCATGGCCTCGATCCCCCTGCTGCCTTCCGCGGGGTACCTCGCCCAAGCGGCTCTTCCCCGAGTGCGAACTGAGACATAAAGGGGGCGGGTGTACTCGTTCCAGCGCCTGGCGCTGTTGGATCTCCGCGGAGAAGGAAAACCGGGCGGTCTCCGTTGAGAACGGGCCTGCGCTAACGGTTTGGATTTCGTACCTTCACAGTGCCCCGGCGATCCAACAGCACCGGGTGCAGAAGCGGGAAAGTCTCCCCCCACCCCGACTGCTCCGACTTCTGTGACTTGAAGATCAGGACGATCATTTGCCTCAGCAATAATTCCACGTGTCATCATCATCATCATCATAGGCAGTCCCTCGGAATCGAGGAAGACTTGCTTCCACTCCTGAAGTGAGTCCTTAGATGGCTGAACAGTCCAATACGACAGCCACAGACTCTGTCACAGGTTAGACAGATAGTCGTTGAAGGTAAGGGACGATGGGACAAATTTGCCGCACGCTCTTTCCGCTGCCTGCGCTTGATTTCTGCATGCTCTCGGCGATGAGAGTCAAGGTGCTCAGCGCCCTCCCGGATGGACTTCCTGCACTTAGGGCGGTCTTTGGCCAGGGTCTCCCAGGTGTCAGTGGGGATGTTGCACTTTATCAGGGAGGCTTTGAGGGTGACCTTGTAACGTTTCCTCTGCCCACCTTTGGCTCGTTTGCCGCGAAGGAGAGCGCTTGCTTTGGGAGTCTTGTGTCTGGCATGCGGACTTGTAGGCGATCTGTCAATGACGCTGAAGCATCTGCCACAATGCTGAACATTGCCAGTGACCGGCTAAAAATAATTCCATCTAGGAAGGTGGAATATTCCACTTGCAAGCTGCCCTGGGATTGATAGTGTGCCGTGAGCCATTCTCCGGGACATTTAATACGTGTATCGGGAACCTACACTTAAACAGAACCCCTTACATCGGGCAGAGCCTGATTAGTGTTCGGGGCAGTGCCCGCCTTGTGCCTGCAGGCTGCTCACTGTCAGGTGGAGTGGTGAGATTGCCTTTGACACTTGCACAATACCATCCAGTGTTCCAGTGTGAGGTGAGGGAATTCCTGCTTCCTATTTCTGAGTCCCCAATGGCCCAGTTAATGCTGCACTCTTGGCATTGATGTGATTGGACCCATAGCTCTGGGCTAACACTCAACAAGTGGCATAACGAGGGATCGGCCAAGTGCTCTGCTCTACGTCACTGACAGACTGGGGCTTACCTCATCTCTCCTGGGGAATCCCCTTACTTGCCACCCACCGAGCTCTGTTTCTGCTGCAAAATCCACGCAGGGACGTGTCGGCATGCTAAGCTCCACCAATCAGAAAGAAAGACTTGCATTTATATAGCGCCTTTCATGACCACCGGACATCTCAAAGCGCTTTACAGCCAATGAAGTGCTTTTGGAGGTGTAGTCCTTGTTGTAATGTGGGAAATGCGGTAACCAACGTGCGCACAAACAGCAATGTGATAACGACCAGATAATCTGTTTTTTTTGTTATGTTGATTGAGGGATAAATATTGGCCTAGAACACCGGGGATAACTCCCCTGCTCTTCTTCAAAATAGTGCAATGGGATATTTTACGTCCACCTGAGAGAGCAGACAGGGCCTCGGTTTAACGTCTATCCGAAAGACGACACCTCCGACAGTGCAGCACTTCCTCAGCACTGCACTGGAGTGTCAGCCTAGATTTTTCGTGCCCAAGGCCCTGGAGTGGGACTTGAACCTACAACCTTCTGACCCCGAGGGGAGAACATAAGAACATAAGAAATAGGAGCAGGAGTAGGCCACCTGGTCCCTCGATCCTGCTCCGTCATTTAATACGATCATGGCTGATCTGATCATGGACTCAGCTCCACTTCCCTGCCACGCTCCCCATAACCCTTTATTCCCTCATCGCTCTAAAAATCTGTCTATCTCCACCTTAAATTTATTCAATGGCCTAGCCTCCACAGCTCTCTGGGGCAAAGAATTCCATAGATTTACAACCCTCTGAGAGAAGAAATTCCTCCTCATCTCAGTTTTAAATGGGCAGCCCCTTATTCTGAGACTATGCCCCCGAGTTTTAGTTTCTCCTATGAGTGGGAGCGTGCTACCCACTGAGGCACAGCTGGCACTGTCACTGCAGGGTTGCCAACTCTGGTCCATGTATTCTTGGAGTGTCCATCACATGACCTCTCATCTTCAATCCCCCCACCCAGTCAAACAGCTTTCCCCCATCTCCGATATCTGTATAACGAATAAAGGAAAGTAGTGCTCAAAGAAAATGTAAAAAAAATTTCAATTTTCCTCCAACAGAGGAGTGTTGGCCAAGACATTGATTTTTCTCCTGGGTTGCTTGTAGCCATGGCCGAGAGATTGATCTTTAATTCCTGGAGACACCAGGCCATTCCTGGAGAGTTGGCGACCCGACTACTAATACTACCCGGCCATGGCCTCTCCGAGACACAGGAAGTGACCCATGAGGATGGCTCTCCCTCCGATCCTTGCTCCCTTTCTCTTGTGGAAGGCCACTGCTCAGCACCACCCGATAGGTTGAATCCAGGCTGTGTGATTATACTAACAGATGCGCCTAGATCAAAGGTGTTTGTTTTAAATGAGCCAATGGCTTTGCTTAAATAGCGGCCAGAAAAATTTCATGCAGCCACATTAGCATGCTCAAACCGTGAGATTTCAACCCATTGATTTGTGATGGCAAGGGGGCACGGGGTAGGGCATTTGGAATTGCAGTCACCATTGTTATACTGGCAAACCATTGTTATACTGGACCTCCCAGACCTGTGTGAGAACACCACCGCAGGTCGGGGCTATAAATTAAGCTGGAGAGCCGGGCTCTGGAACATTGTAGGCCGCCCCGACCTATGTAAGACCACCACCGCAGGTTGGGGCTATGGATAGAGCTGGAGCGCCGGGCCCTGAAACGTCATGGGCGAACGTGCAGTGAATGACGGTATGGCGCCCAGAAGAGCCGAGGGCCCAGGGGCAGCACGTGCCAGCCCACACTGTGATATGTGTGCGCACTAGGCCCGTGCAGCAGAGCAGGTCTCCAGTCGTCCTGGTTAACCCTTGCCACTGGATAAAGGCTGAGCTCTGTCAAGCCCGTGTGGTGGCTGGTGTGCAACGGTCACCACATGTTAAAAAAATTCACCCACAGGCATCTTCCACCCCTGGAGTTCAGGACTGGAATATCGGGTCCTCCATTGAAACATCTGTGAACTCTTGTGGAAGCAAGTCATCCTCGTTCGAGGGATAGCCTATGATGATGACTGGCAAACGTGGTGGCCAATTTATGCACAATTTGCTCCAAAATAACAAATGAGCTAAATGATCAATTTTTGGTGCTTTTGTTCAACAGAGGAATGTTGGCCAAGACAAGACATTAGGAGCCTTTCTTGTTCATCATCAAATAGTGCCATGGGATTTTTAATATCTACCTAAAACTTTTATACTTCCAAAGGACGGCATCTCTGAGAGTGCAGCACTCCCTTAGCATTGCAATGATGTGTAAGTCTAGTGTATATACTTGAATACCAGGAGTGAGATTTGAGCCCACAACCTTCTTGATTCAAAGGCAAGAAGGCTGTCATCTGAGCCAAGCTGCAACTTATAATGCAAGTAAGGTGCTTGGTCCGTCCATAAGCTGGGAACCAGCTCAAGAGATGGGTTGTGCAGAACTCTCTGGAGAGGGGCAGCAGAACCATCGAGACACGAGGGGCGAATTTAACCCTTTCCACTCTGAGGAAGCAGGGCAGGTAGGTAGTGAAACTGGCCAGAGTTACTCAACTGCCCAGGAGCCGCCTGGATCCCAGTGTACGTGATACAAGGACACCCACCCACAGCTGCCGTTGTCCGTCTTTATACATGCATGTTGGATTCCAATGACCTCATTGGGACCCAGCTGCAATTTTAACTCAAGCCTGAACGGGGAAGCCAGGGCGACCCGGGACAGGGTGAGGATCAGCCCCTGAAGAGACCGAAAAAGAGAAGTGTTTTACTTTTATTTGCAGGGCCAGGAGGGGGGCAAGTGCTTGCCAGTGAGCGGCCATAGGCTGCATGGTTTCCTGGAGACAGCTGCTTCAACAACAACATCTTGCAACATACTAAAACGTCCCAAACCGCTTCACAGGAGCCTTATCAGTTAAAATTTGACACCGAGCCACATAAGGAGATATTAGGACAGGTGACCAAAAGCTTGGTCAAAAAGATAGGTTTTATGGAACGTTTTAAATGAGGAGAGAGAGGTGGAGAGGTTTAGGAAAGGAACTCCAGAGCTTAGGGCCCAGGCAGCTGAAGGAACGGCAACGGTAGAGTGAAGGAAATTGGGGTTGCATAAGAGGTCAGAATTGGAGAAGCGCAGAGATCTCGAAGAGTTGTCCGGCTGGAGGAGGTTACAGAGATAGGGAGGGGTGAGGCCATGGAGGGATTTAAAAACAAGGATGAGAATTTTAAAATTGAGGTGTTGCCGGACCGTGAGCCAATGTAGGTCAGCGAGCACAGGGATGATGGGTGAACAGGACTTGGTGCGAGCTGGGACACGGGCCAGCGAGCACAGGGATGATGGGTGAACAGGACTTGGTGCGAGCTAGGACACGGGTCAGCGAGCACAGAGGTGATGGGGGAACAGGACTTGGTGCGAGCTAGGACATGGGCAACAGAGTTTGGACGAGCTCAAGTTTACTGAAGTTGAAAGAAGGGAGACCGGCCAGGAATACATTGGAATAGTCAAGTCTAGAGTTAACAAAGGCACGGATGAGGGTTTCAGCAGCAAATGAGCTGAGGCAGGGTGGAGACGGGCAATGTTACAGAGGTGGAAGTAGGCAGTCTTAGTGATGGAGAGGATATGGAGCCGGAATCTCAACCCAGGGTCTAATAGGGCGCCAAGGTCTGGTTCAACCTCCGACAGCGGTCAGGGAGAGGGATGACGGTGGTAGCTAGGGAAAGGAGTTTGTGGCAGGGGCTGAATACAATGGCTTTAGTCTTTCCAATATTTAGTTGGAGGAAATTCCGGCTCATCCAACACTGAATGCCGGACAAGCAGTGTGACAATCCGAGGCAGTGGAGGAGCTGAGAGAGGTGGTGGCGAGGTAGAGCTGGGTGTTGTCAGTGTACATGTGGAACCTCACGTTGTGTTCCGAGTGGACCAGTGACATTTTAATGAAACCCGGGAGTTAAAATACTTCCAGCCTGATTGTTGCAGTATCGGACGAGTTCCCAACTCGCCTCATTACCCACCCAATTGGAACCTGCCTCAAGTTAAAACTGGGAGATGGAGTGCTCAGCGAGATGGCACTGATGACCAATGTCAACATTTGACTATAGGTGCAATGTATGCACCTGCGACCATGCTCACAGGCCTGTGGTGCTGTTGCACTGTGAGTGGCTTAGCCAGTCATGTGATGTTCACAAGACACAATAAAACCCCAGTTAATTGAGTTCAGGTTCTCCAGTTGTGAGCCTGGTGGATGAACTGGTAGTGTTGAGTTTGATTGTTAATCCTCTGCTAATAAACCCGCTAGTTATTCACAGCAAATGTATGGCTATGAATTCTTAAACAAAGAGCCCATGAAGCAAATACACTACAATAGGTTAGTTAGCTATTTGAGGGAAAGGGGCACAAAGGGATATGGGAACAGGGAGGGTACCGCGGATTAGGATTACTGCTCATGCCAGCGCAGACTTTATGGGCCCGACCGGACTGTTTCTGTGCTGTAATATCTATGTAGCTCTGTGCAATCTTCCAATCGCTGGCCTGACCAAATTGTTCCACAGTAATTGGGCCAGGTCTGGGGTGAGCAATGAAAGTTGGTGTGAAAGATCTGCCTGGACACCAAAATGTAGATGCTCAGTTTGATTGTCCGCGATTGGATACAGCTGTGGAATCTGCCTCCCAGTATAAATGGGGTGTAGGCGGTCCCGGGCCGGACAATCCACGATAACATCCATCTGGTCCGGGACCTCATCCATTGTTCCCAGGAGGCTGGTCTGTCGGTCGCCTTCCAATCCCTCGACCAAGAGAAGGCGTTCGACAGGGTGGATCACGACTATCTGCTCGGAACTCTGCGCGCTTTCGGGTTCGGGACGCATTTCGTCGCCCGGATCCGACTTTTGTACGCCGCCGCGGAGTGTCTGATTAAGGTTAATGGGTCCTTGACGGCGCCCCTTCGCTTTAGGTGAGGGGTGCGCCAGGGATGCCCCATGTCCGGCCAGTTATACGCCGTTTGCGTGGAGCCTTTCCTGCGCCTCTTGCGGACGAGGTTGACGGGACTGGCTCTGCAAGGGCCGGGCGTGGAGGTCGTCCTCTCGGCTTACGCCGATGACGTGCTCCTCGCGGTAGAGGATCCCGCTGACCTGCGGAGGATGCGTGAGTGCCAGGAGATTTACTCGACCGCGTCCTCCGCCAGGATCAACTGGGAGAAATGTTCCGGACTCCTGGTGGGTCAGTGGCGGGTGGACTCCCTGCCGGAGGAGCTCAGGCCTTTTGCCTGGAGCACGACCCATCTCCTCTATCTGGGAGTCTACCTTAGCCCCGACGAGGGAGCCTGGCCGGCGAACTGGCAGGAGCTGGAGGCCAAGGTCGCCGCTCGCCTAGGGCGCTGGACAGGACTGCTCCGAGTGCTGTCCTACAGGGGTCGAGCGCTAGTCATAAACCAGCTGGTGGCCGCAATGCTGTGGTACCGGCTGGTCACTTTGACCCCTCCCCCTGCGTTTGTCGCCAAGATACAGAAGAAGCTGGTGGACTTCTTCTGGAACAACAGGAAGCACTGGGTCTCTGCTGCGGTCTTGAGTCTCCCGCTTGAGGAGGGCGGTCAGTCGTTGGTGTGCGTCAGCGCCCAGCTCGCGACTTTCCGTCTTCAGACCCTGCAGAGATACCTTTACGTCGAGCCCCCTCCTAGGTGGTGTGCTCTGGCGAGGTATTTCTTCCGCCAGCAGCGCGACCTCAATTATGACACGCAGCTCCTGTTTGTGAACTTGGGGGGTGCCAGGACCGCTCTCCGGGAGCTGCCTGTCTTTTACAGGGAACTCATCAGGGTCTGGAACAAAGTCTCCACCAAGCGCAGCTCTCCGCCGGCTGGAGTGGCGGCCGTCCTGCAGGAACCGCTGCTCGGGAATCCGTACCTCCACGGCCGAGGTTTTATGTGGCGGTCGGAAGAGAGGGCTGTGGCTGGTGAGGTGACCAGGGTCAGGGACCTGCTCGATGGCGGAGGAGCGGGCTGGATGGCGCCAGACACGCTGGCGCGGCGCCTAAATTCTGCCAACATCCGCCACGCGGCCGATGCCATCGAGTCGCTAAAAACAGCTCTGGGCCCCGACTCCGTTAGGCGCATCGAGGAGGCTCAAGCACGTGGGGAGATCCCGTCCGAACTGACCCCCGTCCGGACGGAATTCCTCATCGGCGCCAAACCCCGGAACCTCCCTCGGGGGCCGGCGCCTCACAACTTGAGCCGCCTCGGGGAAATCCCCTCCGTGCCTTTCAGTTCCGCGCGGAGGGGTTTCCTGTACGGGCTGCTCCTGCACACCCTCAACTTTGCCATCCTCGCCGGCCGTCCAGACACGCCATGGCGTACCATCTTGCCGTCCGGAGGAGGCGAGGGTCCCCGATGGAGGGCACTCTACGCAGGGGTCCTCCCACTATTCATCGGGGACTTGGCCTGGAGGGTGGTGCACGGAGCAGTGCCGTGCAACAAATCTTTAAGCCGGTTCACGGACTCCCAGGCCGCCTGCAATTTCTGCGGTCTGGAGGAGTCCGTGTTCCATGTTTTTATTGAGTACACAAGGTTGCAGCCCCTGTTCCATTATTTGAAGGGGCTGCTCCTGAAATTCTGGCTGCACTTCAGTCCCACTCTCCTGATCTTTGGGCACCCTGTGCGGAGGGGAGCGGGTAGGTCCGAGGGCCTCCTCGTAGGACTGCTCCTGGGCACGGCCAAGGGTGCCATCAGCCGGTCCAGGCAGCGGGCGGTCGAGGGGGTCGTTCAACCTGACTGCCTGCCTCTCTTCCGCTCTTACATCCGGTCCAGGGTGTCCTTGGAGATGGAGCACGCGGTGTCCACCGGTACGCTCGCGGCCTTCCGCGAGAGGTGGGCACCGGAGGGACTGGAGTGCATCATCACGCCCGGCAACCAAATTTTAATTTGATTTTACGTTTTTAAGTTTAATTTGTTTTAATTGCCAGTGCTTTTAGTGTCCCCCTTCCCTTTTATAGGGGGCACTGGGGAAAATTGTGATTTTAGTGCCCAAAAAAAAAAACCAAAAAAAGAAAAACACAAAAAAAAAAAGGGGGGAAAAAAAAAAGGGCCTTAAGTCTGGAGTGTCACACAGGTCGGGTGGCACCGTTTAATGTTTTTTTGTTTTGCAGATGAATTCCAAAAAGAGTTAAATGGGGTGTAGGGCTGGGAGGCCCAGAGTATTACAGAACCAGAGGTACATGGGCCATTCTGTAAGGGTGTCGCTTCGATTCAGATTTACAAGCACTGATCTGGGTTTAAAATCCTGGTGCAGGGCTATTTGTACCAAAGTGATATAACCGTTCATTA
Organism: Pristiophorus japonicus; assembly: GCF_044704955.1. NCBI lineage: Eukaryota > Metazoa > Chordata > Chondrichthyes > Pristiophoridae > Pristiophorus > Pristiophorus japonicus. Next base: position 178,365,825 of record NC_091987.1, on the reverse strand, counting down.
TAGGAGCTAAGCTCAAACTAAATCTACAAATGAAACAAACAAAAGAGTGTGATTTGTCAAGGTGGCATGGTTCACACAGTGTGTTGTTAACCGGGGCATTAGAACTCTCCAGACTCTGTCACTCTCACAATTGAAGTATAAAATCTCATAATTTTGGCAAAGGTTGATAAGCTGCAGGGATGTGAGAGATGGGAGGAATGGGGGAGACTGGGATGGGGGAACCAGGGGACAGGGGATCAGGGACGGAAGGGGGCTGAAGAAGCCTTGGTGAGTTGCTGCAGTGCATCTTGTAGATGGTACACACTGCAGCCACGGTGCGCTGGTGATGGAGGGAGTGAATGTTTAAGGTGGTGGATGGGGTGCTGATCAAGCGGCTGCTTTGTCCTGGATGGTGTCGAACTTCTTGAGTGTTGTTGGAGCTACACTCATCCAGGCAAGTGGAGAGTATTCCATTGCACTCCTGACTTGTGCCTTGCAGATGGTGGAAAGGCTTTGGGGAGTCAGGAGGTGAGACACGCGCCGCAGAATACCCAGCCTCTGACCTACTTATAACCACAATATTCATGTGGCTGGTCCAGTTAAGTTTCTGGTCAATGGTGACCCCCAGGATGTTGAAGGTGAGGGATTCAATAATGGTAATGCCATTGAGTGTCAAGAGAAGGTGGTTAGACATTTTTTTTAGCGATGGTGAATGTTACTTACCACTTATAGGCCCAAGCCTGAATGTTGTCCAGGTCTTGCTGCATGTGGGCATGGACTGCTTCATTATCTGAGGAGTTGTGAATGGCACTGAACACTGTGCAATCATTAGTGAACATCCCCACTTCTGACCTTGTGATGGAAGGAAGGTCATTGATGAAGCAGCTGAAGATGGTTGGTCCTAGGACACTGCTTTGAGGAACTCCTGCAGCGATGTCCTGGGGTTGGGATGATTGGGCTCTAGCAACTACAACCATCTTCCTTTGTGCAAGTGATGACTCCAGCTAGTCAGCACCTGGCCTATCTGGGCCCTGGTCTTTATCTAAGCTGTCCCATCTGACTCCGGAGTTATGTGGGACTCCATCAGTATGACTGAGGAAACTCGGCCCACAACCCAGATTTTACATGATTACCTTTGAGGGTCAGTGAAAACCTTACTTCAGGAGATTAAATAAGTAGAGTCCATGATAGGACAAATTGCATATGGCCTGTAGAAGACAAAATCTAAAGCAGTGCAGTGGCTTATATTCCTTGGCAGTTCGGGGATTTGAATTCAATAAAAATGTCCATGAAGCTCTCGAATTGTTGTAAAAATCCCAATTGGTTCAGAGGGAAGGTAGCTTGCTGTCCTTACCCGGTCTGGCCTATATGTGACTCCAGTCCTACAATAACGTGATTCACTCTTTACTGCTCTCTGACGTGGTCTAGTAATTCACTCAGTTGTAGCAGTACCCCCTCAGGGCAACTAGGGATGGCCAATGAATGCCGACCTTGCCAACGATACCCACATCCTGAGAATGAACTAAAAGAAGTTTCCATGACTTTAATTTACATTATTCTTTCAGCCCTATCTGTTTCGGGCGGGAGCGCTGACCCTTAAATCGAGGTCACCCAAAAAATAAAATCGTAAGTGGCCATTCAGCAATGTGTCGTTCTTGGCTCCACGATCAGCCCGTTTATGGGCAGCACCGAGAACAAACACTGCTCTGATGGCATTAGGGGTGGAACAAAATCATGCTTCCACTGGGGTCAGTCAGAGGTGACTGTGAACCACACACTTGCCGTTTTTTACAGCTCCCCTTGTGTGCCATAGTGGCTGGTTTGTCCAGAATGTAAAACTCAACCATTTTAAGAGTCAAACCTGTCTGATTGGAAGCACTCCAGGCAAACTCCCCATCCGGGCAAATTTCCTATAGCTGAAGTATCTATTGAGGAGAGTGGCTGGGAGCCTTGTTGATAAGATCAGAGATTAGAGAACACTTCCTGAGATATGGTCCTCGCCCAGTGTGAAGCTCACCACCCCCTCCACACACACACAGGTCAGGGAAGCTGGATTTCCTTCATTTCCTTCACATTTTCCTTGGTGACCTGGTTCAACACTGGAGTGTTTTCAAACAGATCAAGACAGCAGAATTGTACAGTCGTCCCCCTCACCAGGGCCGTATAATTCCACTGGGACAAGCCTACGGGCTCAATTTTCACCAATTATCTGCACTGGTTTTTTTGAGTAAATTAAAATTTCCAAGTTTCCCCAAAGTTCCTGCGCCAGCGTAATTCAGTTAGTTACGATTTTTTTAGGTTACGATTTATTTTGCGTCATAGGGGCGTAACTCGAAGCCTGCGCCAGTTTTTCACATTTAAGCAAGTTTGGCCAACTTACAGTGTTCCTAGGACGGCATATATGACGACTCCCAAAACACCTTCTGGACACTTAAAAAAAAACGAGCGCACACCAAAAAATCGGCGCAGAAAGATACCATTGTTTTTAGGCGAAGTTTTGGAGAGAGTCAAGAAAGCGAAGAATAGGCATCATAAATCTTCATTGTTTCAAAGTCAAAAGGGAGAAAATGGAAGTCTAATGCAATTGTTTAATTTTTGATTTTTTTCAAAATGCCACGCCACCACTGAACGTCCCCTCACCGGGCTCGAGGGTCAGAGCGTCGGCCGGCAGAATCTCTCCCTCGCTCGGACAGGGGCGGGGGGTGGGGGAGGGGAAGGAGGGGGTGGTTGAAAACCAAACTGAACTGCCAGCCATTTATATAAGGGATGAGAACCCTTAGGCTATACAGCAGCTTCAAAATAAGCCCGGAAGCGGGGGGAGGGGGACGGGGAGATGAGCCCCTGTGTCCGGGCGAGGGAGTAATTCTGTCGGCCGGCGCTCCGACTCTCGAGCCCAGTGAGGAGACACTCGGTCGGTAGTGGGGTGGTACTTTGAAAAACATAAAAAATTAAAGAATTGCATTAGACTTGGTTACCCCAAATGTCTTTATTGAATGCCTAGCTTCCCGTTCTAAGCAAGCCTATTGCACAAGCCTATTGTGTTCCATACTAGGGCGTCGACCTTGGGGAGAGAGAGAGGAAAGAAGCTTCTGTCCGGGTCATGCATAGGGGCATCATGAGCCAAGTGGTGAGGCCGTACCCTTTGTCTCCCAGTAGCCATCTCTGCCCTTCTGGCTGCTGCTGAAACATGCCCAATATAGCATTCTCGCTTAGGATGAATGCATCATGGGAGCTCCCAGGGTATCTTGCATCAACTTCCATGATGTGATGCATGTCATCGTAGACAAGCTGCACATTCACGGAGTGGAAGCCTTTCTGTTCCTATACATCACGGAATCCTCCAAAGGTGCTCACAAAGCGATGTGGGTACAATCAATGCAGCCCTGTACCTTTGGGAAGCCAGCAATCCTGGAGAAGCCCACAGCCCCGTCACGCATTGCCTGGGCAGTCATGAGGAACTTTATGTAGTCAGTCCTCTGGGCATATAGTGCAGCAATTACCTGCGAAATGCAGATATGTGTTGCGTGTTGAGAAATGGCGCACACATCCCCAGTTGTGGTCTGGAATGATCCAGATGCATAGAATGAAAGTGCAGCTGTAACCTTCACTTCAAGTGACAAAGCAGTCCTCCTGATGCTTCTAGGTTACAGGTCTGCTTTTATTAACTCACAGATTTCGGTTACAACTTCTTTGTGGAAAGGTAGCCTTCTCACACAGTCTGCATCACTCAGGTGCCGGTCTCGATATACCCGAGAGGTCTCCTGCCCATCATCCTACATGCTCTGAGGTTCCTCAGGTGATGATGCCTAATCAATCTTCTCCTCTGCAGCACCATCATGCAGAAGGCTTGCAGGAGGTATGGCATTGTCAATATTGCCCCTATAATTTAATTGTACCTTTGTGAGAAGCTCAAAACAGCAAGACAAAACAGCATAATAGAGAGGATCATTGGCAAGTTGAAGCAGCGTTTCCAATGCCTGGACCATTCCAGAGGCTATTTGCTATACTCCCCTGAGATTGTTGGCCAGTTCACTGTTGTGTGCTGCATGTTGCATAACTTAGCCATCATGAGGCAGCAGCAGCTGGTAGTAGAAGACCCACCTGAAGTGAGAGTGACTGATGATGATGAGGAAGATACAGATGACGATGAGGATGAGGTAGCCATGCAAGTACCTGAACCCGGAGCACACCGATGGAGGAGGACGGGCCATCGTGCCCCTTTAACGATTGCTCGAGCCTTGCGCCAGCAGCTCATCCGTGAACGCTTTGCTGCCTGAAGGCTCAGCGACAACTATTCCACATGGACCATGTTTACTGTTTGGACCTGTTCCGTAATGTTGTGTTGTGTTAATGGAACAAATGATGGAAATGATTCTTCTTTAGTTCAAAGAGTTGTGTTAATAATGGAACAAATAATGTAAATGATTCAGTCGGAATTTAAAATATATTTTACTCAAAAGTTTAACACTTGTTTGTACTTAACTTAATTTAATAAAAATATTCTTGTATTAAACTTTAACGTTTTCAGTTAAGATCACTTACAAACTTTTAAATTTGTAAATTTACATAACTTATAAAATTTTTTAATTTGAGAACAGTTACAACAGTAACAACAATAATAATAACAACAACAACAACAGCAGCAGCAAAGAAAGGCTGCACCCATCTCTCCCCCACCTTATTCTAAGACCGCCCGCTGTGCTTGGTCTTGTTGGCTCCACCCCTGCCCGCAGGCAGTGGCACAGCGTTTCTCGGGTTGGTACCAAGCTTATTATTTTGAGCATCTTGGGTAATGCGCACTTCTTGAGGGGGGGTGGTGGATGCGCGGCAATGTGGAGGGTCTGGCTTGGGCCTCTTCAGAGGCTGGTTTGAGGATTGGAGTGGGAATGGCCGTTGATTCCATCAATGGGCGTGAGGTCTGGCGTGTTCCCTTATTGCAGCAGCTAACTCAGACATTCCCTCCCTCATGTGCCCCGACAGCATCTCAACTACCTGCGACAATCCCTCCCTCATTTTCACCGACAGTGTATCAGCTGCCTGTGATATTCCCTCCCTCATGTTCCCAGACGGTGATCCCATTTCTCGCGAGAGTGTTGTTACTTCTCCCGACAGTCCCAATACCTCATCACCCACCCCCTGGATGGTGTCCAGGAGTGATCGCGTAAGGTCAATGCTCTCCGCAGTCATTGCCATCATCTGAACCACATCTGTTACATCCTGCACCTCAGGAGAGCGCTGTCAAGCTCTCCTTCCACAGCTCCTGGGTATGCCTCGCTGCATCCCACTGGGACCCACAGCCTTGGACGGTGGGGTCCTGGGTGTGCCTCGCTGCATCCCACTGGAATCACCAACCTCGGACTGTGAGAAACCATGGAATATCCCACCAACACTTGTACCACTCAGGAAAAAGACTGGCACCTCAATGGGCGGCACTTGCACCTCCTCCAGAGTGAGTACAACAGTGAGGGCTTCATCCTCCCCTGCCCCTCCTTCTTCCCCTCCCCCTCACCCCCATGCTCTTGGTCTGGAAGGTGGGATTGAAAGATGTTCTCCCCTTCAGGCTCGTCTACGTCTGAATCTTCTTCTGCATTGGCTTCAGTCTCGTCAGGGTTGGCCTCAAGCGCTGCAAAATATAACAGAACAGACAAATGGTTAGAAGCAGAGGAGGAGCCAGAGTGGGGCATGAGTAGGCTCACACAGCGCAGGCAGCAGGCTGATTTGAAGGACCACGATGAATGATAGCACATTGAATCAACCGAAGCGTAGCTGACGGAGACATCCCCATGAACCAAAGCATGGCTAGCCCGCGCAGTACTTAACTGTTAGCAAAGCCAGACTGTGGAATTTGCAGGATTTGCCCTCTCCCTCGAGTGTGGGCCCAGCTTGTGCAGTGGTGGTTGCTTTTCTCCAGGCAGGGCCCATCAAAGCAGCGACCCTCTCTTCCAAGGGCGTCAGTGGCTGCAGATTTGCCGGTCCTCCTCCTGTTCGAGTTCTTTCCCTTTTGTTGTGTGACACCTTCCTCTGCAAAGATTTTAGAGATGGTGTCTTTCTGCTGGGCGGGACATACAGATGGTCACATTTACAATTGCAATTCCAGTGAATAAATGAAAATATTACTTACACTAACTGCTTGACCAAGGTCCTGCAATTTCTTTTGCACAGTAATCTTCTGCAAGTTGGTTCCAGCGTTTCTTCATTTCTTTTGGTGAAATTTTTATGTGGCCTCTGCTGGGTGTCCAGCTCATGCCACCTGGTATCAATTACAATAACCAGTGCTTCCACTTCCCCTTGTGAGAAATTCTTGGTCCTTGAGCCGCGTTGCATCTTGTATTGCAGCTCCAATTTTTTCCACTGAGAATTTAAGTTCTCACACACAACTGGCTCTTTAAAAATGGCTGAATGCAGACTGGGAGCTGTGTTGGGCATACGTCAAAAACATAATTTTTTAAAATGCACATGCGCCGAAGGGGGGGGGCGGGGGGCATCCTTTTTTTGGCGAAGACCTTAGGCTGCACCCCCCAGACAGGTTGCGTGGCACCAATTTCAAAAATTAGATTGGGTAAACTTTCAAGTTTTTTTTTGGAGTAGTCGGGGCCAAAAAAAACGCGCGTAACTCTTGAAATATGCAAAAAAACGGCTTTGGGGGAAAACTGATCCTAAAGTGTCAGTGACCTGTGCATACTGACAACAAGGTTATTATACAGATATTATACTAATGCAGAGATCACGGTGTCAGAATTGGTTAGATAGGATGTTGAAGCAAAGGGAAATAAAGGGATATGTGAACAGGATTACTGCTCCTGTGGAAGGTAAAAAAGAAAATAAAGAAAGACTTGCATTTATATAGCGGCTTACTCGACCAGCGGACGTCCCAAAGTGTTTTACAGCCAATGAAGCACGTTTTGAAGGTAGTCACTGTTTTAATGTAGGAAATGTGGCAACCAATCTGTGTACAGCAAGCTCCCACAAACAGCAATGTAATAATTATTGTGTTCCTAACACAGATAAGACTGCACACAGGGAGGTTAAAGTAACAGTGACCTCAGTCTTTATTAAGACACTCCAGAGTGAGGAACAGGCCTTAGGGGCCGGCTTATATACAGTGCTCCCAAGGGATGCTGGGATCCTTTGGGACTTCAGGGGATGCGCTCCCTGCAGGCGGAACATGGGAGTGCATGCTTTACAGATACACAACATCACTCCCCCGCAAAGTCAAAGTGAAAATTATTGACAAGGTGAGGCAGTCGGGAGCCTTTCTTTCCCTGGTGGACTGCCTCGGTACAAATGCCTGTTCTGGTGTGTTGGCTGTGCCCTCACTGGGCTGGCAAGTTGTTGGCCCTGCAAGGCTGCTGGGTGAGCCTGGCCTTGTTGGGTTGTTGGGCATGATGGGTTAGATTTCCTGGTCCAGGGTGGTGTCGTTGATCCTTTGGGTGCGTGTTGTGGGCTCGAAAAAGGTGGTGTCTGCTGTGGGTTGTTCAGGGCAGTCTGTGAACCGCAGCCTCGTTTGGTCCAGGTGCTTTCTGCAAATTAATCAATTGTCTAGTTTGACTACAAACACCCTATTCCCTTCTTTAGCTATCACCGTGCCCGCGATCCACTTGGGACCATGTCCATAGTTTAGCACATACACAGGGTCAGTCAGATCACTTTCCCGTGACACGACCATCGTTTACATTTTGTTGCTGCTGCCTGCTCTCTACCTGATCATGCAGGTTGGGGTGAACCAGCAAGAGTCTGGTTTTAAGTGTCCTCTTCATGAGTAGCTCAGCCGGGGGCACCCCTGTGAGCGAGTGGGGTCTCGTGCGGTAGCTGAGCAGTACTCGGGACAGGCGGGTTTGGAGTGAGCCTTCTGTGACTCGTTTGAGGCTCTGTTTGATTGTTTGTACTGCCCGCTCTGCCTGCCCATCGGAGGTGGCATGTTTGATCCCATTGCGGGTCATGAATTCTTTAAATTCGGCACTGGTGAAACATGGCCCGTTGTCACTGACCAGTATGCCAGGCAGGCCGTGGGTGGCAAACATGGCCCTCAGGCTTTTAATGGTGGCGGTGGCGGTGCTTCCCGACATTATTTCACATTCAATCCATTTTGAAAAAGCATCCACCACCACCAGGAACATTTTACCGAGAAACGGGCCCGCATAGTCGATATGAATCCTCGACTATGGTCTGGAGGGCCAGGACCACAAACTTAGTGGCGCCTCTCTGAGCGCGTTGCTCAACTGAGCACACACGCGACATTGCAGTACACAGGACTCTAGGTCATAGTCGATACTGGGCCACCACATGTGGGATCTGGCTATCGCTTTCATCATTACTATGCCCGGGTGTGTGCTGTAGAGATCCAAGATGAACGTCTCCCTGCCCTTTTTGGGTAGCACTACGCGGTTACCCCACAACAGGCAGTCTGCCTGAATGAACAGCTCGTCCTTTCGCTGCTGGAACGCTTGATTAGCTCTTGCATTTCAACGGGGATGCTGGCCCAGCTCCCATGCCGTACACAGTTTTTTTTACTAGGGACAGCAGAGGATCTTGGCTGGCCCAAGACCTAATCTGGCGGGCCGTGACAGGTAATTTATCATTTTCAAATGCTTCCATGACCATCAACAAGTCTGCGGGCTGCGCCACCATCAACAAGTTTGCAGGCTGCGCCATTTCCACCCACATGGTGGGCAATGGTAGCCAACTGAGAGCATCCGCACAGTTCTCGGTGCCTGGCCTGTGGCGGATGGTATAGTTATACGCTGATAGCGCGAGTGCCCACCTTTGTATGCGGGCTGAGGCATTAGTATTTATCCCTTTGTTTTCAGCGAACAGGGATATGAGGGACTTGTGATCGGTTTCCAGCTCAAATTTGAGGCCAAACAGGTAGTGATGCATTTTCTTTATCCCGAACACACACGCTAGTGCCTCTTTCTCAATCATGCTGTCGGCCCTCTCGGCCTTAGACAAGTTCCTAGAAGCATAGGTGACAGGTTGCAACTTCTCCGCAATGTTACCTTGTTGTAATACACTCCCGACTCCGTGTGACGACGCATCACATGCTAGCACAAATTTTTTTACGCGGGTTATATAACACAGGCAGCTTGTTGGAGCATAAAATGTTTCTGCCTTTCTCAAAAGCAATTAATTGTTTTTTTTCCCATACCCAGTTCTCACCTTTACGCAATAACACATGTAGGGGATCTAAGAGGGTGCTTAACCCTGGTAGGAAGCTACCAAAATAATTGAGGGGTCCCAGGAACGACCGCAGCTCCGTGACGTTCTGTGGCCTGGGCGCGTTCCTGATAGCCTCTGTCTTGGCATCTGTGGGCCGAATGCCGTCCGCCGCGATCTTTCTCCCCAAAAACTCCACTTCTGTTGCCATGAAGACGCATTTCGACCTCTTCAGCAGCAGCCCGACGTGATCCAGTCACTGGAGGACCTCCTCCAGATTTTGTAGGTGCTCGACGGTGTCCCGACCCGTGACCAATGTGTCGTTTTGAAAAACCACCGTGCGTGGTACCGACTTGAGTCGGCTCTCCATGTTTCTCTGGAAGCTCGCTGCAGCCGACCGAATTCCAAATGGGCATCTGTTGTAAATGTACAGTCCCTTGTGCGTGTTGATGCAGGTGAAGCCCTTCGAAGACTCCTCCAGCTCCTACGTCATGTAGAACGAAGTCAGGTGAACGTCTTGCCTCCTGCCAGCGTCGCAAATAGGTCGTCTGCATTAGGTAGCGGGTATTGGTCCTGTAGCGAGAAACGATTAATAGTTACTTTATAATTGCTGTAAATCCTGACCGTGCCATCACTTTTGATTACTGGAACAATCGGGCTGGCCCACTCGCTGAATTCCACTGGGGAGATGATACCCTCGCGTTGCAGCCTGTCCAGCTAGATTTCCACTCTCTCCCTCATCATGTGAGGTACCGCTCGCGCTTTGTGGTGAATGGGTCGTGCCTCTGGGACCAAGTGGATCCACACCTTTGCCCCGGAAAAGTTTCCAATGCCTGGCTCAAAAAGGGAAGAAAATTTGTTAAGAACCTGGGTAAATGAGGCCTCATCGACATGTGATAACGTTCGGATGTCATAGCAGTTCCAGCGGATTTTGCCCAGCCAGCTCCTTCCAAGCATGTGGGGCCATCGCCAGGACAATCCAGAGTGGCAGTTCGTGCACCGTGCCCTCGTAGGTGACCTTGACCATGATGCTGCCCACGACAGTGATAAGCTCTTTGGTGTACGTTCTCAGTTTCGTGTGGATGGGGCTCAGGGCCGGTCTGAGTGCCTTGTTGCACCCAATCTCTCAAACATCTTTTTACTCATGATAGATTGGCTAGCGCCAGTGTCCAGTTCCATGGCTATGGGTAAGCCATTCAATTTTACATTTAGCATTATAGGTGGACATTTCGTCGAAAATGTGTGCACCCCGTGTACTTCAGCATCTGCCTCCTCTCTCTGAGGCTCGAAATTGCTTTGATCCACCATGGACTGATCTTCCTCTGCCATGTGGTGGTTAGCAGGTTTTGCAGAGCTTGCAGCTCGACTGCAAGCTCGTTGGAAGTGCCCCATTGTTCCACAGCTCTTGCAAACATACCCTTTGAAGCGGCATGAATAGGCTGAATGGAAGCCTCCACAGCACCAACAAGGTGTGAATTGCCTTGCATTCATCCTTTGTTGTGGACTCTGAGTTATCTGGGTCACCTGAGGCCTGCTGGCAGTTGCAGACTTGTGATTTCTGCCCGGTACATTTATGCTCGCAAACACAGTTCCAGTTAATTGATGAACATTGCTAGCACTTGTGTGCTGAGAGATTTGTTTGGTGTTATCACTGGTGGACATAAACGCCTGTGCAAGTGCAATGGCCTTGCTGAGAGTCGGTGTCTCTACAGTCAAAAGTTTTCATAGGATGGTCTCGTGGCCAATGCCCAGTACAAAAAAGTATCTGAGCATTTGCTCCAGGTAGCCATCAAACTCACATTTTCCTGCAAGTCGCCTCAGCTTGGCGACGTAGCTCGCCACTTCCTGACTTTCAGATTGCTGGCACGTGTAGAACCGATACCTCGCCATCAGCACGCTCTCCCTCGGGTTAAGATGCTCCCGAACCAGTGTACACAGCTCCTCATATGACTTATCTGTGGGTTTCGCCGGAGTCAGAAGGTTCTTCATGAGGCTGTAGGTCGGTGTCCCGCAGACTGTGAGGAGGACCACTCTCCTTTTTGCAGTTCTTCCTTCTCCGTCCAGCTCGTTGGCTACAAAGTACTGGTCTAGCCGTTCGACATAGGCTTCCCAGTCCTCACCCTCCGAGAACTTCTCCAGGATGCCCACAGTTTGCTGCATCTTTGCGTTGGATTCGTATACTCATCGCCAGTTATTATGTTCCTAATACAGGTAAGACTGCACACAGGAAGGTTAAAGTAACAGTGACCTCAGTCTTTATTAAGACACTCCAGAGTGAGGAACACGCCTTCAGGGCCGGCTTATATAGAGTGCTCCCAAGGGATGCTGAGATCCCTTGGGACTTTGGGGGATGCGCTCCCTGGTGGCGGAACATGGGAGTGCATGCTTTACAGATACACCAAAATAATGACCAGCTAATAATCTGTCTTAGTGATGTTGATTGAGGGATAAATATAGCAAGCGAGCACCAGGTGGGCAGAGGAAATGGTTCAAGGACACCCTCAAAGCCTCCTTAATAAAGTGCAACATGCCCACCGACACCTGGGAGTCCCTGGTCCAAAACCACCCTAAGTGGAGGAATAGCATCCGGGAGGGCGCTGAACACCTCGAGTCTCATCGCCGAGAGCATGCAGAAATCAAGCGCAGGCAGCGGAAGGAGCGTGCGGCAAACCAAACTCCCCACCCACCCTTTCCTTCAACCACTGTCTGACCCCTGTGACAGAGACTGTAATTCCCGTATTGGACTGTACAGTCACCTGAGAACTCACTTTTAGAGTGGAAGCAAGTCTTCCTCGATTTTGAGGGACTGCCTATGATGATGATGAAATATTGGCTAAAACATCAGGGATAACTCCCCTGCTCTTCTTCGAAATAGTGCCATGGGATCTTTTACGTCCACCTGAGAGGGCAGACGAGGCCTCGGTTTAACATCTCTTCTGAAAGTCGACATCTCTGACAGTGCAGCTCTCCCTCAGCACTGCACTGGAGTGTCAGCCTGGATTTTTGTGCTCAAGTCCCTGGAGCGGGACTTGAACCTACAACCTTGTGACTCAGAGACAATAGTGCTACCCACTGAGGCACGGCTGATACAGACTGGATGGGCCGAATGGCCTGCCTCCATGCTGTAAATATTTTACTACTAACCCTCGTCCCGCCAGTGGTAGCACTTGAAGCAACAACAACAACAACTTGTATTTATATAGCGCCTTTAATATCGTGAAACGTCTCTTGGCGCTTCATAAGAATATTATGAGTTAAAAAATATAATTCCCGTACAATAAATGTGACACAGAGTGGATCAGCAACCTGCGTCCTCATTGTACTAAAGTCACGCCCCTGTCACTGACTCCTGCTTTGATCCCTTTGCAGGATCTGAAAAATCTGTTTCTCCTCATTTCCCCCCAGTCTTTCCTTCCTCCCACAATCTATCGGATTTTAAAATGCCAACGTGAGCCCTTGATTTTAACCTATTGCTCCCAGTGGGAACAGGGCTGGTTCGGGGTTCAGTTGCCCACTTTACATCCGCCCGATTGATCACTCTTTTGACTTCAACAGGCATCTGTCCTCATCGTGTCGCTGCAGTCTTGTACTGTGGGCCTTGGCTATTCATCGAGAAATGATGGGGTTGAAATTGATCAAAGGCAAGTTCCGCCCATTTACCGTTGAAAAGACCGCCAAAAGACAATACTCTGGGCACAACTTTGGTCAAAAAAGGAGGAAAAAAAGCACCCAGCGGCAAAAATGGACGTTACATGCCGATTCTGGGCGGCAAATGGAATGTTGGAGAAAGTTACACCGAGGCTGGAATAAGGCATCGGGGAATGCACAAAAAAAAAATGTTCAAAAAATAAAAAACAAAAAATCACAAAACCTTCAGAGGACCTTTAACGCAAAATTGCTGCAAAAACAAATCTCACTAACCTTTTCTTACAGGTCTTCATACCGACTGTCCAGATAAGACCTGCTCCCACACGGCGGTCTTTTCTCCAGCGAGGCGGAGGGGAGCTCGGCTGAATCTCAGGCGGGAGCGGAAGGGAGGACCTTTTTTGGCACTGCACGCCAGCGCACAGCAGCGGACGCTCCCCAGCGGTCCTTCCAAATCACCGGCGTGAGGGCCTCACCAATCTCCCACGGTGGGGACAGCGCCGAAAAAAATGGGGAATCCGCCGAGAAAGCTCAGCCACAGCCGGCAGTAGAACCATCAATATCAGCCGCTGAGGAACAGGAGGAGTCCAGTCAGCCCCTCGAATCTGATCCATCATTCAATTAGATCGTGGCTGATCTGTGTCTTAACTCCATCTATCTGTCTTGGTTCCATAACCCTGAATACCCTTACCGAACAAAAAAAAATCTCAGTTTTGAACTGTTCAATTGACCCCCGGCCTCAACAGCTCTTTGAGGGAGAGAAATCGAGATTTCCACCACGCTTTGTGTGAAGAAATGCTTCCTGACATCACCCTTGAACGGCCTGGCTCTAATTTTAAGATTATGCTCTCTTGTTCTGGACTCCTCCACCACAGGAAATACTTTCTCTCTCTCTACTCTCTCAAATCCTTTAATCACCTTAACCACCTCAATTGGATCATCTTTAATCTCCCAGACTCACGGGAATACACACCTAGTCTATGCAACCGGTCCTCAAAATTTAACCATTTTAGTCCCGAGTGAGAAACCTAGCTTTCTAAATTTAATCCCAGAAACCTGGAAGTTAAGGTCCACAGAGCATGTGGACAAACAACGCCTTTGAAATACAATGCAGTGAAACGTTAATGCATTGTAAATAAATGGATTAGCTGCTCTGATGAAATGGTGGGCAGAAGCTGTCATGCAGATGTGTCAAATGTGTGTCTGCCGATATCATCGATGGGTGATAGAGCAATGGGTTATAGATCGATGAATGATAGATCGATGGGTTATAGATCGATGGGTGATAGATGGGTGATAGATCGATGGGTTATAGATCGATGGGTTATAGATCGATGGGTGATAGATCGATGGGTGATAGATCGATGGGTTATAGATCGATGGGTGATAGATCGATGGGTGATAGATCGATGGGTTATAGATCGATGAATGACAGATCGATGGGTTATAGATCGATGGGTTATAGATCGATGGGTTATGGATCGATGGCTTATAGATCGATGGGCTATAGGTCGATGGGTTATAGATCGATGGGTGATAGATGGGTGATAGATCGATGGGTTATAGATCGATGGGTTATAGATCGATGGGTGATAGATCGATGGGTGATAGATCGATGGGTTATAGATCGATGGGTGATAGATCGATGGGTTATAGGTCGATGGGTTATAGATCGATGGATTATAGATCGATGAATGACAGATCGATGGGTTATAGATCGATGGGTTATAGATCGATGGGTTATGGATCGATGGCTTATAGATCGATGGGCTATAGGTCGATGGGTTATAGATCGATGGGTTATAGATCGATGGGTTATGGATCGATGGGTTATAGATTGATGGGTTATGGATCGATGTGTTATAGATCGATGGGTTATGGATCGATGGGTTATAGATCGATGGGTGATAGATCGATGGGTGATAGATCGATGGGCTATAGGTTGATGTGTTATAGATAGATGAGTGACAGATCGATGGGTTATAGATCGATGGGTGATAGATCGATGGGTTATAGATCGATGGGTGATAGATTGAGTGGTTATAGATCTATGGGCTATAGTTCGATGGGTTATAGATTGATGGATGATAGATCGATGAGTTATAGATCGATGGGTTATAGATCGATGGGTAATAGATCGATAGGTTATAGATCGATGGGTTATAGATCGATGGGTTATAGATCGATGGTTTATAGATCGATGGGTGATAGATCGATGGGTTATAGATCGATTAGGGATAGATCGACAGGTGATAGATCGATGGGTTATAGATCGAAGGGTTATAGATCGATGGGTTATAGATCGATGGGTGATAGATCGATGGATGATAGATCGATGGGTTATAGATCGATGGTTTATAGATCGATGGGTGATAGATCGATGGGTTATAAATTGATGGGTGATAGATCGATGGGTTATAGATCGATGGGTTATAGATCGATGGGTGATAGATCGATGGGCTATAAATCAATGGGTTATAGATCGATGGGTTATAGATAGATGGGTTAGAGATCGATGGGTGATAAATCGATGGGTTATAGGTCGATGGGTTATAGATCGATGGGTTATAGATCAATGGGTTATAAACTGATGAGTTATAGATCAATCGGTTATAGATCGATGGGTTACAGATCGATGGGTTATAGATTGATGGGTTATAGATCGATGGGTTATAGATCGATGGGTGATAGATCGATGGGTTATAGATCGATGGGTGATAGATCGATGGGTTATAGATCGATGGGTGATAGATTGATGGGTTATAGATCAATGGGTTATAGATCGATAGGCTATAGATCGATGAGTGATAGATCGATGGGTTATAGATCGATGGGCTATAGATCGATGGGTTATAGATCGATGGGTTATAGATTTATGGGTCATAGATCGATGGGTGATCGATCGATCGGTTATAGATCGATGGGTTATAGATCGATGGTTTATAGATCGATGGGTGATAGATCGATGGTTTATAGATCGATGGGTGATAGATCGATGGGTGATAGAGCGACGGGTTATAGATCAATGGGTTATTGATCGATGGTTTATAGATCGATGGGCGATAGATTGATGGATGATAGATCGATGGGTTATAGATCGATGGGTGATAGATCGATGGTTTATAGATCGATGGGTGATAGATCGATCGTTTATAGATCGATGGGTGATAGACCGATGGTTTATAGATCGATGGGTGATAGATCGATGGGTTACAGATCAATGGGTTATTGATCGATGGTTTATAGATCGATGGGCAATAGATTGATGGGTGATAGATCGATGGGTGATAAATCGATGGGTTATAGATCGATGGGTTATAGATCGATGGGTTATAGATCGATGGGTGATAAATCGATGGGTTATAGATCGATGGGTGATGGATCGATGGTTTATAGATCGATGGGTGATAGATCGATGGTTTATAGATCGATGGGTGATAGATCGATCGTTTATAGATCGATGGGTGATAGATCGATGATTTATAGATCGATGGGTGATAGAGCGACGGGTTATAGATCAATGGGTTATTGATCGATGGTTTATAGATCGATGGGCGATAGATTGATGGATGATAGATCGATGGGTTATAGATCGATGGGTGATAGATTGATGGTTTATAGATCGATGGGTGATAGATCGTTCGTTTATAGATCGATGGGTGATAGACCGATGATTTATAGATCGATGGGTGATAGATCGATGGGTTACAGATCAATGGGTTATTGATCGATGGTTTATAGATCGATGGGCAATAGATTGATGGGTGATAGATCGATGGGTGATAAATCGATGGGTTATAGATCGATGGGTTATAGATCGATGGGTTATAGATCGATGGGTGATAAATCGATGGGTTATAGATCGATGGGTGATAGATTGATGGATGATAGATGGATGGATTATAGATCGATGGGTTATAGATCGATGGGTGATAGATCGATCGGTTATAGATCGATGGGTTATAGATCGATTGGTGATAGATCGATGGGTGATAGATCGATGGTTTATAGATCGATGGGTGATAGATCGATGGTTTATAGATCGATGGGTGATAGATCGATGGTTTATAGATCGATTGGCGATAGATCGATGGATGATAGATCAATAGGTGATAAATTGATGGGTTATAGATCGATGGGTTATAGATCGATGGGTTATAGATCAATAGGTGATAAATCGATGGGTTATAGATCGATGGGTTTTAGATCGATGGGTTATTGATCGATGGATGATGGATCGTTGCGTGATAAATCAATGGGTTATAGATTGATGGGTTATAGATCGATGGGTTATAGATCGATGGGTGATAAATCGATGGGTTATCGATCGATGGGTTATAGATCGATGGGTGATAGATCGATGGGTTATAAATCGATGGGTGATAAATCAACGGGTTATAGATCGATGGGTTATAGATCGATGGGTGATAGGTCAATGGATTATAGATCGATGAGTTATAGATCGATGGGTGATAGATCGATGGGTTATAGATCAATGGGTGATAGATCGATGGGTTATAGATCAATGGGAGATAGATCGATGGGTTATAGATCGATGGGTGATAGATCGATGGGTTATAGATCGATGGGTGATAGATCGATGGGTTATAGATCGATGGGTGATAGATCGACGGATGATAGATCAATGGGTTATAGATCAATGGGTTATAGATCGATGGGTTTTAGATCGATGGGTGATAGATCGATGGGTTATAGATCGATGGGTTATAGGTCGATGGGTTATAGATCGATGGGTTATAGATCGATGGGTTATAGATCAATAGGCTATAGGTCGATGGGTAATAGATCGATGGGTTATAGATCGATCGGCGATAGATAGATGGGTGATAGATCGATGGGTGATAAATCGATGGGTTATAGATCAATGGGTTATAGATCGATGGTTTATAGATCAATGGGTGATAAATCGATGAATTATAGATCGATGGGTTATAGATCGATGGGTTATAGATCGATGGGTGATAAATCGATGGGTTATAGATCGATGGGTGATAGATTGATGGATGATAGATCGATGGATTATAGATCAATGGGTTATAGACCGATGGATGATAGATCGATGGGTTATAGATCCATGGGTTATAGATCGATGGGTGCTAGATCGATGGTTATAGATCGATGGGTTATAGATCGATGGGTTATAGATCGATGGGCTATAGGTCGATGGGTAATAGATCGATGGGTTATAGATCGATCGGCGATAGATAAATGGGTGATAGATCAATGGGTGATAAATCGATGGGTTATAGATCGATGGGTTATAGATCGATGGTTTATAGATCAATGGGTGATAAATCGATGAATTATAGATCGATGGGTTATAGATCGATGGGTTATAGATCGATGGGTGATAAATCGATGGGTTATAGATCGATGGGTGATAGATTGATGGATGATAGATCGATGGATTATAGATCAATGGGTTATAGACCGATGGGTGATAGATCGATGGGTTATAGATCGATGGTTATAGATCGATGGGGTTATAGATCAATGGGTTATAGATCGATGGGTTATAGATCGATGGGTTATAGATCGATGGGTGATAGATCGATGGATGATAGATCGATGGGTTATAGATCGATGGGTTATAGATTGATGGTTTATAGATCGATGGGTTATAGATCGATGCGTGATAGATCGATGGGTTATAGATTGATGGTTTAGAGATCGATGGGTGATAGATCGATCGTTTATAGATCGATGGGTGATAGATCGATGATTTATAGATCGATGGGTGATAGATCGATGGGTTAGAGATTAATGGGTTATTGATCGATGGTTTATAGATCGATGGGCGATAGATTGATGGATGATAGATCGATGGATTATAGATCGATGGGTTATAGACCGATGGGTGATAGATCGATGGGTTATAGATCGATGGGTTATAGATCGATGGGTGATAGATCGATGGGGTTATAGATCGATGGGTTATAGATCGATGGGTTATAGATCGATAGATGATAGATCGATGGGTTATAAATCGATGGGTTATAGATCGATGGGTGATAGATCGATGGTTTATAGATCGATGTGTGATAGATCGATCGTTTATAGATCGATGGGTGATAGATCGATGATTTATAGATCGATGGGTGATAGATCGATGGGTTATAGATCAATGGGTTATTGATCGATGGTTTATAGATCGATGGGCGATAGATTGATGGGTGATAGATCGATGGGTGATAAATCGATGGGTTATAGATCGATGGGTTATAGATCGATGGGTTATAGATCAATGGGTGATAAATCGATGGATTATAGATCGATGGGTTATAGATCGATGGGTGATAAATCGATGGGTTATAGATAGATGGGTGATAGATTGATGGATGATAGATCGATGGATTATAGATCGATGGGTTATAGACAGATGGATGATCGATCGATGGATGATAGATCGATGGGTTATAGATCGATGGTTTATAGATCGATGGGTGATAGATCGATGGGTTATAGATCGATGGGTTATAGATCGATGGGTGATAAATCGATGGGTTATCGATCGATGGGTTATAGATCGATGGGTGATAGATCGATGGGTTATAAATCGATGGGTGATAGATCGACGGGTTGTAGATCGATGGGTTATAGATCTATGGGTGATAGATCAATGGATTATAGATCGATGAGTTATAGATCGATGGGTGATAGATCGATGGGTTATAGATCAATGGGTGATAGATCGATGGGTTATAGATCAATGGGTTATAGATCAATGGGAGATAGATCGATGGGTTATAGATCGATGGGTGATAGATCGATGGGTTATAGATCGATGGGTGATAGATCGATGGGTTATAGATCGATGGGTGATAGATCTACGGATGGTAGATCAATGAGTTATAGATCAATGGGTTATAGATCGATGGGTTATAGATCGATGAGTTATAGATCGATGGGCTATAGGTCGATGGGTAATAGATCGATGGGTTATAGATCGATGGGTGATAAATCGATGGGTTATAGATCGATGGGTTATAGATCGATGGGTTATAGATCGATGGGTGATAAATCGATGGGTTATAGATCGATGGGTTATAGATCGATGGGTTATAGATCGATGGGTGATAAATCGATAGGTTATCGATCGATGGGTTATAGATTGATGGGTGATAGATCGATGGGTTATAAATCGATGGGTGATAGATCGACGGGTTATAGATCGATGGGTTATAGATCGATGGGTGATAGATCAATGGATTATAGATCGATGGGTGATAGATCGATGGGTTTTAGATCGATGGGTTATGGATCGATGGGTTATAGATCGATGGGTTATTGTTTGATGGGTTATTGATCGATGAGTTATAGATCGATGGGTGATAGACCGATGGATGATCGATCGATGGATGATAGATCGATGGGTTATAGATCAATACGTTATAGATCGATGGGTGATAGATCGATGGGTTATAGATCGATGGGTTATAGATCAATGGGTGATAAATCGATGGGTTATAGATCGATGGGTTATAGATCGATGGGTGATAAATCGATGGGTTATAGATCGATGGGTTTTAGATCGATGGGTTATTGATCGATGGATGATGGATCGTTGCGTGATAAATCAATAGGTTATAGATCGATGGGTTATAGATCGATGGGTTATAGATCGATGGGTGATAAATCGATGGGTTATCGATCGATGGGTTATAGATCGATGGGTGATAGATCGATGGGTTATAAATCGATGGGTGATAGATCGACGGGTTGTAGATCGATGGGTTATAGATCGATGGGTGATAGATCAATGGATTATAGATCGATGAGTTATAGATCGATGGGTGATAGATCGATGGGTTATAGATCAATGGGTGATAATCGATGGGTTATAGATCAATGGGTTATCGATCGATGGGTTATAGATCGATGGGTGATAGATCGATGGGTTATAGATCGATGGGTGATAGATCGACGGGTTGTAGATCGATGGGTTATAGATCGATGGGTGATAGATCAATGGATTATAGATCGATGAGTTATAGATCGATGGGTGATAGATCGATGGGTTATAGATCAATGGGTGATAGATCGATGGGTTATAGATCAATGGGTTATAGATCAATGGGAGATAGATCGATGGGTTATAGATTGATGGGTGATAGATCGATGGGTTATAGATCGATGGGTGATAGATCGATGGGTTATAGATCGATGGGTGATAGATCTACGGATGATAGATCAATGAGTTATAGATCAATGGGTTATAGATCGATGGGTTTTAGATCGATGGGTGATAGATCGATGGGTTATAGAACGATGGGTGATAAATCGATGGGTTATAGGTCGATGGGTTATAGATCGATGGGTTATAGATCGATGAGTTATAGATCGATGGGCTATAGGTCGATGGGTAATAGATCGATGGGTTATAGATCGATGGGTGATAAATCGATGGGTTATAGATCGATGGGTAATAGATCGATGGGTTATAGATCGATGGGTGATAAATCGATAGGTTATCGATCGATGGGTTATAGATTGATGGGTGATAGATCGATGGGTTATAAATCGATGGGTGATAGATCGACGGGTTATAGATCGATGGGTTATAGATCGATGGGTGATAGATCAATGGATTATAGATCGATGGGTGATAGATCGATGGGTTTTAGATCGATGGGTTATGGATCGATGGGTTATAGATCGATGGGTTATTGTTTGATGGGTTATTGATCGATGAGTTATAGATCGATGGGTGATAGACCGATGGATGATCGATCGATGGATGATAGATCGATGGGTTATAGATCAATACGTTATAGATCGATGGGTGATAGATCGATGGGTTATAGATCGATGGGTTATAGATCAATGGGTGATAAATCGACGGGTTGTAGATCGATGGGTTATAGATCGATGGGTGATAGATCAATGGATTATTGATCGATGAGTTATAGATCGATGGGTGATAGATCGATGGGTTATAGATCAATGGGTGATAGATCGATGGGTTATAGATCAATGGGTTATAGATCAATGGGAGATAGATCGATGGGTTATAGATCGATGGGTGATAGATCGATGGGTTATAGATCGATGGGTGATAGATCGATGGGTTATAGATCGATGGGTGATAGATCTACGGATGATAGATCAATGAGTTATAGATCAATGGGTTATAGATCGATGAGTTATAGATCGATGGGCTATAGGTCGATGGGTAATAGATCGATGGGTTATAGATCGATGGGTGATAAATCGATGGGTTATAGA
Organism: Pristiophorus japonicus; assembly: GCF_044704955.1. Taxonomy (NCBI): domain Eukaryota; kingdom Metazoa; phylum Chordata; class Chondrichthyes; family Pristiophoridae; genus Pristiophorus; species Pristiophorus japonicus. Next base: position 178,343,802 of record NC_091987.1, on the reverse strand, counting down.
TCGATGGGTTATAGATCGATGGGTTATAGATCGATGGGTGATAAATCGATAGGTTATCGATCGATGGGTTATAGATTGATGGGTGATAGATCGATGGGTTATAAATCGATGGGTGATAGATCGACGGGTTATAGATCGATGGGTTATAGATCGATGGGTGATAGATCAATGGATTATAGATCGATGGGTGATAGATCGATGGGTTTTAGATCGATGGGTTATGGATCGATGGGTTATAGATCGATGGGTTATTGTTTGATGGGTTATTGATCGATGAGTTATAGATCGATGGGTGATAGACCGATGGATGATCGATCGATGGATGATAGATCGATGGGTTATAGATCAATACGTTATAGATCGATGGGTGATAGATCGATGGGTTATAGATCGATGGGTTATAGATCAATGGGTGATAAATCGATGGGTTATAGATCGATGGGTTATAGATCGATGGGTGATAAATCGATGGGTTATAGATCGATGGGTTTTAGATCGATGGGTTATTGATCGATGGATGATGGATCGTTGCGTGATAAATCAATAGGTTATAGATCGATGGGTTATAGATCGATGGGTTATAGATCGATGGGTGATAAATCGATGGGTTATCGATCGATGGGTTATAGATCGATGGGTGATAGATCGATGGGTTATAAATCGATGGGTGATAGATCGACGGGTTGTAGATCGATGGGTTATAGATCGATGGGTGATAGATCAATGGATTATAGATCGATGAGTTATAGATCGATGGGTGATAGATCGATGGGTTATAGATCAATGGGTGATAATCGATGGGTTATAGATCAATGGGTTATCGATCGATGGGTTATAGATCGATGGGTGATAGATCGATGGGTTATAAATCGATGGGTGATAGATCGACGGGTTGTAGATCGATGGGTTATAGATCGATGGGTGATAGATCAATGGATTATAGATCGATGAGTTATAGATCGATGGGTGATAGATCGATGGGTTATAGATCAATGGGTGATAGATCGATGGGTTATAGATCAATGGGTTATAGATCAATGGGAGATAGATCGATGGGTTATAGATCGATGGGTGATAGATCGATGGGTTATAGATCGATGGGTGATAGATCGATGGGTTATAGATCGATGGGTGATAGATCTACGGATGATAGATCAATGAGTTATAGATCAATGGGTTATAGATCGATGGGTTTTAGATCGATGGGTGATAGATCGATGGGTTATAGAACGATGGGTGATAAATCGATGGGTTATAGGTCGATGGGTTATAGATCGATGGGTTATAGATCGATGAGTTATAGATCGATGGGCTATAGGTCGATGGGTAATAGATCGATGGGTTATAGATCGATGGGTGATAAATCGATGGGTTATAGATCGATGGGTTATAGATCGATGGGTTATAGATCGATGGGTGATAAATCGATAGGTTATCGATCGATGGGTTATAGATTGATGGGTGATAGATCGATGGGTTATAAATCGATGGATGATAGATCGACGGGTTATAGATCGATGGGTTATAGATCGATGGGTGATAGATCAATGGATTATAGATCGATGGGTGATAGATCGATGGGTTTTAGATCGATGGGTTATGGATCGATGGGTTATAGATCGATGGGTTATTGTTTGATGGGTTATTGATCGATGAGTTATAGATCGATGGGTGATAGACCGATGGATGATCGATCGATGGATGATAGATCGATGGGTTATAGATCAATACGTTATAGATCGATGGGTGATAGATCGATGGGTTATAGATCGATGGGTTATAGATCAATGGGTGATAAATCGATGGGTTATAGATCGATGGGTTATAGATCGATGGGTGATAAATCGATGGGTTATAGATCGATGGGTTTTAGATCGATGGGTTATTGATCGATGGATGATGGATCGTTGCGTGATAAATCAATAGGTTACAGATCGATGGGTTATAGATCGATGGGTTATAGATCGATGGGTGATAAATCGATGGGTTATCGATCGATGGGTTATAGATCGATGGGTGATAGATCGATGGGTTATAAATCGATGGGTGATAGATCGACGGGTTGTAGATCGATGGGTTATAGATCGATGGGTGATAGATCAATGGATTATAGATCGATGAGTTATAGATCGATGGGTGATAGATCGATGGGTTATAGATCGATGGGTGATAGATCTACGGATGATAGATCAATGAGTTATAGATCAATGGTTTATAGATCGATGGGTTATAGATCGATGGGTGATAAATCGATGGGTTATCGATCGATGGGTTATAGATCGATGGGTGATAGATCGATGGGTTATAAATCGATGGGTGATAGATCAATGGGTTATAGATCAATGGGAGATAGATCGATGGGTTATAGATCGATGGGTGATAGATCGATGGGTTATAGATTGATGGGTGATAGATCGATGGGTTATAGATCGATGGGTGATAGATCTACGGATGATAGATCAATGAGTTATAGATCAATGGTTTATAGATCGATGGGTTTTAGATCGATGGGTGATAGATCGATGGGTTATAGAACGATGGGTGATAAATCGATGGGTTATAGGTCGATGGGTTATAGATCGATGGGTTATAGATCGATGAGTTATAGATCGATGGGCTATAGGTCGATGGGTAATAGATCGATGGGTTATAGATCGATGGGTGATAAATCGATGGGTTATAGATCGATGGGTAATAGATCGATGGGTTATAGATCGATGGGTGATAAATCGATAGGTTATCGATCGATGGGTTATAGATTGATGGGTGATAGATCGATGGGTTATAAATCGATGGGTGATAGATCGACGGGTTATAGATCGATGGGTTATAGATCGATGGGTGATAGATCAATGGATTATAGATCGATGGGTGATAGATCGATGGGTTTTAGATCGATGGGTTATGGATCGATGGGTTATAGATCGATGGGTTATTGTTCGATGGGTTATTGATCGATGAGTTATAGATCGATGGGTGATAGATCGATGGGTTATAAATCGATGGGTGATAGATCGACGGGTTGTAGATCGATGGGTTATAGATCGATGGGTGATAGATCAATGGATTATAGATCGATGAGTTATAGATCGATGGGTGATAGATCGATGGGTTATAGATCAATGGGTGATAATCGATGGGTTATAGATCAATGGGTTATCGATCGATGGGTTATAGATCGATGGGTGATAGATCGATGGGTTATAAATCGATGGGTGATAGATCGACGGGTTGTAGATCGATGGGTTATAGATCGATGGGTGATAGATCAATGGATTATAGATCGATGAGTTATAGATCGATGGGTGATAGATCGATGGGTTATAGATCAATGGGTGATAGATCGATGGGTTATAGATCAATGGGTTATAGATCAATGGGAGATAGATCGATGGGTTATAGATCGATGGGTGATAGATCGATGGGTTATAGATCGATGGGTGATAGATCGATGGGTTATAGATCGATGGGTGATAGATCTACGGATGATAGATCAATGAGTTATAGATCAATGGGTTATAGATCGATGGGTTTTAGATCGATGGGTGATAGATCGATGGGTTATAGAACGATGGGTGATAAATCGATGGGTTATAGGTCGATGGGTTATAGATCGATGGGTTATAGATCGATGAGTTATAGATCGATGGGCTATAGGTCGATGGGTAATAGATCGATGGGTTATAGATCGATGGGTGATAAATCGATGGGTTATAGATCGATGGGTTATAGATCGATGGGTTATAGATCGATGGGTGATAAATCGATAGGTTATCGATCGATGGGTTATAGATTGATGGGTGATAGATCGATGGGTTATAAATCGATGGATGATAGATCGACGGGTTATAGATCGATGGGTTATAGATCGATGGGTGATAGATCAATGGATTATAGATCGATGGGTGATAGATCGATGGGTTTTAGATCGATGGGTTATGGATCGATGGGTTATAGATCGATGGGTTATTGTTTGATGGGTTATTGATCGATGAGTTATAGATCGATGGGTGATAGACCGATGGATGATCGATCGATGGATGATAGATCGATGGGTTATAGATCAATACGTTATAGATCGATGGGTGATAGATCGATGGGTTATAGATCGATGGGTTATAGATCAATGGGTGATAAATCGATGGGTTATAGATCGATGGGTTATAGATCGATGGGTGATAAATCGATGGGTTATAGATCGATGGGTTTTAGATCGATGGGTTATTGATCGATGGATGATGGATCGTTGCGTGATAAATCAATAGGTTACAGATCGATGGGTTATAGATCGATGGGTTATAGATCGATGGGTGATAAATCGATGGGTTATCGATCGATGGGTTATAGATCGATGGGTGATAGATCGATGGGTTATAAATCGATGGGTGATAGATCGACGGGTTGTAGATCGATGGGTTATAGATCGATGGGTGATAGATCAATGGATTATAGATCGATGAGTTATAGATCGATGGGTGATAGATCGATGGGTTATAGATCAATGGGTGATAGATCGATGGGTTATAGATCAATGGGTTATAGATCAATGGGAGATAGATCGATGGGTTATAGATCGATGGGTGATAGATCGATGGGTTATAGATTGATGGGTGATAGATCGATGGGTTATAGATCGATGGGTGATAGATCTACGGATGATAGATCAATGAGTTATAGATCAATGGTTTATAGATCGATGGGTTTTAGATCGATGGGTGATAGATCGATGGGTTATAGAACGATGGGTGATAAATCGATGGGTTATAGGTCGATGGGTGATAGATCGATGGGTTATAGATCGATGAGTTATAGATCGATGGGCTATAGGTCGATGGGTAATAGATCGATGGGTTATAGATCGATGGGTGATAAATCGATGGGTTATAGATCGATGGGTAATAGATCGATGGGTTATAGATCGATGGGTGATAAATCGATAGGTTATCGATCGATGGGTTATAGATTGATGGGTGATAGATCGATGGGTTATAAATCGATGGGTGATAGATCGATGGGTTATAGATCGATGGGTTATAGATCGATGGGTGATAGATCAATGGATTATAGATCGATGGGTGATAGATCGATGGGTTTTAGATCGATGGGTTATGGATCGATGGGTTATAGATCGATGGGTTATTGTTCGATGGGTTATTGATCGATGAGTTATAGATCGATGGGTGATAGACCGATGGATGATCGATCGATGGATGATAGATCGATGGGTTATAGATCAATACGTTATAGATCGATGGGTGATAGATCGATGGTGATAGATCGATGGGTTATAGATCAATGGGTTTTTGATCGATGGATGATAGATCGATGGGTTTTAGATCGATGGGTTATTGATCGATGAGTTATAGATCGATGGGTTATAGATCGATGGGTTATAGATCGATGGGTGATAGGTCGATAGGTGATAGATCGATGGGCTATAGGTTGTTGGGTTATAGATCGATGGGTGATAGATCGATGGGCCTGATTATATTGATCTGATTATATTGCCAAGCGTCAGTGCAGCCTCAAATTGCTGAATTCAGTTTTAACTCCGAAAGATGAAGAAGCAGCACTGAAACGTAACACTGCAGACTCATCCTCGGCACCAGCGGGGCGAGAGCTGAGGAGGCTGACTCAATTCCACAACGGGAGGCTGCCACCATGCTAGGGAGAAAAACAGAAGAAAAAAATAATAACTAAATCTTCTCCAATCCACACACATACTTCCTCACTCTCAGAACTAATGAAAACTCGCAGAATTAAAGAAAGAGATAAACTTACCTTTCTTTCTGGGCGATTCCGCCCGAGATCCGCTCTTTAACCAGCACTGCATTCAGGCTGTACAGCTGCCATGCGGGATTACAGTTGTTGAAAGGCAATGTCGCAACAGGATCGTCCAAGAGGCGTTGTACGCTGGATGACCTCACCGCGCGGGTGGCGTTAGCCGGCACAGTGTTGCCTCTTGGCGCCTCTGCCAAAGAGCCGACTCAGTTTCAGCCGGGGTTTGGACGCCGCTTACCGACAACGGTCAGCCTTTGCTGCCCATTTGCCGTATCCCGCCGATGGTATCGGGCGACGTCCACAAACCATGTTCGATCCCCATGTGTTTTATTCCTCAAAACCAAAGATTTACAAGGACCTTACCTAAACTGAGGGGTATATCTATCAGGAGAGACTGAACAGGCCTGGGTACATTTCTCTGGAAAAGAGAAGACTGAGGGGTGACCTTATGGAAGTCTTTAAGATTATGAAAGGGTTTGATAGGGCAGATGTTGAGGAAATATTTCCACTTGTGGGGGAGACCAGAACTCGGGTCCATAAATAAAAGACAGTCACTAATAAATCCAATTGGAAATTCAGGAGAAACCTCTTTCCCCAGAGAGTGTTTAGAATGTAGAACTCGTTACTACAAGGAGTGGCTGAGGTGAATAGCATAAATGCATTTAAGGGATGGTACATAAACACAAGATGGATAAAAAGCTTTTCTACGTACATCAGGGTGAGTGGCTTAGACGGCGACAGCACAACACCAGCTCGCCGCCGTGCAATACTGATCCACTGCCTCAGCACCAAAGGCCAATGCATCTTTGGCCAAATCGAAGACACAGGGTCCTACAACAAAACGGTAAGCGCGCTAGAGAAATACTTTGCGCCAAAGAAAAGTATCACGATGAAGAGATACAAATTTCATCAAATAGGGCAAGGGAACGGTGAACCAATCAAACAGTCCATCATTTCATTGCTAGAGACTGTAGAGGGATGTGATCGGGGCCCAGGGGAGGCGTGAGTTCCGGGCTAGGGGCTCAGGGGCAGCACGGGCCAGCCCACACTGCGATATGTGTGCGCACTGGGTCCGTGCAGCAGAACTGGACTCCAGTCGTCCTGGTTAATCCTTGCCGCTGGACCAAGACCTAGCTCTGTCAAGCCCGTGTGGTGGCTGGTGTGCAACGGCCACCACACGTTAAAAAAATCCACGCACAGGCATCTTCCACCCTTCAATATGTAGTTCAGGACCTGGAATATTAGGTCCTTCATTGAAACACCTGTGAACTCACTCTTTTTTGACGTGGAAGCAAGTCATCCTCGATTCGAGGGACTGCCGATGATGATGATGAGATAAACACATGAGGGAGAAAGGAATGGAAGATTATGCTGATAGTAAGGTGGGAGGAGGCTCGTGTGGAGCATGAACACCAGCACAAACTAGTTGGGCCGAATGGTCTGTTTCTGTGCTGTAAATTCTGTGTGATTGTCTGTAACAGTGAGGATGCAATACTGACCTAACTTGCACCGTTCACCCATCACCCCTGTGCTCACAGACCTACATTGGCTCCCGGTTAAGCAACGTCTTGATTTCAAAATTCTCATCCTTGTTTACAAATCCTTCCATGGCCTCGCCCCTCCCTATCTCAGTAATCTCCTCCCCACCTGCGCCCCCCCCCCGCCCCCCCCGAGATGTCTGCGCTCCTCAAATTCTGCCTTCCTGAACATCCCTGATTATAATCGCTTGACCATTGGTGGCCGTGCCTTCAGCTGCCTGGGCCCTGAGCTCTGGAACTCATCCCTAAACCTCTCCGCCTCTCTACCTCTCTTTCCTCCTTTAAGACGCTCCTTAAAACCTACCTCTTTGACCAAGCTTTTGGTCATCTGCCGTAATTTCTTCTTATGTGGCTCGGTGTCAAATTTATTTGTTTTGTTTTATAACAATCCTGTGAAGCACCTTGGGACATTTTACTACGTTGAAGGCGCTTTATAAATACAAGGTGTTGTTGTTGTTTGCTGATCAGGAAGAATCTGGAGGTTGTTGATTCTGCCGTCAACCAAAAGCCGGGACTGTATCGCACAGTTACTGAATGACCTGTGACTCCCAGTGAGTGTGGAGTACAAATTCCTCTGGCAGATACAGACCAGTGACAGAGCAGGAAACTCTGACTGGATTGACGTGAATGAGCGGGGTGTGAGATGTTGCGTTTTGTTACGGTCGGGAGTGGCTCAGTTTACGGGCCAGTTTACTCGGGGTTTATTTGCTCTTACGGGGGTTAACTTTATGAATTTGTGCCCCGGCTGCAGAGCTTTGCATGATGAGAATATGTATCATGAAATGGGGCATGAGGTCGGCAGTTTGCTATTAATTCTTCTGCCCAACATCATCATCATCGGCAGTCCCTCGAAATCGAGGAAGACTTGCTTCCACTCTAAAAATGAGTTCTTAGGTGACTGTTCGGTCAAATACGGAACTGTCATAGGTGGGACAGACAATGGTTGAAGGAAAGGGTGGGTGGGATTGGTTTGCCGCACGCTCCTTCCGCTGTCTGCGCTTGGTTTCTGCACTCTCTCGGCGATGAGATTCGAGATGCTCAGCGCCCTCCCGAATGCTCCTCCTGCACTTAGGGTGGTCTTTGGCCAAGGACTCCCAGGTGTCGGTGGGAATGTTGCACTTAATCAGGGAGGCTTTGAGGGTGTCCTTGTAACGTTTCCCCTGCCAATCTGGGGCTCACTTGCTGTGTCGGAGTTCCGAGTAGAGCTCTTGCTTTGGGAATCTCGTGTCGGGCTTGCGAACAATGTGGCCTGCCCAAAGGAGCTGGTCGAGTGTGGTCAGCGCTTCGATGCTGGGGAGGTTGGCCTGGTCGAGGACACTGACGTTGGTGCGTCTGTCCTCCCAGGGGATTTGCAGGATCTTGCGGAGACATCGTTGGTGGTACTTCTTCAGCGATTTGAGGTGTCTACAGTACATGGTCCATGTCTCTGAGCCCTACAGGAGGGCGGGTATCACTGCAGCCCAATGGCAGACTGACCCTCCGCCTGAAAATTCCCCATAATTGCTCATCTCGCACGGAGCTTCGTCAAATCCGCCCCTCCCGTTGCTCTCTTAAGCACGCTGACATGTTCTGCTGCCCTCATTACCCAGGGGCTAGCGTCGCTACGCTGCTGAAGATGGCCATTCTTCGTGTGTGAGCCGAGGCAATGAGTTCCCTGACCACTGGGGGCACTGCCGCCGAGACTCGCTCAGTCAGCTGCCAATGGAGGGGTCGTCTTGTGCTGATCAGGAGCGGGGACCCTGGCTCAATTTCCCCTGGACTATCCAGGGCACAGGGGTGAAATGTTGAGACCCGCACCACCTGAGATCAGCGAACTGGTCACAGAAGCAAGGATCGGACATGGGCCCCTCACGCTCAGCGCAGCTCAGGACCACGCCAGGCAGCTGTGCCATCGATGGAGCTCTTTCTGCACCGACATTAGCAAATCACAATCTATTGAGGAAAGAAAAGAACGCCGGTTCTACAACAGTCCTGGCATTCAATGGACTAATTCAGCATTTCATGTTTGTTTTAGTTGTATTGTAGGTCGCGGTCGGAGGTGAAAGTTCAATTTTTTGAGCTTCCCTGGGTTGTCCAGTCACCTGAGAAGCAGAAAAGTCACATTAATTTAACATTGAACAACAACTTGCATTTATATAGCACCCGTAACATAGTAAAATGTCACAAGGCACTACACAGCAGCCATTATCAGACACATTTTCACACTGAGCCACATAAGGAGAGATTTGGGCAGGTGAAGTAGGTTTCAAAGAGCGTCTTGAAGGAGTAGAGTGAGGTAGAGAGGCACAGAGGTTTAATGAGGGAATTCCAGGCAGCTGAAGTCACGGTGGGGCAATTAAAATTGGGGGAGAGCTAGAGGTGCAGAGGGAAGCAGATATCTCAGAGGGTTGTAGGCCTGGAGAGGTTACAGAGATAGAGAGGGGCTGAGACCATGCAGTGATTTTAGCATCAGGATGAGAATTTTAAATTCGAGGCGTTGCTGGACCGGGAGCCAATGTAGATCAGCGAGCACAGGGGGTGATGGGTGAGGGGGAACTTGGTGTGAGTTAGGACACGGGCAGCAGAGGGTGAGCTGAGGGCGAAAGATGTTAGGCCGGCCAGGTGAGCGTTGGAATAGACGAGTCTGGCGGTACAAAACTGGGGGCGAGGGTTTCAGCAGCAGATGGGCTGAGGCAGGGTCGGTCGCAGGTGGAACAGGTGATGCAAACCTCCTCCTGTTGCTCACGTGGGCAATACACCGAGCCTGTGAAGGGAACGGGTGTAGGAGTCAGGGGTCATTGAATCCCACAAGCTGAATTTGGGCAGCACTTAGTACAAAGTTTGGGAGAGTCCATTAGGTATGGCTCACCCAGGAACCAATCGCCTCAGTGACTATGCCGCAGTGTCTAGCCCACTCTACACTGGGGGGGGGGGGGGGGGCGGGTTAATGGGCTTGACATCAGGACTGAGGCTGCATTCCTAGGGGGGAAAACCCTGATAAATCTGATGCATCTCCCGTGCTAAAAATGTAGATATTTCATGCGCGCAGGGACTGCTTATTTGAAAGCGTCAGGGGGAATTTTAATCCTGGGAATGTGACGCTCTGTTTGTCTCGGAGTGAGATGGTTTGAAGGGAAAGCTGATCCCTGCGGCTGAGCATTCTGTCAGAACAATCCAAGCTGTTTGTTTTACAGGCTCGGGTCCCCCAGGCCAGAGAAAGCCAGGTGTTGGAATAGTAACTCACACCATTCCTCGCCCGACAAACCACCCCCACATGCAGCAGCCTGTAAAAGAGATGAGGACGCAAAGTATTCTCCCCTCCAGTCTCAGGGGAACCAGCTCAGGATTCCCACCAGCAGCACGATCACCCGCGGATTACAGTAACACACTCTCCTGCTCAAACTTTATTCCTTCCTGTTCGTTATCCCCAGCGTTCTCCCTCCCTTCCTCCCCTGCACTCCCTCTCTACCGTGCACTCCTTCCCTCTGCCTTAACTCTCTCCCCGCCACTCCCTACCTTCACTCCCTCCCCTCACTCTCTCCCCTTCACTCCTTCCCCTTAACTCCCTCAACTTCACTCCCTCCCTCAGCCTTAACTCCCTCTCTACCCTGCACTCCTTCCCTTCCCCATTACTTCTTATCCCCGCCCCTTCTCTCCCTCCCCTTCACTCCCTTCCCTTCTCTCCCTCCCCTTCTCTCCCTCCCCTTCTCTTCCTCCCCATCTCTCCCTCCCCGTCTCTCCCTCCTCATCTCTCCCTCCCCTTCTCTCACTCCCCTTCACTCCCTCCCCTTCTCTTCCTCCCCATCTCTCCCTCCCCGTCTCTCCCTCCTCATCTCTCCCTCCCCTTCTCTCACTCCCCTTCACTCCCTCCCTTTCTCTCCCTCCCCTTCTCTCCCTCCCCATCTCTCTCTCCTCATCTATCCCTCCCCTTCACTCCCTCTCCTTCTCTCACTCCCCTTCTCTCCCTCCCCTTCTCTCCCTCCCCTTCACTCCCTTTCCTCTCCCCATCACTCTGTCTCCTTCACTCTGTCCCTCCCCCTTTCACGCCCTCCTTCACCCGTCACTCTATCACACCCTTCCCATCATGCGACTCCACACCAAGCTGCTCATTAACCCCTATTAATTTAGCCACAAAACCCAAAGACTCAGGCCCTTGTCTAACCAGCGACTACCCTGTAATTACTGCCCCTCCATTGGCCCTAATTAATTTGCCGTTACACCGTATCAAGAAGTTCACAGGCTGCGACAAATAATTAAATCAAATTCCAGACGTGATGAGCCTTGTTCATCGGGCTGTGTCCTTACAGAATGTGACAGTTCCCCACCGACACACTGTCGGGGCTTGCTGCATCCAGGGGCGTCCGGCAGCTAATTGATTGATTTTACAGACATTTTTTTTATGAGCAATTAAAATATTTTTGTACCATTCTTTTATTGTCAATGTTAATGGACAAAGCTCTCTCTCTCTCCCTCACACACACTCTCTCTCTCTCTCTCTCTCCATCACCTTCTCTCACTCGCCTTCTCTCTCTCTCTCTCTCTCTCTCTCTCTCTCGGACTGCAGCGGTTCAAGAAGGCGGCTCACCACCACCTTCTCAAGGGGCAATTAGGAATGGGCAATAAATGCTGACCTTGGCAGCGATGCTCACATCCCATGAAAGAATTTTAAAAAAACGACAAGTTCACTGGGCTTTCAAGAGTCCCACTTCAGACTGTCGTGGAGAGCAGTCAGTGATGAATACCTTATTATATTAGGACACAACTGATTGAATGGCCATTGAAACGGTTCCTGCCATTAGGCTATTAAAGCCTCCTGGATGCTCCTCAACTCACTCCCCTGTGATGGGGAGATAAAATCTCCTGAGACAAGAATGGAAAATGTCTCTGTAAGCCGAGCCTGCAGTCCTGGATCCTGGCTCGGAGAATCCGGGCTGTGAACTTCTAACCCTGGCCTGGAATTTCCCGCCTCTTTGCGCCCAGGAACACGGGCAATCGGGGCGCAAATCAAACACGCGGCCTAAAAGATGGCAGAAATTCGGACGTAAGTGAGTTACGCGCAGAAGTACAATACGCCCCAAACCGCCTCGATTGTTAACGATCGCCATTCGCTCCCTCCGCCGGTGCGCACCGGATTGCTGGCCCCGCCCTCAGGTTACTGAGACACGTACGTGATTTTCCTGCCATGCGTTTGCTCGGGGCATTCTTCAAATTACCACCAGATTTTCAAGCATAGCAGGAAATTTTTCAAGTCTTTAATTGCAATTTTTAAAGTATTTTTTTGTTTAGTTATCCTCCCTCAGACCTGCTCTGTATTTCCTGTTTCTTTGAATGGATTTTTATGGCATCGGTACAAGTCACATTAAAAGTTGAGAAGCTTTACCGGTTGTCGGGCCTTAAACTATCCCTGATGTTGATACAAGATGGTGAAATGAGTTGAAACTTTAATCTTTGTCCTTAACTCAGGAATATACAGCGCGAGTTCGGAACGTTCTCTGTGCTCCGATTGTTTCTGCTGCTTTACGCCCGCTTAACCTCTGTCGTATTCCACTGAGTTTCACAGGAAATTTGACAGCGGCAGAGTGGGATTGAGCTCAGTTCTGAGTCTAACTTTCGGGCTGCACCCCACGGAGGAGACTCGAGGCCAATAATCGAAAATTTCTCCCGAATCCGTTGTGGAAATTCCTAAATATTGGGCAGAATTCATTGAGCCCACACTCGTGGAATGGAGCCTCGATGGACAGGAGCGTGGGCCGGAGAATCCGGACCGCAATGTTCTAACTCTCCCTCTGACTGCTGCTCGCATCTTCTCAGACTCTACCCCATGGGCCAGCCTCACTCACCCTGCACTGCAAGAATATTATTCAGTGCTGATATTAGCGGATGTGTGGAACAGGCTCCCGTATGGATTCCAAAGGGTTGCTATCACATTTCAACATGGGACCACTGGTGAAAGAATTTCTCAGTGCTCCTCCAATTCTGGCCTTTTGCACATCCCTGATTTTAATAGCCCCACCATTGGCTGCTGAGGCACTAGCTCTGGAACGCCCTCCCGAAATCTCTACGCCTCTCCACCTCTCATTCCTCCTTTAAGACGCTCCTTAAAACCTAATCTCTTTGACCAAGCCTGCCCTAATTTCTCCTTATGTGGCTTGGTGTCAAATTTTGTTTGATAACGCTCCTATAAAGCACCTTGGGACAGTTTTCTATGTTAAAGGCGCTATATAAATGCAAGTTATTCTTGTTGTGTGTACTGACATGGAAATTGCATTCAAAAGGAATGTGTTTACAATTTCACCGAGAGTCTGGCTTTCCTCACTGTGAGTTTTCAAACCTGCATGAACTATGACACAGGATGTGGAGCTACCTTGGATTATGGAAATCACAGTGTCACAGTCCACTGCTGTTAATTCTAATATAGACCCAGTCTATTGCAACTGTGCATGAACTGTGCCAGATCCAATATAAATCTGGGCGCCTGTTCCACATGTTCACCAATATATGGGGGGGGGGGGAACTGTCAATCATAGACTCATCCCACCACCTCCAGTCTCACCCACCTCGTAACACCCCAACCCTGTGGGATCTCCCACTTCCCCAATCGTCACTGAGTGGGCTTTGCTCACCCTTCACCTTCATCGCTATGGTTTTACCATCAAAAGGGTGAAAGGTCACTGGTTAAAAATATGTCTTCATTGAACAAGTGTTTACTTTGTGATTGTTTCCCTCTGCTGTTTATTCACTCTCTCTCACTTCCTTCCTTTCCGTTCCTTTTCTTCTCTCTCTCCCCTACTTGTTTCCCGCAGCGTTCCCGTCCCCCAAAGCTACCTCCCCCAATTGATTAACTGCGGGGCAATAGCATTGAAATAAATAACAGGAAGTATCAAGCCAGCCACTAACCCAGCTCATAGCGAAGCCTGGGCAAGGGGCGAATGTGGGGAGTGCCTACAGCACATCTGAGCACAAGCTGGGTCTGGACAGAGTCAGTGCCAGTCCTCCCACTGCTGGTCTGACAGGCAGCACCGTGCTCTCGGAGCAAGCGGACCGCCCGTCTCCTGTGGCAATTAAGGCTAATTTTGGGACGCAGGCTGTTTGCTTAAACTTTCTTCAGAGCAAATACAAAGTAATTGAACAAACAAATACTCTGACCCAGGCAGGAAGTGAGGGTGATCTGCATTGGTCCCGAACCATTATTAAGGGTGAGTTACAAGGCAGCTGTGCGCTTCACTGCTTCAGTGATGCAGTAACCCCCCTCTTTCCCCCCCCACCATCCCCAAACCCTCCCCCCGCACCCACCACCCCAACCCGCCCCCCAACACCCCCAACCCGCCCCCCAACACCCCCAACCTGTCCCCCTACCACCCCCAGCCCACCCAACCCGCCCCCCAACACCCCCAACCCACCCCCCAACACCCCCAACCCGCCCCCCAACACCCCCAACCTGTCCCCCTACCACCCCCAGCCCACCCAACCCGCCCCCCAACACCCCCAACCCGCCCCCCAACACCCCCAACCTGTCCCCCTACCACCCCCAGCCAACCCCCCCCCCCCCCACCAAGCCCCCAGCCCCTCCCTCCCCACCACCCCAACCTCCACCTCCTCCACCCCCAATGTCCCAATCCACCCAGGACCGCTCCAGTCCGCTTTGCCCATTGGGAACATTGGCGATTCGAATTTCTCAGCCTCCTCGCCCAAGGGCAGTGGCTGTGCTGGGGCAGGGTGGAGAGGTGGGGGAGGGGGGGGCACGGTGCCACCAATGCCAGAAACCGGCTTCAACCTCCGTCACATTGCAAAATCAAATGGGAACCTCAACAGGCAGTGCCGACCTCAGTCAAAGTGTACATTCACCATGTGTGGAGGTGGGGAAGGAGTGCCTTCATTACAGCTGAGCCATTACCAAGCACATTGGATGGTAGGGGCCGTGGCTTCCTCCCTTCCTCCCCCCAGAGTCAGAAAGTTATGGGTTCAAGTCCCACTCGAGGGACTTGGGCACGAAAAATCTAGGCTGACACTCCAGTGCAGTACTGAGGGAGTGCTGCACTGTTGGAGACGCTGTCTTTCGGATGAGACGTTAAACCGAGGCACCGTCTGCTCTCTCAGGTGGATGTAAAAGAACTATTTTGAAGAAGAGCAGGAGAGTGTCCTGGCCAGTATTTATCCCTCAATCAACATCACTAAATCAGATTATCTGGTCATTATCACATTGCTGTTTGTGGGAGCTTGCTGTGCGCAAATTGGCTGCCACGTTTCCTACATTACAACAATGGCTACACTTCAAAAGTACTTCATTGGCTGTAAAGCCCTTTGCGATGTCCAGTGGTTGTGAAAGGCGCGATATAAATCCAAATCTTTCTATCTTTCATAGCACTGAAACTATCCGATGCCTCATATAATCCTGGCTGCGTTTAGCACAAAATCAGACCTGGAATCTTTACTGTGCGTGAAGAAAGACTTACATTTATACAATGCCTTTCATGTCCACTGGATGTCTCAAAGCGCTTTACAGCCAATGAAGTACTTTTGGTCACTGTTGTAATGTATGCATTCATGTACCCATTGACCCCACAAACCTGTTGTTTGTTACTTTTGTTTAATTTGTTCTTTTTTTTTAGCAATCTTTCATTGTTTGTTTATCATCAACATCAGTGCTTCTAAAAGCTGTTATTGTGTTGTCAAAAAAAATCAGGGCCACATGGGTGTCAAAAGGGTAATATTCTGTTCACTTGAAAAGCCACCAAAATACAACCCACACCTCCCCCTCCCCCTCTCCTCCACAGTCCCCTCCCTTCCCCCTCCCCTCCCCCCTCACCTCCCCTCCCCTCCCCCTTCCCCCTCCCCATCTCCACTCCCCTCCCCTTCCTATCTCCCCTCCCCAACCGTCCCCCTCCCCTCCCCCTACCCCCTTCTCCCTCTCCTCCGCTCCCCTCCCCTCCCCATCTCCCTCCCCACCCCTTCCCCCTCCCCTCCCCCTTGCGCCGCCAAAGAAGGAAATGGGTTTGCGGGATTCTGCTGCGCACAAAATGGCCGCCACAGTCCTCTCCATCGCCGCGGTCACCGCACGATGAAAAGTAATTCATTGCATGTGAAGCAATGTTTTTGGACGGATAACACGATGCTGCGTGACGACAAGCGAGGAGAATGGGAGGGGCGAGAAAGAATTGAGGGGCCAGAGTGGGAAAAAAAATGGGTTGAGAGAGGTAGAGAAAAGGCCGAGAGAAATCAAGAAGGCTGCAGCACAGAGCAAATGAAAAGCAGAGACCAAGCAGCAAGCTGCCAGAGACGGCAAACTCTAAATATTATGGTACGCTTAGACTCTGAGCACAAACATGGCAGGAGAGTGTAGAAATGTTTTACTTGTTTTGAAAACAATTAAACTGTTTCCACATTTCTCTTTCCCATTTGCAGTTGCAGTCCTGTTGAAACGTGATGTCTGCCATTCGCCTAGCCTTTTAAGAGCCTTGCACAGTTCTCCACTGAAGGAATGACAGAGGCACTTAACTATTTATGAGGCCTTGCTGGCCGTCAATGGGTATGTGCCGACTGCTTTCAATTGGTGAATCGTTCCGCTGCCTGCCTTCTCCCGTCAATCAGTGTCATTTGCACCAATAACTTTTGATTTACCGATTTATCACTTAATTCCCAGAAAGCAGGTATTTGGGTGTAGCTGGTGATTAAGAAAGAAAGAACTTGCATTTATATAGCGCCTTACACAACCTCAGAACATCCCAAGGCGCTTTACAACCAATGAAGTACTTTTGGAGTGTAGTCACTGTTGTAATATAGGAAATGCGGCAGCCAATTTGCGCACAGCAAGCTCCCACAAACAGCAATGTGATTATCGACCAGATAATGGGGCCGAAATTCAGGGTCTCAAAATCTCTTTGCAGCCTCTCGGTGTCCTCTACACAACTCGCTTTCCCACTAATCTTTATGTCATCTGCAAATTTTGTTACACTACACTCTGTCCCCTCTTCCAGGTCATCTATGTATATTGTAAACAGTTGTGGTCCCAGCACCGATCCCTGTGGCACACCACTAACCCTCGATTTCCAACCCGAAAAGGACCCATTTATCCCGACTCTCTGCTTTCTGTTCGCCAGCCAATTCTCTATCCATGCTAATACATTTCCTCTGACTCCGCGTAACTTTATCTTCTGCAGTAACCTTTTGTGTGGCACCTTGTCGAATGCCTTTTGAAAATCTAAATACACCACATCCATCGGTACACCTCTATCCACCATGCTCGTTATATCCTCAAAGAATTCCAGTAAATTAGTTGAACATGATTTCCCCTTCATGAATCCATGTTGCGTCTGCTTGATTGCACTATTCCTATCTAGATGTCCCGCTATTTCTTCCTTAATGATAGCTTCAAGCATTTTCCCCACTGTTGCCGGGCCGCACTCAGTGTGGAGACGGTGCTCCGGTAGAAAAACCTGCTGGGGGCACCGCACGGCAGGGGGATCGAGGGATTCAGCTGAAAATGGCTGGTAAGTATTTTTTTATTGCTTTAAATTGGCGGTGTAATTTCTTGGGCGGAATGGGGTCCAGGCCGAAGAATTTAGGTCAGGTCGACCTGTGGACCCTAAAGCGGCGGCCATTCAATTTTTTGAGACGTGGCTTATGACCCCACTGCGTGACACCCAAACCGAGGCCGAGAAGTGATACAACCAGATCCACAGAGACACACGCAATGTGGTCCAGAAGACAATAACTGTGCTGAAGCAGCGCTTTAGATGCCTGGAGCACTCAGGAGGGGAGCTATAACACAACCCTGAGCAAGTAGCTAAATTTGTGGTCATGTCCTCTATGCTGCACAGCCTGGCTATCAGGAGGAGCCAAGAATTAACTAATTTACTGGAATTCTTTGAGGATATAACGAGCATGGTGGATAGAGGTGTACCGATGGATGTGGTGTATTTAGATTTTCAAAAGGCATTCGATAAGGTGTCACACAAAAGGTTACTGCAGAAGATAAAGGTACGTGGAGTCAGAGGAAATGTATTAGCATGGATAGAGAATTGGCTGGCTAACAGAAAGCAGAGAGTCGGGATAAATGGGTCCTTTTCGGGTTGAAAATCAGTGGTTAGTGGTGTGCCACAGGGATCGGTGCTGCGACCACAACTGTTTACAATATACATAGATGACCTGGAAGAGGGGACAGAGTGTAGTGTAACAAAATTTGCAGATGACATAAAGATTAGTGGGAAAGCGAGTTGTGTAGAGGACACAGAAAGGCTGCAAAGAGATTTAGATAGGTTAAGCGAATGGGCTAAGGTTTGGCAGATGGAGTACAATGTCGGAAAGTGTTAGGTTATCCACCTTGGGAAAAAAAACAGTAAAAGGGAATATTATTTGAATGGGGAGAAATTACAACATGCTGTGGTGCAGAGGGACCTGGGGGTCCTTGTGCATGAATCTCAAAAAGTTAGTTTGCAGGTGCAGCAGGTAATCAGGAAGGCAAATGCAATGTTGGCCTTCATTGCGAGAGGGTTGGAGTACAAAAGCAGGGAGGTCCTTCTGCAACTGTATAGGGTATTGGTGAGGCCGCACCTTGAGTACTGCGTGCAGTTTTGGTCACCTTACTTAAGGAAGGATATACTAGCTTTGGAGGGAGTACAGAGACGATTCACAAGGCTGATTCCGGAGATGAGGGGCTTACCTTATGATGATAGATTGAGTAGACTGGGTCTTTACTTGTTGGAGTTCAGAAGGATGAGGGGTGATCTTATAGAAACATTTAAAATAATGAAAGGGATAGACAAGATAGAGGCAGAGAGGTTGTTTCCACTGGTCGGGGAGACTAGAACTCGGGGGCACAGTCTCAAAATATGGGGGAGCCAATTTAAAACCGAGTTGAGAAGGAATTTCTTCTCCCAGAGGGTTGTGAATCTGTGTAATTCTCTGCCCAAGGAAGCAGCTGAGGCTAGCTCATTGAATGTATTCCAGTCACAGATAGATAGATTTTTAACCAATAAGGAAATTAAGGTTACGGGGAGCGGGCGGGTAAGTGGAGCTGAGTCCATGGCCAGATCAGCCATGATCTTGTTGAATGGCGGAGCAGGCTCGAGGGACTAGATGGCCTACTCCTGTTCCTAATTCTTATGTTCTTATGTTCTTATGTAACATGGCCACCCTTAAAGGGGAGAGCCCACTGCCGCAGCCACAGTGAAAGAATTTTTGCCGGCTGACTTGCCGATCGTTGATGAAATAAAGATGATGATTATTGTGAAAGAGACATACTGAAGTATGGGCAGATATTTTGGCCTACATTGAGTCCCAAAATAAGACCTGCATTTCCCTCGCTTCTTTCAAATTGCAGCTATTTTAGATAACATCCTGCTTTGTCCATCTGTATTGCTGCAGTGAGTCAAACCCTGACCTGTCCACTCCCACTGCATGGAATCCCAATGGAATAAACACCTTGTCATTCATTCCTACTGTATAGAATCCTAATGGAGTAAACCCCTTCTTATACAATCCTATTGTATAAGAACATAAGAATTAGGAGCAGGAGTGTGCCATACGGCCTCTCATGCCATTCAATACAATCATGGCTAATCTTCAACCTCAACTCCACTTTCCAGCATATCCCTGATTCCCTTCGTGTCCAAAAATCTATCAATTTCAGTCTTGAACATACTCAATGATTCAGCAACAGAATTCCAAAGATTCACAACCCTCTGAGTGAAGAAATTTCTTCTCATCTCAGTCCTAAATGACCGACGACTTATCCTGAGACAAAGATCCCTGGTTCTAGACTCTCCCACCAGGGAAAACAGCTTCTCAGCATCTACCCTCTCAATCCCCCTCAGAATTTTATACGTTTCAATGAGATCGCCTCTCATTCTTCTAAACGCCAGAGAATATAGACCCATTCTACTCAAACTCTCTCAGATAATCCCAATGGACCAAACCCTTTCCAATTCACTGCTGTTGTATTAAAACCCAATGCCCTAAACCCCTTCCCATTCACTTCAATCTCATGGAATTCCAGCAGACCACAATTGTTCCCCTTTGTGCCCACTAAGTAAAGCGAATCGCCAGATGCCCAGATTTTAATGCTCTGCTTGTGGCCATCGCTGGGACCTGGCCCTAAGGCCCAGTACTCAAGCCCCTGACATGCAGAGGTACGCGTAGTCTGACAAAAGATGTCTGTTGCGTTTTGTACTGAATGCGTGACTGAATAAAAAAGCAAAGGAGCTGGGCGCAGCGATTTGAAATGAGGTGATTTTTATCTGCAGTTTGTGGAAACCTTGATCAAAGCATAACATTTCTTGGCAAACCTTTGAGTTCTGTATTTATTGGGATTTTCTGGTGTGTATTAAAACCTTCACAGAGTACAGCAAAAGGACTGGGATGTGCCAATGAATTGTCCGTCCTCTGCCATTGGATGCTTTGTGACTGTATTGTGAGCAGAGGAGAGACCAGTGGATAACTAAGTCATCTAACCCATCTGAGTGATGGGTTCCTGGGACAGAGCAAATACTGCCTCTAGTTAGCTTTAACCTGCTTATATTTCTGCTGTGGATAGCCCACCTTGTTGTTTTTCTTAATTCATTCACGGGATGTGGGCTTCGCTGGCAAGGCCGGCATTTATTCCCGTTGAGAAGGTGGTGGTGAGCCACCTTCTTGAACCGCTGCAGTCCTTGTGGTGAGGGAACTCCCACATTGCTGTTAGGGAGGGAGTTCCAGGATTTTGGCCCAGCTGCGATGAAGGAATGGCGAAATATTTCGGTGATATTGGAGGTGATCTTTATCTTGCTACCACCCCAGCTGAAAAGGAACAAAAATATGGTGAGAATCTTCCGATGCCGATGTATATGCAAGTCGGGCTTGGGTCGGGGATCAGAAGCACCTACCAGGAGCTTTATTACCATTAAGAAGGGGGTGGGGGGAGGCGGTGGAGTGCTGGGCACTGATTGATTCTCTCGCATGTCACTGAAGCCTGGTGGGGACAACAACCTTAGGTGCACCTGCGGGCAGGGGAATATTTCACAACGCCCTCAGTCAGTGCAAGCCCAGAAGGCCATTTTGGACCGTCGCCAAAGCCCTCCAGTGATCTCCCCTCAGCCTTGATGACCGATGGCGAAATGCTTGGAAGAACTGTGACATACGGAATGGATTCCTTACAGAGGACCCCACAGTACAACCTGAAGGATCAAACCTTCCTCGCAAACAGTGGGCAACCATCAACTGCCTCAGAACCGGTCATGGTCGATGTTGCCACCTTCTCCAGAGGTGGAAGATTAAAGCCTCCCAATCATGCGACTGTGGAGCTCCTAATCAGACCCTGGAGCACATCATCGAGCACTGTCCTTAGAGGGAATTCACAGGCAGCCCACAAGATATCCACGCTGTTACACCAGAAGCTTTGGGCCTGGATATCTGACTTGGATATTGACGTTTGATTTGCTTTGCTGCTACGGTATGGAAGAAGAAGAAGAATTGCTTTAGCTCTTTTAAAGGACCTGCTTGTATTTTTTTCCCTTGGCTTTTTCTCATTCCTACTCTCCCTATCCAATTGGTTTGCATATATTTGGTGCATTTGCCAGCTCAGCACATTGACAGACGGTGATTCTGGGGAATGGGTTATTTTACCCATGTTTGTGACCCAGCCTCATCACCATGCCTCCCCTTGTTCAGGTATTTCCTTCTGTAATGTATTTGCTTAAGAATTCATAGCAACACATTGTTATTAAGAACGAGTTGGTTTATTAGCAAAGGTTTAACAATCACACTACACATTACCAGTTCAGCCCCCAGGCTCAGAACCACCTGCCTCTCATGGATCCCCCGAACCCAACTGGCTGGGTTTTTTTTGAGTCTTGTGAACATATGTGACTGGCTCAGCCACTCACAACTGAACAGCTCTACACACCTGTGAGCCTACTCACAGGGGCATACATTAAACCTTGGTCAGATGCAGAGTTGAGTTGCTTCTACTTTTCAAAAGGTGACATCTATTGGAGGTTTCCATTTCCCACAGCAGTTTAAGACCCTGTCCCAGGTCATTGATTTACAGCCACTGTGTGGTCAGTTGTAGGCCCTTCTATGCTGTGGGTGTCACTCAGTACAGCCTGGGCTAAGTCCTCCTCACGTTCATTCCACGTAGGACCTTCACAGCCAGCAGAGAGGAAACTTTCAACACATCAATCTGTGCTCTTTCTGAACTCATACCACTGGTGTGAAAGGGCCTTATCCTAACCCACTGAACTAACCATACCTTCTCCCACCGCCCCCCCCAATTGGGTTATTGAGGCGATTACTCAGCCTCGATCATTTCCCCATTCCCGATCATTTCATGGTAATATCACAGGGTCTCTACATACAACAACAACTCGCATTTATATAGTGCTTTTAATGTAGTAAAATTGTCCAAGGCACTTCACAGGGGCATTGTCCCACAAGATTTGACACCGAGCCACATAGCAGGACAGATGACCAAATGCTTGGTCAAAGCGGTATATTTTAAGGAGCATCTTAAAGGAGCAGAGAGAGGTAGAGGAAGCGCTTTCGAGAGGGAATTCCAGAGCTTAGTAGTAGTAGTATTAGGCGGTCCCTCGAAGCGAGGATGACTTGCTTCCACACCAAAAAGGGATGAGTTCATAGGTGTTTCAATGAGGGACCTAATATTCCAGGTCACGGACTACATGTTGAATGATGGAGGATGCCTGTGTGTGGATTTTTTTAACGTGTGGTGACCGTTGCACACCAGCCACCACACGGGCTTGACAGAACTAGGCCTTTATCCAGTGGTAAGGGTTAACCAGGATGACTGGAGACCAGCTCTGCTGCACGGACCTAGTGCGCACACATATCGCAGTGTGGGCTGGCCCATGCTGTCCCTGGGCCCTCGCCTCTTCTGGGCCCCGATCTCTCTCCGGTCCTCCGCCCCGATTATTCATCTCACCTCTGCTTAGGGCCTCGGCAGCGTAAGGCATGGTCGCCAATGGCGGAGCGATGAACAAGAACAAGAATTGATCGATAAAGGTGTCAAAGGCTATGGGGAGTGGACGGGGAAGTGGAGCTGAGTCTACGATCATATTAGAGATGATCTTATTGAATGGTGGAGCAGGCCCGAGGGGCCAAATGGGCGACTCCTGCTCCCATTTCTTATGTTCTTATGTATGCAAGAGGCCTGATTTGGAGGATGGTAGGGCTGGAGGAGGTTACAGAGATAGGGAGGGAATCCAGCTTTTTCTTGCTTGAATTCCTCCCACATTTTAATATATAAACAAGTCCTAGTTCTCTTACAAAAGCAAATCAAACATGCAGCCCAGCCAATATCTTCCAAAGCTGACGGAGCAAGTAAGTAATTCCTTTTCACGAAAGCCCAGCACTTCCTGGTAAATTGTGCGCTGATCTTGGAGTGCGTGCCCACGCGAGGAGCCGCAGTGAGAGATCCTGTGCAGATCTCAGCGTAAACAAGCACACAGAGATTGGCCTGCAGGGACCAGGAAACCACAGTTTACAAATGGAATATAAATCTTGTTCCAGAGACGAGAGGAAACCTTAACACTTCTGTGTACTCCGGCCGAGCGTTTGTGTCATTTCTGCTGCTGTTTGTTTTTTGATTACAGCTACCAAAGAAATCATTGCCGTGCATGTCTTGCAAAGATAAATAAATAACCGGCTGCCTGGTGAAGGAAGTGGTTGAGCATTTGACCCCCAGCCTCACCATCGTGACTTCGAGCCTCAGGGCTCCCATCTGCAGCACTGTGAGCAGTTCCGACCTCCGGTTCGTTGTGGGTTCCAGTCTCACTCCACAGATTTGAGCATATAATCTCGGCTGATCCTCCAGTGCTAGACTGAGGGAGTACTGCACTGTCGGAGGTGTCGTCTTGCAGATAAGAGGTCCTCTTGGGTGGACGTGAAAGATCCCATGGCACTATTTCAAGGAAGAGCAGGGGAGTTCTCTCTGGCATCCTGGCCAATATTTATCCTTCAACCAACTCCTAAAACAGATTATCTGGCTATTTGTGTGAGCTTGCTGAGCGCAAATAAGCTGCCGCGTTTCCTACATTGCAACAGTGACAACACTTCAAAAGTACTTCATTGGTTGCAATTTGTTTCCTCTTGAAGTATTTATCCAATTCCCATTCGAAAGTTATTGTTGAACCTGTTTCCACCGCCCTTCCAGATCACAACAATTTGCTGCATAAAATAATTCTCATCACCTCTCTAGTTCATTTGTCAAATACCTTAAATCTGTGACCTCTGAGTACCGAACCGCCTGCCAGTAAAGAAAGGAAGTCTTGGATTTATATAGCATTTTTCACGACCACCAGACACCTCACTGTTGTAATGTGGGAAACACGGCAACCAATTTGCGCACAGCAAGCTCCCACTAACAGCAATGTGATAATCTGTTTTTGTTATGTTGTTTGAGGGATAAATATTGGTTAGGACACTGGGGATAACTCTCCTGCTCTTCTTCGAAATAGTGCCATGGAATCTTTTACGTCCACCTGAGAGAGCAGACGAGGCCTCGGTTTAACGTCTCATCCGAAAGACGGCACCTCCGACAGTGCAGCACTCCCTCAGCACTGCACCGGAGTGCCAGCCTAGATTTTTGTGCTCAAGTCCCAGGAGTGGGACTTAAACCCACAACCTTCCGACTCAGAGGTGAGTGTGCTGCCCACAGAGCCACAGCTGACTCAGTGGAAATAGTTTCTCCTTATTTACTCTATCAAAACCCCTCACTTGAGCTAGCCCAGTCAAAGTTTTCAAGATTAGAAAAGTGATCGCAATGCTGAACCAGGCAAACTGGTTAATCTGGTGAAGAAAT
Source organism: Pristiophorus japonicus (assembly GCF_044704955.1). Taxonomy (NCBI): domain Eukaryota; kingdom Metazoa; phylum Chordata; class Chondrichthyes; family Pristiophoridae; genus Pristiophorus; species Pristiophorus japonicus. The sequence goes on along the minus strand of NC_091987.1, from coordinate 178,318,716 downwards.
CAAAAACCAGGATACAAGTTAGAAATTCAGAAATCAGTAATGAGAAGGGACAGTTTTACACCCAGATGGGTAATTAAAATGTACGAAAGGGAAAATGCTGTTAAATGGGCAGTCTCAACAATATCTTCTATTTTCACGGCACTGATTCAGTATAACGAAACTTCCCAAAATATTTCGAGGGTGGTGGAGCAGGAGAGCACCAAGCAGGGGATAGAGAGATGGGTGAAAGGGGAAATCCAATACCTTTCAGGAAAGAGAGGGGACTGAGTGATATAGTGAGGAGAGTCAGTAGGGCTGATCTATCTATGTGGGACGGACTTGGTGTTGTTCGAATTTAAAACGTCCCAAGGTGTTTCACAGCAGTGTTACAAGACAAAACAGATAAATTTGCCACAAAAGAAGAAATTAAGGCAGATGACCAAAAGCTTGGTTAAAGAGGTAGGTTTTAAGGAGCGTCTTAAAAGAGGTAGAGAGGCGGAGAGGTTTAGGGAGGGAGTTCCAGAGCTTAGGGCCAAGGCAGCTGAAGGCACGGCCACCAATGGTTGAGCAGTTATAATGAGGGATGTTCAAGAGGGCAGACATTAAAGGGCGTAGACATCTTGTGGGGTTGTGAGGCTGTAAAAGGTTACAGAGATAGGGAGGGTCGAGGCCATGGAATGATTTGTAAACAAGGATGAGAATTTTGAAATCAAGGCGTTGTTTAATCGGGAGCCAATGTAGATCAGCGAGCACAGGGGTGAAGGGTGATCGAGACTTGGTGTGAGTTAGGACACTGGCTGCTGAGTTTTGTATGACCTCAACTTTATGTAGTGTAGAATGTGAGAGGCCAGCCAGGAGTGAGTTGGAACAGTCAAGTCGAGAGGTAACAAAGGAATGAATGAGGTTTTCAGCAGCAGAAGAGCTGAGGTAGGGGCGGAGGCGGGCAATGTTACGGAGGTGGAAAAAGCGGGTTTAGTTATGTTCACACTGCACTCCTGAAATAAATATCACCTGATAGCAAGGAGGCGAGGGGGAGAAACACGAACATTGGCTCGATGACTTGAATTGGGGTCCGACTACAGATGTCGACCCCGATTGCAACTTTAAAGTAGAAATGGGGAAAGCATGCACGACACATGCGTTGAGAGGCCGAACTGTTGATCTTTAAATGGTCCATTGGAGGCCTCTCCCTTTAAAAAAGTTTTCTTGTGGCGCCGGGGGAACAGAAATGCTCCACCGAGGCCTACAGAATCTTCCAGTGCACAACCGGCCTGTTCAGGGCCACCTGGCCCAACCCCCCTCCTCCACAGCCTCCAACACCCTCCCCCACCCCACCAACACCCTCCATCACCCTCACAACCCCCGCCCCCCATTCCCCCCTCGTACCCACTCTCCCCTCGTACCCACTCCCCCCTCCTCCCCCTCCCGCTCCCCTCCTCTCCCCCTCCCCCACTCCCCCTCCCTCTCTCCTCCTCCCCCTCCCTTCCCTCTCCACCTCCCTCCCTCCCCCACTCCCTCCCCCTCCCTCCCCCACTCCCTCTGCCCTACTCCCGCCGCCTTCCGCCCCCCCCACTCCCCACCCCCTCTCCCCTCCTCCCCCTCCCACTCCCTCCCTCACTCCCCTCCCTCCCCCCCTCCTTCCCTCCCACTCCCTCCCCCCTCTCCCTCCCCTCTCCTCCCCCTCCCTCTCCTCCCTCCCCCATCTCCCTCGTCCCCTCCCCCTGCCCCCTCCCGGCTGCCAGTCTCAACGAGCCTGACCCACAGGTTAGCTGGGTGCAGTAGACAGAGGATCCTGTTCCAGACCAGACTGACGAGCTGAAGCGGCAGTGCCCGTTTGGCGCCCGTTTGGCGCCCGTAGTTCACCGGAAGAATGTTACCAAGCCCGAACCTGATCGCGCCATGTTGGGCGGGCGGGTGCGGCGGCCAGTATTGCATCCAACCTGAGGCTCGCCCCCATGCTCTTCAGTCGGGTGAACCTTCGTTGCACTCCCTCTGTGGCAAGTGTACCCAAACTGTACACAATGGCCCTGACATTGCGATAGGGGGTTACCTGCAGGCGGACGCCCCCGATGACAAAAATATTAACAAATGTACCTGGTGGAACGTAGACTTGCTCTCTGAGACCTCCAGTGGCAGCCCAGAGCAGGGGCCCATGTATTCCAGGAGCGTATGTGCAGCCTGGGATCACATGGGTCGGACCAACCAATCAATATCCCCAATCACAGTAATGGTGAGTTCTGCTTGTACGGAGATTACCATTTCTATAAATGGGGAGACCCCAAAAACACACAAACATTTGACTTAATTAAGAAAAATACTTCATATATAAAAAATGTATTGAAATTAAATGTTTTAGACAAAAATGTATTTTTCTGAAATGGTTTTAAGATGCTTTAATAGGGTTAAAAATAAAACTAAATAAACTTACTTTAATGCACAGCGTTTTCAATATGAAAATGATTGATAAAATGTTATTTTTCTTACTCTGGTAAAAGCAGGTCTTACATTTTAGCAGCTGTAAGAGTTTGAAGGACATTCGCTGGGCAGCAGTTGGGCAAATAGCGGGGATACCCGGGGATGCATTCGAATTGTCAAAAGAAACTGTGACAGTTCCCAGGGACCAGTTCTGGGCGCTTGCGCATCGCGCGGGAAGAACCGGCACTTGCGAGGCCTCCTTGGGCGTGGGAGCAAATCGCACGCACTCCAAAGGCCGCAATTTCCGGCCCAATACTCCAGGTGTGGTCTCACCAGGGCTACATTTAAATGCAGTAAGACGTCTTTACTCTACACTCAAATCCTCTTGTAATAAAGGCCAACATATCATTTTCTCACGATACCTGCTTACTGTACCTGTTTGTTAATTTTCAGTGATTCCTGTACAAGGACACCCGGGTCCCTCTAAGAATCCTGAGGACACCCCTGACCAGCTACTTTATACAAAGGAGGGGGGTGAGACTGTGGAAGAGATGTACAAGGGAGGGAGAAGGTGTGAAGAAATGTAAGTGAGACTTGGATAGATATTTGAGTGAGTTGGTGTTAAGCCTCCGCCCACCAATAATGCCAACAGCAATTTCTCCAATGATTTTACAAAAACCTTTTGGTGCCTGCGAATTATACAGAGTAACGTTGAGCAAATGATAAAATAATTGGAGTGGGAAGACGAATGTTTAGATCTTAAGCGCAGTTGAACTGGGTGTAAACAGTCCACAGGAACCTATGAAATACATGAAAGAATGTCCCACACACAAAGCCAAAAAATGCTCTGCCTGGATCGTGGTTCACATAACTGAGAATTAAAATAAGCGATTTTGTGCCGCACTCGCCGTGCCATGGATTCATTGTACACAACAGAGCGCGGCCGGGACAAAAACTTAATCTCAGCATTTTTCCAGTTGCTTTCACTGAGAAGCAGAAGAGAGGCTCCAGTGACTATAATACAGCAGGGGAGGCCCCAGAGATTATAATACAGTGGGACCCCAGTGGCTATAATACAGGAGAGACCCCAGTGACTATCATTTAGGTGGGACACCAGTGACTATAATACAGGAGGGGCCTCAGTGACTATAATACAGGTGGGGCCCCAGTGACTATAATACAGGAGGGGCCTCAGTGACGATAATACAGGATGGGCCCCAGTGACTATAATACAGGAGGGGCCTCAGTGACTATAATGCAGGAGGGGCCTCAGTGACGATAATACAGGATGGGCCCCAGTGACTATAATACAGGAGGGGCCTCAGTGACTATAATACAGGATGGGCCCCAGTGACTATAATACAGGAGAGGCCCCAGCACCTATAATACAGGAGGGGCCCCAGTTACTATAATACAGGAGAGACCCCAGTGACTATCATTTAGGTGGGGCACCAGTGACTATAATACAGGATGGGCCCCAGTGACTATAATACAGGAGAGGCCCCAGTGACTATAATACAGGAGGGGCCCCAGTGACTAAAATACAGGAGAGGCCCCAGTTACTATAATACAGGATGGGCCCCAGTGACTATAAAACAGGAGAGGCCCCAGTGACTATAATACAGGATGGGCCCCAGTGACTATAATACAGGAGAGGCCCAGTGACTATAATACAGAAGAGGCCCAGTGACTATAATACAGGAGAGGCCCAGTGACTATAATACAGGAGAGGCCCCAGTCACTATAATACAGGAGGGGTCCCAGTGACTATAATACAGGAGGGGCCTCAGTGACTATAATACAGGAGGGGTCCCAGTGACTATAATACAGGAGGGGCCCCAGTGACTATAATACAGGAGGGGCCCCAGTGACTATAACACATAAGAGCCCCCAGTGACAATAATACAAGAGAGGCCCCAGTGCCTATAATATAGGAGGGGCCCAGTGACTATAATACAGGAGAAGCCTCAGTGAATAAAATACAGGAGAGGCCCCAGTGACTATAATACAGGAGGTTCAGTGACTATAATACAGGAGAGTCCCCAATGACTATAATACAGGAGAGTCCCCAGTGACTATAATACAGGACAGTCCCCAGTGACTATAATACAGGAGAGGCCATAGTGACTATAATACAGGAGAGGCCATAGTGACTATAATACAGGATGGGCCCCAATGACTATAATACAGGAGAGGCCCCAGTGACTTTAATACAGGAGAGGCCACAGTGACAAAAATACAGGAGAGGCACCAGTGACTATAATACAGGGGAGGCCACAGTGACTATAATACAGGAGAGGCCCCAGTGACTATAATACAGGAGAGGCCCCAGTGACTATAATACAGGAGGGGTCCCAGTGACAATAATACAGGAGAGGCCCCAGTGACTATAATACAGGTGAGGCCCAGTGACTATAATACAGGAGAGGCCCAGTGACTATAATACAGGAGGGGCCTCAGTGACTATAATACAGGATGGGCCCCAGTGACTATAATACAGGATGGGCCCCAGTGACTATAATACAGGAGAGGCCACAGTGACTATAATACAGGAGGGGCCCCAGTGACTATAATACAGGAGAGGCCCCAGTGACTATAATACAGGAGGGGCCCCAGTGACTATAATACAGGAGAGGCCCCAGTTACTATAATACAGGATGGGCCCCAGTCACTATAAGACAGGAGAGGCCCCAGTTACTATAATACAGGAGGGGCCCCAGTGACTATAATACAGGAGAGGCCCCAGTTACTATAATACAGGATGGGCCCCAGTGACTATAAAACAGGAGAGGCCCCAGTGACTATAATACAGGATGGGCCCCAGTGACTATAATACAGGAGAGGCCCCAGTGACTATAATACAGGAGGGGCCCCAGTGACTATAATACAGGAGAGGCCCCAGTGACTATAATACAGGAGAGGCCCCAGTGACTATAATACAGGAGGGGTCCCAGTGACAATAATACAGGAGAGGCCCCAGTGACTAAAATACAGGAGAGGCCCAGTGACTATAATACAGGAGAGGCCCAGTGACTATAATACAGGAGAAGCCTCAGTGAATAAAATACAGGAGAGGCCCCAGTGACTATAATACAGGAGAGTCCCCAGTGACTATAATACAGGAGAGTCCCCAGTGACTATAATACAGGAGAGTCCCCAGTGACTATAATACAGGAGAGTCCCCAGTGACTATAATACAGGAGAGGCCATAGTGACTATAATACAGGAGAGGCCATAGTGACTATAATACAGGATGGGCCCTAATAACTATAATACAGGAGAGGCCCCAGTGACTTTAATACAGGAGAGGCCACAGTGACTATAATACAGGAGAGGCACTAGTGACTATAATACAGGGGAGGCCACAGTGACTATAATACAGGAGAGGCCCCAGTGACTATAGTACAGGAGAGACCCCAGTGACTATAATACAGGAGGGGTCCCATTGACAATAATACAGGAGAGGCCCCAGTGACTATAATACAGGTGAGGCCCAGTGACTATAATACAGGAGAGGCCCAGTGACTATAATAAAGGAGGGGCCTCAGTGACTATAATACAGGATGGGCCCCAGTGACTATAATACAGGATGGGCCCCAGTGACTATAATACAGGAGAGGCCCCAGTGACTATAATACAGGAGGGGCCCCAGTGACTATAATACAGGAGAGGCCCCAGTGACTATAATACAGGAGGGGCCCCAGTGACTATAATACAGGAGAGGCCCCAGTTACTATAATACAGGATGGGCCCCAGTCACTATAAGACAGGAGAGGCCCCAGTTACTATAATACAGGAGGGGCCCCAGTGACTATAATACAGGAGAGGCCCCAGTTACTATAATACAGGATGGGCCCCAGTGACTATAAAACAGGAGAGGCCCCAGTGACTATAATACAGGATGGGCCCCAGTGACTATAATACAGGAGAGGCCCCAGTGACTATAATACAGGAGGGGCCCCAGTGACTATAATACAGGAGAGGCCCCAGTGACTATAATACAGGAGAAGCCTCAGTGAATAAAATACAGGAGAGGCCCCAGTGACTATAATACAGGAGGTTCAGTGACTATAATACAGGAGAGTCCCCAGTGACTATAATACAGGAGAGTCCCCAGTGACTATAATACAGGAGAGTCCCCAGTGACTATAATACAGGAGAGGCCATAGTGACTATAATACAGGAGAGGCCATAGTGACTATAATACAGGATGGGCCCCAATGACTATAATACAGGAGAGGCCCCAGTGACTTTAATACAGGAGAGGCCACAGTGACTATAATACAGGAGAGGCACCAGTGACTATAATACAGGGGAGGCCACAGTGACTATAATACAGGAGAGGCCCCAGTGACTATAATACAGGAGAGGCCCCAGTGACTATAATACAGGAGGGGTCCCAGTGACAATAATACAGGAGAGGCCCCAGTGACTATAATACAGGTGAGGCCCAGTGACTATAATACAGGAGAGGCCCAGTGACTATAATACAGGAGGGGCCTCAGTGACTATAATACAGGATGGGCCCCAGTGACTATAATACAGGATAGGCCCCAGTGACTATAATACAGGAGAGGCCCCAGTGACTATAATACAGGAGGGGCCCCAGTGACTATAATACAGGAGAGGCCCCAGTGACTATAATACAGGAGGGGCCCCAGTGATTATAATACAGGAGAGGCCCCAGTTACTATAATACAGGATGGGCCCCAGTCACTATAAGACAGGAGAGGCCCCAGTTACTATAATACAGGAGGGGCCCCAGTGACTATAATACAGGAGAGGCCCCAGTTACTATAATAAAGGATGGGCCCCAGTGACTATAAAACAGGAGAGGCCCCAGTGACTATAATACAGGATGGGCCCCAGTGACTATAATACAGGAGAGGCCCCAGTGACTATAATACAGGAGGGGCCCCAGTGACTATAATACAGGAGAGGCCCCAGTGACTATAATACAGGAGAGGCCCCAGTGACTATAATACAGGAGGGGCCCCAGTGACTATAATACAGGAGAGGCCCCAGTGACTATAATACAGGAGAGGCCCAGTGACTATAATACAGGAGAGGCCCAGTGACTATAATACAGGAGAAGCCTCAGTGAATAAAATACAGGAGAGGCCCCAGTGACTATAATACAGGAGAGTCCCCAGTGACTATAATACAGGAGAGTCCCCAGTGACTATAATACAGGAGAGGCCATAGTGACTATAATACAGGAGAGGCCATAGTGACTATAATACAGGATGGGCCCTAATGACTATAATACAGGAGAGGCCCCAGTGACTTTAATACAGGAGAGGCCACAGTGACAATAATACAGGAGAGGCACTAGTGACTATAATACACGGGAGGCCACAGTGACTATAATACAGGAGAGGCCCCAGTGACTATAGTACAGGAGAGACCCCAGTGACTATAATACAGGAGGGGTCCCAGTGACAATAATACAGGAGAGGCCCCAGTGACTATAATACAGGTGAGGCCCAGTGACTATAATACAGGAGAGGCCCAGTGACTATAATACAGGAGGGGCCCCAGTGACTATAATACAGGAGGGGCCCCAGTGACTATAATACAGGAGAGGCCCCAGTGACGAAAATATAGGAGAGGCCCCAGTTACTATAATACAGGATGGGCCCCAGTCACTATAAGACAGGAGAGGCCCCAGTTACTATAATACAGGAGGGGCCCCAGTGACTATAATACAGGAGAGGCCCCAGTTACTATAATACAGGATGGGCCCCAGTGACTATAAAACAGGAGAGGCCCCAGTGACTATAATACAGGATGGGCCCCAGTGACTATAATACAGGAGAGGCCCAGTGACTATAATACAGAAGAGGCCCAGTGACTATAATACAGGACAGGCCCAGTGACTATAATACAGGAGAGGCCCCAGTCACTATAATACAGGAGGGGTCCCAATGACTATAATACAGGAGGGGCCTCAGTGACTATAATACAGGAGGGGTCCCAGTGACTATAATACAGGAGGGGCCCCAGTGACTATAATACAGGAGGGGCCCCAGTGACTATAACACATAAGAGCCCCCAGTGACAATAATACAAGAGAGGCCCCAGTGCCTATAATATAGGAGGGGCCCAGTGACTATAATACAGGAGAAGCCTCAGTGAATAAAATACAGGAGAGGCCCCAGTGACTATAATACAGGAGGTTCAGTGACTATAATACAGGAGAGTCCCCAGTGACTATAATACAGGAGAGTCCCCAGTGACTATAATACAGGAGAGTCCCCAGTGACTATAATACAGGAGAGGCCATAGTGACTATAATACAGGAGAGGCCATAGTGACTATAATACAGGATGGGCCCCAATGACTATAATACAGGAGAGGCCCCAGTGACTTTAATACAGGAGAGGCCACAGTGACTATAATACAGGAGAGGCCCCAGTGACTATAATACAGGAGAGGCCCCAGTGACTATAATACAGGAGGGGTCCCAGTGACAATAATACAGGAGAGGCCCCAGTGACTATAATACAGGTGGGGCCCAGTGACTATAATACAGGAGAGGCCCAGTGACTATAATACAGGAGGGGCCTCAGTGACTATAATACAGGATGGGCCCCAGTGACTATAATACAGGAGAGGCCCCAGTGACTATAATACAGGAGGGGCCCCAGTGACTATAATACAGGAGAGGCCCCAGTGACTATAATACAGGAGGGGCCCCAGTGACTATAATACAGGAGAGGCCCCAGTTACTATAATACAGGATGGGCCCCAGTCACTATAAGACAGGAGAGGCCCCAGTTACTATAATACAGGAGGGGCCCCAGTGACTATAATACAGGAGAGGCCCCAGTTACTATAATACAGGATGGGCCCCAGTGACTATAAAACAGGAGAGGCCCCAGTGACTATAATACAGGATGGGCCCCAGTGACTATAATACAGGAGAGGCCCCAGTGACTATAATACAGGAGGGGCCCCAGTGACTATAATACAGGAGAGGCCCCAGTGACTATAATACAGGAGAGGCCCCAGTGACTATAATACAGGAGGGGTCCCAGTGACAATAATACAGGAGAGGCCCCAGTGACTAAAATACAGGAGAGGCCCAGTGACTATAATACAGGAGAGGCCCAGTGACTATAATACAGGAGAAGCCTCAGTGAATAAAATACAGGAGAGGCCCCAGTGACTATAATACAGGAGAGTCCCCAGTGACTATAATACAGGAGAGTCCCCAGTGACTATAATACAGGAGAGTCCCCAGTGACTATAATACAGGAGAGGCCATAGTGACTATAATACAGGAGAGGCCATAGTGACTATAATACAGGATGGGCCCTAATGACTATAATACAGGAGAGGCCCCAGTGACTTTAATACAGGAGAGGCCACAGTGACAATAATACAGGAGAGGCACTAGTGACTACAATACACGGGAGGCCACAGTGACTATAATACAGGAGAGGCCCCAGTGACTATAGTACAGGAGAGACCCCAGTGACTATAATACAGGAGGGGTCCCAGTGACAATAATACAGGAGAGGCCCCAGTGACTATAATACAGGAGGGGTCCCAGTGACAATAATACAGGAGAGGCCCCAGTGACTAAAATACAGGAGGGGTCCCAGTGACAATAATACAGGAGAGGCCCCAGTGACTATAATACAGGTGAGGCCCAGTGACTATAATACAGGAGGGGCCCCAGTGACTATAATACAGGAGAGGCCCCAGTGACGAAAATATAGGAGAGGCCCCAGTTACTATAATACAGGATGGGCCCCAGTCACTATAAGACAGGAGAGGCCCCAGTGACAATAATACAGGAGAGGCCCCAGTGACTAAAATACAGGAGGGGTCCCAGTGACAATAATACAGGAGAGGCCCCAGTGACTATAATACAGGTGAGGCCCAGTGACTATAATACAGGAGGGGCCCCAGTGACTATAATACAGGAGAGGCCCCAGTGACGAAAATATAGGAGAGGCCCCAGTTACTATAATACAGGATGGGCCCCAGTCACTATAAGACAGGAGAGGCCCCAGTTACTATAATACAGGAGGGGCCCCAGTGACTATAATACAGGAGAGGCCCCAGTTACTATAATACAGGATGGGCCCCAGTGACTATAAAACAGGAGAGGCCCCAGTGACTATAATACAGGATGGGCCCCAGTGACTATAATACAGGAGAGGCCCAGTGACTATAATACAGAAGAGGCCCAGTGACTATAATACAGGAGAGGCCCAGTGACTATAATACAGGAGAGGCCCCAGTCACTATAATACAGGAGGGGTCCCAGTGACTATAATACAGGAGGGGCCTCAGTGACTATAATACAGGAGGGGTCCCAGTGACTATAATACAGGAGGGGCCCCAGTGACTATAATACAGGAGGGGCCACAGTGACTATAACACATAAGAGCCCCCAGTGACAATAATACAAGAGAGGCCCCAGTGCCTATAATATAGGAGGGGCCCAGTGACTATAATACAGGAGAAGCCTCAGTGAATAAAATACAGGAGAGGCCCCAGTGACTATAAAACAGGAGAGGTCCCAGTGACTATAATACAGGATGGGCCCCAGTGACTATAATACAGGAGAGGCCATAGTGACTATAATACAGGAGAGGCCATAGTGACTATAATACAGGATGGGCCCCAATGACTATAATACAGGAGAGGCCCCAGTGACTTTAATACAGGAGAGGCCACAGTGACTGTAATACAGGAGAGGCACCAGTGACTATAATACAGGGGAGGCCACAGTGACTATAATACAGGAGAGGCCCCAGTGACTATAATACAGGAGAGGCCCCAGTGACTATAATACAGGAGGGGTCCCAGTGACAATAATACAGGAGAGGCCCCAGTGACTATAATACAGGTGAGGCCCAGTGACTATAATACAGGAGAGGCCCAGTGACTATAATACAGGAGGGGCCTCAGTGACTATAATACAGGATGGGCCCCAGTGACTATAATACAGGATGGGCCCCAGTGACTATAATACAGGAGAGGCCCCAGTGACTATAATACAGGAGGGGCCCCAGTGACTATAATACAGGAGAGGCCCCAGTGACTATAATACAGGAGGGGCCCCAGTGACTATAATACAGGAGAGGCCCCAGTTACTATAATACAGGAAGGGCCCCAGTCACTATAAGACAGGAGAGGCCCCAGTTACTATAATACAGGAGGGGCCCCAGTGACTATAATACAGGAGAGGCCCCAGTTACTATAATACAGGATGGGCCCCAGTGACTATAAAACAGGAGAGGCCCCAGTGACTATAATACAGGATGGGCCCCAGTGACTATAATACAGGAGAGGCCCCAGTGACTATAATACAGGAGGGGCCCCAGTGACTATAATACAGGAGAGGCCCCAGTGACTATAATACAGGAGAGGCCCCAGTGACTATAATACAGGAGGGGTCCCAGTGACAATAATACAGGAGAGGCCCCAGTGACTAAAATACAGGAGAGGCCCAGTGACTATAATACAGGAGAGGCCCAGTGACTATAATACAGGAGAAGCCTCAGTGAATAAAATACAGGAGAGGCCCCAGTGACTATAATACAGGAGAGTCCCCAGTGACTATAATACAGGAGAGTCCCCAGTGACTATAATACAGGAGAGTCCCCAGTGACTATAATACAGGAGAGTCCCCAGTGACTATAATACAGGAGAGGCCATAGTGACTATAATACAGGAGAGGCCATAGTGACTATAATACAGGATGGGCCCTAATGACTATAATACAGGAGAGGCCCCAGTGACTTTAATACAGGAGAGGCCACAGTGACTATAATACAGGAGAGGCACTAGTGACTATAATACAGGGGAGGCCCCAGTGACTATAATACAGGAGAGGCCCCAGTGACTATAATACAGGAGAGACCCCAGTGACTATAATACAGGAGGGGTCCCAGTGACAATAATACAGGAGAGGCCCCAGTGACTATAATACAGGTGAGGCCCAGTGACTATAATACAGGAGAGGCCCAGTGACTATAATACAGGAGGGGCCTCAGTGACTATAATACAGGATGGGCCCCAGTGACTATAATACAGGATGGGCCCCAGTGACTATAATACAGGAGAGGCCCCAGTGACTATAATACAGGAGGGGCCCCAGTGACTATAATACAGGCGAGGCCCCAGTGACTATAATACAGGAGGGGCCCCAGTGACTATAATACAGGAGAGGCCCCAGTTACTATAATACAGGATGGGCCCCAGTCACTATAAGACAGGAGAGGCCCCAGTTACTATAATACAGGAGGGGCCCCAGTGACTATAATACAGGAGAGGCCCCAGTTACTATAATACAGGATGGGCCCCAGTGACTATAAAACAGGAGAGGCCCCAGTGACTATAATACAGGATGGGCCCCAGTGACTATAATACAGGAGAGGCCCCAGTGACTATAATACAGGAGGGGCCCCAGTGACTATAATACAGGAGATGCCCCAGTGACTATAATACAGGAGAAGCCTCAGTGAATAAAATACAGGAGAGGCCCCAGTGACTATAATACAGGAGGTTCAGTGACTATAATACAGGAGAGTCCCCAGTGACTATAATACAGGAGAGTCCCCAGTGACTATAATACAGGAGAGTCCCCAGTGACTATAATACAGGAGAGGCCATAGTGACTATAATACAGGAGAGGCCATAGTGACTATAATACAGGATGGGCCCCAATGACTATAATACAGGAGAGGCCCCAGTGACTTTAATACAGGAGAGGCCACAGTGACTATAATACAGGAGAGGCACCAGTGACTATAATAGAGGGGAGGCCACAGTGACTATAATACAGGAGAGGCCCCAGTGACTATAATACAGGAGAGGCCCCAGTGACTATAATACAGGAGGGGTCCCAGTGACAATAATACAGGAGAGGCCCCAGTGACTATAATACAGGTGAGGCCCAGTGACTATAATACAGGAGAGGCCCAGTGACTATAATACAGGAGGGGCCTCAGTGACTATAATACAGGATGGGCCTCAGTGACTATAATACAGGATGGGCCCCAGTGACTATAATACAGGAGAGGCCCCAGTGACTATAATACAGGAGGGGCCCCAGTGACTATAATACAGGAGAGGCCCCAGTGACTATAATACAGGAGGGGCCCCAGTGACTATAATACAGGAGAGGCCCCAGTTACTATAATACAGGATGGGCCCCAGTCACTATAAGACAGGAGAGGCCCCAGTTACTATAATACAGGAGGGGCCCCAGTGACTATAATACAGGAGAGGCCCCAGTTACTATAATACAGGATGGGCCCCAGTGACTATAAAACAGGAGAGGCCCCAGTGACTATAATACAGGATGGGCCCCAGTGACTATAATACAGGAGAGGCCCCAGTGACTATAATACAGGAGGGGCCCCAGTGACTATAATACAGGAGAGGCCCCAGTGACTATAATACAGGAGAGGCCCCAGTGACTACAATACAGGAGGGGTCCCAGTGACAATAATACAGGAGAGGCCCCAGTGACTATAATACAGGAGAGGCCCAGTGACTATAATACAGGAGAGGCCCAGTGACTATAATACAGGAGAAGCCTCAGTGAATAAAATACAGGAGAGGCCCCAGTGACTATAATACAGGAGAGTCCCCAGTGACTATAATACAGGAGAGTCCCCAGTGACTATAATACAGGAGAGGCCATAGTGACTATAATACAGTAGAGGCCATAGTGACTATAATACAGGATGGGCCCTAATGACTATAATACAGGAGAGGCCCCAGTGACTATAATACAGGAGAGGCACTAGTGACTATAATACAGGGGAGGCCACAGTGACTATAATACAGGAGAGGCCCCAGTGACTATAATACAGGAGGGGTCCCAGTGACAATAATACAGGAGAGGCCCCAGTGACTATAATACAGGTGAGGCCCAGTGACTATAATACAGGAGAGGCCCAGTGACAATAATACAGGAGAGGCCCCAGTGACTATAATACAGGTGAGGCCCAGTGACTATAATACAGGAGAGGCCCAGTGACTATAATACAGGAGGGGCCCCAGTGACTATAATACAGGAGGGGCCCCAGTGACTATAATACAGGAGAGGCCCCAGTGACTATAATACAGGAGGGGCCCCAGTGACTATAATACAGGAGAGGCCCCAGTTACTATAATACAGGATGGGCCCCAGTCACTATAAGACAGGAGAGGCCCCAGTTACTATAATACAGGAGGGGATCCAGTGACTATAATACAGGAGAGGCCCCAGTTACTATAATACAGGATGGGCCCCAGTGACTATAAAACCGGAGAGGCCCCAGTGACTATAATACAGGAGGGGCCCCAGTGACTATAATACAGGAGAGGCCCCAGTGACTATAATACAGGAGGGGCCCCAGTGACTATAATACAGGAGAGGCCCCAGTGACTATAATACAGGAGAGGCCCCAGTGACTATAATACAGGAGGGGTCCCAGTGACAATAATACAGGAGAGGCCCCAGTGACTATAATGCAGGAGAGGCCCAGTGACTATAATACAGGAGAGGCCCAGTGACTATAATACAGAAGAGGCCCAGTGACTATAATACAGGAGAGGCCCAGTGACTATAATACAGGTGAGGCCCCAGTCACTATAATACAGGAGGGGCCCCAGTGACTATAATACAGGAGGGGCCTCAGTGACTATAATACAGGAGGGGTCCCAGTGACTATAATACAGGAGGGGCCCCAGTGACTATAATACAGGAGGGGCCCCAGTGACTATAACACATAAGAGCCCCCAGTGACAATAATACAAGAGAGGCCCCAGTGCCTATAATATAGGAGGGGCCCAGTGACTATAATACAGGAGAAGCCTCAGTGACTATAATACAGGAGAGTCCCCAGTGACTATAATACAGGAGAGTCCCCAGTGACTATAATACAGGAGAGTCCCCAGTGACTATAATACAGGAGAGGCCATAGTGACTACAATACAGGAGAGGCCATAGTGACTATAATACAGGGGAGGCCACAGTGACTATAATACAGGAGAGACCCCAGTGACTATAATACAGGAGAGGCCCCAGTGACTATAATACAGGAGGGGTCCCAGTGACAATAATACAGGAGAGGCCCCAGTGACTATAATACAGGTGAGACCCAGTGACTATAATACAGGAGAGGCCCAGTGACTATAATACAGGAGAGGCCCAAATGACTTTAATACAGGAGAGGCCCCAGTGACTATAATACAGGAGAGGCCCCAGTGACTATAATACAGGAGAGGCCCCAGTGACTATAATACAGGAGAGGCACCAGTGACTATAATACAGGAGAGGCCCCAGTGACTATAATACAGGAGGTGCCCCAGTGACTATAATACAGGAGGGGCCCCAGTGACTATAATACAGGAGAGGCCCCAGTGACTTTAATACAGGAAGGGCCCCAGTGACTATAATACAGGAGGGGCCCCAGTGACAATAATACAGGAGAGGTCCCAGTGACGATAAGACAGGAGAGGCCCCAGTGACTATAATACAAGAGAGGCCCCAGTGCCTATAATAAAGGAGGGGCCCAGTGACTATAATAAAGGAGAAGCCTCAGTGACTATAATACAGGAGGGGCCCCAGTGACTATACAGGAGAGGCCCCAGTCAGTATATTACAGGAGAGGCCCCAGTGACTATAATACCGGAGAGGCCCCAGTGACTATAATACCGGAGGGGCCCCTGTGACTATAATACAGGAGGGGCCTCAGTGACTATAATACAGGAGGGGTCCCAGTGACTATAATACAGGAGGGGCCCCAGTGACTATAATACAGGAGGGGCCCCAGTCATTATAATACTGGAGAGGCATCAGTGACTATAATACAGGAGGGGCCCTGTCACTCTAATACAGGAGGGGCCCCAGTGACTATAATACAGGAGAAGCCCCAGAGACCATAATACAGGAGAGGTACCAGTCACTATAATACAGGAGGTGCCCCAGTGACTATAATACAGGAGGAGCCCCAGTGACTATAATACAGGAGAGGCCCCAGTGACTTTAATACAGGAGAGGCCCCAGTAACTATAATACAGGAGAGGTCCCAGTGACTATAAAACAGGAGAGGCCCCAGTGACTATAATACAGGAGGGGTCCCAGTGACAATAATACAGGAGAGGCCCCAGTGACTATAATACAGGAGGGGCCCCAGTGACAATAATACAGGAGAGGCCCCAGTGACTATAATACAGGTGAGGCCCCAGTGACAATAATATAGAAGAGCCCCAGTGACTATAATACAGGTGAGGCCCCAGTGACAATAATATAGAAGAGACCCCAGTGACTATAATACAGGAGAGGTCCCAGTCACTATAACACAGGAGAGACCCCAGTGACTATAATACAGGAGCGGCCCCAGTGACTATAATACAGGAGGGGCCCAGTGACAATAATACAGGAGAGGTCCCAGTAACTATAACACAGGAGAGGCCCCAGTGACTACAATACAGGAGGGGCCCCAGTGACTATAATACAGGAGGGGCCCCAGTGACAATAATACAGGAGAGGTCCCAGTGACTACAATACAGGAGAGGCCCCAGTGCCTATAATATAGGAGGGGCCCAGTGACTATAATACAGGAGAAGCCTCAGTGACTGTAATACAGGAGGGGCCCCAGTGACTATACAGGAGAGGCCCCAGTCACTATATTACAGGAGAGGCCCCAGTGACTATAATACAGGAGAGGCCCAGTGACTATAATACAGGAGAGGCCCCAGTGACTATAATACAGGAGAGGCCCCAGTGACTATAATACAGGAGTGGCCCCAGTGACTATAATACAGGAGGGGCCCCAGTGAGTATAATAAAGGAGGGGCCCCAGTGACTATAATACTGGAGGGGACCCAGTCATTATAATACAGGAGGGGCCCCAGTGACTATAATACAGGAGGGGCCCCAGTCATTATAATACAGGAGAGGCCCCAGTGACTATAATGGAGTAGGGGCCCCAATGACTATAATACTGGAGGGGACCCAGTCATTATAATACAGGAGGGGCCACAGTGACTACAACACAGGAGAGGCCCCAGTGACTATAATACAGGAGAGGCCCCAGTGACAAAAATACAGGAGAGGCCCCAGTGACTATAACACAGGAGAGCATCCAGTGACAATAATACAAGAGAGGACCCAGTGCCTATAATATAGGAGGGGCCCAGTGACTATAATACAGGAGAAGACTCAGTGAATAAAATACAGGAGGGGCCCCAGTGACTATAATACAGGAGAGGCCCCAGTCACTATAATACAGGAGAGGCCCCAGTAACTATAATACAGGAGGGGTCCCAGTGACTATAATACAGGAGAGGCCCCAGTGACTATAATACAGGAGGGGCCCCAGTGACTATAATACAGGAGAGTCCCCAGTGACTATAATACAGGAGAGGCCCAGTGACTATAATACAGGAGAGGCCGCAGTGACTATAATACAGAAGAGGCCCCAGTGACTATAATACAGGAGGGGCCCCAGTGACTATAATACAGGAGAGGCCCCAGTGACAATAATACAGGAGGGGTCCCAGTGACTATAATACAGGAGGGGCCCCAGTGACTATAATACAGGAGTGGCCCCAGTGACTATAATCCAGGAGGGGTCCCAGTGACTATAATACAGGAGAGGCCCCAGTCACTATAATACTGGAGAGCCCTCAGTGACTATTATACTGGAGAGGCCAAGTGACTATAATACAGGAGAGGCCCCAGTGACTATAATACAGGAGGGTCCCCAGTGACTATAATAGAGAAGGGGCCCCAGTGACTATAAGACAGGAGTGGCCCCAGTGACTATAATACAGGAGGGGCCCCAGTGACTATAATACAGGAGGAGCCCCAGTGACTATAATACAGGAGGGGCCCCAGTCATTATAATACAGGAGAGGCCCCCGTGACTATAATGGAGGAGGGGCCCCAATGACTATAATACAGGAGAGACCCCAGTGACTATAATACAGGAGAGGCGCCAGTGACAATAATACAGGAGAGGCCCCAGTGAATATAACACAGGAGAGCATCCAGTGACAATAATACAAGAGAGGACCCAGTACCTATAATATAGGAGTGGCCCAGTGACTATAATACAGGAGAAGCCTCAATGAATAAAATACAGGAGAGGCCCAGTGACTATAATACAGGAGAGGCCGCAGTGACTATAATACAGAAGAGGCCCCAGTGACTATAATACAGGAGGGGCCCCAGTGACTATAATACAGGAGAGGCCCCTGTGACAATAATACAGGAGGGGCCCCAGTGACTATAATACAGGAGGGGCCCCAGTGACTATAATACAGAGTGGCCCCAGTGACTATAATCCAGGAGGGGTCCCAGTGACTATAATACAGGAGAGGCCCCAGTCACTATAATACTGGAGAGCTCTCAGTGACTATTATACTGGAGAGGCCAAGTGACTATAATACAGGAGAGGCCCCAGTGACTATAATACAGGAGGGTCCCCAGTGACTATAATACAGGAGGGGCCCCAGTGACTATAATACAGGAGTGGCCCCAGTGACTATAATACAGGAGGGGCCCCAGTGACTATAATACAGGAGGGGCCCCAGTGACTATAATACAGGAGGGTCCCCAGTCATTATAATAAAGGAGAGGCCCCCGTGGCTATAATGGAGGAGGGGCCCCAATGACTATGATACAGGAGAGACTCCAGTAACTATAATACAGGAGGGGCCACAGTGACTACAACACAGGAGAGGCCCCAGTGACTATAATACAGGAGAGGCCCCAGTGACAATAATACAGGAGAGGCCCCAGTGACTATTACACAGGAGAGCATCCAGTGACAATAATACAAGAGAGGACCCAGTGCCTATAATATAGGAGGGGCCCAGTGACTATAATACAGGAGAAGCCTCAGTGAATAAAATACAGGAGCTGCCCCAGTGACTATATTACAGTAGAGGCCCCAGTGACTATAATACAGGAGAGGCCCCAGTGACTATAATACAGCAGGGGCCCCAGTGACAATAATACAGGAGAGGCCCCTGTCACTATAATACAGGAGAGGCCCCAGTGACTATAATACAGGAGGGGTCCCAGTGACTATAATACAGGAGAGGCCCCAGTCACCATAATACTGGAGAGGCCACAGTGACTATAATACAGGAGAGGCCCCAGTGACTATAGTACAGGAGAGACCCCAGTGACTATAATACAGGAGGGGTCCCAGTGACAATAATACAGGAGAGGCCCCAGTGACTATAATACAGGTGAGGCCCAGTGACTATAATACAGGAGAGGCCCAGTGACTATAATACAGGAGGGGCCTCAGTGACTATAATACAGGATGGGCCCCAGTGACTATAATACAGGATGGTCCCCAGTGACTATAATACAGGAGAGGCCCCAGTGACTATAATACAGGAGGGGCCCCAGTGACTATAATGCAGGAGAGGCCCCAGTGACTATAATCCAGGAGGGGCCCCAGTGACTATAATACAGGAGAGGCCCCAGTTACTATAATACAGGATGGGCCCCAGTCACTATAAGACAGGAGAGGCCCCAGTTACTATAATACAGGAGGGGCCCCAGTGACTATAATACAGGAGAGGCCCCAGTTACTATAATACAGGATGGGCCCCAGTGACTATAAAACAGGAGAGGTCCCAGTGACTATAATACAGGATGGGCCCCAGTGACTATAATACAGGAGAGGCCCCAGTGACTATAATACAGGAGGGGCCCCAGTGACTATAATACAGGAGAGGCCCCAGTGACTATAATACAGGAGAGGCCCCAGTGACTATAATACAGGAGGGGTCCCAGTGACAATAATACAGGAGAGGCCCCAGTGACTATAATGCAGGAGAGGCCCAGTGACTATAATACAGGAGAGGCCCAGTGACTATAATACAGAAGAGGTCCAGTGACTATAATACAGGAGAGGCCCAGTGACTATAATACAGGTGAGGCCCCAGTCACTATAATACAGGAGGGGCCCCAGTGACTATAATACAGGAGGGGCCTCAGTGACTATAATACAGGAGGGGTCCCAGTGACTATAATACAGGAGGGGCCCCAGTGACTATAATACAGGAGGGGCCCCAGTGACTATAACACATAAGAGCCCCCAGTGACAATAATACAAGAGAGGCCCCAGTGCCTATAATATAGGAGGGGCCCAGTGACTATAATACAGGAGAAGCCTCAGTGAATAAAATACAGGAGAGGCCCCAGTGACTATAATACAGGAGGTTTAGTGACTATAATACAGGAGAGTCCCCAGTGACTATAATACAGGAGAGTCCCCAGTGACTATAATACAGGAGAGTCCCCAGTGACTATAATACAGGAGAGGCCCCAGTGACTATAATACAGGAGGGGCCTCAGTGACTATAATACAGGAGGGGTCCCAGTGACTATAATACAGGAGGGGCCCCAGTGACTATAATACAGGAGGGGCCCCAGTGACTATAACACATAAGAGCCCCCAGTGACAATAATACAAGAGAGGCCCCAGTGCCTATAATATAGGAGGGGCCCAGTGACTATAATACAGGAGAAGCCTCAGTGAATAAAATACAGGAGAGGCCCCAGTGACTATAATACAGGAGGTTTAGTGACTATAATACAGGAGAGTCCCCAGTGACTATAATACAGGAGAGTCCCCAGTGACTATAATACAGGAGAGTCCCCAGTGACTATAATACAGGAGAGGCCATAGTGACTACAATACAGGAGAGGCCATAGTGACTATAATACAGGGGAGGCCACAGTGACTATAATACAGGAGAGGCCCCAGTGACTATAATACAGGAGAGGCCCCAGTGACTATAATACAGGAGGGGTCACAGTGACAATAATACAGGAGAGGCCCCAGTGACTATAATACCGGAGAGGCCCCAGTGACTATAATACAGGAGGAGCCTCAGTGACTATAATACAGAAGGGGTCCCAGTGACTATAATACAGGAGGGGCCCCAGTGACTATAATACAGGAGGGGCCCCAGTCATTATAATACTGGAGAGGCATCAGTGACTATAATACAGGAGGGGCCCTGTCACTATAATACAGGAGGGGCCCTGTCACTATAATACAGGAGATGCCTCAGTGACTATAATGCAGGAGGGGCCCCAATGACTATAATACAGGAGGGGCCCCAGTGACTATAATACAGGAGAAGCCCCAGAGACCATAATACAGGAGAGGTACCAGTCACTATAATACAGGAGGTGCCCCAGTGACTATAATACAGGAGGAGCCCCAGTGACTATAACACAGGAGAGGCCCCAGTGACTTTAATACAGGAGAGGCCCCAGTAACTATAATACAGGAGAGGTCCCAGTGACTATAAAACAGGAGAGGCCCCAGTGACTATAATACAGGGGAGGCCACAGTGACTATAATACAGGAGAGGCCCCAGTGACTATAATACAGGAGAGGCCCCAGTGACTATAATACAGGAGGGGTCACAGTGACAATAATACAGGAGAGGCCCCAGTGACTATAATACCGGAGAGGCCCCAGTGACTATACTACCGGAGGGGCCCCTGTGACTATAATACAGGAGGGGCCTCAGTGACTATAATACAGAAGGGGTCCCAGTGACTATAATACAGGAGGGGCCCCAGTGACTATAATACAGGAGGGGCCCCAGTCATTATAATACTGGAGAGGCATCAGTGACTATAATACAGGAGGGGCCCTGTCACTATAATACAGGAGGGGCCCTGTCACTATAATACAGGAGATGCCTCAGTGACTATAATGCAGGAGGGGCCCCAATGACTATAATACAGGAGGGGCCCCAGTGACTATAATACAGGAGAAGCCCCAGAGACCATAATACAGGAGAGGTACCAGTCACTATAATACAGGAGGTGCCCCAGTGACTATAATACAGGAGGAGCCCCAGTGACTATAATACAGGAGAGGCCCCAGTGACTTTAATACAGGAGAGGCCCCAGTAACTATAATACAGGAGAGGTCCCAGTGACTATAAAACAGGAGAGGCCCCAGTGACTATAATACAGGAGGGGTCCCAGTGACAATAATACAGGAGAGGCCCCAGTGACTCTAATACAGGAGGGGCCCCAGTGACAATAATACAGGAGAGACCCCAGTGACTATAATACAGGTGAGGCCCCAGTGACAATAATATAGAAGAGCCCCAGTGACTATAATACAGGTGAGGCCCCAGTGACAATAATATAGAAGAGACCCCAGTGACTATAATACAGGAGCGGCCCCAGTGACTATAATACAGGAGGGGCCCAGTGACAATAATACAGGAGAGGTCCCAGTAACTATAACACAGGAGATGCCCCAGTGACTACAATACAGGAGGGGCCCCAGTGACTATAATACAGGAGGGGCCCCAGTGACAATAATACAGGAGAGGTCCCAGTGACTACAATACAGGAGAGGCCCCAGTGACTATAATACAAGAGAGGCCCCAGTACCTATAATATAGGAGGGGCCCAGTGACTATAATACAGGAGAAGCCTCAGTGACTGTAATACAGGAGGGGCCCCAGTGACTCTACAGGAGAGGCCCCAGTCACTATATTACAGGAGAGGCCCCAGTGACTATAATACAGGAGAGGCCCAGTGACTATAATACAGGAGAGGCCCCAGTGACTATAATACAGGAGAGGCCCCAGTGACTATAATACAGGAGGGGCCCCAGTGAGTATAATAAAGGAGGGGCCCCAGTGACTATAATACTGGAGGGGACCCAGTCATTATAATACAGGAGGGGCCCCAGTGACTATAATACAGGAGGGGCCCCAGTCATTATAATACAGGAGAGGCCCCAGTGACTATAATGGAGTAGGGGCCCCAATGACTATAATACAGGAGAGACCCCAGTAACTATAATACAGGAGAGGCCCCAGTGACAAAAATACAGGAGAGGCCCCAGTGACTATAACACAGGAGAGCATCCAGTGACAATAATACAAGAGAGGACCCAGTGCCTATAATATAGGAGGGGCCCAGTGACTATAATACAGGAGAAGACTCAGTGAATAAAATACAGGAGGGGCCCCAGTGACTATAATACAGGAGAGGCCCCAGTCACTATAATACAGGAGAGGCCCCAGTAACTATAATACAGGAGGGGTCCCAGTGACTATAATACAGGAGAGGCCCCAGTGACTATAATACAGGAGGGGCCCCAGTGACTATAATACAGGAGAGTCCCCAGTGACTATAATACAGGAGAGGCCCAGTGACTATAATACAGGAGAGGCCGCAGTGACTATAATACAGAAGAGGCCCCAGTGACTATAATACAGGAGGGGCCCCAGTGACTATAATACAGGAGAGGCCCCAGTGACAATAATACAGGAGGGGTCCCAGTGACTATAATACAGGAGGGGCCCCAGTGACTATAATACAGGAGTGGCCCCAGTGACTATAATCCAGGAGGGGTCCCAGTGACTATAATACAGGAGAGGCCCCAGTCACTATAATACTGGAGAGCCCTCAGTGACTATTATACTGGAGAGGCCAAGTGACTATAATACAGGAGAGGCCCCAGTGACTATAATACAGGAGGGTCCCCAGTGACTTTAATAGAGAAGGGGCCCCAGTGACTATAAGACAGGAGTGGCCCCAGTGACTATAATACAGGAGGGGCCCCAGTGACTATAATACAGGAGGAGCCCCAGTGACTATAATACAGGAGGGGCCCCAGTCATTATAATACAGGAGAGGCCCCCGTGACTATAATGGAGGAGGGGCCCCAATGACTATAATACAGGAGAGACCCCAGTAACTATAATACAGGAGGGGCCACAGTGACTACAACACAGGAGAGGCCCCAGTGACTATAATACAGGAGAGACCCCAGTGACTATAATACAGGAGAGGCGCCAGTGACAATAATACAGGAGAGGCCCCAGTGAATATAACACAGGAGAGCATCCAGTGACAATAATACAAGAGAGGACCCAGTACCTATAATATAGGAGTGGCCCAGTGACTATAATACAGGAGAAGCCTCAATGAATAAAATACAGGAGAGGCCCAGTGACTATAATACAGGAGAGGCCGCAGTGACTATAATACAGAAGAGGCCCCAGTGACTATAATACAGGAGGGGCCCCAGTGACTATAATACAGGAGAGGCCCCTGTGACAATAATACAGGAGGGGCCCCAGTGACTATAATACAGGAGGGGCCCCAGTGACTATAATACAGAGTGGCCCCAGTGACTATAATCCAGGAGGGGTCCCAGTGACTATAATACAGGAGAGGCCCCAGTCACTATAATACTGGAGAGCTCTCAGTGACTATTATACTGGAGAGGCCAAGTGACTATAATACAGGAGAGGCCCCAGTGACTATAATACAGGAGGGTCCCCAGTGACTATAATACAGGAGGGGCCCCAGTGACTATAATACAGGAGTGGCCCCAGTGACTATAATACAGGAGGGGCCCCAGTGACTATAATACAGGAGGGGCCCCAGTGACTATAATACAGGAGGGTCCCCAGTCATTATAATAAAGGAGAGGCCCCCGTGGCTACAATGGAGGAGGGGCCCCAATGACTATGATACAGGAGAGACTCCAGTAACTATAATACAGGAGAGGCCCCAGTGACAATAATACAGGAGAGGCCCCAGTGATTATAACACAGGAGAGCATCCAGTGACAATAATACAAGAGAGGACCCAGTGCCTATAATATAGGAGGGGCCCAGTGACTATAATGCAGGAGAAGCCTCAGTGAATAAAATACAGGAGCTGCCCCAGTGACTATATTACAGTAGAGGCCCCAGTCACTATAATACAGGAGAGGCCCCAGTGACTATAATACAGCAGGGGTCCCAGTGACTATAATACAGGAGAGGCCCCAGTGACTATAATACAGGAGGGGCCCCAGTGACTATAATACAGGAGAGTCCCCAGTGACTATAATACAGGAGAGGCCCCAGTGACTATAATACAGAAGAGGACCCAGTGACTATCATACAGGAGGGGCCCCAGTGACAATAATACAGGAGAGGCCCCTGTCACTATAATACAGGAGAGGCCCCAGTGACTATAATACAGGAGGGGTCCCAGTGACTATAATACAGGAGAGGCCCCAGTCACCATAATACTGGAGAGGCCACAGTGACTATAATACTGGAGAGGCCCCAGTGTCTATAATACAGGAGAGGCCCAGTGACTATAATACAGGTGAGGCCCCAGTCACTATAATACTGGAGAGGCCTCAGTGACTATAATACTGGAGAGGCCCAGTGACTATAATACAGGAGAGGCCCCAGTCACTATAATACAGGACAGGCCCCAGTGAGTATAATACAGGAGGGTTCCCGAGTGACTATAATACAGGAGAGGCCCCGGTCACCATAATACTGGAGAGGCCTCAGTGACTATAATACAGGAGAGGCCCAGTGACTATAATACAGCCGATGGCCCAGTGACGAAAATACAGGAGGGGCCCCAGTGACTATAATACAGGAGAGGTCCAGTGACTATAATAGAGGAGAGGCCCCAGTCACTGAAATACTGGAGGGGCCTCAGTGACTATAATACAGGAGAGTCCCCAGTGACTATAATGCAGGAGAGGCCATAGTGACTATAATACAGGAGAGGCCCCAGTGACTATAATACAGGAGGGGCCCCAGTGACAATAATACAGGAGAGGCCCCAGTGACTATAATACAGGAGAGGCCCAGTGACTATAATGCAGGAGAGGCCCCAGTCACTCTAATACAGGAGGGGCCCCAGCGACTATAATACAGGAGGGGCCCTAGTGACTATAATACAGGAGGGGTCCCATTGACTATAATAAAGGAGGGGCCCCAGTGACTATAATACAGGTGGGGCCCCAGTGACTATAATATAGGATGGGTCCCAGTGACTAGAATAAAGGAGGGGCCCCAGTGACTATAATACAGGAGAGGCCCCAGTCATTATAATACAGGAGAGGCCCCAATGACTATAATACAGGAGGGGCCCTGTCACTAAAACACAGCAGGGGCCCTGTCACTATAATACAGGAGAGGCCTCAGTGACTATCATGCAGGAGGGGCCCCAATGACTATAATACAGAAGGGGCCCCGGTGACTATAATACAGGAGGTTCAGTGACTATAATACAGGAGAGTTCCCCAGTGACTATAATACAGGAGAGGCCCCAGTCACCATAATACTGGAGAGGCCACAGTGACTATAATACTGGAGAGGCCCCAGTGTCTATAATACAGGAGAGGCCCAGTGACTATAATACAGGCGAGGCCCCAGTCACTATAATACTGGAGAGGCCTCAGTGACTATAATACTGGAGAGGCCCAGTGACTATAATACAGGCAAGGCCCCAATGACTATAATACAGGAGGGGCCCCAGTGACTATAATACAGGAGAGGTCCAGTGACTATAATAGAGGAGAGGCCCCAGTCACTGTAATACTGGAGGGGCCTCAGTGACTATAATACAGGAGAGTCCCCAGTGACTATAATGCAGGAGAGGCCATAGTGACTATAATACAGGAGAGGCCCCAGTGACTATAATACAGGAGTGGCCCCAGTGACAATAATACAGGAGAGGCCCCAGTGACTATAATACAGGAGAGGCCTAGTGACTATAATGCAGGAGAGGCCCCAGTCACTATAATACAGGAGGGGCCCCAGCGACTATAAGACAGGAGGGGCCCTAGTGACTATAATACAGGAGGGGTCCCAGTGACTATAATAAAGGAGGGGCCCCAGTGACTATAATACAGGTGGGGCCCCAGTGACTATAATACAGGATGGGTCCCAGTGACTATAATAAAGGAGGGGCCCCATTGACTATAATATAGGAGGGGCCCCAGTCATTATAATACAGGAGAGGCCCCAATGACTGTAATACAGGAGGGGCCCTGTCACTATAATACAGGAGGGGCCCTGTCACTATAATACAGGAGAGGCCTCAGTGACTATAATGCAGGAGGGGCCCCAATGACTATAATACAGGAGGGGCCCCAGTGACTATAATACAGGAGGGGCCCCAGTGACTATAATACAGGAGGAGCCCCAGTCATTATAATACAGGAGGAGCCCCAGTGACTATAATACAGGAGAGGCCCCAGTGACTATAATACAGGAGGGGTCCCAGTGACTATAATACAGGAGAGGCCCCAGTCACCATAATACTGGAGAGGCCCCAGTGAGTATAATACTGGAGAGGCCCCAGTGTCTATAATACAGGAGAGGCCCAGTTACTATAATACAGGCGAGGCCCCAGTCACTATAATACTGGAGAGGCCTCAGTGACTATAATACTGGAGAGGCCCAGTGACTATAATACAGGAGAGGCCCCAGTCACTATAATACAGGAGAGGCCCCAGTGACTATAATACAGGAGGGTTCCCAGTGACTATAATACAGGAGAGGCCCCGGTCACCATAATACTGGAGAGGCCTCAGTGCCTAGAATACAGGAGAGTCCCAGTGACTATAATACAGTCGAGGCCCCAGTGACTATAATACAGGAGGGGCCCCAGTGACTATAATACAGGAGAGGTCCAGTGACTATAATAGAGGAGAGGCCCCAGTCACTGTAATACTGGAGGGGCCTCAATGACTATAATACAGGAGAGTCCCCAGTGACTATAATGCAGGAGAGGCCATAGTGACTATAATACAGGAGAGGCCCCAGTGACTATAATACAGGAGGGGCCCCAGTGACAATAATACAGGAGAGGCCCCAGTGACTATAATACAGGAGAGGCCCAGTGACTATAATGCAGGAGAGGCCCCAGTCACTATAATACAGGAGGGGCCCCAGCGACTATAATAAAGGAGGGGCCCTAGTGACTATAATACAGGAGGGGCCCTGTCACTATAATACAGGAGGGGCCCTGTCACTATAATACAGTAGAGGCCTCAGTGACTATAATGCAGGTGGGGCCCCAATGACTATAATACAGGAGGGGCCCCAATGACTATAATACAGGAGGTTCAGTGACTATAATACAGGAGGGTCCCCAGTGACTATAATACAGGAGAGGCCATAGTGAGTATAATACAGGAGGGTCCCCAGTGACTATAAAACAGGAGAGGCCCCAGTGACTTTAATACAGGAGAGGCCCCAGTCACTATAATACAGGAGAGGCCCCAGTGACAATAATACAGGAGAGGCCCCAGTGACTATAACACAGGAGAGGCCCCAGTGACTATAATACAGGAGAGGCCCCAGTGAATATAATACAGGAGAGGCCCAGTGACAATAATACAGGAGAGGCCCCAGTGCTTATAATACAGGAGAGGCCCCAGTGACTATAATACAGGTGAGGCCCCAGTGACAATAATACAGGAGAGGTCCCAGTGACAATACTACAGGAGAGACCTCAGTGACTACAATACAGGAGAGGTCCCAGTGACTATAATACAGGAGAGACCCCAGTGACAATAATACAGGAGAGGCCCCAGTGACTATAACACATAAGAGCCCGCAGTGACAATAATACAAGAGAGGCCCCAGTGCCTATAATAGAGGAGGGGCCCAGTGACTATAATTCAGGAGAAGCCTCAGTGAATAAAATACAGGAGGGGCCCCAGTCACTATAATACAGGAGAGGCCCCAGTCACTATAATACAGGAGGTTCAGTGACTATAATACAGGAGAGTCCCCAGTGACTATAATACAGGAGAGGCCATAGTGACTATAATACAGGATGGGCCCCAGTGACTATAATACAGGAGAGGACCCAGTGACTTTAATACAGGAGAGACCCCAGTGACTAGAATACAGGAGAGGCACCAGTGACTATAATACAGGGGAGGCCACAGTGACTATAATACAGGAGAGGCCATAGTGACTATAATACAGGATGGGCCCCAGAGACTATAATACAGGAGAGGACCCAGTGACTATAACACAGGAGAGCCCCCCAGTAACAATATTACAAGAGAGGCCCCAGTGCCTATAATATAAGATGGGCCCAATGGCTATAATACAGGAGAGGCCCCAGTGACTATAATACAGGAGGGGCCCTAGTGACAATAATACAAGAGAGGCCCCAGTCACTATAATACAGGAGGGGCCCCAGTGACTATAATACAGGAGGGGCCTCAATGACTATAATACAAGAGAAGCCCCAGTCACTATAATACAGGAGAGGCCCCAGTGACTATAATACAGGAGCGGCCCCAGTGACTATAATACAGGAGGGGCCCCAGTGACTATAATAAAGGAGAGGCCCCAGTGACTATAATACAGGAGAGGCCCCAGTGACAATAATACAGGAGAGGCCCCAGTGACTATAACACAGGAGAGTGCCCAGTGACAATAATACAGGAGAGGCCCCAGTGCCTATAATACAGGAGCGGCACCAGTGACAATAATTCAGGAGAGTCCCCAGTGACTATAACACAGGAGAGTGCCCAGTGACAATAATACAGGAGGTGCCCCAGTGACTATAATACAGGAGAGGCCATAGTGACTATAATACAGGAGGGGCCCCAGTGACTATAAAACAGGAGAGGCCCCAGTGACTTTAATACAGGAGAGGCCCCAGTGACTATAATACAGGAGAGGCCCCAGTGACTATAATACAGGAGGGGCCCCAGTGACTATAATGCAGGAGAGGCCCCAGTGACTATAACACAGGAGAGGCCCCAGTGACAATAATACAGGAGAGGCCCCAGTGACTATAACACAGGAGAGTGCCAAGTGACAATAATACAGGATAGGCCCCAGTGCCTATAATACAGGAGCGGCACCAGTGACAATAATTCAGGAGAGTCCCCAGTGACTATAATACAGGAGAGGCCCAGTGACAATAATACAGGATAGGCCCCAGTGCCTATAATACAGGTGAGGCCCCAGTGACAATAATACAGAAGAGGCCCCAGTGACTATAATACAGGAGAGGCCCCAGTGACAATAATAAAAGAGAGACCCCAGTGACTATAATACAGGAGAGGTCCCAGTGACTATAATACATGGTAGACCCCAGTGACTATAATACAGGAGGGGCCACAGTGACTACGACACAGGAGAGGCACCAGTGACTATAATACAGGGAGGCCCCAGTGACAATAATACAGGAGAGGCCCCAGTGCCTATAATACAGGTGAGGCCCCAGTGACAATAATACAGGAGAGGTCCCAGTGACTATAATACAGGAGGGGCCCCAGTGACAATAATGCAGGAGAGACCCCAGTGACTACAATACAGGAGAGGTCCAGTGACTATAATACAGGAGAGGCCCCAGTGACTATAATACAGGAGAGGCCCCAGTCACTATAATACAGGAGGTTCAGTGACTATAATACAGGAGAGTCCCCAGTGACTATAATACAGGAGAGGCCATAATGACTATAATACAGGATGGGCCCCGGTGACTATAATACAGTAGAGGACCCAGTGACTATAACACAGGAGAGCCCCCAGTAACAATATTACAAGAGAGGCCCCAGTGCCTATAATATAGGATGGGCCCAATGGCTATAATACAGGAGAGGCCCCAGTGACTATAATACAGGAGGGGCCCCAGTGACAATAATACAGGAGAGGCCCCAGTGCCTATAAGACAGGAGAGGCCCAGTGACTATAATATAGGAGAGGCCCCAGTCACTATAATACAGGAGGGGCCCCAGTGACTATAATACAGGAGGGGCCTCAATGACTATAATACAGGAGGGGTCCCAGTGACTATAATACATGAGGGGCCCCAGTGACTATAATACAGGAGGGGCCCCAGTGACTATAATACAGGAGGGGCCCCAGTCGTTATAATACAGGAAAGGCCCCATTGACTATAATACAGGAGGAGCCCTGTCACTATAATACAGGAGGGGCCCTGTCACTATAATACAGGAGATGCCTCAGTGACTATAATGCAGGAGGGGCCCCAATGACTATAATAGGGAGAGGCCATAGTGACTATAATACAGGAGGGGCCCCAGTGACTATGAAACAGGAGAGGCCCCAGTGACTTTAATACAGGAGAGGCCCCAGTGACTATAATACATGAGAGGCCCCTGTGACTATAATACAGGAGGGGCCCCAGTGACTATAATACAGGAGAGGCCCCAGTGACTATAATACAGGAGAGGCCCCAGTGACAATAATACAGGAGAGGCCCCAGTGACTATAACACAGGAGAGTGCCCAGTGACAATAATACAGGAGAGGCCCCAGTGCCTATAATACAGGAGCGGCACCAGTGACAATAATACAGGAGAGTCCCCAGTGACTATAATACAGGAGAGGCCCAGTGACAATAATACAGGAGAGGCCCCAGTGCCTATAATACAGGTGAGGCCCCAGTGACAATAATACAGAAGAGGCCCCAGTGACTATAATACAGGAGAGGCCCCAGTGACAATAATACAGGAGAGACCCCAGTGACTATTATACAGGAGAGTCCCAGTCACTATAACACAGGAGAGACCCCAGTGACTATAATACAGGAGGGGCCACAGTGACTACAACACAGGAGAGGCCCCAGTGACTATAATACAGGAGAGGCCCCAGTGACAATAATACAGGAGAGGCCCCAGTGACTATAACACAGAAGAGCCCCCAGTGACAATAATACAAGAGAGGCCCAGTGCCTATAATATAGGAGAGGCCCAGTGACTATAATACAGGAGAAGCCTCAGTGAATAAAATACAGGACGGGGCCCAGTGACTATAATACAGGAGAGGCCCCAGTCACTATAATACAGGAGAGGCCCCAGTGACTATAATACAGGAGGGGTCCCAGTGACTATAATACAGGAGAGGCCCCAGGTACTATAATGCAGGAGGGGCTCCAGTGACTATCATACAGGAGAGGCCCCAGTGACTATAATACAGGAGATTCCCCAGTGACTAAAATACAGGAGAGGCCTCAATGACTATAATACAGGAGGGGTCCCAGTGACTATAATACAGGAGAGGCCCCAGTCACCATAATACTGGAGATGCCTCAGTGACTATAATACAGGAGAATCCCAGTGACTATAATACAGGCGAGGCCCCAGTGACTATAATACAGGAGGGGCCCCAGTGACTATAATACAGGAGAGTCCCCAGTGACTATAATACAGTTGTGGCCCAGTGACTATAATACAGGAGAGGCCCCAGTGACTATAATGCAGGAGAGTCCCCAGTGACTATAATACAGGAGAGGCCCCAGTGACTATAATACAGGAGAGGCCATAGTGACGATAATACAGGAGGGGTCCCAGTGACTATAATACAGGAGATGCCCAGTGACTATAATACAGGAGAGGCCCAGTCACTATAATACAGGAGGGGCCCCAGTGACTATAATACAGGAGAGGCCCAGTCACTATAATACAGGAGAGTCCCCAGTGACTATTATACAGGAGTGGCCCAGTGACTATAATACAGGAGAGGCCCCAGTGACTATTATACAGGAGAGTCCCCAGTGACTATAATACAGGAGAGGCCATAGTGACTATAATACAGGAGGGGTCCCAGTGACTATAATACAGGAGATGCCCCCGTGACTATAATACAGGAGAGGCCCCAGTGACTATAATACAGGAGAGGCACCAGTGACTATAATACAGGAGAAGCCACAGTGACTATAATACAGGAGAGGCCCCAGTGACTATAACACAGGAGAGTGCCCAGTGACAAAAATAAAGGAGAGGCCCCAGTGCCTATAATACAGGAGGGGCCTCAGTGACAATAATACAGGAGAGGCCCCTGTGACTATAATACAGGTGAGGCCCCAGTGACAATAATACAGGAGAGGTCCCAGTGACTATAATACAGGAGGGGCCCCAGTGACAATAATGCAGGAGAGACTCCAGTGACTATAATACAGGTGAGGCCCCAGTGACAATAATACAGAAGAGGCCCCAGTGACTATAATACAGGAGAGACCCCAGTGACTATTATACAGGAGAGTCCCAGTCACTATAACACAGGAGAGACCCCAGTGACTATAATACAGGAGGGGCCACAGTGACTACAACACAGGAGAGGCCCCAGTGACTATAATACAGGAGAGGCCCCAGTGACAATAATACAGGAGAGGACCCAGTGACTATAACACAGAAGAGCCCCCAGTGACAATAATACAAGAGAGGCCCAGTGCCTATAATATAGGAGAGACCCAGTGACTATAATACAGGAGAAGCCTCAGTGAATAAAATACAGGACGGGCCCCAGTGACTATAATACAGGAGAGGCCCCAGTCACTATAATACAGGAGAGGCCCCAGTGACTATAATACAGTCGGGGTCCCAGTGACTATAATACAGGAGAGGCCCCAGGTACTATAATGCAGGAGGGGCTCCAGTGACTATCATACAGGAGAGTCCCCAGTGACTATAATACAGGAGAGGTCCAGTGACTATAATACAGGAGAGGCCCCAGTGACTATAATACAGGAGATTCCCCAGTGACTAAAATACAGGAGAGGCCTCAATGACTATAATACAGGACGGGTCCCAGTGACTATAATACAGGAGAGGCCCCAGTCACCATAATACTGGAGATGCCTCAGTGACTATAATACAGGAGAGTCCCAGTGACTATAATACAGGCGAGGCCCCAGTGACTATAATACAGGAGAGGCCCCAGTGACTATAATACAGGAGAGGCCATAGTGACGATAATACAGGAGGGGTCCCAGTGACTATAATACAGGAGATGCCAAGTGACTATAATACAGGAGAGGCCCAGTCACTATAATACAGGAGGGGCCCCAGTGACTATAATACAGGAGAGGCCCAGTCACTATAATACAGGAGAGTCCCCAGTGACTATTATACAGGAGTGGCCCAGTGACTATAATACAGGAGAGGCCCCAGTGACTATAATACAGGAGAGTCCCCAGTGACTATAATACAGGAGAGGCCATAGTGACTATAATACAGGAGGGGTCCCAGTGACTATAATACAGGAGATGCCCCCGTGACTATAATACAGGAGAGGCCCCAGTGACTATAATACAGGAGAGGCACCAGTGACTATAATACAGGAGAAGCCACAGTGACTATAATACAGGAGAGGCCCCAGTGACTATAACACAGGAGAGTGCCCAGTGACAATAATACAGGAGAGGTCCCAGTGACTATAATACAGGAGGGGCCCCAGTGACAATAATGCAGGAGAGACTCCAGTGACTATAATACAGGTGAGGCCCCAGTGACAATAATACAGAAGAGGCCCCAGTGACTATAATACAGGAGAGACCCCAGTGACTATTATACAGGAGAGTCCCAGTCACTATAACACAGGAGAGACCCCAGTGACTATAATACAGGAGGGGCCACAGTGACTACAACACAGGAGAGGCCCCAGTGACTATAATACAGGAGAGGCCCCAGTGACAATAATACAGGAGAGGACCCAGTGACTATAACACAGAAGAGCCCCCAGTGACAATAATACAAGAGAGGCCCAGTGCCTATAATATAGGAGAGACCCAGTGACTATAATAAAGGAGAAGCCTCAGTGAATAAAATACAGGACGGGCCCCAGTGACTATAATACAGGAGAGGCCCCAGTCACTATAATACAGGAGAGGCCCCAGTGACTATAATACAGTAGGGGTCCCAGTGACTATAATACAGGAGAGGCCCCAGGTACTATAATGCAGGAGGGGCTCCAGTGACTATCATACAGGAGAGTCCCCAGTGACTATAATACAGGAGAGGTCCAGTGACTATAATACAGGAGAGGCCCCAGTGACTATAATACAGGAGATTCCCCAGTGACTAAAATACAGGAGAGGCCTCAATGACTATAATACAGGACGGGTCCCAGTGACTATAATACAGGAGAGGCCCCAGTCACCATAATACTGGAGATGCCTCAGTGACTATAATACAGGAGAGTCCCAGTGACTATAATACAGGCGAGGCCCCAGTGACTATAATACAGGAGGGGCCCCAGTGACTATAATACAGGAGAGTCCCCAGTGACTATAATACAGTTGTGGCCCAGTGACTATAATACAGGAGAGGCCCCAGTGACTATAATGCAGGAGAGTCCCCAGTGACTATAATACAGGTGAGGCCCCAGTGACTATAATACAGGTGAGGCCATAGTGACGATAATACAGGAGGGGTCCCAGTGACTATAATACAGTAGATGCTGCCGTGACTATAATACAGGAGAGGCCCCAGTGACTATAAAACAGGAGGGGCGCCAGTTACAATAATACAGGAGAGGCCCCAGTCACTATAATACTGGAGAGGCCTCACTGACGATAATACTGGAGAGGCCCAGTGACTATAATACAGGAGAGGCCCCAGTGACTATAATACAGGAGAGGCCCCAGTGACTATAATACAGGAGGGGCCCAGTCACTATACTACAGGAGGGACCCAGTGACTATGATACAACAGAGGCCTCAGACTATAATGCAGGAGGGGCCCCAATGACTATAATACAGGAGGGTCCCCAGTGACTATAATACAGGAGGTTCAGTGACTATAATACAGGAGGGACCCCAGTGACTATAATACAGGATAGACCCCAGTGACTATAATACAGGAGAGGCACCAGTGACTATAATACAGGCGAGGCCCCAATGACTATAATACAGGAGAGAACCCAGTGACAATAATGCAGGAGAGGACCCAGTGACAATAACACAGGAGAGTCCCCAGTGACAATAATACAGGAGAGGCCCCAGTGCCTATAATACAGGAGGGGCCCCAGTGACAATAATACAGGAGAGGCCCCAGTGACTATAATACAGGAGAGGCCCCAGTGACAATAATACAGGAGAGGCCTTAGTAACTATAATACAGGAGAGTCCCCAGTGACAATAATACAGGAGAGACCCCAGTGACTATAATACAGGAGAGGCCCCAGTGACTATAATACAGGAGAGGCCCCAGTGACTATAATAAAGGAGGGGCCACAGTGACTACAACACAGGATAGGCCCCAGTGACTATAATACAGGAGCGGCCCCAATGACTATAACACAGGAGAGCCCCCAGTAACAATATTACAAGAGAGGCCCCAGTGCCTATAATATAGGATGGGCCCAATGGCTATAATAGAGGAGAGGCCCCAGTGACTATAATACAAGAGAGGCCCCAGTCACTTTCATACAGGAGAGGCCCCAGTGACTATAATACAGGAGAGGCACCAGTGACGATAATACAGGAGAGGCCCCAGTGACTATAATACAGGAGAGGCCCAGTGACTATAATACAGGAGAGGCCCAGTGACTATAATACAGGAGAGGCCCAGTCACTATAATACAGGAGGGGCCCCAGTGACTATAATACAGGAGAGGCCCAGTCACTATAATACAGGAGAGTCCCCAGTGACTATTATACAGGAGTGGCCCAGTGACTATAATACAGGAGAGGCCCCAGTGACTATAATACAGGAGAGGCCCCAGTGACTATAATACAGGAGAGTCCCCAGTGACTATAATACAGGAGAGGCCATAGTGACTATAATACAGGAGGGGTCCCAGTGACTATAATACAGGAGATGCCCCCGTGACTATAATACAGGAGAGGCCCCAGTGACTATAACACAGAAGAGCCCCCAGTGACAATAATACAAGAGAGGCCCAGTGCCTATAATATAGGAGAGGCCCAGTGACTATAATACAGGAGAAGCCTCAGTGAATAAAATACAGGACGGGCCCCAGTGACTATAATACAGGAGAGGCCCCAGTCACTATAATACAGGAGAGGCCCCAGTGACTATAATACAGGAGGGGTCCCAGTGACTATAATACAGGAGAGGCCCCAGGTACTATAATGCAGGAGGGGCTCCAGTGACTATCATACAGCAGAGTCCCCAGTGACTATAATACAGGAGAGGTCCAGTGACTATAATACAGGAGAGGCCCCAGTGACTATAATACAGGAGATTCCCCAGTGACTAAAATACAGGAGAGGCCTCAATGACTATAATACAGGAGGGGTCCCAGTGACTATAATACAGGAGAGGCCCCAGTCACCATAATACTGGAGATGCCTCAGTGACTATAATACAGGAGAGTCCCAGTGACTATAATACAGGCGAGGCCCCAGTGACTATAATACAGGAGGGGCCCCAGTGACTATAATACAGGAGAGGCCCCAGTGACTATAATAAAGGAGGGGCCACAGTGACTACAACACAGGATAGGCCCCAGTGACTATAATACAGGAGCGGCCCCAATGACTATAACACAGGAGAGCCCCCAGGAACAATATTACAAGAGAGGCCCCAGTGCCTATAATATAGGATGGGCCCAATGGCTATAATAGAGGAGAGGCCCCAGTGACTATAATACAAGAGAGGCCCCAGTCACTATAATACAGGAGAGGCCCCAGTGACTATAATACAGGAGAGGCACAAGTGACTATAATACAGGAGAGGCCCCAGTGACTATAATACTGGAGAGGCCTCAGTGACTATAATACAGGAGAGGCGCAGTGACTATAATACAGGAGAGGCCCAGTCACTATAATACAGGAGGGGCCCCAGTGACTATAATACAGGAGAGACCCAGTCACTATAATACAGGAGAGTCCCCAGTGACTATTATACAGGAGTGGCCCAGTGACTATAATACAGGAGAGGCCCCAGTGACTATAATACAGGAGAGTCCCCAGTGACTATAATACAGGAGAGGCCATAGTGACTATAATACAGGAGGGGTCCCAGTGACTATAATACAGGAGATGCCCCCGTGACTATAATACAGGAGAGGCCCCAGTGACTATAATACAGGAGAGGCACCAGTGACTATAATACAGGAGAGGCCACAGTGACTATAATACAGGAGAGGCCCCAGTGACTATAACACAGGAGAGTTCTCATTGACAAAAATAAAGGAGAGGCCCCAGTGCCTATAATACAGGAGGGGCCTCAGTGACAATAATACAGGAGAGGCCCCTGTGACTATAATACAGATGAGGCCCCAGTGACAATAATACAGGAGAGGTCCCAGTGACTATAATACAGGAGGGGCCCCAGTGACAATAATGCCGGAGAGACCCCAGTGACTATAATACAGGTGAGGCCCCAGTGACAATAATACAGAAGAGGCCCCAGTGACTATAATACAGGAGAGACCCCAGTGACTATTATACAGGAGAGTCCCAGACACTATAACACAGGAGAGACCCAATGACTATAATACAGGAGGGGCCACAGTGACTACAACAAAGGAGAGGCCCCAGTGACTATAATACAGGAGAGGCCCCAGTGACAATAATACAGGAGAGGCCCCAGTGACTATAACACAGAAGAGCCCCCAGTGACAATAATACAAGAGAGGCCCAGTGCCTATAATATAGGAGAGGCCCAGTGACTATAATACAGGAGAAGCCTCAGTGAATAAAATACAGGACGGGCCCCAGTGACTATAATACAGGAGAGGCCCCAGTCACTATAATACAGGAGAGGCCCCAGTGACTATAATACAGGAGGGGTCCCAGTGACTATAATACAGGAGAGGCCCCAGGTACTATAATGCAGGAGGGGCTCCAGTGACTATCATACAGGAGAGTCCCCAGTGACTATAATACAGGAGAGGTCCAGTGACTATAATACAGGAGAGGCCCCAGTGACTATAATACAGGAGATTCCCCAGTGACTAAAATACAGGAGAGGCCTCAATGACTATAATACAGGAGGGGTCCCAGTGACTATAATACAGGAGAGGCCCCAGTCACCATAATACTGGAGATGCCTCAGTGACTATAATACAGGAGAGTCCCAGTGACTATAAAACAGGCGAGGCCCCAGTGACTATAATACAGGAGGGGCCCCAGTGACTATAATACAGGAGAGTCCCCAGTGACTATAATACAGTTGTGGCCCAGTGACTATAATACAGGAGAGGCCCCAGTGACTATAATGCAGGAGAGTCCCCAGTGACTATAATACAGGAGAGGCCCCAGTGACTATAATACAGGAGAGGCCATAGTGACGATAATACAGGAGGGGTCCCAGTGACTATAATACAGTAGATGCCGCCGTGACTATAATACAGGAGAGGCCCCAGTGACTATAAAACAGGAGGGCCGCCAGTGACAATAATACAGGAGAGGCCCCAGTCACTATAATACTGGAGAGGCCTCACTGACGATAATACTGGAGAGGCCCAGTGACTATAATACAGGAGAGGCCCCAGTGACTATAATACAGGAGAGGCCCCAGTGACTATAATACAGGAGGGGCCCAGTCACTATAATAAAGGAGGGACCCAGTGACTATGATACAACAGAGGCCTCAGTGACTATAATGCAGGAGGGGCCCCAATGACTATAATACAGGAGGGTCCCCAGTGACTATAATACAGGAGGTTCAGTGACTATAATACAGGAGGGACCCCAGTGACTATAATACAGGATAGACCCCAGTGACTATAATACAGGAGAGGCACCAGTGACTATAATACAGGCGAGGCCCCAATGACTATAATACAGGAGAGAACCCAGTGACAATAATGCAGGAGAGGACCCAGTGACAATAACACAGGAGAGTCCCCAGTGACAATAATACAGGAGAGGCCCCAGTGCCTATAATACAGGAGGGGCCCCAGTGACAATAATACAGGAGAGGCCCCAGTGACTATAATACAGGAGAGGCCCCAGTGACAATAATACAGGAGAGGCCTTAGTAACTATAATACAGGAGAGTCCCCAGTGACAATAATACAGGAGAGACCCCAGTGACTATAATACAGGAGAGGCCCCAGTGACTATAATACAGGAGAGGCCCCAGTGACTATAATAAAGGAGGGGCCACAGTGACTACAACACAGGATAGGCCCCAGTGACTATAATACAGGAGCGGCCCCAATGACTATAACACAGGAGAGCCCCCAGTAGCAATATTACAAGAGAGGCCCCAGTGCCTATAATATAGGATGGGCCCAATGGCTATAATACAGGAGAGGCCCCAGTGACTATTATACAAGAGAGGCCCCAGTCACTATAATACAGGAGAGGCCCCAGTGACTATAATACAGGAGAGGCACCAGTGACTATAATACAGGAGAGGCCCCAGTCACTATAATACTGGAGAGGCGTCAGTGACTACAACACAGGATAGGCCCCAGTGACTATAATACAGGAGAGGCCCAGTGACTATAATACAGGAGTGGCCCAGTGACTATAATACAGGAGAGGCCAAGTCACTATAATACAGGAGAGTCCCAAGTGAATATTATACAGGAGTGGCCCTGTGACTATAATACAGGAGAGGCCCCAGTGACTATAATACAGGAGAGTCCCCAGTGACTATAATACAGGAGAGGCCATAGTGACTATAATACAGGAGGGGTCCCAGTGACTATAATACAGGAGATGCCCCCGTGACTATAATACAAGAGAGGCCCCAGTGACTATAATACAGGAGAGGCCCCAGTCACTATAATACAGGAGAGGCCCCAGTGACTATAATACAGGAGAGGCCCCAGTGACTATAATACAGGAGAGGCCCCAGTGACTATAATACAGGAGAGGCCCCAGTGACTATAATACAGGAGAGGCCCCAGTGACTATAATACAGGAGAGGCCCCAATGACTATAATACAGGAGGGGCCCAGTCACTATAATACAGGAGGGACCCATTGACTATGATACAGGAGAGGCCTCAGTGACTATAATACAGGAGAGGCCCCAATGAATACAATACAGGAGAGAACCCAGTGACAATAATGCAGGAGAGGACCCAGTGACTATAACACAGGAGAGTCCCCAGTGACAATAATACAGGAGAGGCCCCAGTGCCTATAATACAGGAGGGGCCCCAGTGACAATAATACAGGAGAGGCCCCAGTGACTATAATACAGGAGAGGCCCCAGTGACAATAATACAGTAGAGGCCCTAGTGACTATAATACACGAGAGCCCTCAGTGACAATAATACAGGAGAGACCCCAGTGACTATAATACAGTAGAGGGCCCAGTGACTATAATAAAGGAGAGGCCCCAGTGACTATAATAAAGGAGGGGCCACAGTGACTACAACACAGGATAGGCCCCAGTGACTATAATACAGGAGCGGCCCCAGTGACTATAACACAGGAGAGCCCCCAGTAAGAATATTACAAGCGAGGCCCCAGTGACTATAATACAGGAGGGGCCCCAGTGACTATAATACAGGAGAGTCCTCAGTGACTATAATACAGGAGTGGCCCAGTGACTATAATACAGGAGAGGCCCCAGTGACTATAATACAGGAGAGTCCCAGTCACTATAACACAGGAGAGATCCCAGTGACTATAATACAGGAGGGGCCACAGTGACTACAACACAGGAGAGGCCCCAGTGACTATAATACAGGAGAGGCCCATGTGACAATAATACAGTAGAGGCCCCAGTGACTATAATACAGGAGAGGCCCCAGTGACTATAATACAGGAGAGGCCATAGTGACGATAATACAGGAGGGATCCCAGTGACTATAATACAGGAGATGCCGCCGTGACTATAATACAGGAGAGGCCCCAGTGACTATAAAACAGGAGGGGCGCCAGTGACAATAATACAGGAGAGGCCCCAGTCACTATAATACTGGAGAGGCCTCACTGACGATAATACTGGAGAGGCCCAGTGACTATAATACAGGAGAGGCCCCAGTGACTATAATACAGCAGAGGCCCCAGTGACTATAATACAGGAGGGGCCCAGTCACTATAATACAGGAGGGACCCAGTGACTATGATACAACAGAGGCCTCAGTGACTATAATGCAGGAGGGGCCCCAATGACTATAATACAGGAGGGTCCCCAGTGACTATAATACAGGAGGTTCAGTGACTATAATACAGGAGGGACCCCAGTGACAATAATACAGGAGAGGTCCCAGTGACTATAATACAGGAGGGGCCCCAGTGACAATAATGCCGGAGAGACCCCAGTGACTATAATACAGGTGAGGCCCCAGTGACAATAATACAGAAGAGGCCCCAGTGACTATAATACAGGAGAGACCCCAGTGACTATTATACAGGAGAGTCCCAGACACTATAACACAGGAGAGACCCAATGACTATAATACAGGAGGGGCCACAGTGACTACAACAAAGGAGAGGCCCCAGTGACTATAATACAGGAGAGGCCCCAGTGACAATAATACAGGAGAGGCCCCAGTGACTATAACACAGAAGAGCCCCCAGTGACAATAATACAAGAGAGGCCCAGTGCCTATAATATAGGAGAGGCCCAGTGACTATAATACAGGAGAAGCCTCAGTGAATAAAATACAGGACGGGCCCCAGTGACTATAATACAGGAGAGGCCCCAGTCACTATAATACAGGAGAGGCCCCAGTGACTATAATACAGGAGGGGTCCCAGTGACTATAATACAGGAGAGGCCCCAGGTACTATAATGCAGGAGGGGCTCCAGTGACTATCATACAGGAGAGTCCCCAGTGACTATAATACAGGAGAGGTCCAGTGA
The DNA here is from genome assembly GCF_044704955.1 of Pristiophorus japonicus. Classification (NCBI taxonomy): domain Eukaryota; kingdom Metazoa; phylum Chordata; class Chondrichthyes; family Pristiophoridae; genus Pristiophorus; species Pristiophorus japonicus. The sequence continues at coordinate 178,276,023 of NC_091987.1, read as the reverse complement.
CTATAATACAGGAGAGGCCCCAGTGACTATAATACAGGAGATTCCCCAGTGACTAAAATACAGGAGAGGCCTCAATGACTATAATACAGGAGGGGTCCCAGTGACTATAATACAGGAGAGGCCCCAGTCACCATAATACTGGAGATGCCTCAGTGACTATAATACAGGAGAGTCCCAGTGACTATAAAACAGGCGAGGCCCCAGTGACTATAATACAGGAGGGGCCCCAGTGACTATAATACAGGAGAGTCCCCAGTGACTATAATACAGTTGTGGCCCAGTGACTATAATACAGGAGAGGCCCCAGTGACTATAATGCAGGAGAGTCCCCAGTGACTATAATACAGGAGAGGCCCCAGTGACTATAATACAGGAGAGGCCATAGTGACGATAATACAGGAGGGGTCCCAGTGACTATAATACAGTAGATGCCGCCGTGACTATAATACAGGAGAGGCCCCAGTGACTATAAAACAGGAGGGCCGCCAGTGACAATAATACAGGAGAGGCCCCAGTCACTATAATACTGGAGAGGCCTCACTGACGATAATACTGGAGAGGCCCAGTGACTATAATACAGGAGAGGCCCCAGTGACTATAATACAGGAGAGGCCCCAGTGACTATAATACAGGAGGGGCCCAGTCACTATAATAAAGGAGGGACCCAGTGACTATGATACAACAGAGGCCTCAGTGACTATAATGCAGGAGGGGCCCCAATGACTATAATACAGGAGGGTCCCCAGTGACTATAATACAGGAGGTTCAGTGACTATAATACAGGAGGGACCCCAGTGACTATAATACAGGATAGACCCCAGTGACTATAATACAGGAGAGGCACCAGTGACTATAATACAGGCGAGGCCCCAATGACTATAATACAGGAGAGAACCCAGTGACAATAATGCAGGAGAGGACCCAGTGACAATAACACAGGAGAGTCCCCAGTGACAATAATACAGGAGAGGCCCCAGTGCCTATAATACAGGAGGGGCCCCAGTGACAATAATACAGGAGAGGCCCCAGTGACTATAATACAGGAGAGGCCCCAGTGACAATAATACAGGAGAGGCCTTAGTAACTATAATACAGGAGAGTCCCCAGTGACAATAATACAGGAGAGACCCCAGTGACTATAATACAGGAGAGGCCCCAGTGACTATAATACAGGAGAGGCCCCAGTGACTATAATAAAGGAGGGGCCACAGTGACTACAACACAGGATAGGCCCCAGTGACTATAATACAGGAGCGGCCCCAATGACTATAACACAGGAGAGCCCCCAGTAGCAATATTACAAGAGAGGCCCCAGTGCCTATAATATAGGATGGGCCCAATGGCTATAATACAGGAGAGGCCCCAGTGACTATTATACAAGAGAGGCCCCAGTCACTATAATACAGGAGAGGCCCCAGTGACTATAATACAGGAGAGGCACCAGTGACTATAATACAGGAGAGGCCCCAGTCACTATAATACTGGAGAGGCGTCAGTGACTACAACACAGGATAGGCCCCAGTGACTATAATACAGGAGAGGCCCAGTGACTATAATACAGGAGTGGCCCAGTGACTATAATACAGGAGAGGCCAAGTCACTATAATACAGGAGAGTCCCAAGTGAATATTATACAGGAGTGGCCCTGTGACTATAATACAGGAGAGGCCCCAGTGACTATAATACAGGAGAGTCCCCAGTGACTATAATACAGGAGAGGCCATAGTGACTATAATACAGGAGGGGTCCCAGTGACTATAATACAGGAGATGCCCCCGTGACTATAATACAAGAGAGGCCCCAGTGACTATAATACAGGAGAGGCCCCAGTCACTATAATACAGGAGAGGCCCCAGTGACTATAATACAGGAGAGGCCCCAGTGACTATAATACAGGAGAGGCCCCAGTGACTATAATACAGGAGAGGCCCCAGTGACTATAATACAGGAGAGGCCCCAGTGACTATAATACAGGAGAGGCCCCAATGACTATAATACAGGAGGGGCCCAGTCACTATAATACAGGAGGGACCCATTGACTATGATACAGGAGAGGCCTCAGTGACTATAATACAGGAGAGGCCCCAATGAATACAATACAGGAGAGAACCCAGTGACAATAATGCAGGAGAGGACCCAGTGACTATAACACAGGAGAGTCCCCAGTGACAATAATACAGGAGAGGCCCCAGTGCCTATAATACAGGAGGGGCCCCAGTGACAATAATACAGGAGAGGCCCCAGTGACTATAATACAGGAGAGGCCCCAGTGACAATAATACAGTAGAGGCCCTAGTGACTATAATACACGAGAGCCCTCAGTGACAATAATACAGGAGAGACCCCAGTGACTATAATACAGTAGAGGGCCCAGTGACTATAATAAAGGAGAGGCCCCAGTGACTATAATAAAGGAGGGGCCACAGTGACTACAACACAGGATAGGCCCCAGTGACTATAATACAGGAGCGGCCCCAGTGACTATAACACAGGAGAGCCCCCAGTAAGAATATTACAAGCGAGGCCCCAGTGACTATAATACAGGAGGGGCCCCAGTGACTATAATACAGGAGAGTCCTCAGTGACTATAATACAGGAGTGGCCCAGTGACTATAATACAGGAGAGGCCCCAGTGACTATAATACAGGAGAGTCCCAGTCACTATAACACAGGAGAGATCCCAGTGACTATAATACAGGAGGGGCCACAGTGACTACAACACAGGAGAGGCCCCAGTGACTATAATACAGGAGAGGCCCATGTGACAATAATACAGTAGAGGCCCCAGTGACTATAATACAGGAGAGGCCCCAGTGACTATAATACAGGAGAGGCCATAGTGACGATAATACAGGAGGGATCCCAGTGACTATAATACAGGAGATGCCGCCGTGACTATAATACAGGAGAGGCCCCAGTGACTATAAAACAGGAGGGGCGCCAGTGACAATAATACAGGAGAGGCCCCAGTCACTATAATACTGGAGAGGCCTCACTGACGATAATACTGGAGAGGCCCAGTGACTATAATACAGGAGAGGCCCCAGTGACTATAATACAGCAGAGGCCCCAGTGACTATAATACAGGAGGGGCCCAGTCACTATAATACAGGAGGGACCCAGTGACTATGATACAACAGAGGCCTCAGTGACTATAATGCAGGAGGGGCCCCAATGACTATAATACAGGAGGGTCCCCAGTGACTATAATACAGGAGGTTCAGTGACTATAATACAGGAGGGACCCCAGTGACTATAACACAGGATAGACCCCAGTGACTATAATACAGGAGAGGCCCCAGTGACTATAATACAGGAGAGGCCCCAATGACTATAATACAGGAGGGGCCCCAGTGACAATAATACAGGAGAGGCCAAAGTGCCTATAATAAAGGAGAGGCCCCAGTGACAATAATACAGGAGGGGCCCCAGTGACAATAATACAGGAGAGGCCAAAGTGACTATAATACAGGAGAGGCCCCAGTGACTTTAATACAGGAGAGGCCCCAGTGACTATAATACAGAAGAGGCACCAGTGACTATAATACAGGAGAGGCCACAGTGACTATAATACAGGAGAGGCCCCAGTGACTATAACACAGGAGAGTGCCCAGTGACAAAAATAAAGGAGAGGCCCCAGTGCCTATAATACAGGAGGGGTCTCAGTGACAATAATACAGGAGAGGCCCCTGTGACAATAATACAGGAGAGGTCCCAGTGACTATAATACAGGAGGGGCCCCAGTTACAATAATGCAGCAGAGATCCCAGTGACTATAATACAGGAGAGACCCCAGTGACTATAATACAGGAGAGTCCCAGTCACTATAACACAGGAGAGACCCCAGTGACTATAATACAGGAGGGGCCACAGTGACTATAATATAGGAGGGTCCCCAGTGACTATAATACAGGAGGTTCAGTGACTATAATACAGGAGGGACCCCAGTGACTATAATACAGGATAGACCCCAGTGACTATAATACAGGAGAGGCCCCAGTGACTATAATACAGGAGAGGCCCCAATGACTATAATACAAGAGAGAACCCAGTGACAATAATGCAGGAGAGGACCCAGTGAGTATAACACAGGAGAGTCCCCAGTGACAATAATACAGGAGAGGCCCCAGTGCCTATAATAAAGGAGGGGCCCCAGTGACAATAATACAGGAGAGGCCAAAGTGCCTATAATACAGGAGAGGCCCCAGTGACAATAATACAGGAGAGGCCAAAGTGACTATAATACAGGAGAGGCCCCAGTGACTTTAATACAGGAGAGGCCCCAGTGACTATAACACAGGAGAGTGCCCAGTGACAAAAATAAAGGAGAGGCCCCAGTGCCTATAATACAGGAGGGGCCTCAGTGACAATAATACAGGAGAGGCACCTGTGACTATAATACAGGTGAGGCCCCAGTGATAATAATACAGGAGAGGTCCCAGTGACTATAATACAGGAGGGGCCCCAGTGACAATAATGCAGGAGAGACCCCAGTGACTATAATACAGGTGAGGCCCCAGTGACAATAATACAGAAGAGGCCCCAGTGACTATAATACAGGAGAGACCCCAGTGACTATAATACAGGAGAGTCCCAGTCACTATAACACAGGAGAGACCCCAGTAACTATAATACAGGAGGGGCCACAGTGACTATAATATAGGAAAGGCCCAGTGACTATAATACAGGAGAAGCCTCAGTGAATAAAATACAGGACCGGCCCCAGTGACTATAATACAGGAGAGGTCCAGTGACTATAATACAGGAGAGGCCCCAGTCACTATAATACAGGAGAGGCCCCAGTGACTATAATACAGGAGGGGTCCCAGTGACTATAATACAGGAGAGGCCCCAGTGACTATAATGCAGGAGGGGCTCCAGTGACTATCATACAGGAGAGTCCCCAGTGACTATAATACAGGAGAGGTCCAGTGACTATAATACAGGAGAGGCCCCAGTGACTATAAAACAGGAGGGGCGCCAGTGACAATAATACAGGAGAGGCCCCAGTCACTATAATACTGGAGAGGCGTCACTGACGATAATACTGTAGAGGCCCAGTGACTATAATACAGGAGAGTCGCCAGTGACTATAATACAGGAGAGGCCAAAGTGACTATAATACAGGAGAGGCCCCAGTGACAATAATACAGGAGAGGCCAAAGTGACTATAATACAGGAGAGGCCCCAGTGACAATAATACAGGAGAGGCCCTAGTGACTATAATACAGGAGAGTCCCCAGTGACAATAATACAGGAGAGACCCCAGTGACTATAATACAGGAGAGGCCCCAGTGACTATAATACAGGAGAGGCCCCAGTGACTATAATAAAGGAGGGGCCACAGTAACTACAACACAGGATCGGCCCCAGTGACTATAATACAGGAGCGGCCCCAGTGACTATAACACATGAGAGCCCCCAGTAACAATATTACAAGAGAGGCCCCAGTGCCTATAATATAGGATGGGCCCAATGGATATAATACAGGAGAGGCCCAAGTGACTATAATACAAGAGAGGCCCCAGTCACTATAATACAGGAGGTTCAGTGACTATAATACAGGAGAGTCCCCAGTGACTATAATACAGGAGAGGCCATAGTGACTATAATACAGGAGGTGCCCCAGTGACTATAATACAGGAGAGGCCCCAGTGACTTTAATACAGGAGAGGCATCAGTGACTATAATACAGGAGAGGCACCAGTGACTATAATACAGGAGAGGCCACAGTGACTGTAATACAGGAGAGGCCCCAGTGACTATAACACAGGAGAGTGCCCAGTGACAAAAATAAAGGAGAGGCCCCAGTGCCTATAATACAGGAGGGGCCTCAGTGACAATAATACAGGAGAGGCACCTGTGACTATAATACAGGTGAGGCCCCAGTGACAATAATACAGGAGAGGTCCCAGTGACTATAATACAGGAGGGGCCCCAGTGACAATAATGCAGGAGAGACCCCAGTGACTATAATACAGGTGAGGCCCCAGTGACAATAATACAGAAGAGGCCCCAGTGACTATAATACAGGAGAGACCCCAGTGACTATAATACAGGAGAGTCCCAGTCACTATAACACAGGAGAGACCCCAGTGACTATAATACAGGAGGGGCCACAGTGACTATAATATAGGAAAGGCCCAGTGACTATAATACAGGAGAAGCCTCAGTGAATAAAATACAGGACCGGCCCCAGTGACTATAATACAGGAGAGGTCCAGTGACTATAATACAGGAGAGGCCCCAGTCACTATAATACAGGAGAGGCCCCAGTGACTATAATACAGGAGGGGTCCCAGTGACTATAATACAGGAGAGGCCCCAGTGACTATAATGCAGGAGGGGCTCCAGTGACTATCATACAGGAGAGTCCCCAGTGACTATAATACAGGAGAGGTCCAGTGACTATAATACAGGAGAGGCCCCAGTGACTATAATACAGGAGATTCCCCAGTGACTAAAATACAGGAGAGGCCCCAATGACTATAATACAGGAGGGGTCCCAGTGACTATAATACAGGAGAGGCCCCAGTCACCATAATACTGGAGATGCCTCAGTGACTATAATACAGGAGAGTCCCAGTGACTATAATACAGGCGAGGCCCCAGTGACTATAATACAGGAGGGGCCCCAGTGACTATAATACAGGAGAGTCCTCAGTGACTATAATACAGGAGTGGCCCAGTGACTATAATACAGGAGAGGCCCCAGTGACTATAATGCAGGAGAGTCCCCAGTGACTATAATACAGGAGAGGCCACAGTGACTATAATACAGGAGAGGCCATAGTGACGATAATACAGGAGGGGTCCCAGTGACTATAATACAGGAGATGCCGCCGTGGCTATAATACAGGAGAGGCCCCAGTGACTATAAAACAGGAGGGGCGCCAGTGACAATGATACAGGAGAGGCCCCAGTCACTATAATACTGGAGAGGCGTCACTGACGATAATACTGTAGAGGCCCAGTGACTATAATACAGGAGAGTCGCCAGTGACTATAATACAGGAGAGGCCCCAGTGACAATAATACAGGAGAGGCCAAAGTGACTATAATACAGGAGAGGCCCCAGTGACAATAATACAGGAGAGGCCCTAGTGACTATAATACAGGAGAGTCCCCAGTGACAATAATACAGGAGAGACCCCAGTGACTATAATACAGGAGAGGCCCCAGTGACTATAATACAGGAGAGGCCCCAGTGACTATAATAAAGGAGGGGCCACAGTGACGACAACACAGGATCGGCCCCAGTGACTATAATACAGGAGCGGCCCCAGTGACTATAACACAGGAGAGCCCCCAGTAACAATATTACAAGAGAGGCCCCAGTGCCTATAATATAGGATGGGCTCAATGGATATAATACAGGAGAGGCCCAAGTGACTATAATACAAGAGAGGCCCCAGTCACTATAATACAGGAGGTTCAGTGACTATAATACAGGAGAGTCCCCAGTGACTATAATACAGGAGAGGCCATAGTGACTATAATACAGGAGGTGCCCCAGTGACAATAATGCAGGAGAGACCCCAGTGACTATAATACAGGTGAGGCCCCAGTGACAATAATACAGAAGAGGCCCCAGTGACTATAATACAGGAGAGACCCCAGTGACTATAATACAGGAGAGTCCCAGTCACTATAACACAGGAGAGACCCCAGTGACTATAATACAGGAGGGGCCACAGTGACTATAATATAGGAAAGGCCCAGTGACTATAATACAGGAGAAGCCTCAGTGAATAAAATACAGGACCGGCCCCAGTGACTATAATACAGGAGAGGTCCAGTGACTATAATACAGGAGAGGCCCCAGTCACTATAATACAGGAGAGGCCCCAGTGACTATAATACAGGAGGGGTCCCAGTGACTATAATACAGGAGAGGCCCCAGTGACTATAATGCAGGAGGGGCTCCAGTGACTATCATACAGGAGAGTCCCCAGTGACTATAATACAGGAGAGGTCCAGTGACTATAATACAGGAGAGGCCCCAGTGACTATAATACAGGAGATTCCCCAGTGACTAAAATACAGGAGAGGCCCCAATGACTATAATACAGGAGGGGTCCCAGTGACTATAATACAGGAGAGGCCCCAGTCACCATAATACTGGAGATGCCTCAGTGACTATAATACAGGAGAGTCCCAGTGACTATAATACAGGCGAGGCCCCAGTGACTATAATACAGGAGGGGCCCCAGTGACTATAATACAGGAGAGTCGTCAGTGACTATAATACAGGAGTGGCCCAGTGACTATAATACAGGAGAGGCCCCAGTGACTATAATGCAGGAGAGTCCCCAGTGACTATAATACAGGAGAGGCCACAGTGACTATAATACAGGAGAGGCCATAGTGACGATAATACAGGAGGGTTCCAGTGACTATAATACAGGAGATGCCGCCGTGGCTATAATACAGGAGAGGCCCCAGTGACTATAAAACAGGAGGGGCGCCAGTGACAATGATACAGGAGAGGCCCCAGTCACTATAATACTGGAGAGGCGTCACTGACGATAATACTGTAGAGGCCCAGTGACTATAATACAGGAGAGTCGCCAGTGACTATAATACAGGAGAGTCCCCAGTGACAATAATACAGGAGAGGCCAAAGTGACTATAATACAGGAGAGGCCCCAGTGACAATAATACAGGAGAGGCCCTAGTGACTATAATACAGGAGAGTCCCCAGTGACAATAATACAGGAGAGACCCCAGTGACTATAATACAGGAGAGGCCCTAGTGACAATAATACAGGAGAGGCCCTAGTGACTATAATACAGGAGAGTCCCCAGTGACAATAATACAGGAGAGACCCCAGTGACTATAATACAGGAGAGGCCCTAGTGACTATAATACAGGAGAGGCCCTAGTGACTATAATACAGGAGAGTCCCCAGTGACAATAATACAGGAGAGACCCCAGTGACTATAATACAGGAGAGGCCCTAGTGACTATAATACAGGAGAGTCCCCAGTGACAATAATACAGGAGAGACCCCAGTGACTATAATACAGGAGAGGCCCCAGTGACTGTAATACAGGAGATGCCCCAGTGACTATAATCAAGGAGGGGCCACAGTGACGACAACACAGGATCGGCCCCAGTGACTATAATACAGGAGCGGCCCCAGTGACTATAACACAGGAGAGCCCCCAGTAACAATATTACAAGAGAGGCCCCAGTGCCTATAATATAGGATGGGCCCAATGGATATAATACAGGAGAGGCCCAAGTGACTATAATACAAGAGAGGCCCCAGTCACTATAATACAGGAGGTTCAGTGACTATAATACAGGAGAGTCCCCAGTGACTATAATACAGGAGAGGCCATAGTGACTATAATACAGGAGGTGCCCCAGTGACTATAATACAGGAGAGGCCCCAGTGACTTTAATACAGGAGAGGCCCCAGTGACTATAATACAGGAGAGGCACCAGTGACTATAATACAGGAGAGGCCACAGTGACTGTAATACAGGAGAGGCCCCAGTGACTATAACACAGGAGAGTGCCCAGTGACAAAAATAAAGGAGAGGCCCCAGTGCCTATAATACAGGAGGGGCCTCAGTGACAATAATACAGGAGAGGCCCCTGTGACTATAATACAGGTGAGGCCCCAGTGACAATAATACAGGAGAGGTCCCAGTGACTATAATACAGGAGGGGCCCCAGTGACAATAATGCAGGAGAGACCCCAGTGACTATAATACAGGTGAGGCCCCAGTGACAATAATACAGAAGAGGCCCCAGTGACTATAATACAGGAGAGACCCCAGTGACTATAATACAGGTGAGTCCCAGTCACTACAACACAGGAGAGACCCCAGTGACTATAATACAGGAGGGGCCACAGTGACTACAACACAGGAGAGGCCCCAGTGACTATAATACAGGAGAGGCCCCAGTGACAATAATACAGGAGAGGCCCCAGTGACTATAATACAGGAGAGGCCCCAGTGACTATAATACAGGAGAGGCGATAGTGACGATAATACAGGAGGGGTCCCAGTGACTATAATACAGGAGGGGCCCAGTCACTATAATACAGGAGGGACTCAGTGACTATGATACAACAGAGGCCTCAGTGACTATAATGCAGGAGGGGCCCCAATGACTATAATACAGGAGGGTCCCCAGTGACTATAATACAGGAGGTTCAGTGACTATAATACAGGAGGGACCCCAGTGACTATAATACAGGATAGAACCCAGTGACTATAATACAGGAGAGGCCCCAGTGACTATAATACAGGAGAGGCCCCAATGACTATAATACAGGAGAGGCCCCAGTGACTATAATAAAGGAGGGGCCACAGTGACGACAACACAGGATCGGCCCCAGTGACTATAATACAGGAGCGGCCCCAGTGACTATAACACAGGAGAGCCCCCAGTAACAATATTACAAGAGAGGCCCCAGTGCCTATAATATAGGATGGGCCCAATGGATATAATACAGGAGAGGCCCAAGTGACTATAATACAAGAGAGGCCCCAGTCACTATAATACAGGAGGTTCAGTGACTATAATACAGGAGAGTCCCCAGTGACTATAATACAGGAGAGGCCATAGTGACTATAATACAGGAGGTGCCCCAGTGACAATAATGCAGGAGAGACCCCAGTGACTATAATACAGGTGAGGCCCCAGTGACAATAATACAGAAGAGGCCCCAGTGACTATAATACAGGAGAGACCCCAGTGACTATAATACAGGAGAGTCCCAGTCACTATAACACAGGAGAGACCCCAGTGACTATAATACAGGAGGGGCCACAGTGACTATAATATAGGAAAGGCCCAGTGACTATAATACAGGAGAAGCCTCAGTGAATAAAATACAGGACCGGCCCCAGTGACTATAATACAGGAGAGGTCCAGTGACTATAATACAGGAGAGGCCCCAGTCACTATAATACAGGAGAGGCCCCAGTGACTATAATACAGGAGGGGTCCCAGTGACTATAATACAGGAGAGGCCCCAGTGACTATAATGCAGGAGGGGCTCCAGTGACTATCATACAGGAGAGTCCCCAGTGACTATAATACAGGAGAGGTCCAGTGACTATAATACAGGAGAGGCCCCAGTGACTATAATACAGGAGATTCCCCAGTGACTAAAATACAGGAGAGGCCCCAATGACTATAATACAGGAGGGGTCCCAGTGACTATAATACAGGAGAGGCCCCAGTCACCATAATACTGGAGATGCCTCAGTGACTATAATACAGGAGAGTCCCAGTGACTATAATACAGGCGAGGCCCCAGTGACTATAATACAGGAGGGGCCCCAGTGACTATAATACAGGAGAGTCCTCAGTGACTATAATACAGGAGTGGCCCAGTGACTATAATACAGGAGAGGCCCCAGTGACTATAATGCAGGAGAGTCCCCAGTGACTATAATACAGGAGAGGCCACAGTGACTATAATACAGGAGAGGCCATAGTGACGATAATACAGGAGGGGTCCCAGTGACTATAATACAGGAGATGCTGCCGTGGCTATAATACAGGAGAGGCCCCAGTGACTATAAAACAGGAGGGGCGCCAGTGACAATGATATAGGAGAGGCCCCAGTCACTATAATACTGGAGAGGCGTCACTGACGATAATACTGTAGAGGCCCAGTGACTATAATACAGGAGAGTCGCCAGTGACTATAATACAGGAGAGGCCCCAGTGACAATAATACAGGAGAGGCCAAAGTGACTATAATACAGGAGAGGCCCCAGTGACAATAATACAGGAGAGGCCCTAGTGACTATAATACAGGAGAGTCCCCAGTGACAATAATACAGGAGAGACCCCAGTGACTATAATACAGGAGAGGCCCCAGTGACTATAATACAGGAGAGGCCCCAGTGACTATAATAAAGGAGGGGCCACAGTGACGACAACACAGGATCGGCCCCAGTGACTATAATACAGGAGCGGCCCCAGTGACTATAACACAGGAGAGCCCCCAGTAACAATATTACAAGAGAGGCCCCAGTGCCTATAATATAGGATGGGCCCAATGGATATAATACAGGAGAGGCCCAAGTGACTATAATACAAGAGAGGCCCCAGTCACTATAATACAGGAGGTTCAGTGACTATAATACAGGAGAGTCCCCAGTGACTATAATACAGGAGAGGCCATAGTGACTATAATACAGGAGGTGCCCCAGTGACAATAATGCAGGAGAGACCCCAGTGACTATAATACAGGTGAGGCCCCAGTGACAATAATACAGAAGAGGCCCCAGTGACTATAATACAGGAGAGACCCCAGTGACTATAATACAGGAGAGTCCCAGTCACTATAACACAGGAGAGACCCCAGTGACTATAATACAGGAGGGGCCACAGTGACTATAATATAGGAAAGGCCCAGTGACTATAATACAGGAGAAGCCTCAGTGAATAAAATACAGGACCGGCCCCAGTGACTATAAAACAGGAGAGGTCCAGTGACTATAATACAGGAGATTCCCCAGTGACTAAAATACAGGAGAGGCCCCAATGACTATAATACAGGAGGGGTCCCAGTGACTATAATACAGGAGAGGCCCCAGTCACCATAATACTGGAGATGCCTCAGTGACTATAATACAGGAGAGTCCCAGTGACTATAATACAGGCGAGGCCCCAGTGACTATAATACAGGAGGGGCCCCAGTGACTATAATACAGGAGAGTCCTCAGTGACTATAATACAGGAGTGGCCCAGTGACTATAATACAGGAGAGGCCCCAGTGACTATAATGCAGGAGAGTCCCCAGTGACTATAATACAGGAGAGGCCACAGTGACTATAATACAGGAGAGGCCATAGTGACGATAATACAGGAGGGGTCCCAGTGACTATAATACAGGAGATGCCGCCGTGGCTATAATACAGGAGAGGCCCCAGTGACTATAAAACAGGAGGGGCGCCAGTGACAATGATACAGGAGAGGCCCCAGTCACTATAATACTGGAGAGGCGTCACTGACGATAATACTGTAGAGGCCCAGTGACTATAATACAGGAGAGTCGCCAGTGACTATAATACAGGAGAGGCCCCAGTGACAATAATACAGGAGAGGCCAAAGTGACTATAATACAGGAGAGGCCCCAGTGACAATAATACAGGAGAGGCCCTAGTGACTATAATACAGGAGAGTCCCCAGTGACAATAATACAGGAGAGACCCCAGTGACTATAATACAGGAGAGGCCCCAGTGACTGTAATACAGGAGATGCCCCAGTGACTATAATAAAGGAGGAGCCACAGTGACGACAACACAGGATCGGCCCCAGTGACTATAATACAGGAGCGGCCCCAGTGACTATAACACAGGAGAGCCCCCAGTAACAATATTACAAGAGAGGCCCCAGTGCCTATAATATAGGATGGGCCCAATGGATATAATACAGGAGAGGCCCAAGTGACTATAATACAAGAGAGGCCCCAGTCACTATAATACAGGAGGTTCAGTGACTATAATACAGGAGAGTCCCCAGTGACTATAATACAGGAGAGGCCATAGTGACTATAATACAGGAGGTGCCCCAGTGACTATAATACAGGAGAGGCCCCAGTGACTTTAATACAGGAGAGGCCCCAGTGACTATAATACAGGAGAGGCACCAGTGACTATAATACAGGAGAGGCCACAGTGACTGTAATACAGGAGAGGCCCCAGTGACTATAACACAGGAGAGTGCCCAGTGACAAAAATAAAGGAGAGGCCCCAGTGCCTATAATACAGGAGGGGCCTCAGTGACAATAATACAGGAGAGGCCCCTGTGACTATAATACAGGTGAGGCCCCAGTGACAATAATACAGGAGAGGTCCCAGTGACTATAATACAGGAGGGGCCCCAGTGACAATAATGCAGGAGAGACCCCAGTGACTATAATACAGGTGAGGCCCCAGTGACAATAATACAGAAGAGGCCCCAGTGACTATAATACAGGAGAGACCCCAGTGACTATAATACAGGTGAGTCCCAGTCACTACAACACAGGAGAGACCCCAGTGACTATAATACAGGAGGGGCCACAGTGACTACAACACAGGAGAGGCCCCAGTGACTATAATACAGGAGAGGCCCCAGTGACAATAATACAGGAGAGGCCCCAGTGACTATAATACAGGAGAGGCCCCAGTGACTATAATACAGGAGAGGCCATAGTGACGATAATACAGGAGGGGTCCCAGTGACTATAATACAGGAGGGGCCCAGTCACTATAATACAGGAGGGACTCAGTGACTATGATACAACAGAGGCCTCAGTGACTATAATGCAGGAGGGGCCCCAATGACTATAATACAGGAGGGTCCCCAGTGACTATAATACAGGAGGTTCAGTGACTATAATACAGGAGGGACCCCAGTGACTATAATACAGGATAGAACCCAGTGACTATAATACAGGAGAGGCCCCAGTGACTATAATACAGGAGAGGCCCCAATGACTATAATACAGGAGAGAACCCAGTGACAATAATGCAGGAGAGGACCCAGTGACTATAACACAGGAGAGTCCCCAGTGACAATAATACAGGAGAGGCCCCAGTGACTATAATACAGGAGGGGCCCCAGTGACAATAATACAGGAGAGGCCAAAGTGACTATAATACAGGAGAGGCCCCAGTGACAATAATACAGGAGAGGCCCTAGTGACTATAATACAGGAGAGTCCCCAGTGACAATAATACAGGAGAGACCACAGTGACTATAATACAGGAGAGTCACCGTGACTATAATACAGGAGAGAACCCAGTGACAATAATGCAGGAGAGGACCCAGTGACTATAACACAGGAGAGTCCCCAGTGACAATAATACAGGAGAGGCCCCAGTGACTATAATACAGGAGAGGCCCCAGTGACTATAATAAAGGAGGGGCCACAGTGACTACAACACAGGATAGGCCCCAGTGACTATAATACAGGAGCGGCCCCAGTGACTATAACACAGGAGAGCCCCCAGTAACAATATTACAAGAGAGGCCCCAGTGCCTATAATATAGGATTGTCCCAATGGCTATAATACAGGAGAGGCCCAAGTGAGTATAATACAAGAGAGGCCCCAGTCACTATAATACAGGAGGTTCAGTGACTATAATACAGGAGAGTCCCCAGTGACTATAATACAGGAGTGGCCATAGTGACTATAATACAGGAGGTGCCCCAGTGACTATAATACAGGAGAGGCCCCAGTGACTTTAATACAGGAGAGGCCCAGTGACTATAATACAGGAGAGGCCCCAGTGACTATAATACAGGAGATTCCCCAGTGACTAAAATACAGGAGAGGCCCCAATGACTATAATACTGGAGGGGTCCCAGTGACTATAATACAGGAGAGGCCCCAGTCACCATAATACTGGAGATGCCTCAGTGACTATAATACAGGAGAGTCACAGTGACTATAATACAGGCGAGGCCCCAGTGACTATAATACAGGAGGGGCCCCAGTGACTATAATACAGGAGAGTCCCCAGTGACTATAATACAGGAGTGGCCCAGTTACTATAATACAGGAGAGGCCATAGTGACGATAATACAGGAGGGGTCCCAGTGACTATAATACAGGAGATGCCGCCGTGACAATAATACAGGAGAGGCCCCAGTTACTATAAAACAGGAGGGGTCCCAGTGACTATAATACAGGAGAGGCCCCAGTCAACATAATACTGGAGATGCCTCAGTGACTATAATACAGGAGAGGCCCCAGTCACTATAAGACTGGAGAGGCCTCACTGACGATAATACTGGAGAGGCCCAGTGACTATAATACAGGAGAGGCCCCAGTGACTATAATACAGGAGTGGCCCCAGTGACTATAATACAGGAGGGGCCCAGTCACTATAATACAGGAGGGACCCAGTGACTATGATACAACAGATGCCTCAGTGACTATAATGTAGGAGGGGCCCCAATGACTATAATACAGGAGGGTCCCCAGTGACTATAATACAGGCGGTTCAGTGACTATAATACAGGAGGGACACCAGTGACTATAATACAGGATAGACCCCAGTGACTATAATACAGGAGAGGCCCCAGTGACTATAATACAGGAGAGGCCCCAATGACTATAATACAGGAGAGAACCCAGTGACAATAATGCAGGCGAGGACCCAGTGACTATAACACAGGAGAGTCCCCAGTGACAATAATACAGGAGAGGCCCCAGTGACTATAATACAGGAGGGGCCCCAGTGACAATAATACAGGAGAGGCCCCAGTGACTATAATACAGGAGAGGCCCCAGTGACAATAATACAGGAGAGGCCCTAGTGACTATAATACAGGAGAGTCCCCAGTGACAATAATACAGGAGAGACCCCAGTGACTATAATACAGGAGAGGCTCCAGTGACTATAATACAGGAGAGGCCCCAGTGACTATAATAAAGGAGGGGCCACAGTGACTACAACACAGGATAGGCCCCAGTGACTATAATACAGGAGCGGCCCCAATGACTATAACACAGGAGAGCCCCAAGTAACAATATTACAAGAGAGGCCCCAGTGCCTATAATATAGGATGGGCCCAATGGCTATAATACAGGAGAGGCCCCAGTGACTATAATACAAGAGAGGCCCCAGTCACTATAATACAGGAGAGGCCCCAGTGACTATAATACAGGAGAGGCACCAGTGACTATAATACAGGAGAGGCCCCAGTCACTATAATACTGGAGAGGCCTCAGTGACTATAATACAGCAGAGGCCCAGTGACTATAATACAGGAGAGGCCCAGTCACTATAATACAGGAGGGACCCCAGTGACTATAATACAGGAGGGGCCCAGCGACTATAATACAGGAGAGGCCCAGTCACTATAATACAGGAGAGTCCCCAGTGACTATTATACAGGAGTGGCCCAGTGACTATAATACAGGAGAGGCCCCAGTGACTATAATATAGGAGAGTCCCCAGTGACTATAATACAGGAGAGGCCATAGTGACTATAATACAGGAGGGGTCCCAGTGACTATAATACAGGAGATGCCCCCGTGACTATAATACAAGAGAGGCCTCAGTGACTATAAAACAGGAGGGGCGCCAGTGACAATAATACAGGAGAGGCCCCAGTCACTATAATACTGGAGAGGCCTCTCTGACGATAATACTGGAGAGGCCCAGTGACTATAATACAGGAGAGGCCCCAGTGACTATAATACAGGAGGGACCCATTGACTATGATACAGGAGAGGCCCCAGTGACTATAATACAGGAGAGGACACAGTAAGAATATTACAAGAGAGGCCCCAGTGCCTATAATATAGGATGGGCGCAATGACTAAAAGACAGGAGAGGCCCCAGTGACTCTAATACAGGAGAGGCCCCAGTGAGTATAACACAGGAGAGTCCCAGTCACTATAACACAGGAGAGACCCCAGTGACTATAATACAGGAGGGGCCACAGTGACTATAATATAGGAAAGGCCCAGTGACTATAATACAGGAGAAGCCTCAGTGAATAAAATACAGGACCGGCCCCAGTGACTATAATACAGGAGAGGTCCAGTGACTATAATACAGGAGAGGCCCCAGTCACTATAATACAGGAGGGGCCCAGTCACTATAATACAGGAGGGACCCAGTGACTATGATACAACAGATGCCTCAGTGACTATAATGTAGGAGGGGCCCCAATGACTATAATACAGGAGGGTCCCCAGTGACTATAATACAGGCGGTTCAGTGACTATAATACAGGAGGGACACCAGTGACTATAATACAGGATAGACCCCAGTGACTATAATACAGGAGAGGCCCCAGTGACTATAATACAGGAGAGGCCCCAATGACTATAATACAGGAGAGAACCCAGTGACAATAATGCAGGAGAGGACCCAGTGACTATAACACAGGAGAGTCCCCAGTGACAATAATACAGGAGAGGCCCCAGTGACTATAATACAGGAGGGGCCCCAGTGACAATAATACAGGAGAGGCCCCAATGACTATAATACAGGAGAGAACCCAGTGACAATAATGCAGGAGAGGACCCAGTGACTATAACACAGGAGAGTCCCCAGTGACAATAATACAGGAGAGGCCCCAGTGACTATAATACAGGAGGGGCCCCAGTGACAATAATACAGGAGAGGCCCCAGTGACAATAATGCAGGAGAGACCCCAGTGACTATAATACAGGTGAGGCCCCAGTGACAATAATACAGAAGAGGCCCCAGTGACTATAATACAGGAGAGACCCCAGTGACTATAATACAGGAGAGTCCCAGTCACTATAACACAGGAGAGACCCCAGTGACTATAATACAGGAGGGGCCACAGTGACTATAATATAGGAAAGGCCCAGTGACTATAATACAGGAGAAGCCTCAGTGAATAAAATACAGGACCGGCCCCAGTGACTATAATACAGGAGAGGTCCAGTGACTATAATACAGGAGAGGCCCCAGTCACTATAATACAGGAGAGGCCCCAGTGACTATAATACAGGAGGGGTCCCAGTGACTATAATACAGGAGAGGCCCCAGTGACTATAATGCAGGAGGGGCTCCAGTGACTATCATACAGGAGAGTCCCCAGTGACTATAATACAGGAGAGGTCCAGTGACTATAATACAGGAGAGGCCCCAGTGACTATAATACAGGAGATTCCCCAGTGACTAAAATACAGGAGAGGCCCCAATGACTATAATACAGGAGGGGTCCCAGTGACTATAATACAGGAGAGGCCCCAGTCACCATAATACTGGAGATGCCTCAGTGACTATAATACAGGAGAGTCCCAGTGACTATAATACAGGCGAGGCCCCAGTGACTATAATACAGGAGGGGCCCCAGTGACTATAATACAGGAGAGTCCTCAGTGACTATAATACAGGAGTGGCCCAGTGACTATAATACAGGAGAGGCCCCAGTGACTATAATGCAGGAGAGTCCCCAGTGACTATAATACAGGAGAGGCCACAGTGACTATAATACAGGAGAGGCCATAGTGACGATAATACAGGAGGGGTCCCAGTGACTATAATACAGGAGATGCCGCCGTGGCTATAATACAGGAGAGGCCCCAGTGACTATAAAACAGGAGGGGCGCCAGTGACAATGATACAGGAGAGGCCCCAGTCACTATAATACTGGAGAGGCGTCACTGACGATAATACTGTAGAGGCCCAGTGACTATAATACAGGAGAGTCGCCAGTGACTATAATACAGGAGAGGCCCCAGTGACAATAATACAGGAGAGGCCAAAGTGACTATAATACAGGAGAGGCCCCAGTGACAATAATACAGGAGAGGCCCTAGTGACTATAATACAGGAGAGTCCCCAGTGACAATAATACAGGAGAGACCCCAGTGACTATAATACAGGAGAGGCCCCAGTGACTATAATACAGGAGAGGCCCCAGTGACTATAATAAAGGAGGGGCCACAGTGACGACAACACAGGATCGGCCCCAGTGACTATAATACAGGAGCGGCCCCAGTGACTATAACACAGGAGAGCCCCCAGTAACAATATTACAAGAGAGGCCCCAGTGCCTATAATATAGGATGGGCCCAATGGATATAATACAGGAGAGGCCCAAGTGACTATAATACAAGAGAGGCCCCAGTCACTATAAAACAGGAGGTTCAGTGACTATAATACAGGAGAGTCCCCAGTGACTATAATACAGGAGAGGCCATAGTGACTATAATACAGGAGGTGCCCCAGTGACAATAATGCAGGAGAGACCCCAGTGACTATAATACAGGTGAGGCCCCAGTGACAATAATACAGAAGAGGCCCCAGTGACTATAATACAGGAGAGACCCCAGTGACTATAATACAGGAGAGTCCCAGTCACTATAACACAGGAGAGACCCCAGTGACTATAATACAGGAGGGGCCACAGTGACTATAATATAGGAAAGGCCCAGTGACTATAATACAGGAGAAGCCTCAGTGAATAAAATACAGGACCGGCCCCAGTGACTATAATACAGGAGAGGTCCAGTGACTATAATACAGGAGAGGCCCCAGTCACTATAATACAGGAGAGGCCCCAGTGACTATAATACAGGAGGGGTCCCAGTGACTATAATACAGGAGAGGCCCCAGTGACTATAATGCAGGAGGGGCTCCAGTGACTATCATACAGGAGAGTCCCCAGTGACTATAATACAGGAGAGGTCCAGTGACTATAATACAGGAGAGGCCCCAGTGACTATAATACAGGAGATTCCCCAGTGACTAAAATACAGGAGAGGCCCCAATGACTATAATACAGGAGGGGTCCCAGTGACTATAATACAGGAGAGGCCCCAGTCACCATAATACTGGAGATGCCTCAGTGACTATAATACAGGAGAGTCCCAGTGACTATAATACAGGCGAGGCCCCAGTGACTGTAATACAGGAGGGGCCCCAGTGACTATAATACAGGAGAGTCCTCAGTGACTATAATACAGGAGTGGCCCAGTGACTATAATACCAGAGAGGCCCCAGTGACTATAATGCAGGAGAGTCCCCAGTGACTATAATACAGGAGAGGCCACAGTGACTATAATACAGGAGAGGCCATAGTGACGATAATACAGGAGGGGTCCCAGTGACTATAATACAGGAGATGCCGCCGTGGCTATAATACAGGAGAGGCCCCAGTGACTATAAAACAGGAGGGGCGCCAGTGACAATGATACAGGAGAGGCCCCAGTCACTATAATACTGGAGAGGCGTCACTGACGATAATACTGTAGAGGCCTAGTGACTATAATACAGGAGAGTCGCCAGTGACTATAATACAGGAGAGGCCCCAGTGACAATAATACAGGAGAGGCCAAAGTGACTATAATACAGGAGAGGCCCCAGTGACAATAATACAGGAGAGGCCCTAGTGACTATAATACAGGAGAGTCCCCAGTGACAATAATACAGGAGAGACCCCAGTGACTATAATACAGGAGAGGCCCCAGTGACTGTAATACAGGAGATGCCCCAGTGACTATAATAAAGGAGGGGCCACAGTGACGACAACACAGGATCGGCCCCAGTGACTATAATACAGGAGCGGCCCCAGTGACTATAACACAGGAGAGCCCCCAGTAACAATATTACAAGAGAGGCCCCAGTGCCTATAATATAGGATGGGCCCAATGGATATAATACAGGAGAGGCCCAAGTGACTATAATACAAGAGAGGCCCCAGTCACTATAATACAGGAGGTTCAGTGACTATAATACAGGAGAGTCCCCAGTGACTATAATACAGGAGAGGCCATAGTGACTATAATACAGGAGGTGCCCCAGTGACTATAATACAGGAGAGGCCCCAGTGACTTTAATACAGGAGAGGCCCCAGTGACTATAATACATGAGAGGCACCAGTGACTATAATACAGGAGAGGCCACAGTGACTGTAATACAGGAGAGGCCCCAGTGACTATAACACAGGAGAGTGCCCAGTGACAAAAATAAAGGAGAGGCCCCAGTGCCTATAATACAGGAGGGGCCTCAGTGACAATAATACAGGAGAGGCCCCTGTGACTATAATACAGGTGAGGCCCCAGTGACAATAATACAGGAGAGGTCCCAGTGACTATAATACAGGAGGGGCCCCAGTGACAATAATGCAGGAGAGACCCCAGTGACTATAATACAGGTGAGGCCCCAGTGACAATAATACAGAAGAGGCCCCAGTGACTATAATACAGGAGAGACCCCAGTGACTATAATACAGGTGAGTCCCAGTCACTACAACACAGGAGAGACCCCAGTGACTATAATACAGGAGGGGCCACAGTGACTACAACACAGGAGAGGCCCCAGTGACTATAATACAGGAGAGGCCCCAGTGACAATAATACAGGAGAGGCCCCAGTGACTATAATACAGGAGAGGCCCCAGTGACTATAATACAGGAGAGGCCATAGTGACGATAATACAGGAGGGGTCCCAGTGACTATAATACAGGAGGGGCCCAGTCACTATAATACAGGAGGGACTCAGTGACTATGATACAACAGCGGCCTCAGTGACTATAATGCAGGAGGGGCCCCAATGACTATAATACAGGAGGGTCCCCAGTGACTATAATACAGGAGGTTCAGTGACTATAATACAGGAGGGACCCCAGTGACTATAATACAGGATAGAACCCAGTGACTATAATACAGGAGAGGCCCCAGTGACTATAATACAGGAGAGGCCCCAATGACTATAATACAGGAGAGGCCCCAGTGACAATAATGCAGGAGAGGACCCAGTGACTATAACACAGGAGAGTCCCCAGTGACAATAATACAGGAGAGGCCCCAGTGACTATAATACAGGAGGGGCCCCAGTGACAATAATACAGGAGAGGCCAAAGTGACTATAATACAGGAGAGGCCCCAGTGACAATAATACAGGAGAGGCCCTAGTGACTATAATACAGGAGAGTCCCCAGTGACAATAATACAGGAGAGACCACAGTGACTATAATACAGGAGAGTCACCGTGACTATAATACAG
Organism: Pristiophorus japonicus; assembly: GCF_044704955.1. NCBI lineage: Eukaryota > Metazoa > Chordata > Chondrichthyes > Pristiophoridae > Pristiophorus > Pristiophorus japonicus. Next base: position 178,253,548 of record NC_091987.1, on the reverse strand, counting down.
GAGAGAACCCAGTGACAATAATGCAGGAGAGGACCCAGTGACTATAACACAGGAGAGTCCCCAGTGACAATAATACAGGAGAGGCCCCAGTGACTATAATACAGGAGAGGCCCCAGTGACTATAATAAAGGAGGGGCCACAGTGACTACAACACAGGATAGGCCCCAGTGACTATAATACAGGAGCGGCCCCAGTGACTATAACACAGGAGAGCCCCCAGTAACAATATTACAAGAGAGGCCCCAGTGCCTATAATATAGGATTGTCCCAATGGCTATAATACAGGAGAGGCCCAAGTGAGTATAATACAAGAGAGGCCCCAGTCACTATAATACAGGAGGTTCAGTGACTATAATACAGGAGAGTCCCCAGTGACTATAATACAGGAGTGGCCATAGTGACTATAATACAGGAGGTGCCCCAGTGACTATAATACAGGAGAGGCCCCAGTGACTTTAATACAGGAGAGGCCCAGTGACTATAATACAGGAGAGGCCCCAGTGACTATAATACAGGAGATTCCCCAGTGACTAAAATACAGGAGAGGCCCCAATGACTATAATACTGGAGGGGTCCCAGTGACTATAATACAGGAGAGGCCCCAGTCACCATAATACTGGAGATGCCTCAGTGACTATAATACAGGAGAGTCACAGTGACTATAATACAGGCGAGGCCCCAGTGACTATAATACAGGAGGGGCCCCAGTGACTATAATACAGGAGAGTCCCCAGTGACTATAATACAGGAGTGGCCCAGTGACTATAATACAGGAGAGGCCATAGTGACGATAATACAGGAGGGGTCCCAGTGACTATAATACAGGAGATGCCGCCGTGACAATAATACAGGAGAGGCCCCAGTTACTATAAAACAGGAGGGGTCCCAGTGACTATAATACAGGAGAGGCCCCAGTCAACATAATACTGGAGATGCCTCAGTGACTATAATACAGGAGAGGCCCCAGTCACTATAAGACTGGAGAGGCCTCACTGACGATAATACTGGAGAGGCCCAGTGACTATAATACAGGAGAGGCCCCAGTGACTATAATACAGGAGTGGCCCCAGTGACTATAATACAGGAGGGGCCCAGTCACTATAATACAGGAGGGACCCAGTGACTATGATACAACAGATGCCTCAGTGACTATAATGTAGGAGGGGCCCCAATGACTATAATACAGGAGGGTCCCCAGTGACTATAATACAGGCGGTTCAGTGACTATAATACAGGAGGGACACCAGTGACTATAATACAGGATAGACCCCAGTGACTATAATACAGGAGAGGCCCCAGTGACTATAATACAGGAGAGGCCCCAATGACTATAATACAGGAGAGAACCCAGTGACAATAATGCAGGCGAGGACCCAGTGACTATAACACAGGAGAGTCCCCAGTGACAATAATACAGGAGAGGCCCCAGTGACTATAATACAGGAGGGGCCCCAGTGACAATAATACAGGAGAGGCCCCAGTGACTATAATACAGGAGAGGCCCCAGTGACAATAATACAGGAGAGGCCCTAGTGACTATAATACAGGAGAGTCCCCAGTGACAATAATACAGGAGAGACCCCAGTGACTATAATACAGGAGAGGCTCCAGTGACTATAATACAGGAGAGGCCCCAGTTACTATAATAAAGGAGGGGCCACAGTGACTACAACACAGGATAGGCCCCAGTGACTATAATACAGGAGAGGCCCCAATGACTATAACACAGGAGAGCCCCAAGTAACAATATTACAAGAGAGGCCCCAGTGCCTATAATATAGGATGGGCCCAATGGCTATAATACAGGAGAGGCCCCAGTGACTATAATACAAGAGAGGCCCCAGTCACTATAATACAGGAGAGGCCCCAGTGACTATAATACAGGAGAGGCACCAGTGACTATAATACAGGAGGTGCCCCAGTCACTATAATACTGGAGAGGCCTCAGTGACTATAATACAGCAGAGGCCCAGTGACTATAATACAGGAGAGGCCCAGTCACTATAATACAGGAGGGACCCCAGTGACTATAATACAGGAGTGGCCCAGCGACTATAATACAGGAGAGGCCCAGTCACTATAATACAGGAGAGTCCCCAGTGACTATTATACAGGAGTGGCCCAGTGACTATAATACAGGAGAGGCCCCAGTGACTATAATATAGGAGAGTCCCCAGTGACTATAATACAGGAGAGGCCATAGTGACTATAATACAGGAGGGGTCCCAGTGACTATAATACAGGAGATGCCCCCGTGACTATAATACAAGAGAGGCCCCAGTGACTATAAAACAGGAGGGGCGCCAGTGACAATAATACAGGAGAGGCCCCAGTCACTATAATACTGGAGAGGCCTCTCTGACGATAATACTGGAGAGGCCCAGTGACTATAATACAGGAGAGGCCCCAGTGACTATAATACAGGAGGGCCCCAGTGACTATAATACATGAGGGACCCATTGACTATGATACAGGAGAGGCCCCAGTGACTATAATACAGGAGAGGACACAGTAAGAATATTACAAGAGAGGCCCCAGTGCCTATAATATAGGATGGGCGCAATGACTAAAAGACAGAAGAGGCCCCAGTGACTATAATACAGGAGAGACCCCAGTGACTATAATACAGGAGAGTCCCAGTCACTATAACACAGGAGAGACCCCAGTGACTATAATACAGGAGGGGCCACAGTGACTATAATATAGGAAAGGCCCAGTGACTATAATACAGGAGAAGCCTCAGTGAATAAAATACAGGACCGGCCCCAGTGACTATAATACAGGAGAGGTCCAGTGACTATAATACAGGAGAGGCCCCAGTCACTATAATACAGGAGAGGCCCCAGTGACTATAATACAGGAGGGGTCCCAGTGACTATAATACAGGAGAGGCCCCAGTGACTATAATGCAGGAGGGGCTCCAGTGACTATCATACAGGAGAGTCCCCAGTGACTATAATACAGGAGAGGTCCAGTGACTATAATACAGGAGAGGCCCCAGTGACTATAATACAGGAGATTCCCCAGTGACTAAAATACAGGAGAGGCCCCAATGACTATAATACAGGAGGGGTCCCAGTGACTATAATACAGGAGAGGCCCCAGTCACCATAATACTGGAGATGCCTCAGTGACTATAATACAGGAGAGTCCCAGTGACTATAATACAGGCGAGGCCCCAGTGACTATAATACAGGAGGGGCCCCAGTGACTATAATACAGGAGAGTCCTCAGTGACTATAATACAGGAGTGGCCCAGTGACTATAATACAGGAGAGGCCCCAGTGACTATAATGCAGGAGAGTCCCCAGTGACTATAATACAGGAGAGGCCACAGTGACTATAATACAGGAGAGGCCATAGTGACGATAATACAGGAGGGGTCCCAGTGACTATAATACAGGAGATGCCGCCGTGGCTATAATACAGGAGAGGCCCCAGTGACTATAAAACAGGAGGGGCGCCAGTGACAATGATACAGGAGAGGCCCCAGTCACTATAATACTGGAGAGGCGTCACTGACGATAATACTGTAGAGGCCCAGTGACTATAATACAGGAGAGTCGCCAGTGACTATAATACAGGAGAGGCCCCAGTGACAATAATACAGGAGAGGCCAAAGTGACTATAATACAGGAGAGGCCCCAGTGACAATAATACAGGAGAGGCCCTAGTGACTATAATACAGGAGAGTCCCCAGTGACAATAATACAGGAGAGACCCCAGTGACTATAATACAGGAGAGGCCCCAGTGACTATAATACAGGAGAGGCCCCAGTGACTATAATAAAGGAGGGGCCACAGTGACGACAACACAGGATCGGCCCCAGTGACTATAATACAGGAGCGGCCCCAGTGACTATAACACAGGAGAGCCCCCAGTAACAATATTACAAGAGAGGCCCCAGTGCCTATAATATAGGATGGGCCCAATGGATATAATACAGGAGAGGCCCAAGTGACTATAATACAAGAGAGGCCCCAGTCACTATAATACAGGAGGTTCAGTGACTATAATACAGGAGAGTCCCCAGTGACTATAATACAGGAGAGGCCATAGTGACTATAATACAGGAGGTGCCCCAGTGACAATAATGCAGGAGAGACCCCAGTGACTATAATACAGGTGAGGCCCCAGTGACAATAATCCAGAAGAGGCCCCAGTGACTATAATACAGGAGAGACCCCAGTGACTATAATACAGGAGAGTCCCAGTGACTATAACACAGGAGAGACCCCAGTGACTATAATACAGGAGGGGCCACAGTGACTATAATATAGGAAAGGCCCAGTGACTATAATACAGGAGAAGCCTCAGTGAATAAAATACAGGACCGGCCCCAGTGACTATAATACAGGAGAGGTCCAGTGACTATAATACAGGAGAGGCCCCAGTCACTATAATACAGGAGAGGCCCCAGTGACTATAATACAGGAGGGGTCCCAGTGACTATAATACAGGAGAGGCCCCAGTGACTATAATGCAGGAGGGGCTCCAGTGACTATCATACAGGAGAGTCCCCAGTGACTATAATACAGGAGAGGTCCAGTGACTATAATACAGGAGAGGCCCCAGTGACTATAATACAGGAGATTCCCCAGTGACTAAAATACAGGAGAGGCCCCAATGACTATAATACAGGAGGGGTCCCAGTGACTATAATACAGGAGAGGCCCCAGTCACCATAATACTGGAGATGCCTCAGTGACTATAATACAGGAGAGTCCCAGTGACTATAATACAGGCGAGGCCCCAGTGACTATAATACAGGAGGGGCCCCAGTGACTATAATACAGGAGAGTCCTCAGTGACTATAATACAGGAGTGGCCCAGTGACTATAATACAGGAGAGGCCCCAGTGACTATAATGCAGGAGAGTCCCCAGTGACTATAATACAGGAGAGGCCACAGTGACTATAATACAGGAGAGGCCATAGTGACGATAATACAGGAGGGGTCCCAGTGACTATAATACAGGAGATGCCGCCGTGGCTATAATACAGGAGAGGCCCCAGTGACTATAAAACAGGAGGGGCGCCAGTGACAATGATACAGGAGAGGCCCCAGTCACTATAATACTGGAGAGGCGTCACTGACGATAATACTGTAGAGGCCCAGTGACTATAATACAGGAGAGTCGCCAGTGACTATAATACAGGAGAGGCCCCAGTGACAATAATACAGGAGAGGCCAAAGTGACTATAATACAGGAGAGGCCCCAGTGACAATAATACAGGAGAGGCCCGAGTGACTATAATACAGGAGAGTCCCCAGTGACAATAATACAGGAGAGACCCCAGTGACTATAATACAGGAGAGGCCCCAGTGACTATAATACAGGAGAGGCCCCAGTGACTATAATAAAGGAGGGGCCACAGTGACGACAACACAGGATCGGCCCCAGTGACTATAATACAGGAGCGGCCCCAGTGACTATAACACAGGAGAGCCCCCAGTAACAATATTACAAGAGAGGCCCCAGTGCCTATAATATAGGATGGGCCCAATGGATATAATACAGGAGAGAACCCAGTGACAATAATGCAGGAGAGGACCCAGTGACTATAACACAGGAGAGTCCCCAGTGACAATAATACAGGAGAGGCCCCAGTGACTATAATACAGGTGAGGCCCCAGTGACAATAATACAGAAGAGGCCCCAGTGACTATAATACAGGAGAGACCCCAGTGACTATAATACAGGTGAGTCCCAGTCACTACAACACAGGAGAGACCCCAGTGACTATAATACAGGAGGGGCCACAGTGACTACAACACAGGAGAGGCCCCAGTGACTATAATACAGGAGAGGCCCCAGTGACAATAATACAGGAGAGGCCCCAGTGACTATAATACAGGAGAGGCCCCAGTGACTATAATACAGGAGAGGCCATAGTGACGATAATACAGGAGGGGTCCCAGTGACTATAATACAGGAGGGGCCCAGTCACTATAATACAGGAGGGACTCAGTGACTATGATACAACAGAGGCCTCAGTGACTATAATGCAGGAGGGGCCCCAATGACTATAATACAGGAGGGTCCCCAGTGACTATAATACAGGAGGTTCAGTGACTATAATACAGGAGGGACCCCAGTGACTATAATACAGGATAGAACCCAGTGACTATAATACAGGAGAGGCCCCAGTGACTATAATACAGGAGAGGCCCCAATGACTATAATACAGGAGAGAACCCAGTGACAATAATGCAGGAGAGGACCCAGTGACTATAACACAGGAGAGTCCCCAGTGACAATAATACAGGAGAGGCCCCAGTGACTATAATACAGGAGGGGCCCCAGTGACAATAATACAGGAGAGGCCAAAGTGACTATAATACAGGAGAGGCCCCAGTGACAATAATACAGGAGAGGCCCTAGTGACTATAATACAGGAGAGTCCCCAGTGACAATAATACAGGAGAGACCACAGTGACTATAATACAGGAGAGTCACCGTGACTATAATACAGGAGAGAACCCAGTGACAATAATGCAGGAGAGGACCCAGTGACTATAACACAGGAGAGTCCCCAGTGACAATAATACAGGAGAGGCCCCAGTGACTATAATACAGGAGAGGCCCCAGTGACTATAATAAAGGAGGGGCCACAGTGACTACAACACAGGATAGGCCCCAGTGACTATAATACAGGAGCGGCCCCAGTGACTATAACACAGGAGAGCCCCCAGTAACAATATTACAAGAGAGGCCCCAGTGCCTATAATATAGGATTGTCCCAATGGCTATAATACAGGAGAGGCCCAAGTGAGTATAATACAAGAGAGGCCCCAGTCACTATAATACAGGAGGTTCAGTGACTATAATACAGGAGAGTCCCCAGTGACTATAATACAGGAGTGGCCATAGTGACTATAATACAGGAGGTGCCCCAGTGACTATAATACAGGAGAGGCCCCAGTGACTTTAATACAGGAGAGGCCCAGTGACTATAATACAGGAGAGGCCCCAGTGACTATAATACAGGAGATTCCCCAGTGACTAAAATACAGGAGAGGCCCCAATGACTATAATACTGGAGGGGTCCCAGTGACTATAATACAGGAGAGGCCCCAGTCACCATAATACTGGAGATGCCTCAGTGACTATAATACAGGAGAGTCACAGTGACTATAATACAGGCGAGGCCCCAGTGACTATAATACAGGAGGGGCCCCAGTGACTATAATACAGGAGAGTCCCCAGTGACTATAATACAGGAGTGGCCCAGTGACTATAATACAGGAGAGGCCATAGTGACGATAATACAGGAGGGGTCCCAGTGACTATAATACAGGAGATGCCGCCGTGACAATAATACAGGAGAGGCCCCAGTTACTATAAAACAGGAGGGGTCCCAGTGACTATAATACAGGAGAGGCCCCAGTCAACATAATACTGGAGATGCCTCAGTGACTATAATACAGGAGAGGCCCCAGTCACTATAAGACTGGAGAGGCCTCACTGACGATAATACTGGAGAGGCCCAGTGACTATAATACAGGAGAGGCCCCAGTGACTATAATACAGGAGTGGCCCCAGTGACTATAATAC